>NC_135712.1:81091346-81825096 GCF_964656455.1 Halichoerus grypus
CCACCCCCAGCACTGTGCCCTGTACCTTGGCTGTCCCCATCACTCTGGCCAGGACAGCCCCACAGTCTGCAGTGTGCCTTGTTTTCCACACCCCAAGCCAAAGTGGGAACTGGGGGTTCAGGAGGGGGCATATAATGTGGAGGCTGGGGAAGGGGAGTGGATGCAGTGGTCCCCCACTCAGCTCACATCTGCTAATGCCCCCATCTTCCCTATTGCGCAGATGTATGGCCGGTATACTCAGGAGCTTGGGGCCTTTGCCAAAGAGGAAGCTGCTCGGATTCGCTTGGGAGGGCCTGAGACCTGGAGGGGTCCGCCTTCCCCTCGGGCTCCCCCAGAGCTTCTGGAATATGGACAGAGCCGTTGCGCCCGATGCCGCAGTGAGACCTGGGTTGGGGCAGGAGACATGGCTATGTACTGTGCGGTGCTGTGCTGAGGGGGCTGGGGGCCATAGAGCTACCCACTGGGAGGTGGGAGGTTGGAGATGGGGGCAGAGGTAGGAGCACTTTGGTCCTAGCCTGCCTGCTCTTCCCTTCCCCGCTCGCAGTCTGTTCCGTACGCTGCCATAAGTTCCTAGTGTCCAGGGTTGGTGAAGACTGGATCTTCCTGGTCCTGCTCGGGCTCCTCATGGCTCTGGTTAGCTGGGCCATGGACTATGCCATCGCTGCCTGTCTGCAGGGTAAGGACAAGGGCTGGCAGGGGGAAGGCTGGCAGGAACCAACCTGCTTCCTCCATGCCACACTTGTCCAGGTAGCTTGGCTACTTGGTCCCTGACCACCTTCCCCAGCCAGCCTGACTGCCCCCTCTTCAGGCATAACCACTGCCCCTCCCATAGGCCTCAATTTCTTGCCTCCCCTCTCCAACCGACCCTTTTACCCACTGTGATCTTTGTCCCAAAGAATGTCCTCTAGGGCCCCCTCGCTATGCCTTGTGCCCAGGCTCTCTGCGATCAATATTCCCTGGGACAGCTTGTCATATCAGTATGTCCCAGTGGCTAGGTGGGGACTGGGTGTGTGCATCTGGGGTCCAGCAGCTCGTCTTCTCCCCGCAGCTCAACAGTGGATGTCCCGGGGCTTGAACACCAGCCTCTTGCTGCAGTACCTGGCCTGGGTCACCTACCCCATCGTCCTCATCACTTTCTCAGCTGGATTTACACAGATCCTGGCTCCTCAGGCTGTCGGTACAATAAGAGAGAAGGGGAGGGCAGAGAGGGGAACCTCCTGAAATGGGCACATCAAATGACTCTCGTGGGACCGTAACCTCTCCAGGGTCCGGCATCCCTGAGATGAAGACCATCTTGCGCGGGGTAGTGCTGAAGGAATACCTCACCCTGAAGACCTTTGTAGCCAAGGTCATTGGGCTGACCTGTGCCCTGGGCAGCGGGATGCCCCTTGGCAAAGAGGTAACTCCGGGTTGGGGCATGAAGGAGTCCCTCCCAAGGGAGGAAGAAGACAGGCCAAGGTCAGGGTGTGTCCCTTACCCACTCACCACTTGTCCCCACCCCCCCACCCCCAGGGCCCTTTCGTGCATATCGCAAGCATGTGTGCTGCCCTACTCAGCAAGTTCCTCTCCCTCTTTGGGGGTATCTACGAGGTGAGGGGGAGCCCTGGGGGAAGGCAGAGGGGCGGGGCGGGCTGCCGGCCATGCTGACAACCCGTTTCCGCCTCCACGGCTCTTGCCAGAACGAATCCCGGAACACAGAGATGCTGGCCGCGGCGTGTGCCGTGGGAGTGGGCTGCTGCTTCGCGGCACCTATCGGAGGTAGGCAGTCGGCTGAGCCCTGCTGCCCTGCCCGTGGCCTCCCGTCCTCTGCCCCTCTCATCTGGGCCCAGGCCTCAGGCGGCACTCTTGTCCCCGCACAGGCGTCCTGTTCAGCATTGAGGTCACCTCTACCTTCTTTGCTGTGCGAAACTACTGGCGGGGCTTCTTTGCTGCCACCTTCAGCGCCTTCATCTTCCGGGTCCTGGCAGTCTGGAACCGTGATGAAGGTGGGGACTGGGGGGTGAGGGGAGCCCCTGGGATGGCTCAGGTGGGGGCCCGCAGCACCGCCCCTGCCTCGGCCTGGTCCTCTGCTTCCCTCTCAGAGACCATCACGGCTCTCTTCAAAACCCGCTTCCGGCTTGACTTCCCCTTCGACCTCCAGGAGCTACCCGCCTTTGCTGTCATCGGGTGAGGAGCTCAGGGAGCTGGGGTGCATCAGGGACCAGGAGGTAAAAGAGGGAAGACCCCCCTTTGACTCTGCTGCTTCTCCCCTCTCCAGTATTGCTAGTGGCTTTGGGGGAGCACTCTTTGTCTACCTGAACAGGAAGATTGTGCAGGTGATGCGGAAGCAGAAAACCATCAACCGCTTCCTCATGAAGAAGTGAGTTGGATCTGGCCTCTCCTCCCTAGGCCTCTCTGGGTCGTGCAAGGGTGGGAGGGCCAGTGACAGGTGAGATGGCAAATAGTAGTTAAAGGTGCCAATGAAAGGCAGCACTTCGTTGAGAACATCAGCCAATGGTGTTTTCCAGGATGATTGAACATTTTGGCTTTTATATGGATTACCTCAGAATTGGCACTTCTGAATTTTTAGTCAAGGCATCTTAGATCAAAGAGGAAGACTTCCATGGAGCGCCCGGCTGGCTCAGTCAGTAGAGCATGCAACTCTTGATCTCGGGGTTGTAAGTTGGAGCCTTACATTGGGTGTAGAGATTACTTAAAAATAAAAATTTAAAATATATATATTAAAAAAAAAAAAAAGACTAAGCCTTCTTTAGACCCTTGGTCTGGCCGGATGGCAGCGCTCCCTGGAGAGCGTTTGAGCCTTAACATCCCCCTGTTGAATCATGGAGATGGGTGAGTTTTTTTTTTATCTCCAGAGCATAGCTTTTCTCATTTGTGACCTTGAGGATTAGGAGTGGGGAGGCCTGAGACGTGACTTCTGTTGGGACTGACGTCCTTCAGAGAAAGGGCAGCCCACTGAACCTGCTTCCTCTGGCACCTTTGATCAACTTCATGAGTGGCCCCAGCTTTCCCCAACACTCAACCTTCACTCTAAGTCACCACAGAGAAACAGAGAGAGGCAAAAACTTCTCCACACTCACACAATGCGCCCTTCAGCTGGGGTTTCTGAGAGCGTGGGGAGGAGTCACAGCTCAGAGGTGTCCAAGAGAGGGCTGGGGGGGTGGGGGGTGGACCTTCTGCTACCTACTTGGCAGAAAGGCATTTGGGCTTATAATAACCCCAGACGGCCATCACCCTTGGGGCCATCACATCATGAACAGCAAAGGGGACCTTCTCTCACAACTGTGCGCTTTTATGTAAGGGCCAAGACTACTGTGATCTCAGCCCTGAGGTATGTGAGGGCACCCAGCCTATCACCAGTCTGTAGTAGGTACACCACCCATGTTTGATGCTATAAAACCTACATCTCTAGACGCCTGCTCTTCCCGGCTCTGGTGACCCTGCTCATCTCCACTCTGACCTTCCCCCCTGGCTTTGGACAGTTCATGGCCGGACAGGTAAATCCAGGCAGAACAGACACTTGTGCTCTCCCTCGGGGTACATCCCTTCTAAAGCCAACAGCCTTTGCTCTCCTGTGGGCCCCTTCCCTTCATCCTGGCTGTTCCCCAGCCTGAGGCACACCTGTTCACCTATAGCTCTCACAGAAAGAAACTCTGGTCACCCTGTTTGACAACCGGACATGGGTCCGCCAGGGCCTGGTGGAGGACCTGGAGCCGCCAGGAACCTCACAGGCCTGGAGCCCACCACGTGCCAACGTCTTCCTCACCTTGGTCATCTTCATTCTCATGAAGGTGGGGCTCCTTACGTGTGTATATATAGCTAGCACTGACCTGGGCTTACTAGGTGCCAGACACCGTTCTAAGCACTTTCCAACTTTCCATATAGTAATTCCTCTTAAGCCTCACAACAATGCTATGAGAAAGTTACCGTCAGTAGCCCTGTCCTAAAGATGGGAACTTGAGACCCAAAGAGGTTACATAACTGGCCCAGAGCGAGATGGCAGAGTGAGATTTGAACCCAAGCCATCTGGTTCTGGAGTCCTCGTCCTTCCTTCGCCTCTGGGGGATTCTGGGATAGCTGGGAGTTTGTGCCTGATAAGCAAGGTAGGCTCCTCAGGGTGGAGCTGGGGGCTGCCTGGGGCCTGGGGGTGCCTCTACCCGTTTGAACTGCCTCCCGCCCACAGTTCTGGATGTCTGCACTGGCCACCACCATCCCAGTGCCCTGTGGGGCCTTCATGCCAGTCTTTGTCATTGGTGAGTCCTCGGCTGCCTGCTCTCCTAGCCTGCACCCTTCCCACCCGCTGGCTGTCCCCTCTCTGCCTGGGAGCGGGTTTTGGTCCAGCCCCAACCCCCACCCCCCTGACTGTCCCCTGTACTGAGTGACCCACTGACCCTCTCTCTTCCTAGTGCCCCCCGCCCTCCCCCTCCACTACCTGTTTCTCTTCCCACCCCCCTCCCTGAAGGAGCAGCATTTGGGCGGCTGGTGGGCGAAAGCATGGCTGCCTGGTTCCCAGATGGGATTCACACTGACAGCAGCACCTACCGGATCGTGCCCGGAGGCTACGCAGTGGTGGGTGAGTGCCCCAGGTCCCCCTCTATCTTGGAAGACCCCTGGTCTGGCCACGTGTCTGAGGTTCTGGTGCCCCCTGCTGGCAGGAACCAGGCTTCCCCTCAGATGCAGAAGCCAGTCTCCAGGTCTGTACTGGGCGGCCCTGAGGGCCCCCAGAGGACCATCTCTGGGCGGGGAGGGTCATCTGGGGCCTGGGCGCCCTGAGGAAACTGAGGGTGGCTATCTCCAGGGGCCGCTGCACTGGCAGGAGCAGTGACACACACAGTGTCCACGGCCGTGATTGTGTTCGAGCTCACGGGCCAGATCGCCCACATCCTACCCGTCATGATCGCCGTCATCCTGGCCAACGCCGTTGCCCAGAGCCTACAGCCCTCACTCTATGACAGCATCATCCGGATCAAGAAACTGCCCTATTTGCCTGAGCTGGGCTGGGGCCGCCACCAGTATGGAGGGCTGGGCGACAAGGGGGGTGCGGGTGAGGGTCAGAAGGACCCCTCAGACCCACCTCCAGCAAGGTCCTCAGACAGTGAAGCTAGAAGACCAGCCATCCTGCTTCCTCCTGGTCAGAGCTGCCCCGTCCACACGCTGGGGAAGCTGTGGCTGGCCCCTCCTGATCAGACTCCTTGGCTCTTAGCCCTCATGCCCACAGGCTAGGGCCTTCTTTATGGTCCTGGGATGTAGTGCTCTGAGCTACCCTCCCCATCCTGACCACAAAACCAAGTGCCTCCTGTCTCTGCCCTCAGGCAGTACCGGATGCGAGTGGAGGACATCATGGTGCGGGATGTTCCCCACGTGGCCCTCAGCTGCACCTTCCGGGACCTTCGGCTGGCACTGCACAGGACCAAGGGCCGCATGTTGGCCCTAGTAGAGTCCCCTGGTGAGACCAGGAGGGGACCCCAGTGCTAGGGGCATCTCCCAGGGTTGCCACTCAGGAAGGGGGAGGGCGCAGGAAGCTCAGAACCAGTCTCCTTGGTTCCAAAGGGAGCAGGCCAGCATTTGCCAGCCAGGAGTTCCCTCTGGTGTGTGTGGCCTATGTCCAAGGCCACACTCTGGATGTGAAAGAAGGCCGGGGGCTGGGTAGGAGGACCTCACCCTCAGCTCCTGAGTCCTCCCACCTGCTCTGTCCAGAGTCCATGATCCTCCTGGGCTCCATTGAGCGCTCACAGGTGGTGGCATTGCTGGGGGCCCAGCTGAGCCCAGCCCGCCGGCGGCAGTACATGCAAGAGCATCGAGCTGCCCAGACCTCTCCACCCTCTGATCAGGAGTGTCCCCCTAGCCCTGAGACATCCGTCCGATTCCAGGTGAGGAGGAAAACCCCACAGTCACACAAACTTCCTAAATGTCGTGTAGACTGATTGGGAGGGCGACATAGAGGCGATCTGGGGCCATAGCCTCACCAGCCCTTTCCTTGCCCGTGCAGGTGAACACAGAGGACTCAGGTTTCCCTGCGGCCCGGGGAGAGACTCACAAGCCCCTGAAGCCTGCTCTCAAAAGGGGGCCCAGCAACACCATGAATCTTGGGGAGAGTCCCACAGGTGAGCTTGTCTCCCACTAACAGCCAGAACCCAGCCCCTGAGATTTTGCTTGAGCATATCCCAGGTAAGAGGCTGCCCAGATGGGCCAGGGGTAGAACCAGGACACCTCTCCTCTCGCCCTCCTCACCTCTGCTGGTCCTCTCCCTCAAAGATGACATTGCACCCCACCCCCACCCCCCGCCTTGTGTTTGGGAACACAGGGAACATGGAGCAGGCAGGCATCGCCCTCAGGAGCCTCTTCTGTGGCAGTCCAACCCCTGAGGCTGCTTCAGAGGTGAGTGGTTGGAGTCTCTCTGTCTCTTTCTTTCCAGCTCTCTCTCTCTGACACTAAGACCACCTCTCCATTTACCTTGCAAAGCCTGCCTCCATTCTCCCTGCCCTTCTGCCCTCCTAGATGTCAGCTCTGTCCCTGCTGCGTGCCCTTCCTCTCAGCTCCACCGCTTACCCTCACCTCCCTCCCTGTAACATCAACTCCTCTTCTCTCTGGCTCTAACAAAGTTGGAGAAGTCAGAATCATGTGACAAGCGCAAGCTGAAGCGGGTCCGAATCTCCCTGGCAGTAAGTGCTCCCTTTCTTTCTGCAGCCCAGGAGCACTAACCGGGGAGGGCTGGGGTCTAGCGGCATCAGCCTCCCTGAGCTGGGGGGGTACACCCACCTCCACCTCCCCCCAGCCACTAGCTGTCAAGCTCCCTCCCTCTCTCCTAGAGTGACTCAGATCTGGAAGGCGAGATGACCCCTGAGGAGGTAAGGTGTGACTGGACTCTGGACCCTCGTTCTGCCTGGGAATGTGCAGTCATCATCTTGGCGGCTGTCCCCGTGGGAGGGACCGTGGGGAGGGACCGTGGGTGGGAAAAGGGGCAGGCCAGCTTTCAGGGAGGCGAGAGCAGCTATTGGCACCTTCCCCCTAATCCTCTTAGTCTCATCCTCTCAGATTCTGGAGTGGGAAGAACAGCAACTGGATGAACCTGTCAACTTCAGTGACTGCAAAATTGACCCCGCCCCCTTCCAGCTGGTGGAGCGGACCTCTTTGCACAAGGTAGGGGCCATGGCCCCTGGCCTGGGGCCGGCCTGGGCTCTCAGGAGCACAGGGTGGGGATCTAGGCCCTCCCACAGTTTGGACGCAGGCCAGTGGGGGAAAACAGGACAGCAGAGGTTGGGCTCTTGGCTGAGATGTTTTTCAGACACACTGCCTCAAAGGATGGGAGGCCGGGAGCCAGGGCCCCTTAGCCTCTTCCTGCCTACCGTGGAGCCAGGCATCATTTTTCCCCTGCTCAGCCTTGCCCCCTGGGAACTCTGGACCAAAGCAGCAACAAAGACAGGGTTTCAGCTGGGTGGAAGCCAGAAGGCCAGGCGAGGGTCAGAGGCATGCGGGAGACTGCCAGCACCCAACAAGGCTGTTACACCCCCGCTGAAAAAAATGGGTGAGAAACAAGCAGGACAAGAAAATCTAATAAACAAGCTAACAAACATCCAAGTAGGGGTGGGGACACTGCAGAGAAGAGATAAACAAAGATGAGAAACGCCCAGTGGGGGGCCTGGAATGTCAGACCCCAGAAAGTCTGACTTAATGTAGCCAAAGGAAAACTGGTAGGGACACGGGAAGATAGCTCAGGAGAAGGGCAAACTGGCCTGCAGAAGTGGGGAGAAAACTTGAGTGCAGACAGGTTGGTGGAGGGTGAGGCTGACGCCAGAGGTTGCGGGCTCCCCAGCATAGAGCAGCGGCATCATCGGGCACCTTCAGGCTTCTAAGGGAATGCAGGCAAACCCGGCAGGGTGCTGGGGTAGAAACCAAGTATTTTAGCTAAATCGCGCACGCCTCCAACGCACAGGGGCTGCCGGCAGCGGAGGAACACTCCCAAGGTCTGCAGCCCTGGCAGCTAGCTGAGGTGCAAGCTGTGCGGAAGAGCCAGCCTATCTCGGACAAGCAGGGGCTGGGCCAGAAAGCACGGGGCACAAAGAAACAGAAAAGCAAAAGGCAATAACTAAAAAAAAAAAAAAAAAAAAGCAAAAGGCAATAAAGGAACTTATAAGCCTTTGGGTAAAGACCTCAGATCAAAGTGACTAGGGAACTACAGTGCAGTTGCAAGAAAAAAACCTATAGGCCTGAGAATACACTGAGTTTTTATTTAAAGCCTTTCTTCCTAAGACCTCTAAAGCTTTTCTATCATCTTACTTAGTCCTCAGATGTCCCATAATGATGATGGTGATAAGAATGTTGCCGTTTCTTTAGTATCTGCCTCTGTGCCAGGCACTTGCCAAGTTCTTCATGTTTAATTTAATCCTCATAACAAGACTGTGAAATAGATATTGTGATATCCCAGTTTTTATAGATGAGGACATTGAGATTCAGAGAAGTTAAGCAAGTTGCCCAAGGTCACACAGCTGGTAAGCAGCACAATTGGACTGGAACCCAAGATGGTCTGACCCAAAAGCCTGGGGACTTAACCACTTTAATACCCGGGGAGACTGAGGCAGTGAGGAGGTCCCTTGCCTGAGTCAATAGAGCAGAATGAGGCCCAGAGCCCAGATTTCCTGGCCCCAATCCCAGGATTCTTTCAGATGGCCACGTTGTTGTTCCTCTCCCTGTCAATCCACTGTTCCCAAGCCCAAGATGTGCAGGACCTCCAATGGGCTCCCCGGTGTCTAATTAAATTAAAATAAAAAAGAACAAAGTGGGTGTTTGTTACAAACTTAAAAATCAGAGGAAGAGAAGAAGCCTTTGAGGAACCGAGCAACAAAAGTACAAAGAACTGGAAGCGATAAGAACATAAAAGATTAGAATTCAAAATGTCTTTGCAGGCCTGAGGAACCAATTAGTAGTAGCCTAATCAAGTTCAGGAGGAGAACATTCAGGAGGAGAGGGAATTCACTGGAAACTATTTAGGAAGCCGCGAGTCTAGAGCTGGCCAGCCACACCAGCTAGATGCCGCATTCATTCTGAGGCCACCTACAGACAAGCAGTGGGGGAGGCAGGAGAGGCTAGGGTGTCAAAGCTGGGCCAGCCAGGCTTTACCCAAATCCTCAGTCTGCCATGTGTCAGCTAGCTGGGGAGCCTTGGTAAATGTCTTAGCCTCTCTGGGCTTCACTTTCCTTATCGGTAGGATGGGGATCAGTACCCTAGCAGAGGTTTTTCTTTGGATGAAGGACTTGATACAAGCTATTTAGAACAGTGCTGGCCATAGTAGGAGTTCCGTGTATGTGAGGAATGACTACTACCACTGTTTGTACTGAGAGGCGGACAGTGGGGGACTTTAAAAGGTAGTGTAGCGAGGGAAGGATTGACGTGTGTAAGAAATGGACATTTTCAGAGAAAAGATGAATGATTATGTGAGGCTGGAAGCTGGAGGGCCTGGCAGAATCCGAGGCCGGAAAGACCAGCTGGTATGGCTTTGGGAAGGGTCTTGTGGGCCATACTGGGGAGTCTGGGCTCTAACTCAAGTTTGAGAAAGCTCATAGGATGGCAGAGCCAAGTTGGAGGGAAGGGAGACCAAAAACAGACCCCATGAGGATGTTGTGGAGTCAGAGAGGATGGCCAAGATGTTCAAGAAGCAGATCAGCAGCGCTTGGTGACTGCCGGGGACCAGTGGTTTGCAAACCTAAAAGGCACGTAGCCTGCCAGAAGCTCATTCTCATTAGGACTGTGGAGAGAAAGAAAAATCCAGGGGAACGATTTAGTAGGATACTTGGGAGAAGATAGAGGGATTATTAAACCATAAGAAGACAAAGCTACAGGATTATTAGGACAAGAAATCTCATAACAGAGATATGTTTCCCTTTGAAGTCAGATGAGGAAATTAAAGGAAACATGCAGCACGTAGGATTGAAGTTGGATATGAGGAAGAACTTGCTAATAACCACATGACAGTTGTGATAAAAGTATTGAAGGAACACAGAAAAGCTTACTCTAAAACTGAACTCCTAACTGCTTTTATAAGTATGGTCATGCCTTAGCTGGAGAGTTAGTTAAGTTCTGGAAGTCCTTTAATAAAAAAATTCAGCACCTGTTTAAGAAAATATTTTTAAAGCTTTCAGGCGTTTATAATGAGTTTGAGTAACTGGTACTCGAAAAGCTGGGTTATTAATGCCCATTTTGATTCAGACACTAAGCCAAGAGGCTTAAAAGTGAACTCAAAACACGGCGATAAGTGATAGGCCCCAAATTCCAGGAAGGGCCGTGTCAGTAGAGTGTTTTTCAAGACATCTGGCCCAAGAAAATCTACTTAGAACACAAGGGAAGCTGGTTGACAATTTCTGAGCCCTCGGGGATTACATGTAAAAGTTGGGGGCAGGGGGGGGGGGGGAGAGCCCAAACCAAGAAAAACATGGGAGTATGTGGATGGCTGTCGCTTCCCTGGACTTCAGGCTTCATCTCAGCAGCACCTGGGATGCTACTTGGGCCCCAGAAGAGCCAAACTATACGCGAGACATAGAGAGCTTCCGGCCACGACTGACGTGTCGGAGCCCGGGGGAGGGGACACTTTAACTGCCAGCCAGCTGGAGGCAAATGGGAAGCATGTGTCAGCCACTAAAGTGGGGTGAGAGGCACGGAGCTCAGGGCCGGTACAGGCTACGGATACCTCCGTGACCGACTGGACATCTGCACAGGACTGGCGCTAAGTCTCCTCCTCCCACAGTGTGATGAAAAGCTCCTTCTGGAGCCGCGAAGTCACCGCACCACTGAGCCTCATGTTGCCCCTCCCGTAGGATGGGTATCATCCATACTTCTCAGAACAGGACTGAAATTAGTTGCTAATTTCAGGAAGACCTAGCCCAGTGCCTGGCCAATCATTAGATGTCACATTTGAACAGTTGTTCTCTCCTCCATCATCCTCCTTTCCAACATGGGACAAAGAATCCTTCCTCTATCTGTTTCTCCATCAACATAAGCAACATAAAGATACCCATTATCAAGTTTCTGAGGCCTGGCTGCAGAAACATTCTCATTATTCTTTTCCCTCCGGTGGCCCTCCCTTCCCCCCCACTATCTGTGGCACCCCTCCTGTTCCCCATCCCCCACCTTGTCCTGGGACCCTCTGGCCAGTAATTTATAGAATTGTGCCCTTGCGCGTGACGTCCGGTGTGTTTTCTCCCAACCCCGCAGACTCACACCATCTTCTCGCTACTGGGAGTGGACCATGCATATGTCACCAGTATTGGCAGACTCATTGGGATCGTCACTCTAAAGGAGGTGAGATGATAAATGGCCATCACACCATTTCTGCTTCGAAAAAGGCATGCAGGCTTGTGTCCAACCCACCTGAGGGTGGAGTCTGAGCAGGGAGCGCAGAGTCCACACATCTGACCCTCTCCCCTCTCCAGCTCCGGAAGGCCATCGAGGGCTCTGTCACAGCACAGGGCGTCAAAGTCCGGCCGCCCCTCGCCAGCTTCCGTGACAGTGCCACCAGCAGCAGTGACACGGAGACCACGGAGGTGCATGCACTCTGGGGGCCCCGCTCCCATCATGGCCTCCCCCGGGAGGGGAGCCCTTCTGACAGTGATGACAAGTGCCAATGAACCCCTCAATGGGCGGCCTGGGATGGCAGTGGCCGTGGCTGTTGGCCAATCCTGAAGCTCTCCTATTCCTTCTGCCTTGGGAAAGGAGGTGGCTACCCTAAAGGCTGAAGCCCTAGCCTCCCTTCCAGGCCTGGGGTGGTGCCAAGCTCCTGGTTCGTCCTACCTGGAATCTGACCAAGTGCCCACCTGCAAGTATTCCACGGGCAGGAAGATCAGCATCCCCCCTGGCAGGATAGGGGTGGAGTCACTTGACCCCTGCTCCCCCTCTGAGGGGAAAAGGGGTAGAACTAAGATGGGTTTATACTGGAACCTCCTCCAATGACCAGATGTATATAGAGATTTACAAAGATTTTTATATTAATTTAATAAAACAAATTCTTAAATAGAACAAAATAAACACCTAATGAGCCACTTATATATAGAATGCCTGTGCCCATCAGCTCTTGTTCTTACCTTGGGCCCTCTTACCTGCCAAAGCCTACAAGGCTCCGAACTCTGCAGCCACCCACACCCCCCGCAGCCATCAAACCCAGAGCTCACTGTCTGTGGAATACAGGATCTACAGAGGCCTCCACTGCTTAGTTATCAAAATCCTAGCTAGGGCACAGGCCCTCAGTACTGTAGCTTTGGCCTTTTGTTCAGCCAAGAAAGGCACTACTCTCTTCCCTCCCCAAGGAGAGACACTCCCACAGGACCGACCGTCGCTCGTTGGCACCATTTCTGCCGGGCTCAGGCATCAGCAGACAACTGCCCAGCCACCCATGTGGCCCCCTTGCGACCCTCTCCGGAAGAACAGCGAAGTCACAGCTCCGAAGCTACCAGAGCCACCCACCCCTTCTCCCAGCTCGGCTCTAAGGAGAACTTGGTGAATGGGGGCAGCCAGGCAGGCTGGGAGCCGCTGGGACCCTGCCCACACATCCTACAAGGGGCCAGGAAAAGGGTGGAGGGTACATGCTTTCATCAATCCAATGCCTCCCAGAGAACATCCGACTGAAAGAACAGACCAAAACCCCTCTTTCTTTAGGAAAAAGAAGAAGATTTAGAGGTGATGGAGAGGCGAAGCACAGCACGAGCCCAGGTGGGCAAGGGGCCCTTGGGGGATGGCTCAATCCTAGGCTCCAGGAGGGTAAGAGCCAGCCTGCCCTGGGGTAGGGGTGATTCTATCGAGCACTGCACATGGACTCAGAGGTGGAGAGAAGCAGAGAAGAGAGAGGCATGGGGAAGGGGGCGGGGGGGGGGGCCGGGCTCCCTCCCGTTCCACCCCACACGGCCCAGTCACAACCACCCCCTTAGGGGTTCACATCATCCAAGGAGGAAATGTGTATGTGGCGTTTTTGATTTAAGAACATGAACATCACTGTCTGCCACAGCTGTAGCCATGCCCCAGGGGCCCCGGGCAACCCCCGGCAAACCCCAGGAGTGGGGGCAGGACATGCGCCCCCAGCCTGGCCCCTGCCTCCTCTCCAAACACTTTCATGCAAAACACACAACGGAGGAGTGAGTGCTCCCAGGAGCCCTCTAGGCTTTGGAGCTCTGCCGGAAGCCTCTCGCCCGCACTTGGGCACAGAGGCTCTGCCCCCAGCAGCAGCCGGGAGACACATGCCACCACCAGGCATGATTTGGGTCACTGTTCCTCCGGCTCTGCCTCGTCCTCGTCTAAGGACACCACCCCCGAAGAAGCCACATCAGAGGCTTGCCGCTGCCGTTCCCAGCTACCCGGCGGGCAGAGAGGCTGGCAGTCCTTGCAGGCGGCTGGCTCCTCCTCGGCGGGGGAAAGGCAGGACTCCATGAGGGGCGAGCTGTAGAGCGAGTCCTGGGCCTCCAATGGGCCCAGGCTACGGAAGGCACTTTCCCGGCTGGGGGGCAGTGTGGCGAGGAGCAGCTGGTCGCCCAGCAGCTGGGAGGCCAGGCGGGCTGGGGAGCCCAGCAACCCGTCCTCCAGGCTGCAGAGGCTGGAGCACAGGGTCTCTGGGGACACGGTCTGCGAGCAGTCGCTCTCAGGCTCCACAGAGCCCTGGCGCACAGGCCTGGAGAACCGGGGGCCGGTGAAGAGGTCCTGGAGGTGGGGCCCCAGGGGCAGCTGCCCGGCCATCTCTGCAGGGGGAGAGAAAAAGAAGATAGCCCTACCCGCCGTGTTGGCCTACTGGCCTACCTGGAGGGAGCCATGTTCTCCCCACTCCACCCTCGGCGCCACTAGCTCTGGGGGGAGAGGGTAGGAGCTCGCTAACTTCACCTCTCAGCGCCTCTGTTTCCTTAGTGGCAAATTGGGGAATCTGATAGACCTACTTATGGGGTTGTTGAGCGAACAAAAGAATGCAGCATACAGTAAGAGAGCAATAAATGCACAGATACCACACACGGTCATGCCGCTGGTTCCCTGCACGAGGGGAGCCTGTCCAAGGCAGTGAGTGTGGACTGGAGTTCAGCCCACACTTGCTCACCAAGCAGCAAGGCCTAGCATCAGGCTGAGCCCACCAGAGAAAAAGGTGCTTTTTTCTAATTTGCACAAAGGTTCTACGTGGGATAGTAGTGGCCTTGGATAAATGTTAGTTATTATCGTTATACCAGGGGTCAAAGCAGGCCTGGAACTCGATCAGACAAGAACGTTTGTGGTTCAGGGCTCCCATCTTGGCCTCAGACATCCAAATCAGTCAACTCTGGACCACAGCAGAGGTCTAACATATTGCCAATCTGCTCTACTGTATTGCCCTTGGAGAATCTGTTAATTAGCTGGGCAGGTGGGGGCTGGTGGAGGTAATCTTCAAAGGCAAAGAAGAATGGGGCGGTGGGGTGTTGTGAGGCATGAGCCCAGAAGCTACAGAGAAAGTCAGCCATGTGGTCCAGGAAGAATCGGAAGATGAAAGGAGGGCCGTGCACAGCTGCACAGCCCCGCAGGGTCCCCTCTGCAAGCGCTGGCCCAGAGAGAGGCCCAGAGGCAGGTCTCAGATGGAACTCACGGAGGCTGAGCCTGAGCCAGCATGGCCCTGCGGGCAGTCCAGGCCCAGCACGCCTTCCTGTTTGCCTGGGGCCCCGACCCTGGGAGGTGCTACGCTGCCGGCTCGTCTGTGCTGCCACAGCTGGCCAGAAGGCTGCCCCGAAACGGGAAGGCAAGGCACAGCGGACCCCCCCCAGAGATGCAGCTGCCCAGGTGTCGGTGAGGTCTCTGGACCACAAGATCCAACGGCACAGATGGGCAGAAAAGGCTCAGCACGTGCACGAAAGGAAGCACTCCATTTGTAGCTGCTGACTGCCCACCCACGAGCGAGAACAGCCCCCTTGACCCTGGAAGGTCAAGGCACAGCCGGGACAGGGTCTGCCCCCAGCGTCCCCTTCCGAAGGCTGAGCTCGGAATCACAAGGCCTCCCGGGCAGGCCCGCCCCAGTACTGGCACTGCCTACCCCTCACCTGAGTCAGCTCCTCCAGCAAAGTCCTCATCGTAGGATTCATCGGTGGAGTCCTCGCCATCCACTGAAGACCAGGCCCGGAGCTTGGCTTCTGCAATGGCAAACTGCTCGGCCACTCCTGTCAGGGAGGCCAAAGAATTTATTAGCAGAGAACGTTCCTTAGCAGGATTCATTAGCTGAAGGACTAAGACTAGGGCTCAGGCTGGAGACAGGAGAGAGAAGAGATGGGGGTGTAGGAAGAGCATCCCAATGACAAACGTGTGGCTGACCCCTTCCTGTCCCCACCTGCCGCAAAGCGAGCCTCTTGTTCACCCTCGCTGAGGTCCGAATAGGAAGAAAAGGCTGATTCCAGGGCAGCAGGCGAGTCGCTTGGCTTGCTCCAGCCCTTCCACTCAATGAGGTGAGCCACTCGGCCCTGCGCCATGGCGGTGGGCTTGGTCACGTGGTCCTTCACCACCTGAGAAATACCTGCAGGTGGGGCAGAAGGAGGAAGGCTGGTGAGGGCACAGGCCAGGGAGGGAAGTGGAAGGGTGGTGGTAGTTAGGGTCCACATGTGCCTTTGGATGGGAGGAGGGAGCTGAGATTCATCTGAGAAGGGGAGGAAGGGGGAGATCCCAGCAAGAGCTCACAGGATACAGCCCCCAAGGGTAAGTGCAAAAGGAAGAAGGAAGGACAAAGTGGCCAGAGGTATGGGAGAGGGGTGCGTACCATGCAGGGAGGATCTGGCCAGCGCAGCAATCTCCTGGATAGTTAGGGCTCTCCGGGACTTGGGCAGCATCGCGACTGTGTCTCCAACATTCACCTTGGGTGACAGCATCAGAGGGTCAGTGCTCCTCTAACAGCAGCATCCCCCTCTGTGCCCACAGCCCACCCAAGGTGCCAAGGGGGTACGGGAGCTGGGAAGAGATGCCAGGGCAGCACATATGTGCCCGTGGCTGCTGGGGTATGTAAGACAGAGAGTAAGAAGGCACGGCCAGCAAGCCGTGTCCTCTCAAGGAGCAAGAGAGATTCAGGCTGACCCGAAAGAGCAGAACTGCAGCTACCACCCCCCACCTCCATCTTCCCAGCTCCCAGAGGGGAAGGAGGCGGGCTGGGAAGTCAAGAACCATGGAGTGGGGCCTTTGAGAAGAAAAAAGAGGAAGGGAGAAAGCTACGGCATCAAGGACTTCCTCCAGGTTCTCTCCTCTTTGCCCCTCTCCTCCTCTCAGTCTTCGGACATCTCAGTCTTCTAGCTGTTTCTACAGCCTACCAGGGTCACAAACTCAGCATGACCAAAACCAAACCCAGCACCTTTTCCCACATCTGGCCCTGCTTCCTGACTTCCTTACGCAGCATCAGCCAACCATTTGCCCATTCAGCATGGCTCCAAACCTCAGCATTACCATCAACTCTCCCCTAAGCTTTGCTCATCCTTTCTACTCCCACTGCCACTGCCCTCCCTTCCTCAAGCCCTCAATACCCCATGTTCAGATTAGCACAGTTGTGACGGGGCGCCTGGGTGGCTCAGTTGGTTAAGCGACTGCCTTCGGCTCAGGTCATGATCCTGGAGTCCCGGGATCGAGTCCCACATCGGGTTCCCTGCTCAGCGGGGAGTCTACTTCTCCCTCTGGCCCTCCCCCTCTCATGCTCTCTCTCTCTCATTCTCTCTCTCAAATAAATAAATAAAATCTTTAAAAAAAAAAAAAAAAAAAAAAAAGATTAGCACAGTTGTGGTCCCCCAAGCTCCTTCAATTCATGGAATTTTCTCAGCCTAGAATGTTGTGTAAGTGTTCCTCTCCCTCCTCCCCAGGGCTGGCTGGCTCTTTCTCATCTTTTGGGTCTTGGCTGAAACATCATTCCCTCAGAAGGCTCTTCCTGGCTACCCTACCAGTTGTCCATCCTCCTTCTGTAACAAGTCACCATCCTCTATGAATGTACCCTGTGTGTGTAATCATGGTCTACTTCGTGTGTTTCCTTACTGGGCATTGGTCCCCCTCACTGGTCTTTAGCTCTTGGAGGAATTTGGTCTCTTTTGGTCACTGCTGCACCCCAGTGTTTAGCACAGTACCTGGTACAGAGTAACCTTTCTAAATACATAGGCTGAATGAATGAGGCAAAGTATAAATGTAAACAAATAATTTTCCCCGGAGTGTAACTGGTCACATGTCACATGTCCCTATTTAAAATCTTTTCTGGGCTCCTCCACTGCCCAGTGAAGTGCTAGCTTCACAGCCAGGCACTGAGGGGGCCCACTCTGTGAGCCCCCTGCCCCCTTCCAGGCCTTGGAATCTACCACCTAGACCCTCTGCCCAGGAAAACCCCACTTCCACCTTCCCTGTCGGCAAACCGCCCTCTTGCCTCCAGGCAAAGGAACCCAGCTCTCCCCTGGGCTAAGAACGCCATCCTTGCCTGACAAAATGCTCCCTACCATCTGAGGCCTGACTCAAGTGTCACCTCCTATTACGTTTTCAGTCCAGTTTTCTCTCTTCTTCAATACCCCCACCCCCACGCCAGCATTGCCCTTGCATTTCTCCTGAGGGATCTCGGGATGGCAGGGCCTGACTCGGATTCACCTGGGTTCCTACCTCCACCCTGCACCTGGTTCAGTGTTCCTTGGCAAGCCTGGAAAATGTTTCCCTCAATGAATGAATGAAGTCAGAGGCACATGCCCCCTCCCCGGAATTGCCTAGCTCTCCTGATCAGGTTCCCACCCCTCACAAGAGGAGCTCCAACTGCTCCCTTGACCTCAGGCCCACCCTCTGCTCCCCCCCCACCCCCCCCACCCCCACCCCAGTACCTGGCTTACAGGGGCCCCAGGGTGGCGCCGTTAGCTTCCGGCCAGGCCTGGGGGGAGGAGCACCTGCTGGGTGTTTCCTGGCTCGCTCTCCCTCCCTCCCCTCACTGCCCCCAGCCACTGCCATCCGTGCCGGCGCTCCGCGCAGCTGCGGCCCAAGCCCAGAGAAAAGGTGTGTGTCTCCCTGGCAACCCATCACCATGCAACAGGGTCTCCCGGGATACGGCCTGGGATGCGCTGACGTCAGCGCCCAAGGCGGGAGCAAAGCCCGCCCGCTGGCACGACGCCGAGCAGAGCAGACCGGCGCGGGGGCGGCCTTGGGGCCCCGCCGGCCGGATAGCGCCTCCGCTCGCAGGAAAAGGGAGCCAGAAGCAGGCTGGCGAGGCGGGGGTGGGGGATACAGATCCCCTTCATGTGAATGCGGCCCCCCTTCCCCCTACCAATACCAGGGGCCCAGCACCTCTGGCAAGTCCTGGCTGTCCACGGAGGAAGGGCGGGAGGACCGGCTCCAGCCTCGGAGGGTCCGAGCAGATCCCAAGGAAGATAGAGAGAGGCCCCGAGGAAGTTCGATCCACTCCACAGCCCAAGCGGGGTCCGAGGCCACTGAGGGGTGGGGGAAAGGCTGTTCACCTGGGCTCCCACTTCTGCCAATATCCCCATTTTCATCCGGTGCTGCCATATCATTTCTCCTCACCCCTCCCCCACCTCCCAGAACAGCAACCACCTGGTGCTCTCCACAATTCTGAAAACCCCTATTCCACATTCCTGACCTTCAGGCCCCTGGGGCCACCCTGTGGCAGCCCACAGGCCCCCTTCCTCCTCTGGATGTATTTTTGCCATCAGAACCCTAGGGATGAAACCTAAACTTTCATAAATTCTCGATCTTGGGTTTCTCGGCCTACCCATTCCTCTTGGAAAGCACACTGCGTTCTTCCACCACCATCGCCATCCTCCTCCCCACCACCACCTTGGACCCCTTACAGGCTTGGTGCCTTCCTTCTCTTGGTTCTTTCCTCTCGCCAGCATGAGCTGGTACGCAGCTCTTTACTCTTCTCTTCTGACAAACCCACGATTTTTTCTTACTTTCACCCCAGCCCCCTAAAGCTTTTTTCCTGATGCCCTGTCTGGCCCCGGCCTGGTGGTTCCTGTTTCATCCTGGTTCCCAATATCTAAGCCAGAGTAATTTTCCTTTTGCCACCTGAGCACCCTACTCCTCAGCTTCCCCTCACCTCCCAGATCACAGCTACAGTCCCTGGTCTCACCTCTGCGACTTGTCTGACAAGTCCATCGTCCTCCAGGCCCTTCACGCTGCCACAGAAACATTTTGCCCAGCACAGAAATCATAGGCATGCTGGCTGTGTTGATGCAGAGAACCAAAAGCCCAGAACCGCTCCAGGCTCAGCTCCCAGTTCTATTCTTATTTTGGCTCCGGATGCTGAGCCAGTCCCCTCCCCACTTGGAACCTGTGCCTAGTCACATAAGGAGAACACTCCTTCCTCTTGGCTTTGAGGTGGGAGTACAAGGGGCCCAGCAGAGCTCTCTGGAGCTCAGGAAGCTGAGGCCCATCCCCTAGACAGTGCCAACAGGCAATGTACATCCCAACTGACCTTTAGCTGGAGCAGCCGTCTCTGTCCCTGAGCCTCAGCCAGCTGGTGGTCCCCAGAAATGCTACCAACCAGAAGGAAGACACAAGGTTACAGGCCATCCCTGGCCCCCAGCTGGTACCTAATCAGGGCTCTCAAAGCCAGTCCTGAGGTCAGCCAAACTCTCCCCTGACTACAGGAGGGAATGACTTCCTGAACTCCAAGCCTTAGCAGGGCCAGAGGGACCAGAGCAGCCTGCTGCTTCTCAGCTTCAAAAGTCAGGAGGTTAATTTAGGACTACAAATCCCATAATTCCTCATGGGAACCCAAGGAGAGTACAAATCTCAGCCAGAGTCTTAGCTCCAAAGAATCTCAAGTACCAACCACACTAAGGCCTGTATGACTGACTACCTGCCCTGGAAGCCCAGGACCCATTCCAAACCCAGCCCTCAACCTGACAAATCCCTGCCTGGCCTTAGGCTTGGAGAAATCCATGACACTTAAGAAAAGTAGGCTGGCGAACCTCAGATGCATAGGACTGAAGCCAGGCCCCAGCGTGCACCACCATCCGTGGGAACCAAGACCCAAGCAGCAGGCATCAGCAGTTTTAAGAAGCCCTAATGGCCTCTCTCTGGACTCCTCTTTCCCCCCACAAGGTACGATGATTTGTTTTTGTTGGGAGTGGGGGAAGGAACTAAAACAGTTAAGGTGATCAGGTGCTCACAGGTGCCCCAAATGGGGCCTCAGTCCCCTTCATCAACCATCTGACTCTGAAGGGAGGAGTTAAGTTTTAGCCAAAAACTCCGTAGTGGGGTGCCTGACGGGCTTTGCAGGCTACCTCCTTAAGGGGGTTGGAACACAGCTAGGAGAAGCAGGTTTCCAGCATAGGGCCACTCCCAGGGCAGAGAAGAAGAGAGGTGTGGGCCGTGGGGGCGGCAAGTGTGTGGGCGTGGAAGGCCAGTCGCCATGGACACCTTGCCCCTCCCAAGGCTGTGCGCCTCCTGCCCCCTTCAGCGGTGGGAATCCAGGCGGAAAGACCATGAGTCTACCCTGCAAAGCCCAGAAGCAGGCAGGCCGTGGCAGCGAAGCCGAGTCGATTTGGCCCCCTCCCCGCTCCTGCCCTTTCCTTCCTCTTGCCTGGCCCGCCTCCCCGGTGCAGGCTCCTCCCTCTCCCGACACCGGCCCCCTCCTCAAGGCCCCCACCCACCCGTGGCCCGCGCACCGGGCAGCCGCAGCCCAATTCCCCAACCCGTGCCTGGCCTCCACCTCTTACCCTGACCCGCCGGACTCCGAGAGCCGATACAGCCCATGGCCGGGCACCCAGGCACGCTAGCCCGCGCTCGGGGCCCGGGCCATCGCCTGGCAGAGGGTCGGGCAGCGGCCGCCACCGGGGAGGGGAGAGCCCGTGAGAGGGGAGGGGGTGGGAGCCGCGCGTCCGCCGCCGCTCCCCGGAGAGGGAACCGGGCCGGTGACGTCAGCGCGGGGGCGTGGCCATCCGCGTCACCATCCAGGGCGGGCGGGCAAAATACGTCACAGCCACGCAGGGGCGGCCTGGGGCCGAATCCGGAAACACCTCGTCCTCTCCTCCCAGGCCCGACTGCGGAGCGACCCTTAAGGCGAAGGGTGGGCGGCAACTCACTGGGCCCCCGGATGCCAGGCACGCCGCATGGGAACGGTCAGACTCCTGCATCCAGCCTCCTCTCTTTTACAGATGAGACCTTGAAGCCATAAAGGACTTCTCCGGCTATAAACAGCTTGAAACCCAGGGCCTCCTCCACACATAGGGGTCTGCATCAAATTCTGGAAGTACCCCACAGCTATTTGTCTCTTCTCCCCTAACAACCAACAGGGCACCCCACCATGTCCGTTTCAAAGGTCCAACCCCCCAGGAAAGTGACCCTCCGACCCCCACAATCATGGACAGGGGAAGAGGCAAGAGGGGTGCCAGGTTACAGGGGACAGTGCTAGAGTGCCGGCTCTGGAAAGGAGGCTGCCCACCTATCCATACCCCTTCTCCAGAGGGAGCAGGCCATAAAGCAGGGAGGCAGTAAGCTTAATTGAATTCATGTTTAATAATTACAGGCACCGTGCCCCCCCCTTCCCCCTGCCCAGGCAGCAGCAGGGGTGGTGCAGGGGCTGGGGCATATGCCCCCAGCAGCGAGGACGGCAGTCCCATGAGTGATTTTCAGAAAATAAAAAAGGACCCCAGGGGCAGGCGGTGGTGCCCCCCCACCAAGACACACCAAATTTCAAGACTTTATATATAATATATCTCTGTGCCCCAGGGGGGAGGAGAGGGACACCTGGCAGCATCCTGGAGGGGGGGCCCCAGGCAGCCCCACGCCATCCTGCCTCTTCAGCCATTTTATTAGCTCAGACACATCGCACTACAGGCACCCATTGCCGCCGCCGCTGCTGCCGCCCCCCCCTGCAGTCCGGGCGGCTGGCCGGGCCATCTGAGTGTCCATGGGGCTCCAAGTCCCCGGCCCCACCCGCCCTCAGTTGTGGTCAGACTCCTCCTCCTCCGCCTCACGAAGCCACTTGAAGAAGGCTGTGACAGATTTAAGGGCCACGCCCTTGCCCTGTTGCTCAGCAGGGTCCTTGCTACTCTCCCAGCTGTAGAAGGCATCCTCTTTCACCACATCCTCGTCATACAGCGTGTCAAAGAACATCCGAAGCAGATCTGCAAGCAGGCAGGACAATAGCAGTTAAGAGGAGTGCTGCCCACAGCCACCCCATTCCACTCCCAGGCTCCAGTGTTAAAACAAGGGCCTGATCCACCATCCTGGTATTTGTGTGTCTGACCATTCCAGAGTGACTAGGTGGGTCTCTAACAAGATGTTAACCTCTTCGTGAGACTGGTGCATGGTAATGAGTCACAGAAAAACCTTACCAACCTGCCCAAGCTTCACCTCAGCAGCTTCACTCATGATATATTTAATGAGAAAAACTATACACAGAATTGGTACTCCTCAATTTAAGGAATGACGTTAAGTCCCAGATATACCACTCACCAAAGTCAAGGGTTTATAACCTGAACATTCACTGGTCCCCATTACAGATGCTAGCAAACTGGATCCCAATTTCCTCTTATTTTCCACACATCTCCTGAACATACACATCCTCTCTGGCCTTGACACTTTTACAGGTGCTGCATCCTTTGCCAGGACTTCCTTTCTCTTGTCACCTTCCTACTGAATTTCTTTAGGCTCAACTCTGGCACCCCTTGCTCGGACCCTCTCTCTCCCCATCCTGACTACTAGTTAAGCCTTCCCAAGCACTTGTCCTATAAGCCCTGAACACAACCTATCCCATACCCCACACTGCCCTGCCAAACTTTCCAAAAGCAAAGGGAGGCCAAGTAGCAAATTCATTGTTTTCTAAATAAAGCCTCGCTCGGATCTGGAGTCCAGGCCTAGATGAAACGCTGACAGCCATCTATGAGAAGCTGCAAGCCAGGATGTTCCTCAGGGTACACACCCCCTCAAATCCACAACCACCGCCCCCCAGACCCATCCTACAGCAGGAGAGCATTTATCCCAAACTTGTGTTCCAAATTCCATGCACACCCACCCTGGGGACCCTACACAATCAATTATCCACTCTGCCCTCTATTTTTAAGCCCAAGTTTCTCCCATCTAAACACAAAAGGCCTCCTTTACAACCACTATCTCCTACAGTCAAACAAAAGATTTTTGTCTTTGGACAAGAGATTAACTAAATTCAAAGATTCTGTCTACACTTGCTGTTTTCCTTTCTTCCTGTCTCAGTCAAGTATTACTCAGTCCTTTCCGATCCAGACTGCCCCCTGCTCTACCAAATATGCCAGAATGGCCTCTGTGTTTTTACACTCCAAAGGCCCTAAATGTTCAGGTCTGCTCCTATGGAATTCTCAAGTAGCATCTAACATTACAGACCACTTCCCTCTCCTAAAGTTACTTTGTCCTTTGTTCACAGGGCCCTGTCCTCCTCTGATCCCTACCTGTGGGTGCTCCACTTGAACGTTCTATCGCAGGCTCTCACCACTCTCCCTCAAGCAATCCCATACCCTCTGGTGACTTGCATGTGTTGCTGTGCCAGCTTCTCACAGATCGGCCACCAACACGGACCTCTTCCTTTCTAAATGAATTCCCGTACCCAGCTGTCTACCTGACATCGCTGATCACCCCCGCCCAGGGACCACAAACTCATTATGACCAACCTCAACCTGATCCAGTTTTCCCAACACCCCCCCCCCCAGGGCAAACGGTACCATGCCATCCCCTCGCCTGCTAAAAAAGCATGCTGGAAGGCCTGTAACTTCCCCTCTCTCATGACCTCTCCCACCATGCCAGTGTTATAACTGCAACCGCACCGCCCCCAGCTCCAATGCTACCAGCAAGCCCGAGCCGCCAGCAACCCAACCCGCTCCTAATTTGCTGCTCTTGCGTGTTCACATTCAACCCACTCCAAACCACTCCTCCTACTAATGGCCAGGATGATCTAAAAACTAAAATTCCACAAAGCTTTTTCCCGGCCTTAGGCTGAAGGCCAAAACTCGTCCCATGGCTTAGACAGCCCTGCAGGACCTGGCCCATGTCCATCTCTCCAGCCCCATCTTGCCTCACACACAACTAGCTGCTATGCTCGCCCACGCTGGCCTTCCCTGGGCACTTCTTTTACCTGAGTCAAGTCCCTTCTGCCGCAGGGCCTGCCTTTACACACAATTCCTTCATTTCAAGGACCCCCCTCCCCTTTGTCATTGGGCTGCCGTTTTGTCAATTCCCACTCCCCACTCGTCATCCCTTAACGCTAGGTGTCCCCAGAAAGCACCCTGCAGGACCCATCTTCCGCCACTCATCACCTGTTAAGACTCCATGCCAGCACGAGAACTGTGCTTGACTTAATCACTGCCAACGTCCCAGTGCCCTGGCACATACCTATTTGCCGAACGCACAATCTCAGGCATGCTAACCTAAACCTCAGTCTCCCAACATGGTAAAGGGGATAACAGGGACATACTTTAAACAACAGCTGTGAGAATTAAATGAGGCAAGGAAAGAAAAGTCTCTCAGCCCCCTGCCAGGCCACAAGTGCACTGGGTCCTTAGAAATCATTACTGTTTTTCACCTCCGTGCTCCTGGCATCGAACAGCTGGCCGGGTACAAAATGGCAGCCAATTAAGCTTCAAGGCTGAGTCTTACCTCCTTCCATTTGTAGGCCAGGAAACAAACCCATGCAGGGGGAAGAAATCAACCACCAGGGCGTTCTGCTCTCCAGGGACCACCCCCCTCTCCTAGGTTGAGACCCTTTCCATGACTGCCCCTGCTCTCTGGCAGCGCCCCCACCCCCACACCCTGCAGCCTGGCTCTTACTGGCGGGCTGTTCTAAGGTCACTACAAGGGCCTGGAGGGCGTAGAGCGCCTGCAGCTCCTTCTGCTCATCACACAGGTATTTCTGTAGCAGTTTCGCTCGCGCTTTCAGCACCGTGACATCCACTCGGAGGGGCGTCTCAACTACAGGGAAGAAAACAGAGTTAAGTGGACTAATGCACCCTTGGCCTGGTCCACAACCAGGAGGCGAAGACCAAAACCTCCCTCCCTCCATTTGTCTGCTGGGCCCACCCTTGCCCCACCATCTCCCTGGCTCCTCTTACAAATAATTGCAGAATAGCAGACAGTTGTCATGAGGGCTCGAACTAGTGTGTTGGATGCTACCTGCTGCTCACTCAGGTTGGCCTGTGCAGAAGAGAAACAAAAGGCCCCTAAGTTCTGAACTATGCCCCTACCCGCACGCCAAGAACTGCCTCTCCTTTATCCCTCTCCCCCAGTACCCAGGAGAAACATACCTCTATCCAGTCAAACACCCGCTGGTTACTGCTGCCCTCCTTCAGCAGCTTCTCCAGCTGCCTGCTCAGCTCCTCGGAGGAGAGCATCCTTTGGCCCGGGGCTTCTGACTCCTCGCCCAAGGTATACTCCACCTTCTACAAAAAGACCCACAGTCAGGAGGTAAGTGTACCACGTGAGTGTTTTGAGGGAAGAGGAAGAAGAATGGCCAGTCCCAAATGCTAGAATTAGCCTAACTCCAGCCACAAACCTGTTCAGTGACGAATGCACTGACATCCTGGCCTTCAGGTAGAAATTCCTTCCAGCTGAGTCCAGCCTCTCGCCACAGCATCCCCACCTTTTTGGGACTCTGGAAAATGCAAGACCAATTCAGCAACTTTCTCTCCCTCCAAGACCTAGCTCCACAAATGTCACCCAACAAATATTTACTGAAAGGCCACTAGGTGCCCTCCAGGGGCTCAGGATGTTACAGAAGTACCAAATAGGCAGTCTCTCCATGCCTACAGGCTAGTACTGGACAGACATCAGCCAAAAAATCACCCAAAGACACAAGAAATCATCTACCACAGTGCTAGGAAATGGGGGGGGGGGGGGGCGGGGGGAATAGCCTAAGAGCCTCTACAGAAGAGGTCAATTAGCTTTCACAGAATTACCTTTACTGAAAAAGGTAAAAAA
Source organism: Halichoerus grypus (assembly GCF_964656455.1). Lineage (NCBI taxonomy): Eukaryota > Metazoa > Chordata > Mammalia > Carnivora > Phocidae > Halichoerus > Halichoerus grypus. Next base: position 81,117,225 of record NC_135712.1, read on the forward strand.
CCAAATCCACACAACTCATCTTAGCCTTCCACACTCCTCTACGATTCTTTTTCTAAAATAGCTTAGTCTTTCATCATTCCAAGCAAACAAATGCTCATGGGAGCGGACAACTTCTAACAAATATGCCTTTTTGGTTACCAAGTCCAGAAAATTTTAGAAGCAGATATACCCCCACAACCCCCACTGCAAATCAGAAATCCTCACATAAACAACAGTCTGAGCCCATTTTCTGTGAGGAGACAAGAGATTCTGAAGGCATTACTCTTTATAGCAGCAGATATTCAGAATGATGACATTGACGCTTAATAAGACTACTGTAGTTCACAAATTTTAAAGATGCTCATTCTAATACACCACTGAGTCTCATCTCACAATTGATACATTACATTTAAACAAATGACCATAAGTCTTTTATCAACAGGGTAGCAGTAACATGTCCTACAACCTGCTGCACCACAGATTCAATGAAATACACATAGTTCAATACACCCCTTCTTTTTTAAAACAAACTACCCTAATACAGGCTTTTAGAACAATTCCTTTCCACTCAAGTCTATCTGTCCAGGCCCCAGGGGCAGCTAAACTCCTAAAGTGCTCTTCCCAGCTCTCTCGACCACGGAGTGCCCCACCCACTTGCCTTTCCCGTCTCTCCGTGACATTTGCGAGTCACCACTTAACTTTCACAAAGCAGTTCCAGCGCCCTTCTGGGAAAGCTTTCTGTCATGAACATCACCAAAGAGACACTCCTTTGCAACCTCACAGTACCCAAGACACTCCATTTCAACTATTTTATTTCATGCTTTACTTCACACTGTTTATTAAGCTGTCATTTCTTACTTTTCTCTTCCAGCTGGTTTCCTAACTGTTTTATTCACTGTGGTATTCCTAGTGCCTAGTATGTGGTTGGTAAATGTTTTAAAAAAAAAAAAATGCTAGTTGAATGAATGAATGAATCAATCAAGGACTTAGGGTCTTAGATTGCTGTTCTCCCCCAGTCTTGTCCAGAACTCATGACAGGAACTGGTCTGAGAGTGCCAGCCTCGACGTTTCCTCTCCCAGGGACCAACACAGCACACCATCACCATTAACCCCATCCCACCAAAGGGCCATGAGGCACCAGAGTCACCGTAACCAGCCCAAACCACATGGTGGGAAGAGAAGTCCTGACACATCACCCCCAAAAGGCTCTTACTTACCATGCTTTTACATAGAAGCCCCAGGATCTCCAGCAACAGGGAAGTAGCTTTGCCCAGGGGTCTCAGAGGTTTTGTAATCTCCCTACAGGGAAAGAAAAATACAGTGAGTGTTGACAGCCTCCAAAGCCCTCTCAGTACACTACCCCATCCCTCCCTAAACCCAGGCATTGCACCTGCCATATATGCCTCCCCTCCCCAACTTTGTCTTTACCTCCCCTGAATCCCCAAAAGGGGGCTTACCTGAACAGCTCCCCCATAGGTACCCCACCTTCCTGCAGAATGGGCGTTACGAGTTCTGCTAGGTAGAGCCACACGTGGGGGATGTCAATTTCCATGTCTTCCGCCAGTTCTAAGATTTCATACAGCCTGCAAATGGAATGCAAAGTCAGGGCATTCTAGGGGAACCTGGGTGGCTCAGTCAGTTGAGCGTCCGACTCTTGATTCTGGCTCAGGTCATGACCTTGGAGTCTTGGGATCAAGCCCCATGTTGGGCTCCACACTCAGCAGGGAGTCTGCCTGAAGATTTTCTCTCCCTCTCCCTCTCTTTCTCCTCTCTAATAAAAATAAATCTTAAAAAAAAAAAAGGTCAGGGCATTCTAGGAAAGGTAAGCCGGACCCCCACTCTCCTTCTGGGGCAACATGGCATTGTTAAAGGATCAATTGCGGACCCCCTCGAGAACACTTCCTAAACAGGGGGCAACTATCTCAAGCTAAGGCCACACTCTTGTCCTTGCATGGTACACCCTAGCCCTGCCAAAAGTCACGCTGACCAGGATGGCTGAGGAACCCACACTCTTATCCAAGGCTGCATGCGTCCTACAAAGGAGGAAAGTCTGTGGGTCTGTAAAAGCAGAAGGCCCTCAGAAGGCATACCCTTGGTAGTACTGAGCAGTGGAGAGGTGCCCGGCCAAAAGCAGCTGGTGCAGCAGCCGCCCCATATGCTCACGAGCGATGGTGCTGCGCTCCAGTGTTGACTCAATGCCATGCCGCACGAAGATGAAGAGCAGGGAGGGTGAGGCCAGCTCCTGCACGCACTGCACTGCCTCCTGCAGGGGTGCGGAAGGAGGGAGAGGGCAGTCACCGTTTGGTCCAGGCCGGTGAGCACATGTCCCGCCCGCTCTGCTGTCGCTCAGACCCCACCCAGAGCCTACCTTCAGGTCATTGAGATGGAGGTATTCCTCAATGATGGCCTTGGATTTCTTCTCCAGCTCTTCCTCAGAAAGCGCAGCCTTTGGGGGGCTCACCGGGGGCAGGGTGGCTTCTCGCTTCACTGAAGGGGAAGGACAGATTGAACACCCTTTAGTTTTTTTTTTTTTTTAACACTTTATTTATTCTAGAGAGAGAAAGCAAGAAATAGAGCACGAGCAGAGGAGGGGCGGCGGGGGGGAGGAGCAGGCTCCCCGCTGAGCAGGGAGGCCAATGTGGGGCTCCGTCCTAACCTGAGCCCAAGGCAGACGCTTAACCCACTGAGCCACCCAGGCACCCCATGGAGACTCTTCAGTTCTAATTTTCCTAGGCCCGGAGCTCTGAAGATTGCAGACTGGCTAGACCCAAACCCACACCTTTCCCTTCCTCTCCCAGCCCCTTACCGGCATCCCGTCCGCGGTCCCGATCCTCTGTGAGGCTAGCTGCCTTGCGCAGTCCCTCAGGCTGGGAGGGCCGCTCTCTACTCCGCTCTTCCACTTCCTTACTGAAGCTCCGCTTGGTGGCAGGTGTCCGAGAGCGATCGAGCCGGTCCCCACGGTCACCTCCCCGTTCACTCCGCTCTAGGCGGTCTCCCCGGTCCCCAGCTTTCTCACCTCTTTCCCGACTCAAGCTACTCCTAGAGAAAAAAACAGGCATGTCACCTCTCACCTGTACCACCGAGGTGTTCTCTCATATAGCTATCCAACATGCTGAGCGACCATCGGGCCTAGTTCCCGGCATCAGGAATGCGCTCCAATTTAGCTAGGGGCTCTGATTACAGGTGTGAGGATTCCTATGGCAACGCCCAAAGCCCATCACAGTAGTCCCCGCGTGAAGAACGGAGACACCCAGGAAACCTCACCTCTGCACCACACGTCTGCTGTCGGTGCTTTCTGTAGGTACTGCTTGTTGGAGGGCTGAGAAGCGGTTCAAGGTACTAGTAGCTGGACGAGCAGCTTCTGATGCTGGGGAGGCAGAAGGCCCAGATCAAAATCTCTTCCCACATTCTCCCATTCTGTCCCCTACTTGCCGGTTTAGGACACTTGGTCCTACTCCCAACACAAACACAGTTCATTCAGTCCTAGTCCCGAGCATAGGCCTCCTGTTATTACCTAACCACTTGGTACCAAAAGCCTCCCCTACAAACAAGGCTCTGCCCTCAAGAAAAAAAAAACAGCCACCCAACTCTTTACAATGGCCTCCATACCTGCATCGGAGGGCTTGGCTCCTGAGCCCCCACTGCTGCCCTTGCCCCAGCTCAATCGTCCTCCAGGTGCAAAGAGCTGGTTGTTAGAATCAATGGAGCCAGGCTGAGGGAGGAAAGGGAACGGAGACGTCAAGAGTCTGATCTGGCCAAAGCCCACTGCTACACAGTAGCAAATGGCCTAGACCAGGGGCCGGGCAAACTTTTCCTGTAAAAGACCAAATAGTAAATACTTCAGGCTTTGCAGGCCATACAGTTTCTATTTCAACTATTCCACTCGGCCACTGTTGCACAAAAGCAGTCACAGACGATACTTAAGGGCAATGAATATGGCTGTGTTATAATAAAACCAAGGACACTGAAATTTACATTTTGAATAATTTCATATTACATAATATCATCCACTTTATCTTTTTCAACCGTTAAAAAACCGTAAAGGCCAGTTGTTAGCTGTGGAATATAGAGAAGCAAGGAATGGGCCAGATTTGCTATGTGAGTTTGCTAACAACTGGCCCAGACAGATGTGAATATACCCCCTTCAGCTGGCAGTCCCATCTCTAGCAATCTAACCAGTTAGTCTAAGAGGAAAAATTCAGCCGTCACCTTTCCAACTTCAGAAAGTGAGGGGACCAAGATCCTAACCTAGGCTCACTGCCTGTTTGATCCCTCTTTACCCTCCCCATGACCACCACCACTCCCTCCAATACACCACCCACTACCTTCGTGATCTTGGTGAGTCGTGAGGTGTCGATAGGGCGACTGCCCTTGCTGATGGGGACTGTGTTCCAGCCACCATCATCCACAAGTGGGAGGCCACGGCCTGGGACAAAGAGGAGAGACAGCATATTGCAATAATGAGTGCCTCCAAGCACTGCTATTGCCTGGGGCCGCCCCCAGCCCCCCTTCCTCAGATCCTCAGTTCCATCATGTGGTCTCAGTGGCCCAGACACGTGGCACTAACAAAAAGTCATCAGTGGAAAGCGTAACCCCTCACCCTGCCCCCTCCTTAATCTGAGCCTCAGACTCACTAATGGGTGGGCCTGGGGGGCCGCCCCGACGCTTGTCGCTGCCCTTGGCCATTAGCTGCTGCACTTTTACGTGTTCCCAGTGCTCCTCCATCTCAGCCTCCTTGTGGATCTGGTCAATGGTCTTGGGACCCTGGTCCCCACGGCGTGGCACCCAATTGCTCTGTAGGGACAGAAGGCCAGTCACAAGGTAATTATATCAGAGGGCCAGACAAAGCAATGCTGGGAACTGGGGGCTATGGCGTACGGGCAGCCGACCAGCAGTGGGAAGGAGAGGACACACACCCGTCGCAGATCCAGCACATCCTGCAGCATAAAGCGGATTCGGGATGAAGTCTTCTTTTCCTTAATGATTTTTTCCATCTGGTTGAAATACTGATCCATGCGGGGCTAGGAAGAAGCAAAGGGATCAGGTCAGGAACTTGTAACACCCCAGCTCCAACTGCAGGCCCGGCCCCTCCTCAGACCCTCAGCTCCATCACTGTGGCTCGGTGGCCCACACACAACAGCCCAACAAGGAGTTTGTGAGTGGACAGGAGGCCCCAGGCACTTCAGCCTGTCCCATTCCACATCCCAGGACCCCTACCTTGGCTTTTTCAAAGTCCAGATCTTTGCCAATGGTAGTGAGCAGACGACAAAGGCATTCAAGGGACTCTTCATCATGGTTCTTAAGTAGTTTAACCACACAGTCATGCATTATCGCCTCTGTTAACATCTTCAGCTTGAACAACTCCCCAATAAACTTGATATTCCCTAAAGAGCGCCGCCGGGCTATGTCTCGAGCCTCTTCCAACTCTTCCTTCAGGCGTCCCCGTTCCTCTGCCTGCAATTATATGGCAGAAATCCATCAAAAAGGTACCCAGACACTGGGCTAAAACCCTTCTCTCCTCCACTATCTGGATTCCTAACCCTAGCAGCAAGTATTCCTGTCTTAAGGCAGAGAAACCCCCAAAACACCATCACCCCCAACCCCCTTTTACCTCCCCCCACCCCATTCTATAGCCGAGCAGCAACTGGGTGGATGGACAGCGGGCTTGGTGGGTTTTCTCTCACCGTAGCAGCTTCATCCATCTCTTTTTGCTTCTTCTCAAAAACCTCATCATCATCTTTGTCTTTTTCAAACTCTTTCTGACATCGATTCAACAACAGTTTTCGGAAGTTCACAGTCACTGTTGGCTTTTCCGTAGTGGGCACTTTGAGCTGTATGTCAAAGAGAACATCACATTTAAGCTGGTCCCAAGCGGGAAGGCCCTCCAAGGGTCTTTAGCTACCTAACCCAGGAAGACCCTTGGCCCCCACTCTGCCACCTCCTGGCTGCCATCAACAGCACAGGCTGGAAGAGAACCAAGAAGCTGGACTCAAGGAGTCCTAGGGAGAGAAGGAGGAAATTAGACCACAAGGTTCAGTAGCAGTGGACACTAACCGCCATGAGGCAGCGGCACATGTTGGCATAGGCCACAGAGAAGTTGGGCTCTGAAATGGCCTTCTCGAAGATAAGATCAATGACCCCTTTGAGGCGTTCCTCGGTGTCAATGGCCAGCTGCGTCACCTGCTTCATCAGCTGCTGGAACATCTGGGGTGTCAGCTTATTCAGGATGGAGCGCACCCTGCGGAACAGGTCCTGGGAGAGGGGACAGAGAAGACTCAGAATCCAATGAGGTTCTCAGAAGAGGTTGCTGGGAGTGATGGGAGAGGTTGTAGGGACTCAAGTAGCCACTAGTCATAAGGATGACAGAAGCAAAGAGGGCAGAGCTGGCTCAGAGGGCAGACCTTGAGAACAGCAAAAGCAGCACTGGCCGGTACCTGGGTTTTGCTGCCATCAGCATCCTCCTCCCCTCGATCCTTATCAGCGGCCGTCCGCTTGCTGCTGGGTTTCCAGGCTTTCTCTGCTTTGTTCAACTTTATATCTTCAGTCATTAACACTGTGGCAATGATCTTGCGGGGTTCCTTTCGGGGGCCCTGTTGAGATCGCCGGGGTCCCAGACCAGCCTGCTAAGCAAGGGGTGAGGCCGAGTGAAGACACAGAGCGAGTCAGCACAACTGTGCCACCGCTACCACACACCCCCAGGGCAGACTACCCCTCCCCGCAGCAAGACAAGGGAGCCGTTCCCCAACCCCCCCCAACCATCTGTCCCCCTAGCCAGTCCCACTCACCGGCCCTCGGGGCAGCTCCCCACCTGGCCCACCCCTTGGGGGCCCACGGTTGCTAAGGGCTGGTCGGCCAAGGTTGGCAAAGGAAGGAGTGAAGTCTGGACCACAATTGATGCCTTGAAGTCTAGTGGGGTCCAGTGGCCGCAGTGGTGTTTTATTGGCCTGCAAAGAGGACAGGGAAGGCATGAGAAATAAGCTATGGCTCCTGACTACTCTTTCAGGACCTCAGGCTCCTCCCCAGCCAGCCAGCCAGCCCAAACTGACCCTCCCCCTCAAGTCTACCAACCTTATCCAACACCACATCGCTGATATGGGGCAATCCCTCCGGCTTCTGCATACTGGCAAAGATGAACTGAAAGCCAAGCAGGAACTCACGGTCATAACGCTTTTTCTCCTCAAGGTTTAGAGGCTTCCACTGATCTACGAGGAAGACGAGATGAACCAATCATACCTTTGTTTCCTGGGGCCCTGGAAAGAATACCCAACCCTTCTCAACCCTTCCTTCAGAATATGTTTTGTTTTTTTTTTAAGATTTTATTTACTTATTTATTTGAGAGAGCAAGCGAGCAGAAAGAGAGAGAGAACACGAGTGAGGGGAGGGGCAGAGGGAAAGAAAGAAGCAGGCTCCCCACTAAGCAGGGAGCCTGACGCTCAGCTCGGTCCCAGAACCCTGGGATCATAACCCGAACCCAAGACAGATGCTTAACCAGCTGAGCCACCCAGGCGCCCCAGCATACCTGATTTATACTCATACTTCTGTTCCCCGGGCTGGATGTTCTCAGCATTGTGAATTTTGTCTTCCTTTGAGTCCCAGGTCTCGTCTGCTTCCTCAGGCCTCAGGGGTGCACTGCTGCCCTCAGGCTCCAGACCAGGACTGGTGCCCACAGGAGGCTGATTCTCCACTTCTGGTACTCCTGGGCTCACCTGTAACCGTAGGACATTCCATTTTGGTTGCAGTATGATTAGTGTTCATACCCAAACTCTGCCCTCTCTTTCTGCTCCCTTACCTCCTTGAAGGCATCTAGAAGATCTCCCACAGCCTCCTTCTTATTTAGCTCCTTAATTTTCCGTCTCTTCTTTGGCACAGACACCGCCACTATTTGGGGGGTAAGAAAAATGGGAATAACTTATGGAGTACCCCTAATCCCTGGGGAAATTAAAAAAAAAAAAAAAAGGAGCTACTCTACAGTATTTCCTCTTTCCATCACACCCACTCCAGACTTAAAATTCCTTAATCTTGGAATTTTCTCTCTTAGGTTCCATCAAAGGGCTTCTATGACCCAGACACAGTGGCACAAACGAGAGATCATCACTACAGAGAAAACCCCACACCTTCCAGCCTGCCCCACTTCCACCATCCAGCCACACCTCACCTTGGGTGGCGGCTGCTGCCTCCAAATTCTGAGACAGGTGGGCTGCAACAGGGGTGCTCTCTGGGGGGAGAAGTTCCTCTCCTCCTTTCTGACCCTCAGCGTCTCCTGCTTCTCCTTCTTCTTCCTCTTCTTCCTCTTCCTCCATTTCCTCCTCCTGAGCTGGGGAAGTAGCTGGAGGAGCCACAGCTGGAGCGGCAGAGAGGACGGTGTGGGAAGCCACTGACGCTGTCACCTCCTTGGCCTGCTCCCTTGGCTCACTGACTGGGCTTAAGTCCACAGCTGGTGGCGAGGGGGCTCCGTTGAGCAGTTCCTCAGGTTGGGCAGTTGGAGCAATGGGCATGGGGGATTCGGAGGGACAAGCTGGGGGAGGGAGAGGAGCAAGCTCTGGGCTCGACTCCACCTCTGGTTCCAGATCCTCAGATGGGACCATGCCATTCGGTTCAGGAAGAATTTCCTCTTTGTGAGATGCAGAGGGGGTGGAAACCTGGAGAGGACTGGAAGAGAACTCAGATTCTGGAATCGGTTTGCTAAGTGTCACTTCTACTTCCAGTATGGGTTCAGCAAGGGGAGTGGGTTCTGGAGAGAGGCAATATGGCTCCCCAGTTTCACGGGGCATGGGGGTGGATTCTTCTACAGACATTTGGATCATCCCCGTTGTCACAGTGTCCCCAGGAATGGAGAGGACTGCGAGATTAGGCTCAGACCCCGGTTCCAAGATTGGGGGTGGTGATGGGGTCGGACAAGGTGATGAAGGCTGGGATTCTGAAGGGCTGTGTTCTGGGCCAGGCAGCCCCGGTCGGCTCCCAATGATTGCTCCCTGGGACCGGTCATCTGCGCCACAAGGAAAGACGACGAGTAATTAGAGGCATGTCTTCACTGCTATTGTTTGTCCTCCTCCCAGCCAAGACATTCCCAGCCTAACACCCACCCCTGCCATCTTATCCCACCTAAGCCTTTTCTCTTCTCACCCAACATCTGCTCCACTCGCAAAATCCCACTACCTAAAACCTAAGGTCATTCTTCTCTGGCACCCAGGTCAAGTTACTCCACCTCCTCAGCATGTGAAATTGTCACACTCCTTTTCCCCATAAAAGCTCTGCCCCACCTGCTTACCTACCTGGCCGAACAACAACAGCAACCTGGGGTGTCTCCCCATTAGCTTGAGGCTCCAGACCACCTCCCGTCTGCAGGACACAAAGGGTTACCAAGTTTGCCCCGATGAGGCCCACAACCCTTCTCTATTAGAGCCATTTCTACTTTAACTCTGCCTAAAAACCCAGGAAAGCAGACAAAGAAATCCCTTCGTTGAAAGAAAAGATCAAAGGACTTGGGAACCCCAGTCAGAACAGCCATCCTAGCCAGGGCCTCACTCAAAGATCAGACAATACCTGGGGAGGGGTGGGTGTGGAGGCGGTGCGGGCCCCAGACATGATCTCCTCCGTGATATCCTTCCCTCCTTGGTTTGGATCTCGAATTCGGATCTGGGGAAAGAAAGCTCCGGGATGAGTGGGAAATAGGAGGAGCCCACCTCTCCACCCTGCCCCACTTCTAAGACTCCAGGCCAACCCCCCACCCCCCACTGGGAAGCAGGTGGGTGGGTGCCAGAAACCCCATGAGTTCTACTGTCAACCCATCCAGCTCATCTTGTACTCCCTACCCTGGCCCCCACCCCTAAGAGACCCCTGACCTCACAGAGCAGCCCCGTACATCACAATGCCCCTCCCTCCCTCAGCCCTGCCCCACCAGCAGTCCCCAAGTCCCTGGCTGCACACCATGGGGCCCAGGACCCCCACCTAGCACCCATACAGCTCACTTGTGGCTAGTCTGCCTGATCTCTGGGGGCAGGGCCCAGATCCAGTGGGTGGAGCCAGGGTGACTCAGCGGCTTCCCCAGCCCTGGCACCCTATTCTGGGCACCACGCCCAGGGCTTGAGGATTGAGCAGAGGCGGAGGCCTCAAGAGCTTCCAGGACTGGGAGGTGGGGGGTGGGGCCACAGAAAACAAACCATTTCCAAGACCAGCCACCAGAAACCCTAAACCATACATAGATCTTATGGACCCCCAGAACCTGGGTCTCTCAGGAACTCCTGCACTAGCCTCTTCAGTCTTCCCATGAGCCACTTCTACACTGAAGTCTTAGTCCTTACAAAGAACCTGAGCACTTCACAGATCTCCATTCTCTAACCACTCCCAGCTGAAGATCTCCTTCCTCAACTTTCTGCTCCCTGACCCACAACGCGCCTGACCTTGATTCTCCCTTTCCCAGATGTCCCAGAGCCCCTTGCTGTTACTCACGGTCTTCCGCTCCCTCTTGGGAGCAATCTGGGGTGGCTGGTTCATCAAAACTGGGGCGGGGGCCACACCAGTGGGAAACTGCTGCACACCCTGGGCTGGGTAGTAGGCGCCAGCTTGGGGGGGGGGGGGGGGAGACACAGAAAGGAAGAATGGTGGCAGCGTCAGGGCCCAACCATATACAAATGCCTGCTTGAACGCCTCCCATCCCCAGAACCTCTCATCACCCACAGCCGGCCCCTTGCCCTGCCCCACCCACCTCCCCAAGGGAATTAGGTGTCTATCAAAGCTGGGGAACCAGTCTGAACTGCGTTTACAAGAATTCCTGACACTGACATACACACACCTCATAGACAGGCACTCCTTCCCCACCACATACCAGCTCCCACTACCAGGACTTTGGTTTCTCTTCTACCCTATAAGGTATTATGTATGCCCCCAACACCCAGCAACACACACACATGTATTCTGAGGGAACAGCAACTACTTAACCTGAAACAGAATCAGGTCTTTGGCTGGGAATGAGAAAAACAGATTTGCCAACCCTGTTCCACTCAACCTGAGTCCAGTTCCAGTCTCCAGCCCTTTGCTAAGGGGCAAGGAAACAAAAAGTAACATTATGAACCAGGCCCAGGATGTGGAAAAACTAATTCCTTAAAGCAATGGTCTCCAAAATGGGATGTGTTCTTTAATCTCATCCATAATCTCCACTTGTTTTTGACAAGCAACATTAAGTGTGTTGTTTAAATGATGCATACGTATAAACAAACAAAAACATACATGTATTAGAGGTACATACTCAAAATTTTTCCTGATGATCAAAAAATTTTGGAAACCACTGCCATAAAGAACAGACTAATCCTTTCCTAGAATATAAATGAAAAACAGCTACAAAACCTCCCAAATCCATGTTACATGGGCTCCCACCAACCATGGAACAAGTGTCACAGGGAATGTTTACTAAGAGGCCCTCAAACTTGTGCCTGATCCTAAATTCTTGGACACAGGGAGGACTCCCAACTCTCACCAATAGGATAAAATGCTCTGCCCTGCGCCCTTACCCGCCCCCCCCCAACACCAGTTTCACATTAAGCACCAATCCCTACTACCTACTAACCCTATCATTTCTAGACCGAGGAATGAGCCTAGGAAGGGTCTAGGAATTCGTAGGCGAGTTCAGATGCTCCCTGGGACTCTCTCACCTGACCCTCCCCTGCTTACCGTAAGTCCCAAACTCTGTAGGGCTTGCACCCGGATAGAAGCCTGGGGCTCCTGGCTGTACAGGATACTGCTGTGTCGGGACAACATATGTGGAACGCCCCTGGTGGGGAAGGGGGAGGAGGAGGGGAGAGGAGTTGAGGGAGCTTTGAGTACCATATCAGACTACAAAGAGAATGCAGGGCAAGACAGAACAAGCCACTGTGGGCAATGACCAGAAGGGAAGTCACACCTCTGCAGGAGAGATGCGACTAGAGGGTCAGGGTACGGGAGAGGAGGAGTGGGGTTGAAGGTTCCATGGCTTCCAGCCCCCAAGCCTCCAACCTCACCTGTCCAGGGATGTAGTAGGCCCCTTGGGAGGCTGAGTAGGAGATCTGGGAAGGGATCATCATTACTTGGGATCCAGCAGGGTAGACATGGGCAGCTGGGCCAGGGCGGGCGGGGGCTGCACTCTGCACTCGGGTGGCTGCACTGCTCGGGGGCTGGGCCCGGCTAGGGTAGAAGTGCTGTCAAGAGGGAGGAAGGCAGTTGGCGTTGGGAAAGGGAGGAAATGGACAGCAAAATGGCAACTCCACAATGTCTCTAGTCTGGAGAGAAATACTGGGGGCTTTGCAGCACGGGGGCCAATCCTAACTCACCTGACCAACTGATGGTTAAGCAGCTTCTTGTACTCACACGTACCCTCCACATTCAGGTGTGCGCTTTGCACACCATGAATATTTACTCCCTCACCGCCGTGCATACTCATGTCACCTCTACCAGGCTACCCCTCTGCAAAGGCTCCCTAACACCCAGATGCATCATGCCTAAGTAAAGCCCTTGTGGGCAACATACTCCCCAACATGCATTGCTCCACCCTAAGGTACAGAGGAGCTAACCACTAACATGCAACAGTCTCCCAGTTCTCAGATATGCACTCTGCCAAGATCTAGCCTCTAACATGCATCGGTTGGCATGAGACTGAGGACCTCAACAGCAAACAATGCCCCCACCCTGAAGACCCGTCCCTGTGTCTAGCCCTTGACTAGGGTGGAGGTTAAGGGTGAGACCACAAGAGGGTCCAGGATCAGCAAAGGGGTATTACCTGCAGAGACCTGAATCCTCCCTGAGAGCACATGGGGACAGGAAAGAAGAGAATTATCCCCAAGGTGATGAGGAGGAAAACAAAAATGAAGGAGGTAGGACACAAATGCTCCCACTTAGTGAGGAAGAATTTAGAGAACAGAGAAAGGCAAGAACCAGCTGGAGTGTTTATCTTGCCATAGTCCAAAGAGAAAGAAGGGAAGGGGAATGGAGCACTCACGACTTCCCAGGAAAAGGAAGAAATAGGAAAACAGGAGTTGACAGCAGGGCCCAAAGCACTGCTCCCAATTCTCAAGGCACCAGGACCCCTAGTAATGCCACCCCCACCGACTCCATACTCCCCAAGGGGCCAGCCACCGTAAGTAATCAACAGCACAAAGTGCAGAGCCGCATGAAAGAACACAGAGCAACTGTCAGGAAATTGGGGCAGGTACACGGCCTCCATAGTTTCCATCCTAGGCCCAAACTGGCCGAAGCTTTCCATGGCTCCCACCCAGGCCCCCTACTCCCCTCCCCACAGCCCCTCACCTGGCGGGGCTGAGAAGGCGTGTTCATTTGTGTCGCTTGTGGCGTACTGAACACCACCGGCGCTGTCTGCCCCGGGGGAAACGCTGGCTGAAGGGGGGAGACCAGAGTTCAGCAAGAGGGGAAACCCGGGGGGGGGAGGCAGAAACCTAAGCTGGTAAAGTAAGGGGAGCGGACCTGTGCCAAGAGCTTCAGCAGTCCACATGCCCCCTCTTCCCCATGACAGCCCCTGGGAACAGCCCAGGGGCCCTGTCTCAATTTGGCAGCAGGAAGCTGCACTTTGCCCTGACACAGATGGGGGTGGGAAAATCCAGAGGTTGGAACCTGTTCCTGACCAGCTGCCTAATCTCTCCCACCCCCACCCCAGTCTCTACTAATTCCTCCCTAATTACCTGTGGGAGTCCAGGGGATGGGGCAGGTGGGGGGCCTGTGGGCTGTGGAGCTTTGTTCATTTCATTTGGTGCCACATCAGGGTCCCCCCAGCACCTGTTGGGAAAGAGTGGAGCTCGGAAAGGGGAAGGGACCCAAGCTAAGGCAAATGGAGTGGGGGAAGGGTTGAAGCAAGGGCTAGGTCCCACACCGAAGTACCAAAGTACCGGAGGCGCGAAGGGGGTGAAGGATCCACCTTACGTCCCCACCAACACGTTGTCAAACCCGCATCACCTCCAACCACCCCCCTGGTCTGCTGAAACAGCCCCCTCACTCACCCCCTCGGTTAAGAATAAGTCCACGGTGCGGCCTACAGGTTCTGGGCATCCGAGGGCCTGGGGTTGGGAGGTGAGGGGTATCAACCTGGCTCCGCGGGGCCCAAGACCAACCAGACCGGAAATTCCAGGTCTCGCTGGCACCAGGCTCCCGGATCACAAACGGAGCTAGCAGCTTCGGCCGTGGTGTCCCCACCCCCCACCTGGGGACACCGGGTTCGGGGCCAGGCCCAGGGGCACACAAGGCACGCCTGCTGCGGGTGGCCGCGGGGGCACCCTCACGGGGCCAGACGCGAGGCCTGCCGCCGCCCAGGAGTGGAGGCCAGGAAGGGCGGGAGTCGGGCTGTAAAAGGCCAGGCGGGCGGCGGCCGAAGAGGAGCCGGTTCCTAGCAAGTGAGGGTCGGCCCGGAGGGCGGGCGGGGCCGGGGGCTCCTCCCTGCCCGCCGCTGCCGCCTCCCTCCCCTGCGCCCTCCCTGCGCAGCGCCGGCCAGTGCCAAAGAACAACGTGTCACTTCCCGGCGGCCGGGCCGCAAAGGGGGGAGGGGGCGGTGGGCCGGCAGCGGCGGTGCCTGCGCCCGCGGGGCCCCCTCGGGTCAGGCCGAGGTGGCACTTCGCGGCCGGCGAACCCGGCACCTTACCAGCCCGCGGGGACCGCATATTCCGGCCCCGCGCTCCCCCACCCCCACCCAGCAGCCAGGCCGGGCCAGGCCGGGCACACGTGGGCCAGAGATCGGGCCCTGACGGGCCGGGGCCCGGGCTTGGGCCGCGGGGCCAGGGCGCCGGGGCGGCTGCGCAGGGTGGCCGGTCCCGGCCCGGATGGCGGCGGATGCGGGGGGAGGGGGTGGGGGGGCCGGGTCGGGCCCGGACATGGCGGCTTTACCTTCAGTCTCCTTCAGTCCGCGCGGCCGAGCCCCACGCAGCCGCACAGACGTAGTCCACAACCATTTCCGGCTCCCCGCACAGATCCCGCTCGGCGGCCACCGCTTCTCCGCAGGCGCAGCCGGCGCCCCCACGTGACCGGCGCAGAGGGCGGAGCTGCGCCCGGCGCCGCGGAGTACATAAGATTTGCCACGCCTCGTCATGTGACAGTCACTACCCGCCCCCTTGTCCCCTCCCGAACTTTGGAACTTCCAGACCGACCCCCCTCGGCGTCTCTGTTCCGCGGTTCTTTAGTTCATTCATTCTTTGAACAAGCATTTATTGAGTGCATACTAAGTACTGAGTGCTGGCGGCGGAGGCGGGGGAGGGGGGGCGGGCGTTGCTGAGAATACCGAAATTTATTAAAGACTCAGTCCTGCCTAAATAAATCATGATACAAATATGAAAAGAAATACAACTTATGCAGCCTTTGAAAATAAAGTGATTGAAATGCCTATTTAAACTGAATACCTATTAGGCTAAAAGGACTGAAACATCCTAAGGAATTAGTACGAGTAAATTTGCCTTACAAAGATCAGCCACTCCCAGGGAGAGACAAAAGTCAATCATGGAAAGTTCAGAATAAGGACGGAAGAAATAATCCCAAAACTCCTGCCATGCAGCCAAAAGAATTTTGGCACCGGGAGGAATTGTCCTAGAGGCAAACCACGTACTCAGATAGCCTAGGTTTTAATCTAAATTCTGCTACTTCCCGGCCATGTACCTACTACCTACCTACTTAATAACTTGTAAAATGGGGAAGATTTGAAACCAGGCAGTCTGGCTCAGTCCGAGCTTTTAACCACGGTGCTTTCTCTCACAGTGATAACATCCACACTATTGGATTGTGAAGATTAAAGGAGTTAAGTCATGTGAAAAGGGCTTGAAACAGTGCCTACGTACCTGGCAATGACACTCTCGTGCACAATCTGTGGTGGTTGGGGGTGTGTGCATGTGCACACATATAATCTCAGAAGGTAAGAAAACATTTTCTCTGTACCAACGATAACGTGGTCACTTAATATATATGATCTATGTGATCACAATCTTCACGATTTCCTATAAAACAGGTTGCATTCAGGGGCACCTGGGTGGCTCTGTCCTTAAGCGTCCGCCTTCAGCTCAGGTCATGCATCCAGCTCCCTGCTCCGTGGGAAGCCTGCTTCTCCCTCTCCCACTCCCCCTGCTGTTTTCCCCCTCTCACTGTGCCTCTGTCAAATAAATAAATAAAATCTTTAAAAACAAAAACAAAAAACAGATTGCATTCTTCCCACTGTATATGAGGAACTGAAGCTCCAAAGGAGAGCAAAATAGATTCATGGAGAAGGAACCATAGTGAGAATGAGAATGCAGATCTAGTGTTCTCTCACTCTTCATTTTGGTTCTGTGACTTTATCATGTATGACTCCTTTCTCTACTCTTCTAATTTCTTTCTCCCTAAGCAAACTAATATATAAAAATCAATTACTAAAAAAAAAAAAAATCAATTACTTGCCTACCTGCCAATCTGTTCCTAACTCAGAAACCTCTCTCTCGAGCTCCAGTTAGAACAAGGTACCACCTAAAAGACATCTCCACCTGATCATCCCACAGGCATCTCAAATTGTGTATGCCCCGATAGGAACTTGTCAACTCTCCCTACTCAAGAGTCCTCCACCTCAACCCCATACATGTTGGTGCCCATGTATTCTTTTTCAATGAATAATGCCCAACCTGAAAATCTGGGATTCATCCTACATTCCTTCCCATCCATGTACTACCTCTAATCAGTCACCAGGTCCTCTTGGTATTTGGATCAAATTCAAGTACTATTATCCTTAAAAAAATCTTTCTTCTGCCCTTCCCCACCTCTAATGCCCTAGTGCAAGCGTTTATTTCCTTTGCCTGGTCTCCCAGCCTCCATGGTGAGCTTCCTTACCCAGATAACTGATATGACTTTCCTGCTCTCACTCAGTGGTCTCCATTGAGAGATACTGTCAATTTCTTAGAACAACAAAGCTCTTCTAAACCTGATCTGAGCCTGTGTCTCTTTTACTATATCTCCTACCACACTTTTTCCTGGCCCTGTACACTTGGCCAAAGCAAACTATCTGTGGTTTCTGAAAATAAATAGCTTTTCCGCTTTCCTTCTTTTTGTACTCCCTTAGCGATATTCTACCCTTTTCCTCTGGACAAACTCATCTTCCTCCAGGTCTCATTTTCCCTCAAAATTTTCCCCTGACCTACCTAGGCACTTAGGCTCTATTTCAATGATTCCAGGGTACTTTCTTCACACCCCAGTACAGTATCGATAACAATGTATCACAATTGTTTTCTTTTCCATTATGTAAGCTTTTTGAGGATAGGGTTTTGTTTTTTTCTGGTATCTTTGCATCCACACAAACTAAAATAATGTCCAGTGCAGAGTAAAGCTCCATTGATATTTGTTGCTGAATGAATGACTGAATGTAAAAGGTTAAGAGTCATTATGAAAATTTTACTCTAAAGTACAATCACTGATTTGGGAACGAATTATTTTATTTAGACTGTTTTGCTACTTACAAATCTTTTTTTTTTTTTTTTAAGTAGGCTCCACACCCAGCATGGCGCTCAAACTCACAACCCTGAGATCGAGTCACATGCTCCACCTACTGAGCCAGCCAGGCATCCCTACAAATCACTTTCTAATTTATCTTTTTTTTAAGATTTTATTTTTTGGGCACCTCTTAGTTTTGGCTTAGTTGTGATCTCAGGGTCGTGAGATCGAGCCCTGTGTTGGGTTCCACGTTCAGTGCAGTCTGCTTAAGTTTCTCTCTCCCTCTTCCTCTGCCCCACCCCACCACACACTCTGTCTCTAAAATAAATAAATCTTTAAAAAAAATTATTTTTAAGTAATCTCAACACCCAACATGAGGCTCAAACCCACAGCCCCAAGATCAAGTCACACGTTCCACTAACTGAGCCAGCCAGGCGCCCCTCCAAATTATCTTTACATCACCACCATTGGATATCAAGGAAGGCAATTATGATATCCCCATTTTACAGGTAACAGAGGCTCACCAGACAGGCTGATTTGCTCAGGACCACAGAAGATCCATTAAAGGGGTTTGACAGGTCTACTGACTCCCAAGTCCAGTACTTCAACTTTTATACAGGTTTTATACAGGCTGCCAAATAAGAACAGAGAAAAGACAATAGAGACACTAATCCGAAGTTGCCATTCTCCAGCTAGCCAAGACCTTGGACTACAAGGGGGTCTGCAAGGCTCCAAGGCTACAGACACAGATTAATGTAGTAACGGCATAGGCTTTGGAGTCAAACTTAGATTCCAATCCTGGTTCCACCACTTACTATGTGACCTTGAGTAAGTTACTGAACCTCTCTCCAAACTTTATATTCCTCACCAAAACACAGGGATAATACCTACCTCTCAAAGCTGTTGTGAGATCTCTGAAGTATGTAGAGTAATTATTCTTTCAACATTTATTGAAGACCTATGAAGTGCCAGGCACTGCTCGGAAGCTAAACCCACAGAAAGTGTTGGTTAGTTACTATGATTATCTGGCAGGGCCGTAAGTTCTGCACTGCATCCACAGGGGTCCAGGCCCCAATTGACAGCATAGCTATACTCATACCAACCCCACCAGGAAGGAGCACTGAAGATCAAAAGTGATTGCATTCCAGGAAGGAGGCTACTCCTTTTTCCCATTGCTACACTAAGAGGAAGGTCAGGGTCAACCTTCTTTGTTGCACCCAATTTCTACAAAGACAGCACAGAAGTAGATGTTAACATCAAATCTCTCCAACAGCAGCCTTCCAAGAGACAGAGGATCACAGGAGATAAAGATGTCCCTTTCAGGGGCGCCTGGGTGGCTCAGTCGGTTAAGCGTCTGCTTTCGGCTCAGGTCATGATCCCCGAGTCCCAGAATCAAGCCCCACATTGTGCTCCCTGCTCAGCGGGTAGTCTACTTCTCCCTCCACTCCTCATCCCGCTCTCATGCTCTCTCTCAAATAAATAAAATCTTAAAAAAAAAAAAAATGTCCCTTTCATTCAGTAGTACAGAAGTTTAGAAAGTAAGGCTGATTCTGCTGCTTCTTAGAGCAGGGATCCTTGGCCCCAAGTCAGGGAATGATGGGGTTGAGGTGGGCGTGCTTTGGTGGGGTTGGGGTGGGAATAGGATCCACAGCCCCTTAGAAAGTTATTTGTAACAGTTTGTATTACAATTTGTGTATATGCACCTCCTAGAAAGAAGATCCGTTACACTGATCAGCTTCTCAAGGGTCCATGCCCCTAAAGATGAACCACTATTTTAAGATGATTAGGAAGGAGGGGAGAAGGGTAAGGAGTTTAATTTGTCCCATTCAGGACAGCCTCCCTGCTAGCCTAGGCTCAGAGCTGCTATAAACGATGGCTTCTCACGTCAACTCCCCACCCCGGTCTGGCCTCCAGCCACAATACCCCAGAAAACACACATAGAGGGACCTTGGGGATAAAGGTCTTTATTCAACAAAGTTATCTCACTCGGTAACAAAATAACAGGAGGTTAACAATTCCCCCAAAGGTCTGGGGCGGTGTCCACAGCTGGCAGCAAGAAGCACGGTCCACTGACACACCAGCGGCAGCTCAGAGCCCCTGGGAGCCACTCAGAGGTCATAGTTGGGGTTCTTCCGAAGGATAACAAAACCTTCCAGGATGGGGGTGACAGGAAGAAACTCCTCAGTGGCCAATTCTGCCCGCTCCCCGTGGGCCAACAATACTGGGGTTGTGTGTGTCTGGAACCCCGTGATAGTCTTAGGCTTGCCGGCCTGGCCCACCACATCCACTGCCTGTAGGGTGAGAAAATTGAAATGGGGGTGTAGCAGATGGGGGTGTAACAACAACCCAGTGCCCATACCAGTTTCAGAGAAGCAGGTATGTGTGCATTCTCCAAGTTTTGGAGCCCTCCCATCCGTTCAACCCCTCACCTGGCCCACACGGACAGACACTGGCAATGGCCGCAACTCCTCATCGAATGTAACCAGCATCCGGGGCTGCATGGCAGCCACCAGCCCATACAATACATAGTGCGATTTGCCCAGGATTACTGAGGGAAGAACAGAGGACAACAGTCAGATGCATCAAGGCAGGCCTGACCTCAACCTTGGGACCCCACTCCAGCCCTGACTCTTTAACCCCTTAGTGGTTCAGCTGATCCCACATCCCTCCCCTCATACACCACACCATAAACCAGAGATACTCCCACCTTATTCTGCCCACAGACTGCAGACTTAATAATTAATTTCCCTCAGTCACTTAGGAACAGACACTGGGCTCAGCTCTTCATCCTCAAAAAAAAATCTCTGTGGGCCAGATCAAAAAATGTGGGAGATGAGTTGCAGAAGGCCCTTCACAGGCCCAAAGAACATCAGGAACCCAGAGTGGTATGGAACTAACTTGGAGTCTGCTCCTAAATGACAAGGTGGCCCTGGTAAGTAAGGGCGCCACTACAGGAGTCTTGACAGGAACTCACTGTTACGGACATCCAGGAAAGAGACAAGCACTGTGAGTAGCCCAGCCACGGCCACCTGACTCATAAGCTGCCGGTCACTGTGGTAGGGGCAGAGGGTGAGTGTGCCCTTCCCTAAATGTGTCAAGCCCTGGGGAAAAAAAAAGAGAGAGAGAGAGAGAGAGAAGTAAAGGTCACATCTGAGGAGACATCACCTAACCTGGCCATATAGAAATCCCACAACTCATTCACACCCTCCCTCCCAGACGAACTCAAGGTCCGCCTCATGTTACCACATCTCCCCCCTTCCATCACCACGGATACCTCTCTTGGCACACTCGAAGGAAAAGAGTTCTACTCTTTACCTGTGCCAGGCGCACCATGAAAAGGTTGTTGGGGTCCTTGGCATGATACTGGGCTAACTGGCGCAGCATCGCAGCCAGACGGGCATTATTGGTACCTGGAAATGTTAACCGGCACAGAGTTGGAAAAAAGGCCTTGAACGTTCCTTTAGCTACTTCTGATCTTTTTCTGACCGATACTCACCACTGCCCACCATGCCCATGGCAAAGATGGAGTTGTAGGAAACTTCTGGGTCAGCATCGTGAGAGAACTTGCTTAGGGTATCCAGGATATTGAGTCGTGGATTTGAAACAGAGATTAGGGCCAGTGCTAAAGGCACAGCCCGTCGGAGAGTAGGCTCCCCATATCTCAGCTGGCGATAAAAGAAAATAACGAGAGCATCATAGGAAGCAATACAACAAACTCAGTTATAGGAACAGACTGATGGGTAAAAGGGGACTTAATCAAATTTTGGACAACAGGCATAGCCAAAAGACTATTTCTCCACCGAGAAAACCCATCAGGAAAGTCTCCTCCGGGGAACTCCAGGCACCGACACCAGTATATTTCCAGCCTTCTCCATGCGGTACTCACCAGGTGGCCAAAGGTTCGTAGTGCCATCTCTGCACCAATCTCCTCCCCCATCGCAATAAGGGCAATCCCCAGCACAGCCACTCCCTGCGATGGAAGAGGCCGCAGAGCCCAGTCAGCTCACCCTTGACTTAAGTCCCGTGTGAGAAGAAAAAGCTGTCCTGTGTGGGCTCACCCTGACCCCTCACGCACAGAACCCAGCCTCATGTCCTCTCAATACACAGCACCACCTGGAGGGGCTCTGAAACAAACCCAAACCCAGCTCCCCTGCTCCCCTACACACTTATCTTTCCACAGAGCCTGACTCAGAGCACCCAGCTGCCCACAGAACCTGATGTGCTCCCATGTCGGCAGGGGCTTCCTTCTTGTCCTTATCCTTCTTTTCCTTCTTGTCCTTGTCTTCCTCTTTTTCCTTGGAGTCAAAGTGTTCGCTACAAATATGCAGCAGCTGCTGTACCTTCAGTACATTCCCAGAGCCTGCAACATGGTGGGCAGGGTGAGAAAGGATAAAAAGAAGGCACCAAAAAAAAAAAAAAAAAAGCTTATTCCAAGAACAGAAGAAGCTCAAGAATCTAAAGCAGATCAGAACAACTGAGAAAGGAGAATAAACATGAAGAAAGGGCCAAGAGAGAAGTGAGGAGTCACTGGGGAAGCACGAAGACACGACCTGCATAGGCACACACATCCACTAGCGTGTTGGCAAAACTGCGGAACGGCTCGGACACAACCTCCAGCGCCGCCAGGATCGCCTCGATGGCCTCGCCCTTGCCTATAGGACAGATTCAAGGCGTCAAGAGGACACCTGCTTCCATCCAGCACAGTTTTTGACACATAAGCCCCCCCTGTTGTACCCAGTTCCTGTCAGCCTTTGCCCAGAGAGATACCCCCTCACCCAGATGGTTGAGGCCCAGTCCGAGAGGAAGCCAACGGGCATAGGTGTCCTTGAGCTCAGTCTCTGACTTCTCCATGATGGTCTGAAGGATAGTGGAAGTGACATCTCCATTGCAGGATCCCACTGCTATCATTCCACAGGCTAGAGCTGTCACACCTGCCACCTAGAGATAGGAAAAGCAGTATCATACATGGGAAGCTATTGAAATAGCTGTTTAACTATCTTGATTCAATACAGTCAATTCCTACAGGCCACACTAGGTAATAATCCCTTTCTGATGATAAGTCAAAGAAAGTAACAACAAGAGCAACCACTCACTGGATATTTACTATACATCAGCCACTATGCCAACTGTTCTGTGTACTATTAACATTAACATTTAACCCTCACAACAACCCCGTGAAACAGGTCCTGCTGTTGTTATTCTTTCAATGATGAGGAAAATGAAACCTAAAGGGATTGTGTTACACGTCCAAGATCACACTGCTTATAAGCAGAGGTGGCATGATTTGAACTGAGGTCTTTCTGACTAAAGCTATGCTTTTAGCCACCATACTATATGTATCTATCACTAGAATGACTGCATAATTAAGAAAATTTAACATTGGGGGTGCCTGGATGGCTCAGTTGGTTAACCGTCCGACTCTTGTTTTGGGCTCAGGTCATGGTCTCATGAGTCATGAGATTGAGCCCTGCAATGGGCTCCACGCTCAGCAAGGAGTCTGCTTGAACTTGAAGATTCTCTCCCTCTGCCCCTCCCCCACTCGGGCAAGCATGTGAACCCTCTTTAAAATAAATATATCTTAAAAAAAAGAAAGAAAGAAAGAAAATTTAAGGTTAGCCAATGACTAAAACAATGAGTGAGAGAGAATCAGCCACCCCAAGCTGGATTAAGTTACTCCCCTCTCTAGTCTGAGTACTTCCTCATGGACCCCAAGGGCTGGAACTCAATACCAAAATGTTAACTCTTTAGCCTCAATACCACCTGAGGTTTAAAATTCCAGCTCCAAAAGATTTCACTGAAGTGATACACACATCCCCCATAAACACACACACACTTTTTTCACTACTTATCACAGAGAGTGGTAAAACTCAGAGCACCTTCCCTACCTCCCCTAAATGTCCAACAGCTTCTCCTCACCTCCATACTAGACTTGGAATCTCCCATCACAGGGAGCAGCAGTGTTAGAACATCTTCACGATTGGAGCCAGCATAAGCCAAGCCTAGCCTGCAAAAGCCAGAGAGAGGCAGTCCCAGACACACAACCAAAGACAGGACAAGGAAGGTACAAAAAGAGGATTGGTCATTTATTCATCATTTCAGTAGTCACCAAGAGCCAAATACTCAACAGACAGGGTGGTAGTCCTTGGCAACACAAAGGTGAAAAGGACTCAGTTCCTGTTTTCGCAAAGCTTACAGGTTGAGTACTCCCACAAGAAGCACCAAGAAGCCTTACCCAAAGATGGAACCAAGTCTCATAGTGTTGCTGTTGTGAAGAACATAGTCTGAGAGCAGTGCCAGAGCGGGGTCACACTCATTCCGGACCCCAGAGTTCACGATGCCACAGGCCAGAAGGGCTCCTGACTGCAAAATGCAAACAGATTCTTCACTCAGGTTACTCTACCTTCCACACCACAACGGACACAACACGGACTTCATTTTAATTTCCACCTTACCTGGAGTTAAAAACCAGGTTGACCTTATCAATGAAAGGGAGGCCCTGAGGGCCCTAGAACATGGTAGGAGAATGTCCCCATTAGTGGGCTATGCCCAGACCAACCTTGATGTAGTCCTCAGAGGAGTACAAGTACTTGTCAATCTGGGTGAGGCCACCATCCACATCCCACAACAGAATCATGCCAAGGGATGCAGCTGCACTCAACATTCCTATACCAAGGAAAAAACCTGTCAGTCTTAAAATGGTCCCACCCTAAGAAAGTTGTTACAAAGAGCTCTGTAAAAAACAGCCCTGGGGATCCCTGTCACATTAACACATGAACCTAGAAGGATAATAGAAATGAACAAGGCAACACAAAGATAAAGTAGCCACAAAGTTATACCATGGTCTTTGTTCTTGTAAAGCCATTTGTTGCCATCATCAGTCAGCAGCTTGTCCTGGCCAAACGCGGCGTTCACAAAACCATTCACAAAAGAAGAGGCCAGGTTCATGCGGGCAGAGTCTACTTGAGAGCCGCTGCCCCCAAACCCTGCATAGGAGGGAGAGGAAAGAAAAGGAAAAAAGGTTAAGAGAAGGGCAAGAAAGGAACACAGCATGGTGGCTGGTCTCTGGCTCTGAATTGGCCACTTGGGATCCTCTATCTATGCCCCCAACAGTGACTTGGAGAAAAGGTATGTGTGAATTTTTAGCTCTATGGGATAGATAAATATGTTGGGCCAAGCCATCACTCCAAATACAAGGGGCATAATTAAGACTCCTCCAGTCCTGGGCGCCTGGGTGGCTCAGTTGGTTAAGCAACTGCCTTCGGCTCAGGTCATGATCCTGGAGTCCCAAGATCGAGTCCCACATAGGGCTCCCCACTCAGCGGGGAGTCTGCTTCTCCCTCTGACCCTCCTCCCCCTCGTTCTGTCTCTCATTCTCTCTCAAATAAATAAAATCTTAAAAAAAAAAAAAAAAGACTCCTCCAGTCCGCACACACATGGAGATGACTACTCACTGTTGTTCTCTAGGTGGGTTTTATAGATGTCATCAGGCACCTTGGGCTCCATGATGTCCAGCTGAAGAGAAGTCAGAGAGTCACAACTGCTCACCCACTATTCCCCAACCACTGTCCCTTCTGCTATCCCACTGAATGGCGATTCTAACCAAGGAGAGTCTAGTCAAAGTTATAGTCAGGGAGGTGAAATGCCAGGTAGAACCACAAACAAACAAACAAAAAAGCCTTGATGGAAAAGCGCAAAGAGTCTCACCTCCCGAGCTAATGCCAAGAAGTTGCTGTTGAGCTGTACATTGGACATGATCTCTGTCAGGTCCTCATACTCCTCCACATCTTCACTAAGCTCCAGAAATACCCCATGCCGGCCAAGCATGAATGCCATCTGCTTCTGTACTACCCTGTGGGAGAGAGCCGTCACATCTGCTCAGCCCCCATCCATTAAGAAAGGTCCCTCAAGCCTTAACCAGAAACTACAGGCCCCAGCTCTTCACGCAAATGCCCCATCCATGAGCTCATCTCTTCCTTTGCCAGATTCCTCCCTACATACACATCCTTGCAGGAGGTAAAGATGTCTTCTACCAGCTCCATGTCATTGAGCATCAACGCCAATCTCAGAGCTTCAGGAAAGCGACTGAACTTTCGGAACACACCCAATGCACAGCGCAGTAGGGCAGAATTCTCAGGCTCAGGCACGTAATTCACACAACTACAGAGATAGATATAACAAAGCAGTCAGGAAGTTCCAGACATTCATTTACCCCATTTAATTCACTTCAAAATAAATACTGAATGCCTACTATATACCAGGCATTTTGCTAGATGTTTGACTACCAAGGAGACATGAAGTCTCCTTCCTCAACAAGCTCACAGACCTCAACAAATCAACTGCAGCCTGATGCTAATGATGCTGAGAAAACAGAGGAGGCACAACTGAGAGAAAAGTGCTGGGGAGGCCAGGCCTTCCACCCATCCCCACCATGTTCACTCACCTGGTAAGATAGAGGCAGACCTTTGCATATGCATTCTCATCGATGTCCTTCTCCAGCATATCCACCTGCTCAATTTCCATGAGCAGGTCACAGGCCTCGTGCTCTGCATTGTGGGCCATGTTGTAGGGGACGATCTCCTTCACCAGGGTCAGCAGTGGTTCCCGTTGTGTCTTTTCCGCATCATCCAGCTCCTGCCACTCCTTAGCCACTTCCCCTGCGAGATGCCTATGGATAGCCCAAGACCATTACGGGGGTACGGCTTCACAGGAAGCACTTCCGTGGCCCAAGGAATTCAGTGTTTGGGAAATGCAATACTCTGGTACTCCAAAACAGAACTCACAATTATGTCTCAGAACCCCTTTGGATTCTCAAGAAGGAAAGGTCTTACCTGACATACTCATGACCCCAGGATGCCAATTCCTCCTGGGAACCCACCAGCCGATACTTGAGGCACTCACGTTCCCCACTCATGGTCATGGCCAAAACGGAGATGATGTCAGCAGCAAAACGCTGTAAAGAAACCAATGCTTTAAAGTCAAATCCAGGGTAAGGGGAGTGGTACATTATGGAGTTAAGACTACTGTCACTATTCCCCAAATTAAGTTGTAACTATCCACCAATCTTTGTTATTAGAAATTTACATACTTTATGTAAGCTAAGCCTCAAGATAACCTAAGGTTGGTGTTGTTATCTCCCTTTTAAACCAATGTGGCTGAAGAACGATAACAAGGGGGAGAATGGAGAAAGATGGAGACTCCGAATTTTATCCTAGTTGCAATAATAAACTATTAAAAGGTTTTAAGCAGAGAACATTTTCACAACCTAAAAAGATCACTGTGACTGCTACATGAAAAACCACCTGTAAAAGTCAAGAACAAAAAGAAGGCAGCCGGTTAGGAAACTGTTGCAGTTATCTATGTTGACTACAGATTTCCTGGATTACCGTTGTACTAATAGAGAAATGACTGAACTAGAGATTTGTTTTTTATTTTTTAAAGATTTTGTTTATTTATTAGAGAGAGAGAGAGTACAAGCAGGGGGAGCCGCAGGGAGAGGGAGAAGCAGGCTCCCACCGAGCAGAGAGCCTGACACAGGCTTGATCCCAGGACCCTGGGGACGCTCAACCGGCTGAGCCACCCAGGCGCCCCAGGGGTTTATTTTAGAAATGAAACAAGTGAATGTACACGGAATATGAAGGAAACAGAAAAATCAAGGTTAAACCTAAGTCTAAAATAGATCACAAGTGGTGCCTGGCTGGCTCAGTCAGTAGAGCATGTGCTCTTGATCCTGGGGTGGTGAGTTCAAGCCCCGCCCTGGGCACAGAGATTACTTTAAAAAAGAAAAAAAATCACAAAAAAGAAATCCCAAGATCCACCATAAAGGACAGAAACAGTGCATTTTGAGAAGGCAATCCTCCTGTCAGCTCTTATGCCAGTATTTTGACTACTATAGCTCAGTTCAACCAGCTTGGATCTCAGAAGTCTGTTAGGCTTCCTCTGACTCCCCATGAGGCCCACGGTCTAGATGAAAAGGAACTTTTTAGCTAAGCCTCCACCATCTTCTGAAACAGTCTACCTTATTCTCCCCAGGGGCCATGTTCTCATAGATTTCCTTCAGTTTGCCATAGTGTGGACGCAGAAATTTGAGAGGCTTGGGCACTGAAGTCATAGAAGTTGTAGAAGATCGAATTTGCCTCCGCAGTTCCTCCAGGGCTGGTCGGTACAGGGATGTGTCCTTCTCCTGATCAGGAGATGTTAGAGCTCAGAGTCACATCTCTCAAGTCATAACACAGAAGTGTTTAACTAACAACTCCCCTAGGAAAGTAACTGTGTCTTATTCTCTGTGATTCCCCAACTCCCTGCTCATTGCCTGGTACAAAAACAAATGATCCCAGTTAAGAGTTGAAGAAGAAAGCTACAGAATCTTTCAAATATCCTTTGTAATTCTTTTCTCTCACAACATCATCACAACACTAACCCTAAACAGTCCGTCTTTCCTTATATCTCATATAGCAATTGTTGCCCCCAAATAGAATGAAACAAACAGGCAGGGAAGATCTTAATATGTACCCACTCATGTCAACATCATGACTCACCCCCAGTCGTTCCACGAGCATCTCCAGTTCATCCTGAAGTTGTTTGTCCTCCTCAGACTGAGGGTTGGGGGAAGAAGTTCATCAAGAGAAGAAATCCCAAACACATCCTCCTCCCATTCACCCCGGGGCAGGTAGAGAGTGAGCCTGCCTCCTTAGGAGGGACCAGGTGGACACGGAAAGAGAGCAGGAATGGCACCCTGGCTGCTCGACCAGGCCGCTTGAATGCCGTACTAAAAACAAGGGTGACAATGACCAGCCCGGGCCCGTCTCACGAGTCGGTGGTGAAGGCTAGTGGGGTCGGCGGAGGCGACAGCGCCGAAAGGAGGATGAGGGGCAGAGAGTGCCAGGACCCCCAAGGATCGTCCCATCCGCCCTCTCCCGGAGGCTGCGGGGCCGTTGAGAGTCGTGCTCAAGGCCTGCGGAGCCGCGGTGACTCAGCCCCGCGGCCTCCTCCGCCGGGTCCCGGGGCCGCGCCTCACCAGCTCCTGTTCTTTGTCCTTGTCGCCGGCATCCCGCCGCTCCTTGCCGCTCGGCTTCTCGTCCGCGACGCCCGGTGCCGTCGCTGGGGGTTGTTGAGGCTGCAGCGGAGCCTTGTCCCGGCCACCCTCCTCCATCTCCGCCGCCACTACCGGCCAGCTGCGCGCGCACTGCTCGCACCGCCCCGTTTCCCATATGGCTTTGCGCACGTGGCCCACGGCGCCCCGCCTCCTGAGCTCGCCTGCTACCGGAAACGCCGCTGGGACCCACCCACTCCCGAGACCTGGGATACCCCGCCCTCAGACCGCGCTCACGGAAGCCGCCCCGAAAGTACAATTTCTAGTCCCCAGCGCGCGCTGAGGCGCTGCCCCGGCTTGGACTGTGAGGTTCCTGAAGGCCACGCGACCGTGCAGTCTGTGATCTGAGTCCGCTAGCTGCGCTGCGGTAGGAGATGAACAAGCTGCGAGCCGAGAGACCGCTCATAGGGTCTCCTCTCAGCGGGGTGAATAGTACCCACAGTGACACCCCAGTTGGCTGCGTGGTGGGACAGACGAACGAGATTCTTCAAATCTGGCTTGCTTGATTGCCGTCTGTGTGAAATCCGTAATCTGTATTTACTGCCCCCCACACACCACGGCGGAATATTAACCTCAGAACGTGTGTGTTGTTTCCCCCGACCTCGTTGAAGGAGAGTGCTCTGATACTACCTGGAGGATATGGCTACCATCTTAAATCCACCTGCGGAGCCTGGTCGAAATCAATAAATAAAATATAGTCCTATGCTCCAGTGCTAAATTCTGGAACTAAAAACAGATCAAGACAAGGTCTTTGCCTTCAATCTCTGTCTTTGGGTCTTCCTCTCCCTGTTTTGACTTAGAAAGGGTGTGACGGACACCGCTTATATCAGGACTAGTTTTGAATGATACATAATGTTCTCACAGCCTTTTGGATTTGGTAAGGCTGTGTCCATTTCACGGAGGAAATCGTGTAGTAAGTAGTAGAATCAGGATTTGAACCTTGATCATTCAGTGGTCCAAGCTCTTGACTGTTTCAAGCAAACCTGCACGTTTCTTCTTCAATCTGGGCTATGTGCATCCAGAAGGTGAGAAAAGAGGAAGTAACTCCTCTCCCTTATCTGGTGGGAACACTCACCATTTGGCATGGAGCCTTTATGGTGGGTTCTGAGGCATTAAAGAATGCAGAAAGTGTTTGTTTTTTTAAAAAACAGCTAGCACAGCGTGGTTAGCACTGAATGAATGTTGGCTAAATATACATATAGATATAAATGTATAGCCCATTTTAAAACCTGTTGTTTTCATTCAGTGCTTGGATTCTGGGGACGACCTTCCATTTCCATCACCAGTGGCTTCCCTGGCCCTGGTCTCCTGACAGAAGTTGGGCAGTCCATGGCTGTTCTGCCTATTCTATCTCTGGCTTCAAGATGTCCATACATTGTCATGCTTTCTTCAGTCATCTCTAGAGTTCTTCTAAATCTCTCCTTTTTCCATGACTTCCTTCTATCAGATCTCAGATTTTGTCTTTTATACCAGTTGTATCCCAACCAGTACCTTAGAGGAGATCGGGTGATGTTGTGGCACAAAGCACAGTCTGTTAATGGCAGATGCCTCCGGATGAAAAGTATATGTTTGTTGTACTATGTTTCAACTTTTTTGTAGGTTTGAAATGTTTCAAAATAGGGGCGCCTGGGTGGCTCAGTCCGTTAAGCATCTGCCTTCTGCTCAGGTCATGATCTTAGGGTCCTGGAAACAAGCCCCACATCGGGCTCCCCACTCAGTGGGAAGTCTGCTTGTCCCTCTGCCTCTGCCCTTCCCCCTGCTTGTTCTCTCTCAACCTCTCTCTCTCTCAAATAAATAAATAAATAAAATCTTAAAAAAAAAAAAAAGAAAAATGTTTCAAAATAAAAAGGGTGGGGAGAACCTGGTGTTTAAAACCACACGAAGCCTCTCACTAGCTGTGATACTTGGGCAAGCTTCCTAACCTCTCCCAGCCTGGTTTCTGCCTTTATGAAATGTGAGTAATAAAGTATCTCCCTTGTAAGTTGTGTGTTGAAAATGAAATAAGACAATGTATATAAAGTGCCTAGCTGGGTTTCTGACAACTGGAAAGAAGCCAGTTGTCATTTTCCAACCAGCTCAAATCTGCAGGGCAGAGATATTCTTGTCCCCTGCTCCCCACTTCCAAGTACTCAAGCCCCCAATCCTCTCTAGCCAAATACACATGTCTAGCAGTTATTTCCAAGGCCACATGATAATACTGATGTCCTGCCTCAAGCTTCATTTCAGTCAAATTGCCCTCCCAGAAGCACTCCTTCCTACCATTTGGCCAAACTCCCAGCCTTGTGGCCAAATTGCTCTCTAATCGGTGGCATCCCATCACCTGTCCCTTTCCTAGCACCTTCAAATTGCATCCAGAAGCCATCCATGCTGTCCCCAAACTCATGGCTTGAGCTGTAGAGCTACACATCTTATGGTTCCATTCATTTGAGAACCTTGCCACCCAAAGCATCATTTACATAACACCAGAAGTGCTCCTGGCAGGACAGAGCATTGCAGCGTTTCCACTGTGTTCCTATTTTCTTTGTGTGATATTTCTCAAATGGATTGCACTGTGACCCTTCTCACTTTTAATCCCCAGGACTGACAGTGGATGTTACAATCTCCTCTTTTCATAAGTACTGTTACAGCTTCCCTTCTTCAGACTCTCACCTCTCATCATGCCCCCTTTCACCTGATCACCCTATCACCATTTCTGAACATGCCTTGCCCCTTCAGGATCATTGGCCTTTTCACATTGCTATTCCTTCTGTATAGAATGCCCTTCACTGTTTTCTAGCTAGCAAATTCTCCCATCCCCTGTACTACAGCTCAATGTCGCCTGGCTAGGAAGCTTTTCCTGTTCTACTCTTCAAGTTATGCATTTCTTCCCTGTGCTCCCACCATGCTTGATACATCTCTTTCCCTCTCTCTCTCTCTCTCTCCCCCCCCCAGACTCTGAGCTATTAGAGGACAGGAACTGTTTCTTATTCATCTTTTGTCGCTAGCACCAACCTAATGCCCAGCTTGTGGTAAGCCTTGATAAATATTTATTGAATGAATGAATTCATTTTGCATTCATCTTCAGATCATCTTTACGTATAATAATGGCCCATCGGGGGCTCTTTCGAGTTCAGAGCTGGGCATCGAGAAACTGTTGGGATTCTCTATTTGTGAGTCATGATAAGCCCACTGAAACTGTGCTTATTTTATGAGAGACTGTCTTCCAAACTAAAATTTCCAGAGTGCTTCCAAGTGTGAAATCATATTGTTTGACATATGTTGCCTTTTGCGTGGGAATTGGTCAAACTTCTCAATGGGACAGTGTAGGATATGGCCCAGCACCTTACCAACAACTGCTCTCCTGTGTCCACCCAGGAGCACCACCCTTTACTCCCCCTTCTGCTTTAACACACCAGAGCATATCACAGATGCATATTCATCAGTTTGGCAGGGCCACTAAGGGTGAAGGTTACATCTGTCAGCTGACGTTCACCTTGCCTTGCCTCTGGAACCAAGCACCTGCAGAGTGTTCAACAAATTGGTGCTACCTGGCTTAATTTCAGCTCAACATGTGTTTAGGTTTCCTGCAGCTACTTGGTTGTCACATATGCCTGGTCCAGGAGAGCTGGGTGACACGGAAACGCACCTGCTAGTGATGGTCTGTGCAATGACACTGACCAGAAGACAGAGTTCTATGCATAAGTCTAAACTCAGTCATGACCTAGAAGAATAAATGGTGGAGATTAAGAACATCTGAGTTCCACGTCTGACTTTAATGCAATCTGTCTTATCTGACATTGGAAGTCATGTAATTTTTTCTCTTGGTTTCTCCATTTGTAAAATAGACACAGTTAGAGAACCTTCTTATAAGTTGTTGTGGGAACTTAGTGAGATGATTTTAAAGTGCTTAGCACAGGCTTAACAAAATAGGGACTCAGTAAATGAAAGCTGACCTTTGACCTTTTTGGAAATACGGAGTTTCAATGCATAGTGGCCCACTGGTCAGCATCCTAAACTGGCCTCTAAAATCAGATGTAAAGGGAAGGGCTGCCAAGCTTCTCTCCTAAGATCTCTGACATTATAAATCTTATTCTCTCTGCAACACCTAAACTTCACATGTCATTTCTTAATATTTGCTAAGCCCATGAATTCACTACTTAAAACACTAATGTTGAACTGGTCCTTGGAGATCATCTCATCTAACCTACTTATTTTAGAGAATGCTAAGGATACTGAGACCTGAAGAGGGGATGAGCCATGCCTAGTATCACACAGCTAAGAAGTTGCAGAGCTGGAGCCAGAACCAGGTTTCCAGATGGGATGGCTCTCCTCTTTCCAATACACTTTGCTGTCCCTCCCAGAGTCACGCTTCCAGAGGCTCAGCCATGTTTTCCCTCGGTCTTAGGGTTCCTGAGGCCACAGTCTTCTTTTCTGAGCAGCCAGCACCTCCAAGTATGACAGGGGCCCACATACAGCTCTTGATGGGGCTAGGACACAGGGGCAGGAAACAGACTGTGGGACACATGTCCCATCACCCAGGGCCCCAGCAGTAATCACTGCCAAAGCTTCACTTACCCTCAGCAGACCCACCCCTACTTAGACTTTGGAGAACACTGAATTTTAAAGTCAAGTGAGATGACTCTTTTCCACGGTCACCGCCTTGCTCTGGTTCTCATTTTACAGATAAAGAAACTGAGGCTCAGGGAGGTAGGGAACAAGCCCAAGCTCATACAGCTATTCAGTCTTCGAGTTCAGGCCAGGCCTCTTTGACTGCAGTGAAGTGCTGAGGGTTAGATCTGTAAAATGGAAACTAGAGCACTTACAAAATATGGTTGCTAGGAGGATCAGATGAGCTCGTGAAGGTGAACCTGCCAGTAGAAGAACCATCTAAGGGAAGGAACCGTCTTACTCATCTTTGCATCACCAGTGCCTGGCACGCTGTTGGTAATCAATACATTTTTTTTTTAAATCCATGAATGCATAAATGAATGAATGAATGAATAAAAAAAAATGAGCCACCTAGCAGAGGTGCCTGGAACACACGGGATATTGAATAAATGCTCCTGTCCCTCCCTTGCTCTGGAGGGTGGCAGGCAGTCTCTGTGCCTGGCACTTGGTAGGCCTTGATGAGTATGTGTGGTGGGGTAAGTGACTCTCAGGGGTACTGGGCATTCAAGGCCATGGGGAAATGCATGTCTTCTCAGCCAGAAGCAGGGGCGTGTGCTCTGAGCCACAGGTAATGGCAGGCCGCCTTGGCCAGGGCTTCCCTCCGTTGCAGGGTAAGGGCCACCCATCTTCCAAGCTGACCTTGGCCCACTATTAGCCAGGCTCAGTGTTAGGCCTGGCTGCATGCACCAGTGGAGGGCAGAGGCAAATCCTTCCAGCTGTAGATCAGCCAGTGATGGGGATATGACCACAAGGAGGTACTCCACCCAGGCCAACTCAACTTCATTCCATTCTTCCATCCTGCCTCTCCTTCTCTGTCTCCTTGAGGCTTCACATCTCAGTCCCGTGTCTGGTGACTGAGTAAATGAGTATCTAGAAGAGTGCCTGGCATAGAGTAGGTGCTCAATAAATATTGGTGGAATGAGTGAATGAATCAACGAAAACAGGACTGAAGGAAGAGACAGGCTGACTGAGGTGTGTCTATTTATTGGCATAGGGTCCTACAGGGCCAAGACCCCTCCCTCCCCACCCTCTTCCCTGTAAAAATAAACTCTGTCCTTCTCTCTCCCTGCTCTATCTGCTTTTCTGCTTGGGCCAGGGAGGACCAGTACAGCCCCTATGACTTATGCCCCAAGACACAGGAACCAGCATCCCCTTTACATACACACCATACATAGTTCCCCTCTGAGCCCAGGGAAACTGGGAGGCAGCAGGTGGGCTTGTAAAGGCCCTCAGGCTTCCACTAGGAGCTGAGCACAGCTGGTCTGTCGGTGAGGGTTGGCAGCAGTATTGGGAGAAGCAGCATAAGGAACATGGGTTGGGGGGTAGCCCCTGAGAGTGGAGCTGAAAGTGGCTGGGTCCACTCCCAAGTGGGCACTGAGTGGGCCTCGGAGAGAAGTATGGGAGGCACACCACCCAGGCCCTGCGTGGTCCGAGTGCGGCAGGCACAGCAGGCCCCGAGGCCACCAAGTCAAGTGATCTTAGGACTAGAAGAGGCAGACTCCTTTCTGTGGGAGCTGATGCCTGCCTCCCCCCCAGGCCTCTTCCAGGCAGGGTGACATGGAAGGATGTCACAGTGAATGGTGGGGGCTCTGCTGGAGGCAGGGGGTACCCCCAAAGCAGAGGCACAATGTGGTGTTTGAGGGAGGACCGGGACTCATGTCACCTGTGGTATGGAGGGCATTTGCCTTCTCTAAACCTGGAGCAAACAGCCTTGCTGGGCAAGCTGCCCCAGGTCCTGGCAACAGCGAGCTATTTCTCCCCAGCCCCAGGTCTACCACACCTCACACAGCTGCCCTGGGTTCATGGGGGAGCCGACGGGGCAGCCGAAGTGCCGCAGGAAGTCACGGGAGTTGGAGAGAGTGCCCAGCACGCGGAAGCGGGCAGGGCTGTGGGGGTCGGTCACCAGCCCCTCGTGAGAGCTCTCGGGTGTGCGGACTGAGCACCACACCTGCGGGCCAGGACAGACATGGGGACATATGGTGTCTAGTGCAGGCAGGGCCCACAGACTGGGCTGCAGCAGAGCCCTCCTGGGGACACAAACCACCACTACCCCAGCCCCTCCACTCAAGAGGCCTCCAGGACACGGCCAGCTTCTCAGCTACAACCCCTTGCTCTCAGCAGCAAGGGAGGGAAACGTGCCCTCCCTCTCAAATTCCTTGAAGGCCTTTCAAAGCTGCCCTGGACACTGGGTTGCCAAGGATGGATGCATCTGAGGGGAAGAAGCACGCCCCCCAGAGGCTGCCTGGGGTAGTGCAAAGTGCCTTGAAGAGACCCTACCTGAGTCCTTGCTCTGCCACTTAACTTTATTCCTGGGTAGCCCTGGATGGACCACTTTGTCCGCAAGCTTTAGTTGCCTCCTCCAAAGCCACCTCACAGGAATGTGGTGGGGATCAATCCTGTACCCTACCCTCTGCCCCTCAAGCAGGGCAGCCCTCCCCTTTGGGATCTACAAAAGCCTCCCGAAGAGTTGTCCTTCCTCGGGCCTCCTGGCATGCTTCATGAGCCCCCACTGAGAAGCTCTGGGCACCAGACCTTCCCAGACCACCTTCCACACCCCACCTTCAGCCCCATTTCCCAGTCCCTTTCCTGCATGCCCCAGACATCTAACAACATGCCCAGGAGGGAGTGGGAGAGGGGCAGGCCCCAGATCTCCTAGGAGGGCAATACCTGGGCAAATCCCACAAAGAAGAGCTGGTGATTGGTGAGCCCCACAGCTGGCAACTGCTGTTCCTCCCCGTGCTTTCTCAGCCACGCTTTGTAAGCCTGGGGTCAGGCACAGGGGCGGCAAGTCCGTCAGGGCTTGCCCACCACCTCCACCCACTGCCCAGCCCCCCCCATCCCCCCCGGGCAGGTGGGCCTCAGCCACCGGAGGCCGGCCAGGCCACTCACATTATAGGCAGCCTTAAGCCCCCCGTTGTCAGCGATGTTCTCCCCCAGCGTCTGGCGGCCGTTGAGCCTCTCCCCGTTGACCTGGTACTGGCTGTACTGTTCCTCCATGCAGGCCGTGTGGTTCTGGAAGGCCGCCAGGGACTCGTTCTGCCACCAGGGCCGCAGGTTCCCTTCCTTGTCATATTCGCGCCCTGAGGAGAACTAACCTTTGCGCCTCGCCGAGACTAGAGAAGCCTTCCACCAGCAGACTCCAGGCTCCCGGGGGGCCTGCTCCCAATATTCCAAGGCCTTGCAAGAACCACTGGGAATTCTAAGCTGAAGGGGGCAACTAACTCCAGGGGCCTCTACCTTGGTCATCAAAGGCATGTGTCAACTCATGGCCCATCACCACGCCGATGCCACCAAAGTTCAGGGCCCTGGTGGGTGAGGAATGCTGCATGAGGACATGGTGGGGGAACTTCTGGACCCCACCTCCAGCCCCGTGCCCGGCTTCTCCACAGGCCCAGGCCCCAGCACCCAGCCCCTCCTGCCTCAGACACACTTGGGGTGGTTACGGGTGTAGAAGGGGGCCTGCAGAATGCCGGCAGGGAAGACGATTTCATTCTTGGTTGGAAGGTAGTAGGCATTCACTGTCTGGGGGGTCATGCTCCACCTGGGAGAGCAAGAGGGAGAGGCTGAGGCTCCTGAGTCTCCTGACGCCCCTCCCAGCCCAGCAGCCCTGACCTACCTCCTGCAAAGACCTACCTCCTGCAAAGACCTTGTGCTTCTGGTTTGAGATGTCTTGCCACCCCCTTCCCCAGCCCTGGAACTCTCCCCTACCTCTCCTGCTGCCCCAAGTGTCTACAGCCCCCCATTCTCACTGGTCCCGGCTGGGAGGCTTGCGGAGCTGGTCAGCCATCACCTTAGCAGAGAAATTGTACAAATTCAACATGTTCTGGAAGAAGGAATCTTCAGAGACTTCATACTATGGGAGTGGTGGGAAGCAGAAAGCAAGCAAGACAACATGTTGGAGAGAGAATAGTCCCGGTTTGGCTACTAATTAGCACCTCTCTGAGCCTCAGTTTTCCTCAATGGCAAAATAAGAGTAAAATATTTAGGAAATAATAAGTGCCAATACTTAAAAGAGTATTTATGTTGCTGGTGCTTTATTGTTTTACATGCGGCCTCCTTCTTTTCTCACAACAACCCTATGAGGTTGGTGCCAATAGGATCCCCGTTTTACAAATGAAGACACTCAGGCCCAGAGAGATTATATAACTTGTCCCAGGTTACACAGGTAGGTAGGAATAGAACCAGGATTTGTGAACACTGCATTCTACTGCTGCCTAGCCTGCAGCCTGGCACAGAGCCAGCACGTGAACAGCGTCCATTGCCCGCACTTGCCTCTGAAAGGAACCAACAGGCACCTCCTTCCCTTCCAGGGCTTGAGCCCCAATTACTGACGGAGAATAGAGCCCTGCCTCCCACCACCTCAGGGATAAAGTTCAGCACTGGTGAGCCCAGGTACTCACCCCATCATAGACATCATCCAGCTCTTTGGGCTCCAGGATGAAGTCCGGGAAACCAATCATATCATAGATAGCGTCTGCCTGAAGAGACCAGGTTAAGAGTTTCTCTCCCCAGGCTCCCCCCCAAAAAACTGTATCCTCCATCTCCACCTGAAGATGGCACCCCAACCCTGGCCACGGCTCACTTTCTCCTTGGCTGCCTGGCGGGTCTTCTCATCCATCCAAACCAGCTGCCCCAGGGCCTCCTCAAAGGCGGTCCGGATCTCGCTGATCATCCCCTCAGCCTAGAAGGAAGGGGGCGTAAGTTGGCCTCCCGCTGCACTGATGCATTCCATCCCCCGCCGCCCCCCCCAGTCCACCCCAGTGCCCCATCCCTGTCCTTCCAGGGGAGCGTGTGGGAGGGCCCCCAGACTCGAAGTAAAGCTGAGCATCTTGGGAAGATGAGAAGGAAACACCATTTGTGAAGATACTGAGATGGTGGGTGGCTTTTTCTCTAATTAATAAAAAAATTTAACTGACAATAAGTTAGTTGAATTAATATAATTTAATATAGTGCGTTGATTTTTATCTGATTATGGAAGGAAGGCATTAATAGCAGAAAATTTGGGAAATTGAGAAGAGGCGAAGAAGGA
Organism: Halichoerus grypus; assembly: GCF_964656455.1. Classification (NCBI taxonomy): domain Eukaryota; kingdom Metazoa; phylum Chordata; class Mammalia; order Carnivora; family Phocidae; genus Halichoerus; species Halichoerus grypus. The sequence continues at coordinate 81,155,378 of NC_135712.1, forward strand.
AACAGACCACTTATAATCCCATCACTCAGAGATAACTCCTTTTAACATTTTGATTATCTACTTTGAGAGTCTGTCCCTGCCCTGAGGTACATATATAACATGTAATTATGTTGTGCAACATACAATGGTAGAAACATTAGATTGGCAACAGACCTATCCACAGAGACCTGGTATCTTGTAAACTACTCTTTTTTTTTCACTTAACAATATATCATGAGTTTTAGGCTGCCTCATAATCCACCCTAACCATAATCGTTCTTCCAGTCCCTATGATTAGACATTTCGGCTGTTTTCATTTCCGCCTATTATAAACCACACTGCAAGAAACATCCTTGCAGATAATACTTTAAGCACACTCATTATCATCTCCCAATAAATAAATATTATTTTCCTAACTCTATAGGCAACATAAACTCATTATAGAACATTTGGAAAACACAGAGAACTTTAAAAGACAAAAAGAACCCCTCCTAATCCTACCACCCAAAGTAATTACTGTTCATTTACTGATGAATTTCCATTCAGTCCCCCCCCCCCCAGGTACACACATGAATGAATAGTGGATTTGAACTAACACAAGAACACTAGTTAGAAGAACCTCGAAGACTCACAATTTCCTTGCTTTGCCGGTCGAACGTGGCCTTCACAAAGAGGGAGCCCAAAGCGAAGCCAAGCGCATCATCTGTGTTGGAGATGCAGGTCTGCCACCTTGGCATGCAGGACTGTAAGGGACAAAGAGCCAGGCCTCCCAGAGATGGCTCTGTTCTCCAGTCTGAGGGCCCTTCTCTTCTCTGTCTCTGGAGCCAGCCCTCTCGGCTCTGAGCAATGGCAGCCTGGGCTTGGGGCGCTGCCATCTCTCCCTCAGACTCCAGGGAAAACAAAGGGCAGAACTGAAAAGTGTGTCAACTCCCGCAGCAAAACCTCAGGAGGAACATGTGTGCTGCCCACTCTGCGCTCAGTACTCTCCTCCTCTTAAGTGTCTAAGGGGCCCACTGGGGGCCAGAAGTTTCTTTGCTCAGCTCCATATCCCAGTCTTATAACCAGTTAGTCCCCCATGCCAGAAACCCGCAAGTCACCAGCTTCCTCCATCTCCCTACACCTACATTCAATCTATCACCAGTGTCTACTACCCCGACTTCTTGGTCCTCTCCCCTATCCACCCTTTTGCCACTTCCCTGCCCGACAACACTATCATCTCTGGCCCAAAGATTGCAGTCACCTCCTAACTAGACGCTCTGGCTCCACTCATCCCCCTCCCATGTCCCTCCCCTCCATCTTCCATTTAGCTGCCAGAAAGATCATCCAATACATAAATCTAACTGGATCATTCTGCTTAAAATCATCCCATGGTTCCCCATTGCTGAAAGAATCAAGGCCTGACTTCTTACCAAGCATTTGGGTCCCTTCATGGCCTGCCCCAGGCCGACCTCACTGCCCTCAGCCTCTAAGTCGGCCTGTTCCCAAGCTCATGACAGAGCACATGCAAGCCCGTGATGTTCCTGGCCTCTGGGAATTTGCACCTGCTATTCTTTCTGCCTAGAATGCCCTTCTCCCTTGCTCCCTTGGTGAACTAATTCTTCAAATGTCACCTCTTCATAAAGGACTGTCCTGATGCCTCCCCCTCCCCCGGGTAGGATGTGCTATCCCTTCTTCTGTTCTGTAGCACAAAGGTCTTTCACACAATGTGAGCCCTCATCACCCTAAAATACAATGTTTGTTTACATGTCCATGTCCCTCACTTCATGGGGCATCTTGAAACTAAGAACTACGTTTATCCCTCTTCTTAAGCATCACCATCAAAGCTGAGTGCCTCTGCGTACAATGCACTGGCGCTTCACTTACATCAGCTCAGTCCTCAAGACAACCCTGCAAGCTATTCCTATTTCACACACCAGGAAACGGAGAGACCGGGTGACATGCCCAACCAAGGTCCCGTAGGCCAAAAAATGAAGGCGTTGGGATGGCAACCCAGGTCATCTTGATGCCTATGCCTACGCTCCACGCTCTACCATGAGGCCATGGTGCCTGACACACAGGCGCATTAGGCTGGACTGGAAGGTGGGGCAGAGTCAGAAATCCCACCTTCTTGGTGCCATAGAGGGTCTCCAGCAGTTTCTCCTGTGCAGACTCAAAGCGGTGGTCCAGGCTCGAGGTTGTCTTCTGCACCAGGTTCCAAATCAGGTAATTGTTCAGGATGCTGGCATCCAGACCAGAACGTAAGGAAAGGGCAGGTGCGGTACCATTTCCACCCCAAATCTGCTCCACGAATGTGCAGGCAACAGAAGTCCTGAGAGGCATATGTAGGAGCTGTCCCAGAATCCCTCTGTCTCACCCTGGGACCACACACCTGCCTGCAGAAGTCAGCCTGGAGCAAGGTGTGGGAATAAAGAGTGTAAATGGGCCCCCTGAAGCCCCAGCCTAGGGGAACGGCCTGCAGACATTCTCTTTTGATGTCTGGAAGGTCCAAGGCCTTGTCAAATGCTGCTCTGTGTCTGGCTGCGTCAGACCCCATGCCCAGTCCCTGCGTGGACCTGCGTGGAGCTCTGAGCCCCACCTCCCACACTTTGGGCTCTTCCCAACCTTGGCTCTGTGTGCTTGATGAGCTCTGACACCTGCTGCAAATAATCCGTCCCATACACCACCACGGGCTCAGAGTCCCCCAGCTCCAGCGGTGACAGCAAGAAAGACAGAAACTCCAGCCAATCTATGGAGGGCGCCAGGGCCTACAACCAAAAAGAAAAAAAAAAAATCTCAAGCCTCCTTGCCTGTCCTCCCGGCTGCCAGCAGGCCCCTCCCCCACTGATATGCCAGAGCCCGGGAACACTTCCCATTGCCATGGCAACATCTAGTAGCTGCTTGGTAGCCCCTTCCTGCAATAAACCTTTTTCCAGGCCCAAGTGCTCCTCAATCTGGGAGCCCCATCACTTATTATACAAGAAAAACCACCCTATATAATATTCAGCTAGGGCACATTCAAATATTTTCACAACAGTTGATAAAATCCAACTCCCTTGACACCATCCAGGGTCCCTACATAACTGGTCTCTCCTTCAGAACTCCCCACCCCCTTACCCAGCCTCTCCATCATCCAACTGAAGGGTTGGTTCCTGGCACAGTAAGGACCCTCCAGGAGATGCTTCCAAATTTCTTTTGATTGTTTTGCGGACATCTTGTACAAACTGTTATAGATTTTTACCATAATCCCTCTGTGCATTCCCTAGGCAACATGAAAGGGGACCAGGGGATGGCCTAGTGAGAGGTGACCTAAACCGGATAGTAACAGAGCGGCTGGGAAGCTCTCAGGAAAGCAAGCAAATGCGGAAAGGCCTGGCTGCCGCAGGAAGGCAGCAGGAAGGAGGGCGGGGAGGTCTGCTCCAGGGGCTGGGCCCTGCCGGCTGACTGCGCCCCGCCTGCCCCACCTGCAGCTCCACGATGCTCAGCTTATGGTAGATCTTCTCCTCGTCCCGCCTCTGGTCCTGGGGCACCGTGATGCTGGCCAGCCGCACCTCCAGCTCTAGCACCTGCCGCATCTGCTCCCGTGTGGAGGCGGGCCGCCCGCCCAGCAACATCCCCAGGTCCTCCATGTAGTCCAGGTAGGCGGTGAGGACCTGGCAAGGCCCGGAGTCATCCTGGGAGCCCAGCAACAGGTCCTGCCCAAGGCTGAGAGGGTCTGTTCTGGCCCCTGGCTCTACTTACCACCTCCTCTGCTGACCCTCCTCTCAGAAGCTTTCTTGGACAGTCCTGTTCTGTTTCTGTTATACTGCTTACCACCGTCTGCTAGGATCTTGTTTATTTATTTGTGTACTTACTTATCATCTATTTCCCCAAAGAGAAGGTAAGTTCAGGAGAGCACTGCTGCAAGTTACAGCAGCTTATTCACCCCTCCACCCCTAGGGCCTAGAACGGGGCCTAGCACAGAACAGGTGTCCCGTAAATATTTGTCCGGTGGATGGACCTGCTTCCCGCATTGCTCTGCCTTCTCATTTCCTAAGGCCCTTCTATTTTTTTCAGCACATCGATGACCACATGCCTTCACTTAACAGCTGAGTGGACCCCACAGGGAATTTGGTCCATAGCAGCTTTAATGGCCTTCCATCTCCCATCCAGCCAGGCCTCAACCTTGTTGCTTTCTCAGCTCCCTTCTAGTCTCCAAGTGGGAGAAAGGTGCAGAAGAGAAATACTTAATGACCACATGTATACACATGTATCAGACTTTGCTGGGGCCCTACAGGTAATGTATCTTTCTTCCCTCTCATAGCGACTCCATCAAGTGGGTATAAGTCCCACTTTACAGATGAGGAAACGCGCTTGAGAAGGTTACATGACCTGACTCCTGCCACAAACCAGCAGGTGGCAGAGTCCGCGTGTGGCTCAGGCCTGGCAGTTCCGGCCCTGGCCCCAGCACTACGTGGGCCCCGTGTGAACTCCTGCTGCTTCGGCACCTGCCGGCACTCCAGCTCAGGTGACGGAGGGGCTGTTTGTCTCTGTTCTCCACCGTAGCCTTCGGCTCTAACATAGCATCTGGCACATAGTAGGTGCTCGATAAATATTTGTTGAATGAAGGGATGAGAATCTGCAAGCAGACTCTCAGCACTGCTCAGCACCAGCTCCCTGGGGCCCTCCTCCCAGGGGCCACTACTCACTCTGCCCCTCAAGCCCCACCCTGGGCTCCCTTGATCGCCGAAAGCCATTTCCTCTTCTACTCAATTGAAAAGTTCCAGATCCCTTAACATCCATTCCCTGTACTTCAAAATTTCTTTCTCCCACCTCTCCTCTTCCTTGCTGCCCTCTGATAGGAGTCAGAGAAAGAGATTTGAGGGCCAGTCCCAGTCATCCCAGCTCCCGAGGGGTTGGTTGGCTCAACCAGTCATCCTGACCGTGCCCTGCCGCCACCCACCTCACTTATCCCTTTTTCTCCCTGCCTTTAGCTGAAGACTTACACTGAGACTTTCCTGAACCCTGTTTTACTTCTCAGTTCTTCTCCTATGTGAACCTTTTATGCTGCAGCTTCCCTTAGATGCTGGCCCAGACTTCCTGCCTGAGACAACCAGCAACACACAGAGCTGAACTGAAGCTTTCTCCTGCCAATTCCCAATTGTTGAACCATGTGGTTCTCTCCGGCATTCTCAAAATTCTCTCCTCTCAAAATTATCTCCTGACTCAGGTGATGTTAAACCACACACCTGTTTGTGCCCCTCTTTTTCCATTTCTTTTGGGATAAATGCTAAATCTGATCCACGGTGTCCATGCATAATATGAATCTACATCCCTGCCCCGAAGGACTTGGCCCCCCACCCCCACCCCACTCCCCTCTCTGGTCCATCAATGGCTTATATGCCCTCCCACTTCAGAGTCTTTGCATACGCTCTTCCCTTTGCCTGAACCCTCTCCCTTCATGGCAGCCTGCCCTTATCCCTGGACGAGGCTGGTCCCCTGTGACACTCAGTCTGGGAATGCCGCGCTGCCCGTCTGTGACAGTCCCAGCAACTGCGCACAGGATACACCGAGCTGCTTCATGGCTTCTCCCCCACTTAGAGGGCAAAGGCACTGTCTTGTTTACCACATGCCTGGAGGAGGGTCTGGCTGAGAAATGCTCAGTGTTTGAGAACCAAAGAAAGGGCAAATGAGTCTCCCGGTAGTGTTACTCCACAGCAGCCTACCTCGCTGGCTCTCTTCCTCCCACTGCCCTTAAAAGGCAAGAATCTGCTTCTTTCCCCTCTGTATTCTTCTCCTGCCTCTCACTTCTCCCGAGCCTTTGTCTACATTTTTAAGGAGATGCCCCACAAGCCCTCGGCTCCCTCCAGCCTCGTCCTCTCTCTGGGACTTCACTCAGCTTCCACAGTTGCCTGCTGACCTCCCCAGATAGACGGTACCCGGGCTGCTCACAATCACACATCTAAAATGAGTGGCTCCCACTCCCTGAGTGTCTGCATAAGCTTGTGTACCCCCTTTCCCAGATAGATACCATAGGAGGTAAATGCTATGATCCCCGTTTTACAGATGAAGAAACAGCTTCACCTTGCACCAAGCCACAGGGCTGGAATCTAAATCAAGGTCTGACCCCAGAGTCTGCCCTTTTCCTGTGACGTCACACTGTCTCCTCTTCCCCACTGTGCTCTGAGCCGATTCTTCCTCCAGGCACCCCTGGTTCTCCAAGGACTCCTCCATTCCACCATCACTCAGGCTTTCAGCCTCCTCTGTCTTTATCTCTTCCTCCTACTCCTCTCTTTGAACACCCAGTCACCCGCAATTCATGATTTGCACTTGGTTATGTCTCTTGCATCCTCCCCTTCCTAATATTCCCTCTGCCACTTCCCACATTTGGGCCCTTACAGACTCAGAGCCTAGAGTACTACTGCCTTAACTCATCTCCAGACTCCCTCTCTTGCATCTACTTGTCACATCTACTTGTCACTCCAGGCTCCCTCTCTTGCATCTACAAGCACTGCTTACTGGGTTGCTCCCTTCCTGCTCTGGAGCATGCAACAGTTCTCAGAGGCCTATACAATAAAACTCAGTGTTTTATTGTATAGGATTCCAGGTCCCCTCCACAACTCGTTCCTACCCACCTGTCCAGCCTGTCATCTGCTTGGAGCTCTACATTTTGCCAAACTGGACCCCTTCTCGTGGTCCAAACATGCCTTAGCTCTGTCTTTCTTCAAGACTTTGTTTAAACTCTTCTCATTACCCAGCATGCCCTCACCCACTCTTAGATATTCTACGTGGCCCGGCTCAGATGCAATCTCATTAGGAAACCTCTGACTACCTGAGTCTCTCCTGAAGCCTAGAGACCCCCTTTTGAGCCCGTTCTCAGCTGTCTAGGTCCATGAAGCCATCTACACTGCAAGCTTTGTGTGGCAGTGGCTCTGGGGGGACATCTCAGAATTCCCCCATTGCACCTGGCACACGGCAGGGGCCTATAAAATGTGGTCCTAGAAGAATAAGGGGAAGGAAGGAAAGAAGGGGAGAAGGAATGGAAGGGAAGGAGAAAAGGAGGGAGGGAAAGAGAGAAGGGTGAGAAGGAAGGCTGGGAGGGAGGGAGGGAGGAAATGAGGGAAGAGTGAAGAGATAAAGAAGGAAGGAAGGGTAGTTGGTTCACTAGGTGACAGGACAGGCTCACCTTGCCCACTATGACCCTGGGCAAAGGGAAAAGTAAACAAGCATCAGCCCAGCTCAATAGAGGGGTGGGGTTGGGTGTTCTGAGGATGCTTCTTACTTTCTCATTGGCGGTCCTGTTTAGGTAGTAATCTCGAGAGGGGAGAAAGAGCCCAGATTGGTCCACCTGCAATAGCAAGTCACGGGAGTGAGCCTTCCCCCAACACACACCTGGTCTCTTGTACAGGGGTGGGGGATGGAGCCACCCCAGCCTGCCTGTCATAGGGGAGGAGAGTCTGGGCTCAGCAAATGGTCCATAAGTTCCCCCCAACCCTTCTCCAGACTGGTACCTGGATAACATTGCTGTTAGAACTCTTGGAGTCGGCACTGACGTAGACAGTGAAGAAGGGGGTGGCCCTGTAGGTCCCTGCTACTGCCTTCAGCACTTCCATGAAGTTGTCCTGGTCCCAGGGCCCCGTAATGTTCCAACCACCAATCTGAGTAGAGACCATAGTGGAAATTATAGCACAGGGACCCCCAAAGCTTTCTGGGGCCACATCCTCTCCCAAGACCTATCCTGACCTCCCCCAGGGGTCCTACCTTGTCAATGAGGTCTCGCAGCGGCTGGGCTCCCAGTTCCTCAATGCGCTCCACCTGCAGGCAGGATAGGTAGAAACGCTGTGTCTTCCGCTCAGCTTCGCTGCTGGAGTTGAAGGTGGTGTTTTCTGTGGGGTAGGACACAGGTCCAGTTGGCAACTAGGCTAACTGCTGAGAGGGGTCCTGGGCCCTTGCTTGGTCCTTCTCCTTGCCTTGTGAAGGCGCAGTCCTCTTAAAGTAGACCCAGGAAGACTGTCTGAAACAGGAAAGAGTGACTTCCTCTCCCCTGTCCATGGAAACCCTCAAAGATCTCTAAACACCACAGACTTCCTGGTGCCTACCACACCTCAGCAGTGATCCAAACAGAGTGCAGAGGACAGTCCCTTCTTTATATACTCAGAGGTCTGTCCCCTCAAACCCATCTCCACCTCTCAGGATCCCCCTGCTCTCTGCATCCCCCACCCGAGGAGAGTTTGCAGTCATCCACTTATTCATTCAGTCACAGACATTTATTGAGTACCTAAATGCAAAGCCCTATACCAGGTGTGAGTTTTACTTGGCACAATGCCTCCCCGACAGCCCCACTCACCAAGCAGGTGCTTCAGTATGGCCTGGTTCTGGTCCCAGAGGCTGTTGAAGGTGTTCCAGCGAGAACGCCCATCAGGCAGAGGATTTCTCTGAATCCAGCCTCCACAGGAAAACTGGTAAAAGTCCTCACAGGGACTCACCCCACGGTCCAGAGACTCCAGGATTTTTCCAGCCACTCGAATGCAGGCCTCTGTGAGGCAGGTGCTATGGGATGGGTCTGCGGCAGGGAACATGGTGGGGGTGGGGGTAGGGGACTGTCAGTGAGTCTGGGAAAGGCAAATGCTTTGGGAAGGGCCATGACAACAAGAAGGTTGGGAGGAGAGAGAAAAGCTGGGGGAAGACTGGCCTGACCAGAAAAAACCTTAGTGGCCCTTGAGCCCCCAGACACCCCCACCCCCACAGCTAGGAGGGCTGGTGACAGGTGTGGGCCCACCCTACCTTTGTGGTACTGGACCCCCAGGGCCACCAAGCAGCCCAGGAGCAGCGCAGCCAGCAGCAGAGAGACAGCTGCTAAGACCAGCTCCAGTGGGGTGTGGGAGCCCAAGAAGTCTCTTGTCCTCTTCCGGAATCCCACCTGGGGAACACAGGGTGCCAGTGAGCTAGCAAGCTGCCGGTGGGAATCCAAGATCACAGAAGTCCTCCCAAAGGGTGAAGACACAGGCAGTTTCCAGAGCCATGGAGCAAAGACGCTAAAGGGGTTGACTTTGGGCACAGGGGCACAAGGCGGTCTGAGCTGAGTCCTGAGCCCGCTTTGTGCAACGTCATGGCTTACAGTCGCCTCACCATAGTTCTAGCGCAGAGGCCAGAGATGAAGCTGAGGTGGGGGCAGGTGACCCTCCAGGTCAGCCCAGAGCTCCTGGGTCTGCCAGGCGTCACGTCAGGGCTGGGGCCTGGCGAGAAAGGGGGAACCCCCTTGCCCACCTCCACAGCGTCCGGGGAGGCCCCGCCCTCTACGGGGGTCTCAGGTGCGTCTTCCTCCCGCAGCGTGGTCCGTTTGTATTCCACCATCTGCCAGACAGTCGGGGGCGCCAACCGAGGTCAGGCAGAGAGGGCCCTTTGCCCACGGCCCTGCCCCAGTGCCCCTGGCCTGGCCGGGCCCCCTCCTGTCCGCAGGGAGGACCCCCCCTCCTGCCGGGCTCTCCGGCCTGGGGCGCCCCCGACCCGCGCCCCCTCCGGCACGCAGACCCTTCTCGGCCAGCCCGAGCCCCTGCTGACGCCTCCTGCCCGCTCGGCCTCAACCCCTCCACGCAGTCCTCTCCCCGGAGCCCGGGGCCCCCACTCACGTTGCCGCCGCCGCCCAGCTCCTGCAGCGCGACGTTCATGGTGGAGTAGGGGCGGGCGGCACCTTAGGGCTCCCGGCGGCTGGCCCTCGCCCAGGCCGCAGCCTCGGCCCCCGGCCCGGTCCCGCCGCCGCCCGCCATCGGGCCGCTGCCGCAGCCCGTCGCTGCTCCGCCGCCGCCGCCCCCGCCGCCCCCGCCTGCCCGCGCCCCCTCCCGCCGCGGCGCCGCGCCCGGGGGTGGGGGGTAACGTGGGGGGAGGAGCGCGCCGGCCGCGGCCGCCACCCGCCCTGTGCCCGGGCGTCGCTCCGGTGCCCGCGGCCGCCCTCCGGTGACGCCCGGACCCCTGTCCTCTTCAGGATCAGCCTGCCCCCCTCCCAGCATCACCCTCTTGCAAGCCACCCATAATTTCCATGCCTTTGACCCAGGCCCAACCCCTGGTGATATTTCTTGGCCCCATTCCCCACATTGCAGGCCCTCGCCATCCCCCTTAAACACCTTCAGGAAATGATGCTTTCGGGAGGAACATCTGCCGGCAGCAGTCCACACAGCCCCTCTTCAGCCAGCGCACAAAGAGCAGCACACGGGGGTCGACCCACATACAGGCTGTCCACACGGCATCTACCCAGAGAGCACGCAGACCCAAAGTACACAGGCAGGCACTCAGCCCAACACATGGTCCACACACACGCAAGACACACACACAGTGTACCCACTGCACACTCACCTTCTGTACCTCTACGAGGCACCCGAGCCAACCCACAAACTACACTGTCCTTCTGTACATACACGCGGCCCACGCGGACAGCACGCACACATAACCCACACTCTGACTCTACTCTTCCCCGTTGCTTCCAGACTGCACTTTTACTCCCCGAGATAATCGTTGTCATCAGATCATCTCACAAAGGGAGGGTTACAGATGGTGACAAATTGGCAGGGAAAAAAACAGTCATGCACGGATATTTAAAGAAAAGACGTGCTAACACTTCTAACTTGAGGAAAGCAAACCATTTTATTTGGGAGGTTTACAAGAAAAAAAAAACTGAGCAATATTTAACTGAAAGGCAATAGTGTGGCATCTATGCATCTGCCATCTGCCTTCCATATTGTCATTCCTTAATCAGGCCTGGTGGTGTTGCAGTCGGCTGCACTGAAAGAGTGCCTAGTGGGTTTTTTTGCCACAGTTTTTTAAAAAGTGCCTCGTCCTCCTCCCTCTTCCCCCAACAGAGTACATGAGTTTGACCTGAGAAGGCTCAGAATGGTGGCAAATCCATAATCCATTTCTCGACACTCACCTCAGTCCTCAGCTTGCTGCATGAGGTTCTAATATGGGCTGCTCTTATGGCTGAGAAGGGGGGTGGATGATGAATTGATCAGGCTGAGAATGTTGGATCGCTTTCTTTGGCATTTACACACACACACACACACACACACACCGCCAATTTCATGTTCTCAAATAGGAGACAGTATAGTGTTATAGGTAGGATGAAAGATTCTGGATTCACACTCAATGTCATCACTTGTAAAATTGAAATAAGAATAGTACCCATGTCAAAAGACGGTGTCTGGCATGTAAAGGGCACTCAATGTGTGAGCTGCTATTTTTGTGTTACTGTTGTTAAAATCCTATGGATAGAAATGAGAATTTTAAGGTTGGAGGAAGGCTGTTCTATTCCCTCCAGGTAGATGGGTTCTAGGTTAATTAGGGGTTCCCTGAGCAAGAAGCTTTCACATTCAGCCATACTGGGGTCTGCAGCAGCAAGGCCTTGGAATATCCACTTGGGACAGTTTTCTGAAGTTGTTCATGTTCACTCTGATGACAATGCGGCATCACAGCACTCACCTCTTTCCCTTATCACCCCCAAAGCTGGATGAAGGGGAATGTGGCAGCAGGGGCAGTCTGGCCCATGGGAAATTCCACCATGGCATGACCATGTGAGTGTAACCAAAGATACTATGTAAGAACTTCCTGGCAACAGGCTCCTTAGAAATAGTCCTGTGGCTCCATGCCACAATGGAAATAGCAAGCTTATATAGCACTTTAGTATGTGCCAGCCACTGTTGTAAGTCCTTTACATCTAGGTTCTCTTTTACCCTCGTGGCGATTATGAAGCCATTTTACGGATGAGGAAACTGAGGCATAGAGAGACTAAGAGTCACACGGCTAGTAAGTAGCAGAGCTGGGATTCAAACCCAGGCATTCTGGCTGCTTTCTGGAGAGCACTTTGGCAACAGGAATCAAAAGGAGGATATACTTCCTCCCAACATTAGTTGCTGGTCTTCTGTCACATTTTCTCTGCAAGGGTAAGGGGAAACACATCAGTTTTCAAGCCAGACAGAACTGGACTCAAATCTGGGCTCAAATCTTGATCAGCTGTATGATCTTTACCAAGTTACTTGAAAGCTCAGACCCTTAATTTTCTTCATCTGTAAATGGGAACAGTCATCAGCGTCTCAGAGAGTTGCTGTGACAATTACATGCAACCACTTAGGAGAGAGCCTGGTACCTAGTTTTACAGTGCTCTCAGTTTCACCAGGCTTGCCCTAAATGCACATTTCCTTTCCATGTCTCTTTCCTGATTCAAATCATTTATTAGGCTCATAACTATTCCTGATTACATGTTAAATACCCTAGTATGAGAGGCTTGGAGGTTGCTCTACTCTATAATTCTATTTTCTTTTCTCTATGTTTAACACCTTTGTCTCTTTTTTCCTCTCTCATTCTATTATTTTCTTCCTCTCTATCTTTTCTGCTCTTCTTTTCATATTCCTAAAATAATCTTTCTTTTGGTCTTTTTTTTTTTTCCCTTCTAAATTGATTGTGAATTGAGAGGAAATGGACAACAGTTATATGCTAAACTTAGAAGGACAACGTAGTTGTCAAGATAACAAGACACATTAATGTCCAGTATTGACAAAGATGGGAAATATGGGCACTCTCTAGATTGTTGGTGGTTTATAAATTGATATAACTTTTTTGGCAATATGAGTCAAAAGGTGTAAGTGTGGGCGCCTGGGTAGCTCAGTTGGTTAAACGTCTGCCTTTGGCTCAGGTCATGATCCCAGGGTCCCTGGATGAGTCCCACATCGGGCTCCCTGCTCCGCAGGAAGTCTGCTTCTCCCTCTGCCCCTCCCCCCACTCGTTCTCTCAATCTCTCGTGCTCTCTCTCAAATAAATCAATAAAATCTTTTTTTTTTTTTTAAGGTGTAAGTGTATATACTCTGAACCAGAAAGTCTAATTCTGGGAAATTGTTCCAGGAAATAAGCATTATCTATAGGATGTTTGTATTAGTTAGCTTTTGCTGCAGAACAAACCTCCCCAAACTTTGTGGCTTAAAATAGCAAACATTTACTATTTCTTATGTACTTCAGGTTGATTGGATGGTTCTTTGGTTCCACATCAGCTCAGCAAGAGCTGGATGGTATAGCTGAATGGCCTCACTGCCATGTTTGGGCCTCAGTTGGGATGACTGGGCCCTGGCTCTATGTGGTGTCTCCTCCAGTAGTCTAGCCCAGGCTCCTTCATATGGTGGTCTAAGGATTCCCAGAAACAAAAAAACGGGGCAAGCCCCAGTATGTAAACAGTTTTCAAGCCTCTGCCGGTCCCACATATCCTAATGTCCTGATTGGGCAAAACAAGTCAGATGGTCAAGCCCAGATTCAGGGAGGGAGAAATAGAATTTACTACTTGATTGGAGGAGCTACAAAATATTGGGACCATTTTTTCCCTACAAGATTTATTCATCACAGCTCGGTCTGTAATAACAACAAAAACAAACAGGGGCACTTGGGTCACTCAGTTGGTTAAGCGACTGACTCTTGATTTCAGCTCAGGTCATGATCTCAGGGTCCTGGGATGGAGCCCCACTTCAGGCCCCCGCTTCAGGCTCTGTGCTCAGTGGGGAGTCTGCTTGAGGATTGTCTCCCTTTCCCTTTGCCCCTCGCCCAGCTCTCTCTCTCTAAATTAAATAAATAAATCTTTAAACAAACAAAAAGCTTAGAGGACTAGAAAAAAAAAAGAGTAGAGGTCTTGTTGAATAAATCAAACAACCATACAATGGGATAACAATGTAACATTTACAAAGGATGGAAAGGAAGAGTTAATGCTCTGGGAAAATGTTCTCCATATAGAATTAAATGGGGGAGTAAAAGGGTTACAAAATCTCATTTTTGTGAAGCAAAAATGTATAAAAGCCCAGATTTTAAAAAAGAGATCGGAAGGACAGCAACAAAATGTTAACATATCTAATGATGAGATTACTTTTAATTTCTTCCTTATGCTTTCCTGAATATATAGCTAACAATTCTATTGTCTTGCACTTACCTAAGGACTTTACATATGTTAATTTACTTAATCCTCACAATGACCCAATAAGATATAGTCTAGCAGTATCATTGTCCCTATTTTACAGATGAGGAACCTAAGACACAGGGAAGCTTACCAACATACCCAACATCACACATCAGGTAGAAGGCAGATCCTTGATTTGATTCTAAATTCCATGCTCTTAACTAATATTCTTTCTTCTAAGTCAATGACTTGTCTGGGACCAGAGTGTGATGTTTGGTAAATGGTCTATATCACTGGTTTTAAACCTTTAAAAAAATCATCAAAAACTTTTTATTGAGAAAGTAATATACTCCATAAGTATATGGAATAAAAAGATGAAATTCCACCTGCGAGGATCCCAGTACCATCCTCAGAGAAAACCATTATTAGCAGTTGAGTATGTATCCTTCCAGATCTTTCTTTTATATGCATTTACATACCTAAACACACAGTGTGTATGTGTATGTGTGTGTGTGTGTGTGTAGGTGTGTATGCATAAATGTGTGTGTATACTTTTTCCCCCATATATGAAATCACACTCTACAGTCATTATTTGGTGACATTTTGGCAGGCTTTGGAGATCTTACTATGTCAATCCACACAGATCTGCCTTATTCTTTTTTGTGATTTATCAGCCTCTGCTAAATAGAATGAGTCCCAGAAACACCCTCCTGGTATGGACTTCCTTCAACAGGGTGAGAGCAAAGGGCCCCAGAGAGAGTTTAAGGAAGGAGAAACATAATCGCCAGAGATGTAAAAAGATGAACCCAAAATATTTGTAACAGGTTGCATTTGTTTCCTAGGATTGCTGTAACAAAGTACCACAAACTGAGTGGCTTAAAACAACAGAAACTTATTCTCTCACAGTTCTGGAGGTGAAAAGTCCAAAATAAAAGTATGGGCAAGACCATACTCCCTGGGAAGGTTCTAGGGAAGAATCTTTCCTTGCCTCTTCCAGCTTCTTGTGGATCCCAGCAATCCTTGGTGTTCCTTGGCTTGTAGGAACTCCTATCTCCCCTTCCTCACATAGCCTTCTTCCCTGTGTGTATGTGTCTTTGTGCATCTGTCCTCTTACAAAAACATCAGTGACTGGATTTAGGACCCACTCTAATCCAGTATGACCTCATCTTAATTTAACTAATTACATCTGCAAAGACCCTATTTCCAAATAAGGTTATATTCTGAGGTTCCAGGTGGATGTAAATTTTAGGGGGGCCCTATCCAACCTACTACACAGGCCTAAAGTTTCCACCTGAATAAAATTGCTATTATTACTCAAGTGTCAAAAAGCATAGTATTCTGTTTAGAACATATGGAGCAAGTCCACTAGGTTTTGAGAGACTTTCAGTTGAGAAATTCAATGCACTGTCATGAAAGTCCAAACAAACGTAATTTCATTTTAGCTGTGAAAATGAATTTTCATCTCATGGACAGTGATGCAGAACTTCAGAATTTTAAGTAGAGGATCACAATTTAAAGAACACTCCCCCCCCCCCAATTTTTACAACATAGCTGTAGCTTATATCATTCTGTATCTTTACAATTTTGTACTTAGGTCTTTTGCTTTAATCATGACCTACCACACACAACAGGGACAGGAATAAGATTATTTAAGAAGGAGTTAACCAAATGAATTCCAAGTTCAATGGTTATTTCTCCAATCTTTTCATTCTGGGAGTAGACAAGAGAATAATTTCAATTCCCCACCAGCGCTCTCATCTCATGCTTGGCAAGAACTCTCTTGGTCCCTTTAGCACTTTTGGTGAGGGACAGCTCATTACCTCCTGAGACAATCCACTTCATGTCAGGACAACAATTTCATCTACAAAACTGTCCTTAATGTAGGTTCTATCATCTCTAATGCTTCAGACTAGAAAATGGAGGCTCAGAGAGGTATGCATATTATGCAAACGGATGAGGAAAAGCTTGGAGGGATATCTGTCAAAGGTTTCATGCAAGTTTCTGTATTTTCCTAAAATGTTACAAGTGAACGTGAACGAATTTTTTTTTAAGATTTTATTTTTAAGTAATCTCTACACCCAAAGTGGGGCTTGAACCTACAACCCCAAGATCAAGAGCGGCACACTCCACTGACTGAGCCAGCCAGGCACCCCAAAATGAATGTACTTTTTAAAACTATAATTATGGGGCCTTCAGTTCAAGGTCATACAGAAAGTGGCAGAGCCAGGATTGGAACCCATTTCTAGACAACCTCTAGTGGGGGTAGAATTTTCTGGACTCTCTCCTAGTGACCCTGAGCTTCAGCATCTCTTGTCCCTCCAGATCTCAGGGCTCCTTTCATTCCAGCTGGGCCTCCAGGTTTGGCCCTCATCCCAGAGGGCAGGATGCAGCTGGGGAGGACTTGGTAGGAATAGGCCTCTAGGTCTGAGGCCTTGAGTGAATCTTACACAGACGTATTCTCTGGCACCACTCCCGTCGCCAATCCTGGTCCCTGAGGGCAGCCACCATGGCATTAGCCTCTGCATCCCTGGGACTAACACTTGGTGAGGAGTTGGAGGAAGGAGACCCAGCACCAGGCAGCTTCACTAACTGTGTGATTTGAAGGGAAGGAGGTAAAGCGCTTCAGGGACAGTGGAGACCCCCTCAGCCTCGGGTATAGACTGAATGTACGGGAGGCTTATTACCCTAATCGTTGCTGTCTTCAGCTACGCCAAGTGTGGGACCTCCCCCCACTCCCAAGGCCAGTGATTGCGCCAGAGCCCCTGCGCGCTAGCAAGCAGGTGACGCGGCTGCAGACGGCCCGCTGCGGGTAGGGGAGAGAGAACCTTTCCCGTCTGTGCAGCGGGAACTGTCACGTGACCCCCCACAACGCGGGCGGGCGTACCCTCTGTCCCTCGTCTTCTACCTCCGGATACCCACGGGCGCGCGCTGCGTCCTCAGGCGCTCCCGGCTTCCCCGCGTCACCTGCAGCCAGGGCGCCCCCCGCGACGCCACCATTCATTGCTCCTACACGGCGCGCGCAGCCCGAACCTCCAGGGCCAGGAGTACTGCGGTGCACTGGAGGCGCTTTGAGCTCGAGTTTCGGCGCCAGCAGCAGGGGTGGGGGGTCTGCCCTGGTGCGCGCGCGTCGGCCCAGTTACCGAGATTCCTCCTAGGAGAGACCGAAATACACAGACTCAGGAGATGGTTACAGCGGCACGTAGGTACGGGGGCCAAGCATGGAGACATACAGAAAGGTAGAGACACTCCTAAGAAACAGAAGTAGACAGAGACTGTGACACAAAGAGATACGGGGCGCAGAAACAGATACAGACACAGAGAGATAGACTGATACATAGATAGGCAGACACAGACACAGACCGGCAGTCAAAGAAACACTCCAGATAAACAGTTAAGATCCAAAGACCAATCCGACACAAACGCGCCAACCGCGGTGACACCGGTGAGCTATTCTCGCGTCGGCGGGTTCGCACAGTCCAGCACACCTAACCGGTATGGGACCTTCCCCCCACCCAGCTTATTTCCGGAGTCCCCCCTTTGGAATGCTGTCCAGACTCCAGGCTTCTGGTCCCGCCCCGCCCCCCAATTCCCAGTTCCCCTTCCTCGCCTCTAAGAGCCTCCTTGCCTGACCCTCCTCCCGCCCCCCACCCACTCCTCAGTCCCGCCTCTCCCGGCCAGATCCTGCACCCGTTGGCCCGTACAATTCGTCCAGCCGCCTCTCCCGCCTAGTGCAGGACCCTCCCACTAACGCTCCCAGCCCTCGGTTGAATGCTGGGCGCGCTCCTGTTGCCCGCCCCCTCCCCCGCCCCGCCTCTCTCCCCCGGCCGATGCCCGCCCCACCTCCACCGCGCCCCGCCTGCCGCGCTCTGCGGCAGTCGGGCGCTCATCGTCATTCCGCTCTTGCCGCCGCCGCCACCCCCGCCCCCCGCGCACCGCCCCCGCCCGGTCCCCGTCACCACCTCCGCCGCCGCCGCCGCCGCCTGCCCAGCGGCCCGGGAGGCGGAGGCGCGGGGGAGGAGGCCCCGCTTGGCTCGGCAGCCCCGGATGCTGCATGACTTCATCCTTCCGCCGGCTCCCCTGCTGAGCTAGGGCCGGTCCGGCAGCTAGCCCGCCGCCCGCGCCCCGCCGCAATCCCGCGCCCACCCCGCGCCCGCCATGTCCGAGATCCTGCCCTACAGTGAGGACAAGATGGGCCGCTTCGCCGCCGACCCCGAGGGCTCCGACCTCTCCTTCAGTTGCCGCCTGCAGGACACCAACTCCTTCTTCGCGGGCAACCAAGCCAAGCGACCCCCCAAGCTGGGCCAGATTGGCCGAGCCAAGAGAGGTATGCGGCCGGGGCCCGGAGTCGCCGCTTGACCCAGAAACCCTTCGCCGGGCGCCCCCCGGCTGCCGTTCCCCGCCAAGCGCCCGCAGCTCTTGCCGCAGACCAGCGCAGCCAGCCGCTCGCCGGCCGGGGTTTGGGGGGGGGATGCCCCCGCTGCAGTCTTGTGTCCCTCTCTTCCCCTCTCCCGGGAACGCAGTGCCCCGGATTCGATGCTCGCCACCTCTGGAAGTAGAGCCCTGACACCCGGGCAAGGGGGAGGGGCCGGCCGGGGCATTTGGGGCTGCCTGAAGTGGGAACGTGGGGCGACCGGCCGCTTCTTCAGGATCAAACGCTGAGTCGGTGGATGCTTCAGAAGAACCTTCGGGTGGGAAGGGACGTCCGATTGGAGAGAGGACAGGGGTCCAGGGATTCGGTTGTCCTCGTTGTTTGCATGGGGAGGGGACTCTGTTGGTGCCAGCATCCGAAGAGGGGTTCAAGCGGCGAGAGGGTTAGGGTGGGGAGAGAGTTGGACTAGGTGAAGATTCTGTTTGAGAAGGGGGGGTCTGTTGAAGAGGGGGCTCCCACGAGCAAAAGGATGATCAGCTTGGATGGAGGAGAGCTCAGGCGGCGGGAGGGTTTGGACTGGGAGATTGAACTGCTGGTTGGAACAGGGGGGCGTTCCTCCATAGGGAGGGGAGGAGGGCCTGTGGGAGCTAGGCTCGGCGGTGGGTCCAGTCGGCAGAATTCGGATGGGGAGGGCACTGTGGCACTGGCGTCCGAGGGGCGTCACTGGGCCACGGAAAGTAGCTGTTCGGGGCGCGAGGACGCGGGGCCCATTCTCGCCGCCGCCGCCCCCTGAGGCCGCGCGGCTGACGCGCTTTCTCCCTGCGCAGTGGTGATCGAGGATGACCGGATAGACGACGTGCTGAAGGGGATGGGGGAGAAGCCGCCGTCCGGAGTGTAGACGCGCCGGCTCGGGCGGCGGGCTCCGGGCCCAGCCCCGCAGCGGCCAGGAGCGCGGGCCGGCTATGCGGCTGCCGGCGCCCCCCGCCCCGGCCCAGGCGCCCGCGGGCGGGGGCTGCAGGGCCGCGCCGCCTTCGGGTTGGAGTCGCTGCCGCCGCCGCCTGGCACTCCGGAGCTGTCCGCTTCAGCACCACGGCGGCGGCGGTAGCGGCGGCGCGGACCGGCCCGGAGCCCGCCGCCGCGCTCATGCACTTTAGAACCTCGGGCCGCAGCCCCACCCCGCACACCGGAACGGACACAGAGACCCGCGGCCCTCAGCCCCCGACCCGCCCACTCCCGCACGGCTCCCCTGCCCCGCCCCTCTCCGGCCGGTCTGGTCTGCAGAGCCGGCTGCCGGCCCGTGTCGAACCGCGCGCGCAGCCAGGGATGTGTGGCTGCGTATTTGCATGAGCTTCCCACCCACCTGAGCCCAGCCCTCCAGGCCGCTCCCTCACTCCCACCCCTGTCTGGCGTAACCCCAGCCTCAGCCTCTTTCTAAGGGACTTCCTCAGCACATTTGTATTTTTATATCCGACTCTTTGTTTACTGGCTCCCCTCATGGTTCGTGCCTCCCCCCCCTCCCCAAGTCTCGGCCACGCTCTTCTGCGCCTGGCAGATAGGATGGGTGTTGAGTCTGAGATGGAACGAGCCCCCAACATGGTAACCAACCACATGGTCAGTCTGCTCAGGCCTGACCCCAGGCGACTCTCTGGCAGACCCCTCCTCTCAAGGTATCACCTTCCAAGGGCCCAGGTCTGATTTTACCTTGGACCCCTGCATCCTGCCCCTGGGAACCCAAGTGAGGACTGCTCGGCACCTTTGGATGACACCCGTGGCCCTGGAGATGTTTTCAACCCAGGGGTGTCCTTTGTAAATGTTCCTCCATCCTCACTGTACCAGGAGTGTGTGAATAAACACAGACCTCCCTGCGTGTGTGTGACCACTGCTTTGGTCTGCTCAGGAGCCGGGCCAAAATGGCTCCAACCCCTTCTGGGGAGGGGGCAGAGACTTGGGAGTCTCAGGTGCATATTGCTGGCAGGGAAGGGTTGCCAAGTAAACAGGCAGGCCAGCCTGGTCTGAGAAGTTCATTGCAATGTAGCTTCCTTGGGTAAATATACAATCCAAGCAGGATAGGAGACTAGAGTTGGAGCTGAAGCTGGGATCAGAAGCATAAAGCAATCTTGATTCCAAGTCTGCAGCCTCCTTTGGATAAATCCAAGTTGAACGGGGGTCAATAATAGGCCCCAGGGATGCAGGTCTTGGAGTCTGGCTGGCATGTGGAGGGGTTGTGCTGAGCTTTGCCCTAGGAGATGAATCACTGGTGATTCAGTACGGTAAGGGAGGAAGTTGGGGAATCCAGGGAAAATCTGAGGAATCTAAGAAGGAAACCAGAAACCTGGGATCTGGGATCTAGTTTGACCTGGGCTGTATTGTTTCATGTGGGGTTGCTCCCATCAGCTCTATCTTAGGCATGAGCCCTCTGGGATTGTGAACACCTTGAATCAAACCCTAAGCCCTGAGTCAGGAATTCCAAGTACTTGAAGAGTCCAGGGCAGAAAGGCAGGGAGGGCCAGAGGACCATGCCTCTGGCCTCACAGCTGAATGGC
The DNA here is from genome assembly GCF_964656455.1 of Halichoerus grypus. Lineage (NCBI taxonomy): Eukaryota > Metazoa > Chordata > Mammalia > Carnivora > Phocidae > Halichoerus > Halichoerus grypus. The sequence continues at coordinate 81,176,142 of NC_135712.1, forward strand.
CTTGAGGAAGTCCTCGTGATCTGAGTCCTGGAGGAAGCAAGGTGTGGTGGGAGGTCTAGGTGGTGAGAGGACCTGGGTCCCAACAGCCAGCTGGGCTATAGTGAGCTCTCTGCCCTTCTGCATGATGTAAAGATGGAAGTGGAAACCGTTGCCATAGGTTGCATGCCTCAGGGACCAGCCATATCGGGCTTGGGCATAGTGTCTGATACGAAAGTGGGGAGCAGCTGAGGTCAATGAGATGAACCGGCCTCCATGGACCAGCACCCGGCTCACCTGCAAGGCAGACAGAGAAGTCACTGGTGAGGAGTCCATCGCCAGGTTCTCAAAGGTCAGTATGGCCCCAGATACCCTCGCAGGTACCACCCTACATGCCATAGCTCAGGGCTCTCCATGGCAAGAGTGAGCCTCCTCTCTGCTCCTAGTCAATTCCATGGAGTAGGGCTATATTCTACCAAGGCAGGAGCATGGGAATGAGGTTAGGTGCAGGGGCACTGCTTTCCTGTCAACTACTCACTCTCCTAGTCTGTGTTACCTATCTGGAACCTGGCTGCTACCTCATCCCCGTGACAACCCAGTAGCCAATCATCTATATCTGTGAGCCTGGCCACTCCAGCCCCCTATGATCTTGACCCAGCTTAACCACCCCCTCCTTCAGGTAACTGCGGTCCTGAAGGTGACCCACCACCTGCTCCAAACTATGCCTCCTTCCGGCTTTTGAGTTCTTCCAATCTCCCGAAACCCCAATCCCTTCCTTCCCACCTCTCGGTCTGCCCTCCTTGTTGCTCCCTCACCTCACTTAGCACCTGGTCCACGGTGTGGACACCTTCAGAAGACACATTCCAGGGATCCCGTTCTCCAGCTAACAGGGCATCCAGCATGCCCTTCTCGAGCACCACTTCGAAGGAGCCACTGGGGAAGTCCAGTGCCCGCACATCCATGGTCTCCCAGCGCAGTGTGGGCACATGCACATATCGAGCCTGCATCGCAGCCACCACTACTGATGAGTAGTCCACACTGGTCACATCAGGGAAGCCTCCAAGGAACAGCTCGTAGCTCAGGGCACTGTTCCCACAGCCTGCGGTGGGAAGGAACGAGATGGGTGGCACAAGGGCTAGGTTAGCTTTGGTTCTCACTTCCCCAGTTACCCTCCTCTCTTGGCCCATTTGCTCTCAGCCTAAACCCTCCCATACTGAGGGAGAAGCAGCATGTACAAAAAAGCACGAGCCTTGGAGTCATACAGAGCGGGGCCCATAGCCTGCTCTAACATTCCTAGCTATGTAGACTAGGGGCAAGTTGTTTTCATACCAGGAACTTAAGATTTCCTATTCAGAAAAACGAAGATGGCAATACCTAGCCTACATGCAGGATGTGATACATTAAATTTAAAAACTAAAACAGCTGGAGAGTAGCTGAAGGAGCTCTGAACCTCCGAGTTCAAAGATCTAGATTCTGATATCTCTAGTCATACAGCCAAGGCAAGTCATTCAACTCTGAGCCTGTTTCCTCATACTCAGAATGGGGAATACTACTGGCATCATTAGGACCACCATATTATTATTAGAATACTAGTAGTAGTATCCTAATCCCTAACCGCTCAGAGAAACTTTGATGATATCAGCCCTGGGAAGACTTCATGTGAGGGCTTACTACCCTACTTCGGTTTCCGGGGCAGAATTAACAAGTGTAGGGGAACTCGATGGGGACACACAGTGGAGCTGATTCCTTGTAATTCCTTAATGTATTGAGCACTACATTTGGGTTCTGCAGATGAATAGGGAGCTCATGCTCTGGTGGGAAGAAAAGTGTGTTCATGTGATTGCCACATAATGCGATGAGAGTTTCAATAGGGATGGGCTGTGAAAATACACAGGATGGCTCCTGTCCCCTCCTCTGGTGAGTTGGCCAAGGCTTTCAGGGAAGTTGACAACCCAATCAGAGTCTTGAAGGATCCTAACACTCTGGTGGGACGTCCCAGGAAAGCAGTCCCAGGGGGCAGAGTATGGTGACAGAAGGGGTGGAGATTAGAGGACAGGATGTGGGTCCGCAACACAGTAGGTGTGACTTTCTAAGAAGGCATGCTGGCCCTCTTGTGGTCAGTCTCAGCCTGGGAATGGAGCTGGAGGACAGTTCTGGTGACCCCACAGGGGATCCCCAGCTCTTGGGATTAGATTGCCTTTAATCCCCATTTGCCTCCCTAAGAGGATCACAGGATCAGCTGTTAGGATAGCCCTAATCTAGTAGGGCTTGGCACCTGGACAGGGCACCCAGAGGCTGCTGGCTGGTCCTCGGCTGCCCCTTCCTGTGTTCCTCCTCAGGCCCTACAGCTGAGGGACAGTACTATCTTGCCTGGGAAAACCCAGTTCATGTTTTTCCACACTGGAACCATAACAAGCCCGGGGAGACACACCACATGGGCTGAGAGGTGAGGGTGGCTTTACAAGAGACCCTAAGTCAGTTCAAGTTGAAATTCCACTGGGTTCTCTGACCCACGATCCCTTCACCATCCCACACCTGACCTCATATGCCCTCAGAGCTCTGCCCAACTGGACAAACCCAAATTTCCTTCCTTTTTTCCCCTTGGTACAGGAATGGCAGCTTCCAAGAGAACTTTACTAAGGATGAAGCGAGAACAAAACCTGACCACAGAGCCAATCATGCTTACAAAGCAGTGATTTCTGATCCTGCTGCTTTAGTAATTGGAGGCTAGCAACTAAGAAGAGTCTTGGGAAAGTCACTGCCTTCCTGGGTGAAGCTTTAGGGAAGCAGAGCCCTGGAGAACTGAGCCACATCCAAGAACCTCTTACATGGGAGCCCAGAGCTATGTGGTTGCTATCCCAATACCAAGAGACAGAGGTGTAAGCCAAAATGCCAATTCATTAACTTATAATAGGAAAATAACCATCATAGGGACTGAGTAGGCTGTCAATCCTCTTTGGTCAGTCCCTTCTCTCTCTATAGGAAATACAAATTGAAGCCAGATTAGGCTCAGAAGCATAGAATCAAACAAGGAGAGAGAATCAGAGTTGCATGATACTGGCAAAGCTGGGACAGCCATACGCCTGCATCTGCCATGAAGATCTTCCAGCCATAGGTACCAGACACACAAGCCCTCAGGCAAGGTACTCTGTTCTCTGGACAGTCCTGGATAAACTGCCCCTCTGACTCCTATTTTCAATAATAATGATAGCTAACAGTCACTGAACACTGGGTTCTATGCTAAGCACTTTATAAGAATTCTCTCAGTTTATCTTCAAGGTAGCTCCATATAGAAGATACTGTTATTACCATGTTCTCGATGGGGGGAAAATGAGGCTGCCCAAAGTGGATAAGGAACTTTCCCAAGGTCACACAATCAGTGGTAGAGCCAGAATTTGGATACAGGTCTGTCTCACACCAGAACCAAAGCTCTTAAACCACTCTGCTAAACGGTCTCCCTGTTTTCAAGAGGTCTACTCACCTTCGGTAGTGACATTCCGTCTTTAGCTACAACAGCATGACCATTAGGCTTTCATTCACAATGTGGCCATTTTATCAGTCTCAACAGAGTTCAGATGCCTCTCTATGCCCATCTGTGTTGTGCAACAAGAGAAATAGAAGCCCTGGAGCCAGATGGCACCGTTCACCACTTACCCGCTGCATGACAGTTGTGGACACTGTCAGTGCCCTGATTCGATCCCCGTGGAGTGCTCCTAGGTTCTGGCATGTTTGCTTCTGACATTCTGCATCTCTGACACTTCGGGCTGAAACTACCCTCAGGGATGCTTTGCCTATGATCACAATCCTGCTTGGCCTTTTCCACTTCCCTGTTCCCTCACTCTCTTACCAATTTCTCCTGCAAGCACTTTCCTAATAAATGACTGGGACATGAATCTTCATCTTAGGATTTGCTTCTGGGGAGCCCAACCTGAGACAATGACCTAGAGCAAGGTCACCAAATCCAGCTTGCCACCTGTTTTTATAAAGTTTTACTGCTACACAGCAGTACATAAGACATCCACTTATGTATTGTCTATGGCTGCTTTTCCAGTATAACAGCAGTACTGAGTAGTGGTGACAGAAACTAAATAGCCTGCAAAGCCTAAGATATTTACCACTTGGCCATTTTCAGAAAAAGTTTACCAACTCCTAACCTAGAGTAAGTCTTCTAATAATTATCACTCACCTCTACGCGTTGTCATGAGGACTAAATAAGTTAGAAGGGGCCCAGCACACTCCCTAGCACCTACCAGGTGCGCCACTTACATTTGTTGAGGTGGAATGTAACATAAGGTACTCCCAAGTCATAAGTCCTGTTCTTAGATTTGGGGAATCTTGCCAGGAAAGTTTTCCTCTGATTTTTAGATTTTTCTCCCCTCTATCCAGAAAAGGATACCTCCCGGTCAAGCAGATTTTAAGGCAGTTATTCTGCCAATCACCAGGATGAGAATTAGCTGTGGACCTGTTGAAACTACAGAATCCCGAGGCCCACCTGAGACCATCCCTAGAATTAGAATCTCAGGGTAGGGTCCACCTTTCCAGGTGATTTTGATGGACACCAAAGCTTGAAAAACATAGATCTATGGTAAATTTATAAAGAAATACAATGGTTTAAAAGCACACAATTCAAGAGAGTTTTTACCCCTGGGGAGAAGGGGTTTGGGGGACCACACAGAAAACCTTGAATATACCTGGGGCCTTTTATTTTGCTAGGCATTGTCCCAGATATCTTTCATACTCAATCATTTAAAAAAGGCAATAAATAAGTACTCTTATTTTTTTAAGGCCGAGAAAATGAAAGTGCAGCAATTTAGGTGTTTTGTCCATGATTCCACAGCTAAGATTCTATGCTTTTGCCCATGATTCCACAGCTAAGGTTACATAAGCGAAGATTTCAACATAATTAACTCCCTCCAGGGTCCAAGTTCTTAAGCACTAGGTTATACGTCCTTTCTAGTCCTAGGAATGTTCTATTTCTCAAACTGAGTAGGGTATACAAACGCATTAGATTTATTATTTATACTTTACACATATACTGTATTATAGATGTCTCATATATATATGAAATTTCATTTAAACATATACATGCTTTTACAAATACCAAAATAAAAACTAAATTAGAAGGAAACCTGTTGCTCAAACTTCACTGGAGCCCTCAAGGCTGGCAGTGGGAGAGAACCCCAGGGCGCAGCTGGACCTCTCAGAGCCCTACCTTGCACCCCTGCATTTGTACATTTCGCTGTGGAGAATCCCACCAATCTTGGCTGCAATCTCCCCTCCGACCTCAGAGGGCACTGTCCTCGCCCTCACTGCACAGGGGACCTAGGACCAAGTTTTCACGTAGGGCTGGGAGTGTGGAGAGAGGTCTCTCCAGGTGACAGTGGCTTCCGGTGCCCATGGCGGTAACAGATAAACGCTAGGCTGCAATCTCCCCTCCGACCTCAGAGGGCGCTGTCCTCGCTCTCACTGCACATGGGACATAGGACCAAGTTTCAGGTAGGGCTGGGAGTGTGGAGAGAGGTCTCTCCAGGTGACAGTGGCTTCCGGTGCCCCATGGCGCTAACAGATAAATGCTAGGCATCGTGCTCGAGGTGCCTGAACGTTCCTCATCCTCCTTGAGCTCGCAGTTCCATTTGTAGAAGTGACTCTGAAGCTCAGAACTGAGTTCACAACTTGTCCTAAGTCATAGAGCCAACTAGCACTGGGACTTGAACTAGGTCCTCTGAGCTCTCCAGTGCTCGAGGCTGTCTCCCCGAGGGTCTGGAACAGGGTCCTAGGATACCTACAAACTCAGAGACTGTCTTTCTCCGGGGGCGGGGGGCGGGGGAGCTTGGACTAAGAATCTCTTGGCTCCCGTTGCCCTGGCTAAATCCTGCCGAGATTCTGAAAGTACTGGATCTTGGCTCCCGAGAGGGACAAACAGACTCGAGGACAGAGGACAGGGCCGGGGCGGCTCCAGCCCGCTCCACCTGGGCTGGGGAGCGCCGGGACTACCCACCTAGCACGAGGATACGGTCTTCGGGCCGCAGCTCAGGCTCCAGGAGGGCACGGAAGGAGGAGAAGTCCCCGAACCACTCGTAGGGGGCAGAGTCAGCCGCATTCCGGTAGCGCTGGTCCCAGTACTGAACCTCACGGTACCTGCAGTTCTGCTCTGGTATCTCCGGCGGGGGGGCTCGGGCCCGTGGAGAGGCCATGCTTGCAGCTGCAGGGCACACTGCCAGCACCTTTGGACCGGGCTTGGCGCTCCATGTAGCCAATAGGGATGGTATCATTCGGGAGGCGTGGCCCTTGTGTCTCCGCCCACCACCTGCAGTTGCTCAACATAAACACGTGGAACTTCCGTCCTCTGGTGAGAGCTCTTTGAAGAATACTCCGGGTGGGAAAATCCTATCGCTCAGAGCTTGAATCCTCCAACTGTACTTCTCCCTCACTTCTGAGAGCCAAACTCACAGTGTCAGACTCACTCGGCTCATCACTGCTTATTTTCAGTTTGGCCGGCTCCTTCCATTAAGAAGTCTGAAAGTTAATGAAAGATTCATTTCTACCCAGTTTTGAGTACGCGGAAGGCTCTCAGAGGAGGCAGAACGGACGCGGCCACAGGTGTTGCCCTCCAGGAGAGACTGGCATGAAACACAGACGAAGTGTGATGCCAGGCAGGGGAGAACACGAACAGGAATGTTGCTTTTCTGGGCAAACGTTCGATCTACTTTAGCGCCTGCGTGCTCAGAACCAAGTATGTACTGAGGAGTAAAACTATTCCTGCACGTCTGGAGTGTGTAGTGCATCAGGGAAGATGTAGAAGAAGTAAATTTTAGTGGAGTAAATAGGACACGAAACCGGACAGCGATCAGTCGGTTGGGACAGCCGGCGCGGGGAGCGGAACTTAAGTGCTGAGGGGCCGGGCTTCCGGGGTGGGGGGCCAACAGGAGCGGCGCACCGTCAAGATGGCGGCGGGACTACGGAAACGCGGCCGGGCGGGTCCGGCAGCCCGGGCTGCGGGACTCTGCGGACAATGGCTGCGGCGCGCCTGGCAAGAGCGGCGCCTACTGCTGCTGGAGCCGCGCTACACGCTGCTGGTGGCCGCCTGCCTCTGCCTGGCGGAGGTGGGCATCACCTTCTGGGTCATTCACAGGGTGGCATGTGAGTGCGCCGAGGAGGAGGGGAGGGTAGGGAGTGGGACCCGAACCCCCTACCCAAACTGGGACCCAGATTCGGAACTGAAATCCAGATCCAATCAGTCATCAGTTGCAGACGATAATTTTTACCCACGTCCCAAGCCTGCTCCATAAAACCAAACCCTGTCTTAATCCCTCCCCGATGATGGAAGGGGCGACCCTAGAGATTGGCCCTCTGCCCTGACCTTACAGCCTGCCAGGCTAAGAACATAAACTAGCCTGGAAATCAAAAGACCTGGGTCCAAGTTAATGTACTACTGCTCCTTCTTGTCTCTGTTCCTTTGGACATGTCCCTTCCCCAGCTGGATCCACATTTTCTCATCTGTTCAATTCTGAGGTCTCAAAGTTCTCTTGTCAGCAATGTCATTTTGTGACCACTTGAGTCCTTTGGGTATTATTGGGAGCTCCTTTCCGGCCTGAATCTAGCCACTGGGCTTAAGGCTTTCTTGCTAAAGATGATTAATGTAACACATATTTATTGAATGTTTATTATATGCTTAACACTGTGCTAGGTGCCAGGGGTACAGTGGTGAAAAAATAGACACATTTTCTATTTGGGTGTATGGGCCTGGACAAAAAGAAGTTAGTAGAAAATGACAGTGGATCAGATTCATCATGATAGTAGGAAGACAGGGAGCCATAAAGGACACAGGAGGGCACTTAAGCCGGACTTGAGTCCCCCTTGAAAGGTAAGAGCGAGCTAATTGAGGAAAGAGAGAAAAGGAGAGGAGAAAGAGCACTCTAGGTAGAGAATCCTGTAACTAAAAACCTCCAGTCAAAAGAGAGTCTGCTTCCTTTGAGGAACTGAATTTTTTTTTTAGAGCTGGAACAGAATTCAAGTGAGGGTAGCAGTGAGAGATGAGATTGCAGAAGTTGAGACCAGATTGTGAAGCAGTCTGTCAGTTGTGTTAAGGAGATAATTAGCATGGTGGTTAAGAATTTAGGACCTCATGGAGTTCCAATCTCAACTTTACCCTTCTTAGCTCACTGATCTTGAATTAGTCACTTAACCTCATTAATTCATAGGTTCCTCTTCTAAAATTGGGAATAATAGGATTTGGTTTTTATCTTAGGAGCCTTGAGGAATCATTGAAGGGTTTTAAGCAGAGAGATCTGACATGATTTCTATTATAGGAAGAGCTCTCTGGTTGCAGAGGTGGGAAATATATTGTAGTGAGGTAAAAGTGGAAGCTGGGAAACTAATTAGGAAGCTGTTGCATCATTGAGGCTAGAGATTATGTTAGGTCTGAATATTAGTATGTAAGAGCAGAAAAGGATGAGAGATAGTAGAGTTATTTAGGATGAAGAATAGGCAGGATTTGGTGACTGGGTGTTGGAAACGAGAAAGAAGTAAGTGTCAAAGATGTTACCCAGGTTTGTGACCTGGGCAGCTGGGAGGTTGATGGTGCCATTCATGAAACCCAGGAAGGAGAGCAGATTTAGAGTGGACGGTTTGAGTTCAATTACAGACATGTTGAATTTGAGATGCTTGGGTTCACCCAGAGAATGCCAGATGAGCAGTGAGATAAAGGGTTGTGATAGAAGTCCTGGGAAAGAGCTGGAACTCTGTGTTTTGAGGGGCTGGAGGTATGTGTGTGGGGGGCGGGCAGACAGGTTCTGAACTTGGAAGTAACCACACCATTCTGTACCTTTCCAGATACAGAGATTGACTGGAAGGCCTACATGGCCCAGGTGGAGGGCGTCATCAACGGCACCTATGACTACACCCAGCTGCAGGGTGACACTGGACCTCTTGTGTGAGTGGTGGTAAGGGGTTCAATGAGGACCTGAGGGGCTGCCTGGATACCAGGCTGGGTAGCCTGACCCAGACTCCTCTTCCAGGTACCCAGCCGGCTTTGTGTACATCTTTATGGGGCTATATTATGCCACTGGCCGGGGCACTGACATCCGCATGGCCCAGCACATCTTTGCTGTGCTCTACCTGGCCACCTTGCTGCTTGTCTTCTTGATCTACCACCAGACCTGCAAGGTGAGTCCATGCAACCGGGAGCAGGAGGCCCCAACTGGCAGTGCTGGGGAGTAGGGATGGCTCAGGGTTGGTGAGCTGACCTTGTTCCCCACTGTGCCCACCTCTCAGGTACCTCCCTTCGTCTTTTTCTTCATGTGCTGCGCCTCTTACCGTGTCCACTCCATCTTTGTGCTGCGGCTCTTCAATGACCCGGTGGCCATGGCGCTGCTCTTCCTCAGTATCAACCTCCTGCTGGCTCGGCGCTGGGGCTGGGGCTGCTGCTGTTTCAGGTCAGCACCCCTCCCTTCTCCCCCCTCCCCCTCTCTCATTCTGTATTTCCATCATTTCCTCCCCCAGTTGCCTGCAGCAGAGGAAGTAAGGGAGTAACCAGACAATATGGGTCAGTCAGGGCCCCACTAGACAAGTCTAGGATCTGTACACAGTCTCTGCTCCCATCCCCCAAACACACACACCCCCTACCCTTCCTTCTAGACAGCATCTATTGTTGGAGTTGGTCCTTGCACATTCTAAATACTCTAAATATGTATTTGCTGGCCCAGTCTGAGCATAGAGACTTGGTATCTGCCCCTTACCCTCAGCCTCCTCCCAGGCTGCTTTACCCTCCTTCCAGCCATTCTGAGTGTGGGCCCCATCCTGGAGCTTGCTGGCAGGGGAGGGGAGGAGTTGCTGGTGTATGTCGAGGGGAGATGCATCTTTGGGTGGGGTAAATGGCCCTGGAGCTGATCTCCCCCCTTCATCTCCCTTACCTACCCCAGCCTGGCAGTCTCTGTGAAGATGAATGTGCTACTCTTCGCCCCTGGGTTGCTATTTCTTCTCCTCATGCAATTTGGCTTCCGTGGAGCCCTCCCCAAGTTGGGCATCTGTGCTGTCCTTCAGGTACCCCCACTACCTTCCCTTCCTAATGAAGGGAAGGCTACTCTCTGGCCTCCTTCTGTCGTTGAGACTTCCTCAAAGCTAACAGACAGGGTTTGGGAGTTGATTCTGGGCTTTGCGTTTATTAGCTGTAAAATAAGGGTGTTGAACTAGATGGTTTCTGAGGGTTTCTCTGATTCTGCCCATTTATTTTTTTTTATTTTTATTTTTTAAAGATTTTATTTATTTATTTATTTGAGAGAGAGAATGAGATAGAGAGAGCACGAGAGGGGGGAGGGTCAGAGGGAGAAGCAGACTCCCCGCTGAGCAGGGAGCCCGATGCGGGACTCGATCCCGGGACTCCAGGATCATGACCTGAGCCGGAGGCAGTCGCCCAACCAACTGAGCCACGCAGGCGCCCCTCTGATTCTGCCCATTTATGACGTGGTGAGTCCAAACTTAAAGGACTGTTACTACCTGCCTTCTCAGCTTCTTTGGCCCCAGGCTCTGGCCTGGATGTGGAGGCTGGCTTTCCTGCTATTCCTGGAGGAATTTGAGAACCTCTGAGACCTACGCCCTCTGTCCACTCCCCTTGATGATTAGTATGAAGGCTCAGCTTGAGCCTGGGCACCTCTGCTGACATCACACCTATCCTCAGGTGCTGCTGGGGCTGCCCTTCCTGCTGGAGAACCCCATTGGCTACCTATCCCGCTCCTTTGATCTTGGCCGCCAGTTTCTCTTCCGCTGGACAGTGAACTGGCGCTTTCTCCCTGAGGCCCTCTTCTTGCATCGTGCCTTCCACCTGGCACTGTTGGCTGCCCACCTCGCCCTGCTCTTTCTCTTTGCCTTCTGCAGGTGGCACAGGTGAGAAAGGGGAGCAGTGTCATGGGCAGAGTTGGGGGAAGGATGAAGGGCCTGCTTGGAGGAGATGTTGAGTTCATGTGGGTGAATCTAGAGCTTGCCCTAGGATGGGGGCTTGATAAATGTTTGAATGGCTTCTCCCCAGGACGGGGGAAAGTATCCTGTCTCTGCTAAAGGATCCCTCCAAAAGGAAGGTTCCACCGCAGCGCCTCACACCCAATCATATCCTTTAAATCATGGGAAGGTAAGTCTTGCCCTCTACAGGTACAGGTGGAGTCCTGGTCAGTTAGTCCTGGATGGCTGGTGACCTGAGGGAGGGAAAAGGAGATACCAGAAATAGCTACAGCCCTGTTCATGGGAGTAGAGCTGTTCCTTCCACCACTCTGCACCACAGTGCTAAGCACATTACATATTTAAGTGTGTTTTATTCTTAATTCTAAATATTATTTGACTTACCACTATGAGTACTCACTCTCTGCCTGGTGTTGTCCTAAGAGATTTACGTACGTTCTAACATTTAAAGCTCACAAGAGACTCTGAAATAGGGAGGTATTATTATTATTATTATTATTATTATTATGCTCATTTTACAGATGACAAAATCAGGACGTTAAGGAGTTTAAGTAACTTACTTAGGTCACTCAGCTTGTAAGTGATGAATTTAAACTCAGTAGACTTTATGGCCCCAGTATTGTTGTCTCCACATTAGACTGAGGAACAGGTCTGGAGAAGTTACGAAACTCATCCGAAAGGATGCATCTCGGAATGGCAGAGCCAGGGGACTGTCTGACCCCAAAACTTTTGCCCCTTTGCTTTGGGCCCTCCCTGCCCCCCACCCCCATCCCAACTCCTGGCCCTTCTGCTCCTGCCCTTGGCCTTGACCACTGCCTACAGATCATCTCTACCCTCTTCACCTCCAACTTCATTGGCATCTGCTTCAGCCGCTCCCTCCACTACCAGTTCTACGTCTGGTATTTCCACACACTGCCCTACCTCCTGTGGGCCACGCCTGCACGCTGGCTTACACATCTGCTCAGGTACTGGCTGGGACAACCTGGGTGAGTGGGAAGAGCTAGGGAGCTCCCCATCCCAAGGCTGACCGTGGAGGGTTGGGGGCGAGCTGAAGGGCTGCAGGCCTAGAACCCGGGCAAAACCTAAGCTTCGCTCTCATCTCCAGGTTGCTGGTGCTGGGGCTCATTGAGCTCTCCTGGAACACATACCCATCCACGTCCTGCAGCTCTGTGGCCCTGCACATATGCCATGCTGTCATCCTGCTGCAGCTCTGGCTGGGCCCCCAGCCTTTCCCCAAGAGCATCCAGCACAGCAAGAAAGCCCACTGAGCTCCAGCTCCCTTCCCCTCCAGCCCACTGGTAGGACCCTGGATGGGAATAGACTCTGCCCTTCCTAATAAACCGTACCACGCCCACTTCTGTGCAGCTCGCCTGGAAGCGCCTGCGCCAAGCTGTGAGGGGCGTGCACACTGCAGATAAAGAACTCGTTTGGGCAGTCCTAGGAGGCACTTTATTGCATAGGATTTGGGGGCTGTGGCTCTCTCCTCTTCCACTGCACTGCAGGAGCTCAGAAGGGAAAAGGCATGGGATGGGGGGAGTGGGAGAGAGAGCGCACAGGCAGGCACTTTCTGTGAGGGCAGGGGGGCTCTGGGACGGGAATGAGAAGCAGTGGGGGTCAGGCCGACAGCAGCCCGCCCCTCCCAGTACGGAGAAGCCCGCCCTGGGTGGCAGTGACTGGAGTCTGTGGGGGCGGCGCCAGCCAGGGCAGCGGGCGGGCCCTCACACGTTCGCAGGGCTGTAGCACAGCAGGTGTAGCTGCAGGTTCTGGTCCCAGTGGCGGAGCAGCAGGAAGAGACCGCGGGCGGCCGCTTTGAGGGCAGCCAGCTCAAGGCCATCGGGCAGGCGCTGGGCCCGCAGCCAACAGTCCGCTTTAGCCGCTGCTAGTTCCCACTCGCCAAAGGCGGCGGCGCAGCGGTGCTCCAGCCACGCGAGTGCCACGGCCGTGGCCCAGGTCCGGCCCCGCAGGTCGGCCCCGCCCAGCCCTTCCGCACCCTCCGAGGCCTCGGTGTCTGAGCCCCTCCCGCTGTCCACCTGGCCTGGACCCTCGGAGCCTGAGCTGGGGGACGGGCTGCAGGAGGCCGTGGCACTGTCCCCCTGGCCCAGCCCAGGTCCCAGGAGTGCCCAGGGAGAGGCGGCCGAGGTGGGGCTGAGGCTGGCGCGGTGCACGGCGAAGGGCGAAGCGCGGCACAGGCGTTCCTGCGGGATGCGCACGGCCGCACAGAAGGGCGCGTCCAGGCGGAAGCAGCCGGGTGCCTCCTGCAGCCGCACCTGAGGAGAGAGGAGGTGGGGGGAGAAGCGAGCTGAGACAGTGCCCTGGCCGTGGCAGCGCCACCCTCCACCTCCCGAGTCCTCACCAAGGGCAAGTAGTCGTGGCCGCCGCCTTCACTGTTGCTGCTGCTAGCCTGGCCCCGGTGGGGGCTGCAGAGTCGGGGGCCATCAGAGCCTCTGGCCCTCCCACCGCCCAGGCTGAGCCTAGAGGGAGGCTGGGGCGGGAGGCGCTGAGGACTTGTGGTGGCCGACTTGGGCTTGCCATTTTGGTTCGGGTTCCAGCCGCCTACCAGAGAGCCTCCCTGAAGTCCTGCAATGGAGCCAGTCAGTGCCAGCCGTGGTCCCCAAGCCTGGCTGCTCCCTACCCTTGCCCGGACTTTGAGCCTCACCTGTAGAGTGCACAGCTGTGGGCAGAGGAGTTGCATCTAGATGGCCCTGAGGGGCAGGAGAAGTGCTTGGGGGCTCAGCTAGCTCTGTAGGGGCACAGGAGATGGGGGTGAACCGGGAGGGCAGCCAGTGAGATGAGGGCCGGCACCCGAGAGGTCACCCAGGAGGGACTCTACCTGAGCTCCGCACCTGCAGAGCTGAGGGTAGGACCTCCCTGGTGGTAGCGTCCACAGCTACCGGGCAGGTGAAGCAGGAAGGGGCCGAGCTGACCTTGCTTGTCTGAAGGGCTCGGAGCCAGGACCTCCGGGCATGGCCTGTGAGAGCAGGGAGCAGCACGCTGAACGGGAGCAGGGCACTTCCCCCACCCTCCCTGTACAGAGGGCTTTATAGAAACAAATCTCAGTGTTCCGCATAGCTTTTCCCTCTGTCCACTTTTGAACAGAGTAGAGTTCCTTCTAGGAGCCAGCTCAGACTCCCCAGCTTTGACAAGTAGTTAGGCTGAACCCTCAGCCCATAGCGGGGCTAGACCCTCTGGCCACCCAGAAATCGAACGTTTTGTTCACCACCCAGAGGAAACACTAACTGTGGTGCCTTTTCTGTCCACTCATTTCAGCACTGTCCAATAGAACTTTCTGCAGTGAATGAAATGTTCTAGGTCTCCGTGATCCAGTATGGTAACCACTAGCCACATGTGAGTGTTAAACACTTGAAGTGTGGCTAGTGCCACTGAAGAACTAAAATGTTCACTCTGATTTAATAGTCCTCCTGAAGGATAGGTTTGTTTTTATGTTATAGGCACTGTGAGTCATTAAGAAGATCACATTTCCCTCTGTGTTGGCTGCTAGGAAGCTTGCCAGTTTTGGGTCCCATGTTCGCAAGGGCATATAACCTCATGGTGTGCATATCTTTAATATAACCTGATTCTCCACTTCCTTTTATTATCCCATTGCCCTACTTATTTTTTTTTTCTTGTCAATATGGGTGAGCCACCTCAAATTGTTTGTGAGCAAGATGAGGTATAGAGTGATCAAACACACAGACCTGCACCTCTGCCACTCTCTGCCCCATACAGGCTCCCTGGGCCCTCCCTGGGCCCACCAGGAGCTCACCTCGGTCAGCCGTGGCCTCAGCCCCTCCACGGAGAGCCAGCTGCTCATTGTCCCGGACCACGGAGGCTGCTGTCAGCCGATGGAGTGCTTGGTCCCAAGCACCTTCTCTTTCAGGGGGTGACAGAGGCGGTGAGCCAGCATCACCAGGTCCCCATAGTGTCTCTAGGCCAACACCCACCTCCCAGCACATAGGCTGCTCCCCACACAGGGCCCGGATCACCACATGGCAGCGTGGAGCCTGAAGAGACAGTGCCTCTGCGGGAGGGGCCGATTCCCCATTGGGGGGCATAGCCGTGAATAAGAAGGGGGGTTCCATCAACATGTCCCAGTCCATAGGGGCCGGGGAGAGCAGGTTTCCTGGAGGGAGACAACCATAAAGGCAGGGGCAGTGTGGTGCCCTAGGCCCCACCTCTCTGAGACCCTCCGTGGTCTCAGAACGCAGCTCCCCATCCAACCCTTACCTGAGTCATCCAGGCCCTGTCCCAGCTGCTGCCCTGATTCAGGGCCTGGCCCACCAGGTGCTGTTCCCAGAGAGGGGTGCCGGGGACGGCCAGGGACTGGGTTCACCTGGCCTGGGGGGGATGAGAGGCTCCGGCCAGCCAGGGCTGCTCTGTGTCGACGACCCAGCACCTCAGCACTCCAGGCCCCAGACTGCACATAAGAAGTGGGGTCCACCAGTCAAGAAACTCAGAGCTCCTGGCCACCACACATGTACACACAACTGGCCACAGGGCCCTTCGTCCGACACAGTGGGCGGCTGCTCACCACCCTTAGGAGCAAGGCCACTCTTTACGGCCCCCGGCCCCTTCCCAGTGCTGTCTCACTCCAGGCCCCGTTTCTCACTTGACATTGTTCCTCGTCTCTGATTTTGTTCATGTCTTCTCCCTCTTTGCCCGGCTAGCTTCTACTTGTTCTTCCAGATGTGGCTCTTGCTTTCCTGACTCCCTCACACAGGGTTAGCCATCTTGACTCCGACCCTCCCCATAACGCTATGTCCCTGGGCTCACCACTGTATGTCACATGGCATCCTTATAGATTTACCCACTTCTCTCTTCAGCTGGACTTAATAGTAACCACTGCACAATTTATGGCATATAGCAGATAGTCAATAAACATTTGCTGGATACCTAGTAGAATGCACGTGGGCTGAATCTCACCTTGACTGGAGCCAGTGGGGGTGGAGGCAGGGGGCAGGAGCGGGAGCCCGCAGGTTCTCCCCAGGCCAGGCTGCGGCAGCCCTGCTGGGAAGGGAGATGCAGGGGAACCATGCCCTCGGGGGAGCCAGGGCCCCAGGAGCCAGGGGACTCGCTGCTGCCTGTGGAACCTGGACCTGGCTCTGGGCTGGCGGAGCAGTGGGTGAGCACATACTGCTCCCGGATGTACGATGACTGGAAGATGCGGCGCCATATGGCTGTATCAGAGGAGGTGTTGGGTCCGGGGTCTGTGACTGGGTCTGTCAGAGCATCGGCACCTGCTGGGAGGCAAGAGAAAGGATCCCAGCCCCGGCCTCTCCCATGGCCCACTCCTCCAACACAGCTGCACACCACGTCCAGGTCCTCACTCTGCTCTGAGTCCCCAGCAGCCCACGGGTTGGACAGCTCCGCTGACACAGTGCCTGTTCCCAGCAGCTCCGAGGTGCCAGTGGGCTCAGTGCCAGGACTGGTGGCAGATGGTGCTTCCTCTGGGGATGGGAACACGGAGCCTCCCAAGCTCTGCCAGCCAGGTTCTGGGCCCTAGAGAGCGAGAGGCATTGGAGAAAAAACTGATGGTAGTTTTATGCTGCCTCTTCCCAAACAGGATTTAAGATGTCTCACCACAAGAGGCAATAAAGTTAATAAACCAGAAATGAAAGCCTGGTACTGGGGAAGGAGGAAGCATACATGCTAATCAGAAGGTTAAGAGAGCTGCTGTGGCTGAGCTTCAGGTTTGGCCCTGAGCTTCCTGGCAGGCAGGCAAAAAGGCAAACACTCCATTATATAGCGCTCGGGATCAAAATGAAGTGGGCTTATTTCTTCTAGAGAGAGAAAGCTTTTTACAAATCAAAATAACTACCATTTCTTAAACTCCTACTGCATGTCAAGTATCCTACCGAGTGTGCGCGTTGTGACCTCTAATTACAACAACCCTATGACAAGACTCAGTATGAGGAAATGCGCTCCGAAAGGTGAAGTGACTGGCCCCAAATCAAATGGCTAGTACGTGCTAGAGTTGGGATCTGAGATTTCATCTAGACTATGCTCTGTCTGTTTCTGAGTGTTACAGGAAACAATCCAGATGGTGCTTTCTGTAGGGCACTGTGTGAAGAAACGAGTGAGTTTCCACAGAACCCTCAGAGCGAATGCTAGAGCTGTCTTCTGTGGCCGTGTGCTTTAACGACCTCTGGTAAAAGCCAAGGACAACACTTCATGGGACAGTTCAGTAGAAGACCTCATGAAGAGGGCAGGCTGCCGTCACCTTGGGGTACCCAGTAGGGCCCCTGGGGAGGCCTAGGGTGCAGTAGGAGAGCTTGGCAGGGAGAGGCACAGGGAGTGGAAGAGTTTTGAAGACAGGCAGGGACTTGAGGCAGCCCAGGCCTACCCCTGGGGCGCGGGGCCGGAAGCCGTCCACCCGGAAGAGTGAGCAGTAACCGAGCAGCTGGTCCCCAGGGTAGAGCGCTGGGATCTCCCGGGGCGTCAGCAGTGCCTCCACTGCATCCGGCACAAACCAGTCCACAGAGACGTCGCTCAGAGCGGGCTCCAGTGCCTTCCGCAGAGCCTGCACCAGCTGTGAGGAGTGGTCAGAGGGAGGGCACGGGAGAGGGAGGTGCCACACAGCCCACGGCACGGCAAGGCCACCCATCCACTGATGCCACTTGCCCAGCCCCTGGGCTGAGGGGAGCAAGGTCAGGCTGGGGTCCGGGGAAGGAATGGGGGTAGGACTAAGCAAGGGGACTGAGTGCGCAGTCCTCAGGGTTGGGTCTGTCTCCTGGCCTGAGCCAAGCCTGTGGATGAGGCAGGATCTGTCGAGGATATGGCTCAGTACCAGGAGGTACCTGGTACCTGGTCAGGGGGCCACGTCCCCCACACCTTTGGCCTCCTGCAGCACCCCCCAGCCACCCCAGCAGCTCCTCTCCCGACTGGCATCTCAGAGGGCAGGAATTGGAATGGGGGAGGAGAAGTCCTGGTCAGGGGTGCCAGGAGACCCCACGGCTTGGCTGGGTTGTGTTGCAGGCTTAGGGTAACTTGGGGGAAGGACTTCCGGGAGTAGGGCCCAGGGCCCAGACTCAAGCTCACCATGGGCTGCAGCCTCTCCCCAGGCCTTGGGAAGTAGGCCCGGCCCCTGCTGAGGGCAGACAGACCCTGAAGCAGCTGGTGGCAGGCAGGCCCCAGCCCAAAGGAGAAGCACCTGGTGAGGGAAGGGAAGCAGCTGTGATCTTCAGGAGCCTCTTGGGGGCGGGGGTCAATGTCAGGCACCTGGCTCAGCCTGTACCTGGCTGCCCCCCTGTGCCACCTCATGAGCTCCAGGGTTTGCTGGGTAGCAGCGGCCAGGGGCGAGGCAGCAGTCAGCAGGAAGAGCTGCCTGGGGTGGGCCCTGTGCTGGGGCTGCCCCACGGCCCAGGTCAGCGCAGCCAGCACATCTGGGGGGCCGCCTGCAGCCTGCAGGGTCTCAACATTCTCACAGATCAGCTGCACGGTGTCCTGGAAAGAAAAGGCATGCTGTGGCCACAGCCAGGCCGAGCCATCCTCACCAGGCCCCCCCGGATCCCCGGGCCGTACTCACATCGCTGCACGGCTGGCTCTCTGGGAAGAGGGGCTGCACCGCCGCGCCAAACACGGCCAGGTTGATGAGCGTCTGTGGGGGCAGGGACTTCACAGCCAAAACAATGGCATCCTGGGGAGGGCCAGGGAGGGCGGCGTGAAGCAGGCCCCTAGGGCAGTGGTAGGGACGCCAGACTGCCTGCCTTCTGCAGGCCGTGTGAACACGAGGAGCTGGACGTGGGGGTGTGGGCGAGGCCGGCTAGGGGCGAGCCCGGGAGTGTGAGGGAGGCTGAGCGTGTGAGAGCCCCTGGACGGGTATGTGAAGCCTTGGGTTTGGGCTAAGGGGCGACTGAGTGTAACTCCACAGGTGAGAGAGGCTCTTGGAACCCAGGAGTCCGGAGGAGTGTAAGGGGGGGTGCGCGCGCGTCTCCGAGAGGCTGCCCCCAGCCCAGCGCAGACCCACTGCGCGCGCTCCCGCCCCCCAGGCCCGCCCACGCCCTGCCCCCACAGGCCTTGTGTGCTACACTGCTGCCGTCCAGCAGGAAGAGGAGCTCCCGGGTGGCTGTGCCCAGGTGTCCCGGCCCGGAGCTCAGGTCTGGGCAGAAGCTCAGCACCAGCACGGGATTCAGCAGGATGTCCTTGTGGAAGCGGCGTTGCAGGAACCACACCTGAGCATGGGGGCCCCAAGTCACCCTGGGCCAGGCTTAGTGCAACTCCAGCCTGGGCTGGCAGCAGGACCCAGCCCTCAGGGGGCTTCGATCAAATACACCCAGAGGGGGCACCTTTTTATAGTTCTTTGAATAAAGGCAAGAGCAAAGGCAGGTGGCTGTCCTCTGCCTGTCAGTCTTGGCCCCCATCCTCGGAGACACACCCCAGGGAGACTTGTGTGCTCCCTCCTATGACAGTACTCATCTGCCCTCTGGGATGGCGGTGGCAGCTACTAGGAGGTCCTGCTAAGAGCAGAGCTCCCCCCCACCCCCCGCAGTCATAACACGAGCCTGCTTATCTGTTCCTAGTGCACAAATGCAGCCGGTGGTAGGGTCGGAGGGCAGGCCAGGCCCCTGGGCGGCCATACCTGCCGGTCCCCATCACTGTCCCTTCGCTGCAGCCTCTGGAAGTCCCGGCGGGCCCTCACCTGGGCCTCATATTCTGCGGAGCTCAGGCTGCCAGCCTCTAGCATCAGGTGTGGCTGGTGAGGCTCTAGGGAAGAGGGGACACGGCTGTTAGAACAGTCCTTGTCTCTGGACCCCAACTGCTCAGTCCCACTGTCCCAGGAGGACCTTGCAAGCCCAAGACTCCCTGTACCATGGGGCCCACCCTCACAGATGACTCGATTCATCTGGCTTGGGACCCAGAAATCTATACTTGAAAAATGCTACCCAGGTGGTCCTGAAGCAGGTCAGAGCTGGCCCGCTGTGTGCCCCAGTCTCTCACCACTGGGGTACAGCAGGATCTCCAACGCCCGGTCACAGCGGTGGCCCTCTGCTAGTGTGACACAGATGGTGGCTGCAGAGCTGGCATGAGGTGGGGCATCTGCCCGCAGAGCATGAGAGGGGCTGTCCAGGCCTGAGGGAGAGAGAGGCAGGGAGAGGGGATAATTGCCCCACCCCAAGCCAGTCCTAAAGCACGAATATCACCTTTCCAGACAACAGTGGTGTGGGCAAGGATCATGACTGATTCAGCTCAGCTCTCAGAGCCTGATCTATAGGGTTGGGTGGACAAGGGGAGGGATTTTTCCTTCTTTCGTGGGCTGGGAGGTGGATTCCCAGTTCTGTTCCTGGCTGATCAGTTATATATCAACCAGCTGCTGATTTAGCACCCTCCCCCACTTCTTGCACAAGGATACTCCACTTCATCACTTGGACAGGTCTCAATTTAATCATCTTTGTTCCCATTGGTGAGTGGAGTGGGATATAAATAAATTACACTGACAAACTTAGGGGGGGGCAGGTGTGTGTTGTGTAGAAGTGTCCAGGGGATGCTCCACCCAAAACTGGAGGTTCCTAAGGCTTAGGTCCTTGGTTTTTTGTTTTGTTTTGTTTTTTTGGTCCTGTGTTCCCCCCAGTCCTGAGCCCTGAATTATTCCCCAGTCAGCTATCCTAGGAGGGGCACCCACCTGCCAGCAGGCATGGCCCAGTGACCAGCATCTCGAAGGAGAAGGTGTATGGGGCAGGGCAGCGGGCAGGGCCTGAGAACACATCCTGAGGGGCAGCTGGCTCCTCCCCGGCCAGCCCTTCCTCCTGAGGGCTGCCCACCCCGAAGCAGCTGGTGGGGCTGGAAGGGAGCACGAGGAGTGTCATGGGGCCACCACCAAGGCCCCTAGCCCCTCTGGCTGAATGGCCCCAGCCCTTCCCCGCCCTGCCCATCCCCCAGGGCACCCTACCAAAGCCCCCTCACCCGCACTAGACCCAGAGAAGCCGAGGGAGGGACGAAGAGAATCACCATAGGCCCAACCTGTCGTCACAGAGCCCCGGAGGCCTGGGGGGCCCCGGTGGGCCTGATGAGGCTAGTGGGGTGAGCACAGAGGGCAGAGCCACGCGCAGCACCCCATCGGGCCTGGAGGGCAGCTCCCGACTGCTGCACAGGGTCACCGTCATGGTGCCGGCCGCATTGATGAGGCCTGTGGGCAGCACCAGTGTGGACCGGGCCTGGGCCAGATCCAAGACAAGATGACCTACAGTGAGTGAGAAAAGGGGTCAGAGGGGGCTGGAAGCAGAGGAGATTGGGGAAATAGGAAATGGGAGCAGGCACTGAGGCAGGGGAGCCTGGGCCAGGGGGACTTTTCAAAGTTGGAGGGATACGGGGCTAATGTGTTGGTGATGCAGAATGGAGGCGCGAGCTGAATGATGGCTGAAGGAGAGGCAGGATGGTGGTAGAAGGATCTGGCTGTTATCAGGAAAAGTAGCGACATCCTGCTGATGGAGAGCTGAGGAGAAGGGGACATGTCCACACCACCCCCAAGATCCTAAGGGACCCATACCCTCTGCCCTTCTTCCCCTGCCTGCTCATTCAGCCCTTGGGTGTCGTCTTCCTAAGGACCCTCCTTTGTGGACTGACATCTCCCATAGCCTGGGATCCAGCTTGCTCATAAATCCTCAGCTCATGAACAGTCAGGGGCTCCCCACTGCCCACTAGGAGTGGCCAGAATTTTCTACCCAAAAGGAGTTTAGGAGCAGTGATCTGCTTGGAAGCTGGTTAGAGGACATAAAGCTGTACTTGCATACTGAGCACACCATTTTACTCATATTGTAGGTTTATCAGGGGACTGGTGGCATCATGGGAGTCACTGCTGCTGAAGGAAAAATGGCCAGGTGTGTACAGTGGCGGTCAAGGCCTTACACGGTCTGGCTCCAGTCTACCTTATAGCCCTTCCCCACAGTAATCATTTATCCATTCTTTTGAGAAATGCTTGCAGAATAAATGAAGGGAAGAAGAAGATGGAAGGAAAGAAAAAAAGGGAGAGAAGAAGGAAGAAAGGGGCTTCTATCCTAACCAGCTGAGGCTTGGGGAAAGCCTGATACAGTGGAGAGCACAGGATCAGGTTTTGAGTCTCAGCTCTGTGACTTCTAATTCTGCCCTTTGGTAACTCTCTTGTTTTGAGGAGCCTCAGTTTCTTCATCCATGAAATGGGAGTCATAATAACTATATCTCAAAGACTGGTGAGGAATGAGAGAATGTATGCATAGCATCCGACACATAAGAGGCTGTTGCTATTATTTCCACACCTATAAAATGGGGATAGAGAACAGCACTTGCATTACATACCTCTCTGGATTCAAATGAAGTGGTATCAGTGACTGGACTTTGTCAACTGTAAATTACTACAAATACGAGGCATTTTATTACCATCACTCAACACAACTTACTTCCAAACCTTTGCTTACACCATTGCCCCTGACTGAAGTGCCTTTTCCCTCCTCTCCACTTCACCAGTCATACCCTTCCTTTTGGTCACATGCCGGCTCCACTTCCTTCTGGAACATTCCAGGGGCCTCAGCCCAGAGTTCACTCTGGCCTCTAACTACCTGCTGGGCTTGTACCAACTCTCAACACCACTGGATTCTGTCTCTCTTACTGGGATGGTAAATCCTACGTGCAGGAATCAAATGAAAGAATGAAGTGCAAGCCACAAAACCTAGCACAGGAATGGACTTCCATTCCTGAACCCAGCACTCATATGGCCACATTCTGTGCTGGGGCTTTGAGATGGCCAAAGCCCGGGCCCAGGCTCAGGCGCTAACGCTCCAGAGGGGGAGACAGACGTGTGGACTGCCTGCTGCGTCTGCCTCCCAGGCCGCAAAGCTCAGGTCAGGCCTGGGTCACATTGCCCCGGCACCTGGCGCACGTCAGGCGCCTAGTCCGCGACTGTTGAATAAAGCCATGAATTAATGAATGAAAAAATCAGTGGCTGGAGGGGGCGCGGGCAGGGGTGGGACGCAGAGCGGGGGCGGGAACCCGAGTGCGGCTGGCTTCCGCGGCGGGGCGGGGGCGCCGGGCACTCACCCTGCGCGCAGCGGCGGGGCGTGGAGGCCCCCCAGCCGGGGCCCAGCGCGCGGCAGCAAGCGGCCTGCGAGCGTCGCCGGCTCTGCAGCTGGAACGAGACGCGCCGTCCGGCCGCTTCCGCCTCGAAGCCCGAGACCACTTCGGCCTCCGCCAGCGGGTACACGAACACGCCTGGGGCGGGAGGGGAGGCGCACAGACGGCGTCGGACCGCGCGGAGCCCCCGCTCCCCGCCGCCCCGCGCCCGGCCCCGGCCTCACCTTCCACCGGCTGCGGCTGCGGGTTGTGGTAGGTGAGCCGGGCCCGCAGGCTGAGGCAGGGGCCGTTGGCGCAGGCCCGGACCCAGGAGTCGGTGAGGGGCAGCGGCGTCCAGCTGGAGGGGCAGTACAGGCCGGGCATGGCGCCCCTGGGGAGGGGGGGCTCGATGAAGGGGGCCGCAGGGTGGGGCCCGGGCGCCCGACCCCGCCCTCCTGCAAGCCGCGGGGAGAACCGAACTCGGGCACTGGGACGCGGAGCAGCCGGGAGCGCCGGGCTGAGCCGGGGGCTGCGGCCGGACCGACAGGTGGCGAGGGGAGGGAAGAGGGGGGATGGCGTGATGGGCATCCGAGCCGGTTACCTGGGAAGCCGGGGCGGAGCGCGGCTCGGAGCCGCGCGGGGAGCCGGGGAGCGGAGGGTTAATGATTAACTGGCGCTCCGGGCGCCCAGCACTCCCGCCGCCTGCTCCTCCAGGGGCGAAGGGTGGGGATGTGGGGGGGGGGGGTCACAGCTGTTCCATCACCCGCTCCCGGGCCTCGCCGCCGCCCCCGTACCTGCCGGCCCCCCGGGGCTCCCCGCGGCTGCCAGCTGTCGGAAGTGGAGCGGGTAGCGAGATGGAAGATGCTCTGGGTGAGGAGCAGGGGGTTTAAAGGGCCAGCATCCTCCTGGGTGTCCCCAGCCCAGAGAGGGACCGCAGGGGCGGGGTGGGAGGGGGAGCCGAAGGACCGTAGTCTTTCCCTCTCCAGCGCCTCACCTGACTGGGGCGCTGAGAGGGGCTGCAGGCCGGAGGGGAGGGGGTTGGGTGGCAAGAACGAGACAGGGAAGCGACAGGACAGGGTCTTTCGGAGGCAAGACCAGGAGAGGTGTTGGGGCAGATTCCGTGGGATCCGTGCCTGGCACCCACCTCTCCCCACCCTGGCAGAACTGATCTGAGATAGGGGGCCCCACAGCCGAGCTGTCAGGGGATGCGGCGGGCTGGGTCTAGGGATCCTCACCCTCCCGGCGGGCAACCCCAGCCTCACCGTCGCGTCCTCTGCGGAGTTCTGGGCGCCACAACTGGAGCAGGATGGATAGGGCCGCCTCTGCGTTTCGGGCCGCACTCAGTCCCGGTACCTGCGGGGCACCCGCTCCGGACTCCCGCTGCGGCCGCTCTGAGTCCGCTCAGGGGCGTCGGCTCTGCGGGTGCTGGTCCCGCCCCGCTCGGGAAGGCAGCCCCTTCAGCCCGCCCGGGCCCCGCCTACCGCTGCGGCGGGGCTGATGCGCCCCCCGCCGCCCCCGCTTCGGGCGCGGTGCCGCCTCCGCGCCAGCCTTGGCCTCTCCAGCCAGACAGGGCACCGCAGTGCAGGGACCGCGTCCCCGCCGCTGCACAGCCCCCCACCGAGGAGGGACCCGGGCCTCCGAAGCCCCACCCTTTCCGTCCTTCAGGAAGTGAAACGTTCTGCAAGTGCAGCAGTGGGCTCAGTCTGCAGACCCCCCCAACACTGCAACGACTCCAGCTTTTCCAGTATCACCCCACTTCTCGCCCTGGCTATGCTTTCCCTCAGTGCAGTGACCCTCTTTCATCACTGCAGCGATCCCAGCGTTTCATCACCGCAGGACTTCCCCACCCCCCCCCCAAAAAAGCCAGCCCTTTTCCTTTGCAAAGTACTCCTTCATCGCTGCAGAAATCTTCCCCCATCCCTGCAGCTATCTTCAGCTCTCGTGATCGCTTCAATGACCACTCACTCCACGTAGGGATCCCCCATCACTGCAGCAAGTTTCCCCCACCCCCATGCAGCCAGCATTCCTATCGCTCCAGTGCTATCTCCCCACCTTTTGTGCGGGTGGAGAGAGTAGGCAGGATCAGCTCCTCAGGCTTATAACTCCCTGCTATCTTCCGTTGCCCACCGCCTTGGAAGTGAGGCCTTCCAGCCTGCAGAGCCTTCTCTTGGCTTGAGACTGCCCGTCCTAGCAGTGACCCCTACCCCACCCCATCCCTGCAGCACCCGCAGAAGAAAATATACCTGCTCATAAACAGGTCCCTTGTTATTGGCAGAATGTTCATGCAGCTGGAGTGTTAAAGTGCAAAAGATTAGAGAAGTCTGTAAAACCTCTCCCAGGATTCCTGAGGGAGTCTGGGAATCCTGGGGAAGTGACCATGTTTGGGGGTCACCCATGCAAGCTTTCTTGCAGAGGCCACACTCAGATTCTGCAAAAAAGAGCTTTGAGGAGAACTGGGGGCTGGGCATGGGACAGCCAGTGGGAGTGGGCTTTCAAGCCAACTCAGGGTCCTTACCCCTCCCCTTTACTTTATCCTACTGATTCTGGTCACTATCATACTGCCTGGGGGGCATCCCCTGCCTCCTTGAGCACCTGAGCTCTCAAACCCCAACCCTTTCTTTTGGGCAAACCACTTAGCATGGTGGAGATAGTTTGGCCTTTTCCTAGGGAACTTCATGTGTGGAAAATTCACAAGGACAGTACAGGAAGCATGGACATGATTGCAAGGAACCATCCAGCTCACAGGGAGCTCCAGCTGGGTCCCAGCCCTGTTCTTTCCCCACCATTTGAACCATGGTTCCATTGACCCTTCCCCTGCCTTCTCTGCTGAACCTGCCCCCAGCCTCATTCTGAGTTAGGGTCCCTTTTCTAGGCTTAGGGGAGAAACAGTGGATGGCGAGTGGGCTGATATTGCCCTCTGGGGGGGACCCAGGTCTCCAGCCAGGACCAGCCTGGCCCTGAGGTCTCCCTGGAAGTCCAGGCAGTGGCCACCTCCTCATTGGCATTTTTGTGCAAATGGACCAAGAGCTACATGTGACCCACTCAGGCCAAACACGAAGCTGCAGGGAGAAGTCATTAGGGAGACTTAAATATATGGAAATGGAAAAAGACATCCTTGGTTTGGGTTCTGAGGGGGTCTGAGATGTTAAGACCTTCTCCCAGGAAGGTGGTGTCCCTGTCAAAGACGAGACAACATATTGGTAGAAGCCGAGCTTTGCTGGGAGGCTGGGCCAGCCCTGAAATCCTGCTGGAAAGGCTGTCTTAGTTGAGGCAAGTTCATCAAGAGGGCAAGAGGGCTAAAGCATCCTGCAGGATAGGGCTGGACAGTGCAGGCTGCTGGGCCCCCCTGCGGAGGGGGATCTGTAGGCAGAGTAAGAGGGTCTCTGAGGCCCAGCAGGGGGGTGCTTTGGTGGTGGGGCTGCAGTATGACAGGCAGCTGAGGACAGAAAGGACAGCACAGTCCCAGAGGGCCCCAGAACCAGGTTCCAGGAGATGGAGGAGATCCTTGGCAGGGGTAAGGAATGGCATGGAGCTTGAGTGGTTGGCTATGTGCCAGGAGGAGGGGAGGGAGTGGAGGATAAAAGGCATAGCCTCTGCCTTGAAAGGCTCCCACTTAGTGAAAAAGACAAATACATAGTTACTGTAGATTAAGATGAGTGCTGCGTTAGAGAGATACAAGGGCTATTATAAAGCTTTTAACAGGAGATTTTAGGAGAGGCACCTAGGGGCGCCTGGGTGGCTCAGTCATGAAACATCTGCCTTCGGCTCAGGTCGTGATCCCAGGGTCCTGGGATGGAGTCCCGCATCAGGCTCCCTGCTCAGCAGGGAGCCTGCTTCTCCCTCTGCTGCTCCCCCTGCTTGTGCTCTCTCTCTCTGTCAAATAAATAAATTAAAAAAAAAAAAAAAAAGAGGCACCTAACTTGGTGGTGGTGGTGGGTGGGTTGCCATTTAAGCCAAGTCCTAAATAGAAGCTAAGCAGTGAAGGAGAAGATATTTCAGGCAGAAGAATCAGCTCACTAAAAGGTGAAAGAGCCAGAGGGACTAAGGAAAGTATAAGTACGTGAATGTTTTTCCTCGTAATTAATGTTTATCGATCACTTACTGTAGGCCAGGTACTGCACGAAGCATGGATTACCTCCTTGAATGGTCAAAACAGCCCAAGAGATAGGTATGATTATTATCTGACAGATGAGAAAACCCAAGGTGGGAGCGGATCAGTAACTTGCTCATCATAAGCTAGTAAAGTGGTGGAGCCAGGGTGTTGATCTCAGATGGTCTGGCCTCAGAACCCTTGTTTTTTTTTTTTTTTTTTTAAGATTTTATTTATTTGACAGAGAAAGACAGCGAGAGAGGGAACACAAGCAGGGGGAGTGGGAGAGGGAGAAGCAGGCTTCCCGCCGAACAGGGAGCCCGATGCGGGGCTCGATCCCAGAACCCTGGGATCATGACCTGAGCCGAAGGCAGATGCTTAACGACTGAGCCACCCAGGCGCCCCAGAACCCTTGTTTTTAAACCACCACCATAGACAATATGGTTTTCTTGATGTTTATTTCTTGGTTTATTTCTCTTTGATTTTCCTGAAATCTCTTTTTTTTTTTTTCAGTTTTCTTATTGAGATATAACTGCCATATAACATTGCATTTGTGTTAGGGATATAACATACTGATTTGATATATGTAATATATATTACAAAATGATTACAATGAGTTTAGTTAACATCCATTTAGACTCCCTATGTCTCTTTTTTTTATTTAAATTCAGTTAATTAACATATAATGTATTATTTGTTTCAGGGGTACAGGTCTGTGATTCATCAGTCTTATATAACACCCAGGGCTCATTACAACACATACCCTCCCCAATGTCCATCACCCAGTTACCCCATCTCTCCACCCCACTCCCCTCCAGCAACCCTCAGTTTGTTTCCTATGATTAAGAGTCTCTTATGGTTTGTCTCCCTCTCTGGTTTCGTCTTGTCTCATTTTTTCCTTTCTTCCCTTATGATCCTCTGTCTTGTTTCTTAAATTCCACATATCAGTGAGATCATATGATAACTGTCTTTCTCTGATTGACTTATTTCACTTAGCATAATACCCTCTAGTTCCACCCACATCATTGCAAATGGCAAGATTTCATTTTTTGATGGCTTCTTAATATTCCATTCCGTGTATGTGTGTGTGTGTGTGTGTGTATACCACATCTTTTTTTTTAAATCTTTTTTTATTTTTTTTTAAAATATTTTATTTATTTATTTGACAGAGAGAGACACAGCGAGGGAGGGAACACAAGCAGGGGGAGTGGGAGAGGGAGAAGCAGGCTTCCCGCTGAGCAGGAAGCCCGATGTGGGGCTCCATCCCAGGACCCTGGGATCATGACCTGAGCCGAAGGCAGACGCTTAACGACTGAGCCACCCAGGCACCCTAAATCTTTTTTTAAAAAGATTTTATTTATTTATTTGACAGAGAGAGACACAGCGAGAGAGGGAACACAAGCAGGGGGAGTGGGAGAGGGAGAAGCAGACTCCCCGCTGATCAGGGAGCCTGATGCAGGGCTTGATCCCAGGACCCTGGGATCATGACCTGAGCTGAAAGCAGACACTTAACTGACTGAGCCACCCAGGTGCCCCACATCGTTTATTTTTATTTTTTTTAAAATTTATTTGACAGAGAGAGAGAGAGAGGGAGGGAGAGAGCAAGCACAAGCAGGGGAACGGCAGGCAGGGGAGAAGCAGGCTCCCCGCTGAGCACAGAGCCCGATGCGGGACTCGATCCCAGGACCCTAGGATCATGATCTGAGCTGAAGGCAGCCGCCCAACTCATTGAGCCACCCAGGCGCCCTGTATACCACATCTTCTTCATCCATTCACCTATCGATGGACATCTGGGCTCTTTCCATAGTTTGGCTATTGTGGACATTGCTGCTATAAACATTGAGGTGCAGGTGCCCCTTCGGATCACTACATTTGTTAGAGTCCCTATGTCTCTTAATACACTTCCTTTTGAAAATACTCATCAGTCTTTGCTGACCTTAAAAAAAAAAAAAAAAGGAACAGGAAGAGAAAGGGTTTGTCCCACTCTCACTAGGAAGACCTAGTGCCAAGCCAGTGGGCAGATGGGGAAGCTGGCGGGCCCCAGGCAGGGAATGGAACAGGCAGGGGTAGTTGAACCCGTGAGAGCCCCTAGGAGTGACTCCCTCATCCTACCACACAGCTGGGAACACAGCAGGTGCCCAATAAACGTTGGTTGACTCAGGTGCATTGATGATGTGAGGAAACCCACTGGCTGTCAGTCAACTTGACCCAATTTTCTAATCTCTGTGTAGGGTAGGCAGCTGGGCCACCAAAGTCCCTGTCTAGGACATCTGCTCACCTTGGCCCCCACCAAGCCGGCCTGTAGGGTGCTGCTTTTCCTCCAATCTGGCCCAAGAGGGAGGATTCAAACTCACTCCTCTACTCAGGCTAACAGTGCCCAGGTGGGAACTGGAACATGTCAACAAACTTTACCAAGTTTGTTAGGAGGCAAGGAAAGGGTAAACCCGAAGGGAAATGGCCTCAAAAAATGACACTCATCCAGGTCACCTGGTGCAAAGCACAATTCAATTGTCTTCTGCTTGTGGGCTGCCTCCCTGCCTTTGGGGACAGTGGTCTTGTTTCCCCAAATCTCAGAAGCATCTACACTCTCAGATTTGAGCTCTGGAAGAGTTAGGCTTAGAGAAAGAGAAGAATTTTGCCTCCTGCCTGTCATGAGCTTGATTCCCCAAACTCCAGCCCCCGTCTGAAGCCCAAATTGGAAGATGGCTTAGTTCATGAATTCACTTATTCACTCAATAAATAATTCTTGTTGTAGCCTCGTATGTGCTAGAGCAGACAGTATAACGGGAAACAAGACGGTGGATCCTTCCCTTCATGAAAGACATCAAACAAATTATACAGTTAATTTTTAAACTTCCTACTTGGACATAATTTCAAAACTTATACAAAAGTTACAAGAATAGGGGTGCCTGGGTGGCTTAGTCAGTTAGGTGTCTGCCTTTGGCTCAGGTCATGATCCCGGGGTCTTGGGATCAAGCCCCACATCGGGCTCCCTGCTCAGCGGAAGATCTGCTTCTTAAAGATTTTATTTATCTATTTGACAGAGAGAGAGAGCACAAGCAGGGGGAGAGGCAGACAGAGGTAGAGGGAGAAGCAGGCTCCCTACTGAGCAGGAAGCCCAATGCGGAGCTCCATCCCAGGACCCCAGGATCACAACCCGAGCTGAAGGCAGACACCTAACTGACTAAGCCACCCAGGCACCCCTAGATAAATAAAATCTTTTAAAAGAATTTGCAAGAATAGACTTTATTTCCTGAACCATTTGAAATAGGTGTACACACCATGCCTTTTACCCCTAAATACTCCAGTGTGTGTTTCTGAAGAACAAGGACACTCTTCCATCACCACAGGATAGTTGTCAAATTCAGGAAACTTAACTTTGAAATAATGCTATTAAACTACAGTCAATATCCCAATTTCATTGACTGTTGCAAAAATGTTCTTCATAGATATCCCTCTCCCCCTATCCAATCCACGATCACGCATTGCATTTAGTTGATAGTTCTGTTTATAGTCTTTTATCAAAAATAAGTTTCTCCATCAAAAACTAATGATGTAATGTATGGTGATTAACATAACAATAAAAATTAAAAAAAAATAAGTTTCTCTTTCTTATTGTCTTTTACAATGCTGACATTTTTTAAAAAGATTTTATTTATTTATTTGAGAGAGAGAGAGCACATGAGAGGGGGAGGATCAGAGGGAGAAGCAGACTCCCCGCTGAGCAGGGAGCCTGATGCGGGACTCGATCCAGGGACTCCAGGATCATGACCTGAGCCGAAGGCAGTCGCTTAACCAATTGAGCCACCCAGGCACCCTGTACAATGCTGACATTTTTAAACAAGAATACTCGTCAGTTGTTTTGTGGACTGTCCCTTAGTTTGGGTTTGTCTGTTGCTTTCTCGTGATTCAGAATATTTACTTTTGACAAAATAACCACATAAGTGATGTGGTGTCCTTCTCACTATATCACATCAGGATGTGCATATCAGTTACCATTACTGGTGATATTAACTGTGATCATTTGCTTAAGGTGGTGTATTAGGGTTCTCCAGAGAAACAAAACCAATTGAGATAGATCTATAACCATATCACCTATAATTTGTGTGTTTATATTTATATTTACTTATTTTTTTAAAGATTTTTTATTTTATTTATTCCTGAGAGACAGAGAGAGAGAGAGAGACAGAGGCAGAGGGAGAAGCAGGCTCCCCACAGAGCAGGGAGCTCGAAGCGGGACTTGATCCCAGAACCCTGGGATCATGACCTGAGCTGAAGGCAGACACTTAACCAACTGAGCCATCCAGGCGCCCTATGTTTATATTTATATTACTTATTTATTATAAGGAATTAGCTCACCCAATTATGGAGGCTGGAAAGTTCCAATTTGCCCTGTGGGCTGGTGGGCTGGAGAACCCGGAGAGCTGATGGTGCAGATGTAATCTGAAGGCAGTCTGCTGGAGAATCCCCTCCTGCCGGAGAGGCTGGTCTTTTTGTTAAATTCAAGCTTTAGGGTGAGGCTCACCCACATTATGGAAGGCAGTCTACTTACTTACAGTTCACCAATTTATTTTTTTTTTAAGTTTTTTATTTATTTATTTGTCAGAGAGAGAGAGAGCACAAGCAGGGGGAGCAGCAGAGGGAGAGGGAGAAGCAGGCTTCCCGCTGAGCAAGGAGCCCGATGAGGGACTCGATCCCAGGACCCTGGGATCATGACCTGAGCCGGAGGCAGACGCTTAACGACTGAGCCACCCAGGAGTCCCTACAGTTCACCAATTTAAATATTAATCATGTCCAAAATCACCCTCCAAGTTGACACATGAGGTGGTCACAGGTAATGTCTGCCAGGTTTTTCCACTCTATTGCTACTATTTTTCTTTGTGTAATTAATAAGTATTTGTGAAGGGAGATAGGTTGGTATCTTCATTAAAAGCTCAATTACAAGTCTTAGCATTTATGAATGTTCCAATTAATATTTTATGTCAGTTTTATTGAGGTATAATTTACATACAATAAAATTCACCATTTTTATTGTGGTAAAGTACACATAAATAAAATTTACCATTAGTGGTATTTAGTACATTCACAATGTTGTGCAACCATCATGACTATCTAGTTCCAGAACATTTTTACCACCCCAAAAGGAAACCCCAAAGCCTTTAGTCACTCTCCATTTCTGCCTCCTCTCAGTCGCTGGAGACTACTGATGTGCTTTCTCTCTCTCGACTTCCCTATTCTGGATATTCCATATAAATAGAATCATATAATACATTACCTTTTGTGTCTGGCTTCTTTCACTTAACATAGTATTTTCAATGGTTCACCTATGCTGTAGTGTGTATCAGTCCTTCATTCCTTTTTGTGGCTGAATAATATTCCACTGTAATGATAGATATTCACATTTTGTTTATCCATTCATCAGTTGATGGACACTTGGGGTTTTTCCACCTTTTGGCTATTGTGAGCAGAGCTGCTATGAGTCTTTGTGTACAAGTTTTTGTTTGAACACCGTCTTCTATTCTCAGTTCTTTTGGGTACATACCCAGAAGTGGATTTGCTAGGTCATATGGTAATTCTATGTTTAATTTATTGAGGTTTTTCATACCAGCTGAATAATTTTACATTCCTACCAGCAGTGTACAAAGGTCCCAGTTTCTCCATATCCTTGCCAAAACAAATCAAAACCTCAATTTATTGGTTTTTTTCTTTTTACATATCATGCTTTTGGTATTATGTTAAGAACTCTTCACCAAACCCTTGATCCCAAAGAGTTTCTACTATATTAGTTTATAAACATTTTATAGTTTTACAATTTTGCATTTTAATCTTTGATCCATTGGAAAAAACTTTTTATAATGTGTAAGATTTAGGTCAAGATTTTTATTTTTCATTTCTGGCCTGTGGATATTCAATTGCTCCTGGTTGTTGAAAAGACAGTCTTTCCTCCATTGAACTACTTTTGCATCTTTGTAAAAAATCAGTTAGCCGTACTTGTGTGGAGCTATTTCTGGGTTCTCTATTCTGCTTCATTAGCCTGTATGTCTGTCCCTCTGCTGATACCAAGCAGTCTTTATTCCTCTAGATATATAATAAATCATGAAATTGTGTAGACTGATTCCTCCCACTTTATTCTTATTTTCAAAGTTCTTTTAGTTATCCCAGTTCCTTTGCTTTTTCATCTAAATTTTAGAATAATCTTGTCTATATCTACAAAAAAATCTTGCTAGGATATTGAGAGGAATTGCATTAAACCTGTATATCTATGTGGGGAGAATTAACATCTTTACTATATTGAATCTTCCAATCCCAAACACAATATGTTTCTCTATTTGTTTAGATCTTATTTATTTATAGATTTTTCAACCGTAATTATAATAATGGCTACAAGAAAATACAAGTTTCTATGCAATTATCATGATAAGGGAACTTGACCTTGTCTTGGAGGAAGAGCCAAAGATAGCTACTCTGAACACTGAGATTTGAAGGAGTGAGAATTAGCTAGGTAAAGAGGATGAGGAGAAGGTTCCTGGCAGAAGGAACAGTATATGCAGAGGCCATGAGTTGGGAGAAAGCTTGGAGCCTTTACAGGGAATAAAGGAAAGTTTGTGCAGTTGGTGACCTGAAAGCAAGCAGTGAGTGAAGCTAGAGAGTCTGGAAGGGCTCCTGGGTGGCTCAGTTGGCTGAGTGTCCGACTCATGATTTTAGCTCAGGTTGTGATCTCATGGATCTTGAGATCAAGCCCAGTGTTGTGCTCCGTGGTCAGTGGGGAGTCTGCTTGAGATTTTCTCTCTCCCTCTCCCTCTGCCCCTTCCCCCCCCACACACCTCACTCTTTCTCTCTCTAAAGTAAATAAATAAATCTTTTTAAAAAGAGAGAGAGGGAGTCTGGAGAGGTCAGTAGTTACTGGGTTGGTTTTTCAGGGCTTTAGAGCCTTCTTAAGGACCTTCAAATTTACTTGAAAACTAGTGGAAAGGCATCAGAGGGCTTTTAATCTAGGTAATGGTGAGATCACACAGGGTTTATTTCAACTTAATCAATCAATTAATTAATTTTTATTCTTTACTTTTAAAATTGTAGTAAAATATACATAACATAAAACTTACCACCTTAACCATTTTTAAGTACACAGTTCTGTAGCGTTAAGTACATTCACATTGTTGTGCTTTATTTTTAATTTTTATTATTTTTTTAAGATTTTATTTATTTGAGAGAGAGAGTGTGTGGGAGAGAGCAGGGGGGAGGGGCAGAGGCAGAGGGAGAAGCGCTCCCCACTGAGCAAGGGCTCATCCCAGGACCCTGGGATCACGACCTGAGCTGAAGGCAGACAATAACCAACTGAACCACTCAGGCGCCCCTGTTGTGCTTTATTTTTTAGTATTGTAAAGTTAATACACAGTCAGGATATAAAGCCTTTTTTTAAAAAAAGGTTTTATTTATTTATTTGAGACAGAGAGAGAGAAGCACAAGCAGGGGTGGGCAGAGGGAGAGAGAGAAGCAGACTGCCCACTGAGCAGAAAGCCCAATGCAGGGACTCCATCCCAGGACCCTGAGACCACAACCTGAGCCAAAGGCAGACATTTAACCAACTGAGCCACCCAGGCGCCCCAGATATAAAGTCTTGATGAGTATTCAGTGAAAACTAAAAAGTGAGCCTCTCTTTCTTTCTTCTGGACCACTCTTAGAAGTAACCACTGTTGGAGCACCTGGCTGGCTCAGTCGGTAGAGCATATGACTCTTAATTTGGGGTCATGAGTTCAAGTCCCACGTTGGGTGTAGAGATTACTTAAAAAAAAAATCTTGGGGCGCCTGGGTGGCTCAGTCGGTTAAGCGTCTGCCTTCGGCTCAGGTCATGATCCCATGGTCCTGGGATCGAGCCCCGCATCGGGCTCCCTGCTCAGCGGGAAGCCTGCTTCTCCCTCTCCCACTCCGCCTGCTTGTGTTCCCTCTCTCGCTGTGTCTCTCTCTGTCAAATAAATGGGCGAAATCTTAAAAAAAAAAATCTTAACAACAAAAGAAGTAACCACTGTTACCAGTACTTCTTATGCATCCTTCCACCATACATCAGGGAAGCTATCCTACAGAAATAAATACACTAGTGTGTAAGGAATATAGTCAAGGACACAAACCTGTGTTTAGGAATGAAAAGAAAGAGGGAAACAACTTGAATGTCAACGAGGAGGAGAACTGTTGAGTAAGTGAAGGTGCATCCATATCATGAAATATTGTGATGTTTTGTGATGTTATTAAGAAGAATGAGTTCTACTTATGTATACCAAGAAAAGAAAAAAGCAAATTGCAGAATGATGTGTGCAGTATGACTGCATTTTTGTAAAAATAAGGAATTATCAAAATCCTCCACAGATAGGATCCATGTTGTCACAAAAGACAAGACCTCATCTTTTTTTTTTTTAAGATTTTATGTGTTTATTTTTGATGGCTCAGTCGGTTAAGCGGCTGACTCTTGATTTCAGCTCAGGTCATGATCCCAGGGTCCTGGGATCGAGCCCCACATCGGGCTCCCTGCTCAGCGGGGAGTCTGCTTCTCCCTCTGCCCCTGCACCTCCCC
Source organism: Halichoerus grypus (assembly GCF_964656455.1). Lineage (NCBI taxonomy): Eukaryota > Metazoa > Chordata > Mammalia > Carnivora > Phocidae > Halichoerus > Halichoerus grypus. The sequence goes on from NC_135712.1 coordinate 81,211,739, forward strand.
CCCAGCTCGTGCTCCCCCCATCAAAAATAAACACATAAAATCTTAAAAAAAAAAAAAAGATGAGGTCTTGTCTTTTGTGACAACATGGATGGACCTAGAGGGTATCATGCTAAGTGAATTGAGACGGAGAAAGACAAATACCATATGATTCCATTCATAAAAGGAATGAAAAAAAACACACACACATGCGGGCGCCTGGGTGGCTCAGTTAGTTAAGCATCTGCCTTGGGCTCAGGTCATGGTCCCAGGGTCCTGGGATCGAGCCCCGCATCGGGCTCCCTGCTCCGCGGGAAGCCTGCTTCTCCCTCTCCCACTCCCCCTGCTTGTGTTCCCTCTCTCGCTGTGTCTCTCTCTGTGAAATAAATAAATAAAATCTTAAAAAAAAAACACAAAAAAACCCCACATGATAAACAAAAAGCAGAATCAGACATATAAATGCGGAAAACAAACTGATGATTGTCAGAGGCAGGTGGGGTGAGAGGCTGGACAAAATGTGTGAAGAGGAGAGTTATGGAATGAGTAAGTCACAGCAATAATAGGCACATCAGAAGGAATACAGCTGATGAGACTGTAACAGTGATGTAATGGACAGATAGTAGCTACACTTGCGGTGAACATAGCACAATGTTTAAACTTGTCAATCACTAAGTTGCATCCCCGAAAATAATGTAACATTGTGTGTCAACTACACTAACAAAACAAAACAAAACAAAAACCTGAACTCCAGTTGCTGACAAGAATGTGAAGCAGTAGGAATTCTCACTGTTGGCAGGAATGTAAAATGGTACAGCCACTTTGGAAGGCAAGTTGGTAGTTTTCTTACAAAGCTAAACGTAGTTTTACCCCACAATCCAGCAATCACATGCCTAGCTATTTAATCAGCTGATCTGAAAAGTAATTAGTTGTTATTGCAACTAGTGAGAGAAATCAGCAAGGTAGCCAGATATAAGATCAATCTACAAAAATCAGTAGAATATCTCTACATCATCTATAACCAACTAAAAAATGCAATAAAAAAGATGTCTTTCACAATAATGACAAAAACTATAAAGGATCTAGGAATTTACTTAACCAAGACTATATGAGACCTCAATGAAGAAAACTTTAAAACTCAAAGGACACAGGGCACCTGGGTGGCTCAGTCGTTAAGCGTCTGCCTTTGGCTCAGGTCATGTTCCCAGGGTCCTGGGATTGAGCCCCGCATCAGGCTCCCTGCTCAGCGGGAAGCCTGCTTCTCCCTCTCCCTCTGTCTCTTCCCTCTGCTTATGCTCTCTTTCCCTCTCTCTCAAATAAACAAAATCTTAAAAAAAAAAAAAAACTCAAAGGACACAGAATGACTGTGAAAATAACTGGAAAGTTATTCCACTGTCTTGGAAGTAATGGCTTAGTAACTAACAATGTTAATTTTTTCCCCAGTTAATCTATACATCCAATGCAATCCCAATCGAAATCCATGAGGATTTTCCGAACCATGATAAACTTACTCCACTATTAATTAATTAATTAAATTTAATTATTTTTATTTTTTTATTTTTTAAAGATTTTATTTATTTATTAGAGAGATACAGAGAGAGAGCTAGAGAGCACAAGTGAGGGAGAAGGAGAAGCAGGCTCCCCACAGAGCAGGGAGCCCAATGTGGGGCTCGATCCCAGGACCCTGGGATCATGACCTGAGCCGAAGGCAGACGCTCAACGACTGAGCCACCCAGGCGCCCCTAATTTAATTATTATTTTTTAAAGTAGTCTTCACGCCCAACGTGGGGCTTGAACTAACAACCTTGGAATTTAGAGTTGTGTGCCCCACCGACTGAACCAGCCAGGTGCCCCATTACTCCACTATTTATACAGAGAAATAAAGTTTCCAAATTAGTAAAGTCGGTATACAGAAAGTAGATTAGGGGCACCTGGGTGGCTCAATTGGTTAAGCGTCTGCCTTCGGCTCAGGTCATGATCCGGGGGTTCTGGGATCGAGCCCTGCGTGGGGCTCCCTGCTCAGCATCAAGTCTGTTCCTCCCTGCTGCTTGTGCTCTCTCCTTCTCTCCCCCTCTCTCAAATAAATAAATAAAATCTTAAAAAAAAAGATTAAAGAGTAGGGCTTACTCTACCAGATTACAAGACCACAGTAATCAAAACAATGTGGTACTGTTTCGAGAACAAATAGGCCAATAGAGAAGCTAGCCCACGTGTAAAATATAAATGAGAACACAATATGCAATAAACGTGACACCAACATTACCGGAAAAAGGTCGTTTAGTAGCTAATATTAGAAAAACTGGTTTACTATATGGAAAAAAGGTGAAAACCATATTCCTATACAGCAACACATATAAGAGTGAATTCTAGATAGATTAAAGCTAAATGAAAAGAAGTAAAACTATACAATTATTAGAAAAATAATGTTGGGGCACCTGGGTGGGCTTGATCAGTTAAGCGTCTGACTCTTGATTTTGGCTCAGGTCATGATCTCAGGGTCCTGAGATTGAGCCTTGTATTGGGCTCTGTGCTGAGCATGGAACCTGCTTAAGATTCTCTCTCTCCCTCTCCCTCTGCCCCTTCCTCCGCTTTCTCTCTCTCTCAAAAAAATTAATGGAGCTCCAGGGTGGCTCAGATGGTTAAGCGTCTGCCTTTGGCTCAGGTCATGATCCCAGGGTCCTAGGATTGGGCCCCACATCAGGCCCCCAGTTCAGCGGGGAGTCTGCTTCTCCCTCTCCCTCTGCCTCTCCCCCTGCATGTGCTCTCTCTGTCTTTCTCTCTTTCTCTCAAATGAATAAATAAAATCTTTTTAAAAAATCTATTTATTTAGGGGCACCTGGGTGGCTCAGTCGGTTAAGCGTCTGCCTTTAGCTCAGGTCATGATCCCAGGGTCCTGGGATGGAGCCCCATGTCGGGCTCCCTGCTCAGCAGGGAGTCTGCTTCTCCCTCTCCCTCTGCCTGCCATTCCCCCTGCTTGTGCTCACTCTCTCTCTTTCTCTGATGAATAAGTGAATAAAATCTTTAATATATGTATTTATTTATTTATTTTAAAAAAGAAAAATAATGTGGCAGAAAATCTCTGTTACCTAGGGGTAGTGGGCAAGAACTCAGACCCTTTATTGATTGATTGATTAAAAGATTTATTTATTTGAGAGAGAGTGAGAGGGAAAGAGAGAATCTCAAGCAGATTCCCCACTGAGCTCCCTGCTGGGCGCAGAGCCAGATGATGGGCTGGATCTCATGACCCTGAGATCATGACCTAAGCTAAAATCGAGAGTCTGAGCCACCCAGGCACCCCAAGAACCCACACCCTTTAAAAGAACAAATCATTTTTGCAAAACATTGATGATTTTGCTGTATTTATTTGTTATTTTTTATTTATTGAGTATAGTTGACACACAGAAACATTGATAATTTTGATCACATAAAGATTAAGTATTTCTTCTCCACAAAATACTAATTAATTACAAAGGGAAAAAATGCAATTTACAGCATAGCAACCTCCAGATACCACCTTAACCAAGTAATCAAAATTAACATCACCAGTAATGGGACAAATTGACATCACATGCCTCCTGATAAGACGCACTGAGAAGGCACAGCCTCGCTCCTGTGATATTCCTGCCAAAAATAATAGCCTGAATCTAATCATAAGGAAACACCAGACTAACCCAAATTGAGGGACTTTTTACAAAATAATTGTCCTGTACTTTTCCAAAATGTTAAGGTCATGAAAGATGAAGAAAGACTGAAGAGTTGTTCCAGATTAAGGAGGCTAAAGAGATAGGACAATTAAATGCAATGTGTGATCCTGGATCAAAAAAGTCTTGTTTTCTTTCTCTATAAAGGAAATTGATGGTACAACTGGTAAATTTTGGATAAACTTTATCGATAATGATATCAATGTTTCTGTATCAATGTTTATTTCCTGATTTTGATAACTGTACTGTGGTTATGTAAGGAAAGTCCTTGTTTTTAGAAAACAACATATTGGCGTATTTAGAAATAAAGGAACATCATGTTCACAACTTACTCTCATACAGTTTAGGAAAAAATTATACACACACATACACACAAATATACACAGAATGATAAAGCAAATGTGGCAACATGGTAACATTTGGGGAATCTGGCTGAGGGGAAGAGCAGAATGCTTTGTAACATTTTGCAACGTTTCTCCAAGTCTGAAATTATTTCAAAATAAAATTTTACAAAAATTAAGGATTTCTGTTTAGTGAAGGAGAAAGTTAATAGCTGGCACAATGAGAGAAAGTGTTTCTGTGCATATAAATTTATATGTTTACATGTTCATATGATTATAGATGAAGTTTGGAAAGATGTCTAAGAAACCAGTAACAACGGTTTCTTTATGGAAGAGGGCACTAGAATTGGGAGGGAGTGGGGGTATTAACTTTATTTGAATATACCACTACATTCTTCAACTTGTTCCAACACTCATGTATTACTTTTATATTTTAAAGATATTTTTAAAATTTGAAACAATCTCAAGTATATAGAAAATTTGCAGTACAAAGACCCCCGCCTTGATTTAATGTGTATTTTCTACAAAGAGATTCTTCTACATAACTGTGGTACAACCATCAAAATAAGGAAATTAACTTGATATATTTCTACCATCTGATCCTCAAACCCCAATCCAGTTGTCTAGTGTCCCAATAATGTCCTCTGTAATAATAATAATAATAATAATAATAATAATAATAGTATCCAGTTCAGATCATATGCTGCATTTTCTCATATCTCTGTAGTCTATTCTCTCTGGAATACTTCCTCAGTTTTTCCTTGACTATCATGACCTTGACATTTTGAAAGAGTACAGGATAGGGGCGCCTGGGTGGCTCAGTTGGTTAAGCGTCCAACTCTTGGTTTTGGCTCAGGTCATGATCTCATGAGATCCAGCCCCGCGTGGGGCTGCATGCTCAGCGGGAAATCTGCTTGAGATTCTCTCTCTCCCTTTTCCTCTGCCCCTCCACCCTGTGCTCTCTCTCCAAAATAAATAAATAAATCTTAAGGAAAAAAAAGTATAGGATATTTATCCTGTAAAATGTCCCTCAGTTTGGGTTTGTCTGATGATTCCTCATGATTAGATTCCAGTTATGGCTCTTTGGCAGGAATATTGCAGAAGGGATGCTGTGTTCTTTTGATTGTATCCTATTAGGTGGCACAAAATTCTGATTTTACATTACTGATGATGTTGGCTTTGATTACATGTTCAAGGTAGTGTCTGCTAGGCTTCTCTACTATAAAGTAACTCCTTTTTCTTTTATAATAAATGTTTTGGGTGGAAGTAGTTTGAAAATATGTAAGTATCTCATTCCTCACCAAACGTTTTTAAAAAATATTTATTTATTTATTTGAAAGAGGGAGAGAGCACAAGCAGGGGGAGCAGCAGAGGGGAGGAAGAAGCAGACTCCCTGCTGAGCAGGGAGCCCGACATGGGGCTCGATCCCAGGACCCCCGGATCATGACCTGAGCCAAAGGCAGATGCTTAACAACTGAGCCACCCAGGTGTCCCTCTTCACCAAACTTTTAATTTATTCATGTGTTTATATATATCAGTATGGATTCATGGTTTTCTATTTTATACAGGGGTTATAATCTCTTACTATCATTATTTATGCTGATGCTAAAATCATCCCTAATTTGTCCAGTGGAAGTACTTTAAGCTGACTTTTGTGTCCTTCTTACATGTCCCAATCATTCCTTCCTCATGTCTTTGCTTTCTAGTACAAGATTTCTAGACTCATCTTGTATCTTTCCTCCCCCAGCCCAAGAACCAGCTTTTTCATGACAGAGCTCTGAGACTTTACAGTGGAGAATGGTATTTAGAAGCCAGGATTCGGGCCCTGTGTGTGCTCACTGCGATTGAGATGGAGGTGTCATGTCTTTAAGGCCCTCTCAATAGCCAGAGCTGGGACAGAGCTACCTGCACACTAAGTGTATTTATTTCCATATCTCTTTGTATTGAAAACCAGGAGTTCACAACAATAGCTCCAACTTTCATCCAGTATCACAATGTTGGTTCTAGTTTTCTCTCTTTCCACATTGTCATATCCTTCTCTGACTGTGAGAAACCTGGCTCCTGTTTTCCCTAATATATTTATTCGTATTCTCAGTCCCCCTATTGCTGCCTCCGTCTTCCATATCCGGATGCCCTTCTTACTCCGCTTGGTCTCCAACACTCTGCATTGTGTTGCCATCCTCCTGCCCCCTCAGCAAAGGCCCTCCCCACTCCAACCTTGTCCAACACCCTGTCCTGGTCTTCCCACCTCAAGAGTACCCTCCTTGCCCTGCGTGGGCTCTGATTCTCCACCCCAGCTGCACTCCCACCCCCACTGCTGCAGGTACACCGTCTTAACCCTGTTGAGTCTCTGATACCTGCCACAGGCTATTCCCATGCATGCATGTCCTCACCTCACTCAGGCGCTGTTGCTTCCCATTGGGCAACCTTCTTACCCAGATGCCCTCCTCATCCTGTTCAGGTTTGGACATCTGCTCAGGGTCACCGAGGTAGACCCCATCCTAGTGTGAACAACTACTGTGCTCTACCTCACTTAACGGCTTTAGGACTGAATTATTCAAGAAGGAAAGGGAAGGAAAGGAGAGGACTTTTTTAATTTTTAAAAGTAGTCTGTATGATACTATAATGGTGGATATGTGTCATTATACATTTGCCAAGCCCATAAAATGTACACCACCAAGAGTGAGCCTTAATGTAAACCATGGACTTGGGGTGATAGTGACGTGTCAATATAGGTTCATTAATTTTAACAAATGTACCACTCCCATGGGGAGGATTAAAAATAGGGGAAGCTAGCATTTGTAGCAGCACGTGGTATATGGGAAATCTGTGTAACTTCCCCTCAATTTTGCTGTGAACCTAAAACTTCTCTAAACAATCAATCTATTTTTCAAAGGTTAGAATTTTACTTCTTGCAAGAAAAGCGTATGTTTACGCATTTATGCAGCATTATCTACAATAGCCAAATTATGGAAGCAGCCCAAGTGTCCACTGATAAATGAATGGATAAAATGTGAGGTGTGTATATATATATACATATATATGTGTGTATATATATATACATATATATACATATACACACATATGTGTATATGTGTATATACATATATATACATATACACACATGTGTATACACATAGGTATACACATATGTGTGTGTGTACACACACACACTGGAATATTATTCAGCCATAAAAATGAATGAAATCTTGCCATTTGCAATGACATGGATGGAGCTAGATAGCGTAATGCTAAATGAAGTAAGTCAGTCAGAGAAAGACAAATACCATATGATTTCACTCATGTGGAATTTAAGAAACAAAACAAGCAAAGAAAAAAAGAGGGAGAGAGAGACAAAGAGACAAACTCCTTTTTTTTTTTTTAATAAACTCTTAACTATAGAGAACAAACTAATGATTATCAGAGGGAGAGGGTGGGACAATGGGTGAAATAGGTGAAGGGAATTAAGAGTACACTTTTTTTTTTAATGATTTTATTTATTTGACAGAGAGAGAAACAGCGAGAGAGGGAACACAAGCAGGGGGAGTGGGAGAGGGAGACGCAGACTCCCCGCTGAGCAGGGAGCCCGATGTGGGGCTCGAGCCCAGGACCCTGGGATCATGACCTGAGCTGAAGGCAGATGCTTAATGACTGAGCCACCCAGGTGCCCCAAGAGTACACTCATCATGATGAGCACTGGGTAATGCATAGAATTGTTGTATCACTATATTGTACACCTGTAACTATTCTAACACTGTATGTTAACTACATGGAAATTAAAATAAAGAACAATAAAAAAAGGATTTTACTTTCTACAAGAAAATTGCATCTCTAAGATGTGTTGACATACTATCATGGTGGTTACTGGAGAATGGTTGTATGAGTAACTTGACATTTTACACTACTAATTCTATTAGAAAACCTTTTATAAACTGCAAAGAAAATGAAGAGAAATAAAAAACTGAGCCTTATCCTGTTGTAAATATTAAAACTATCACAAAATAGCAATTAAATATGACATTCGTCCTGATGGGAGTATGTAACACTGTAAATATTATCCTGGGGTGGGGATGAAGCACAGCAAATGAAGGGAGGGGAGCGGGATTCACAGGGTAGGCAGAATATGGGGTACACATGAAACAAGATTGATTAACCTGAACCATGAAGGATAATTGTTGAAGCTGGTAACGTGTACATGGGGTTCATTATTCTGTATCTCTACTCTTGTATATGTTTGCAATTTTTCATAATAAATTGTTTAAAAGATCTACTGCAAAATAAAAGAACATAGGGCATCATTTTTTTAAGTTCAAGATCAAGCCTTGAAATGCACAATTAATATCATCACTAGCAACCTGGGTGATAGGGATGTCCAGATAAATGCTCTGGCATATTCTATGTCCCAGAGTTGCTGCACCACCTGTTCCAACCAAAAGAACCACATATATCACCAAATCATGCAAATGCTCCTACGGACTTGCTGGGATGCGGCCAGTGATGGGTAGCTAAGGAGAGAAGAATATTCCTTTCCACAAACCTTTTCTGAGATTGGTATTGTGTACCTGGCCCAATGCTGACCCTCCCTTGTCCTGCAACTTGGACAGAATGGATGCTCCTTTCTTTTTCTTCTTCTTCTTTTTTTAAAATTTTAACAAAGATTTAATTTGTGGGACTCAATCACAGGACCTTGGGATCATGACCTGAGCCAAAGGCAGACGTTTGACTGAGCACCCAGGCATCCCAGTGACGCTCCTTTCAAGGCAGAGAACACATTCTGCCCTCTAATGGGTTGGATGCCAAGTGCCTTTGGAATCCAGGAGAAAGGGGAGATTATTTTAGGAGGAAGGCGTTTTTGTAAGTAGATAGATAGACAGATAAGGTTATTTTGAGATAGATTATGCTGCTTCCCTTCTTTCTTTTTCAGGAATTACCCTAATCTCTGTTTATTTTTCTGACACTGTCTACCTTGTACCATGTTCTGCAAGCTCAACTGTTCTCTGAGTGTGGGTAATTTTAACTGTTCTCTGAGTGTGGGTAATTTTACCTTTTCTATACAGCTGAATGCATTTTGCTGCACAAAATTTGTCTATATTTCCACTGTCTCAGAAACTTAAAATCTCCAGTGCTTAATAGGCTTTAGGGAATACAATGCCAAGACAGAGATACACAGAGATAGAGAGCTGATCTAAAAATTCCTAGAATAATAAGTTCTCTAAACAAGATTTCTAAGATACTTTAGAAAAATAAAGCTACTGTATATAATAAGAAAAAAATTTCAGGAAAGTTAAAACGAAGTGTGAGTGAGATACTGAGTGCAGAGAGTTGTGGGGGTGATGAAAGATAGTTGGAAGACAGGCAGACAGGGACAAGGGGCCCTGCCCTAAGAGGAAAACACCCTTAGGAGGATTTTACACCATCCTGGAAGGAGCCCTCCGGATGACAGGAGCAGGGAGGGTTCATCAGATGAAAACAGCCGCCAACAAGCCCATAAAAACCCCTAGACTTAGGAACTCCCTTGGCAATCCTCTCAGGTACCCTCCCTCCTCGGGAGCTTTGTACTGTCACTTTATTATCGCTCAATAAACCTTGCTTTGCTGCCCACCACTCTGTCTGGTCTACCTCTTCATTCTTCGAAGCGGCGTGACCAAGAACTGTGGGCACCGATGAAGGAAAAAATCCTGTAACAGAGGTTCTTTAACGAATGACTACAGCCTTGATACATCCCTTCAGATTCTATAAAATTTCCTTGCTTCTTCTTCGTCTCTTGAGAGTCTTTAGCAGGTACACAAAAGAAAGTCTGGTCCAAATTGGTATGAATTAAGTTCTGATAATAGTGACCACCATTTATTTTGTACCTACTGTATGTAAAGCTCTATATCAAGTGCTTTATACCCCTTATCTCATTTATTTATTAAAATGTTTTTTTAAAGATTTTATTTATTTGACAGAGAGAGAGAGAGAGAGAGACAGCGAGAGAGGGAACACAAGCAGGGGGAAGTGGGAGAGGGAGAAGCAGGCTTCCCGCGGAGCAGGGAGCCCGATGCGGGGCTCGATCCCAGGACCCTGGGATCATGACCTGAGCCGAAGGCAGACGCCTAACGACTGAGCCACCCAGGCGCCCCTATTTTTATTAAAAGATTTAAAAGATTTATTTATTTTGAGAGAGAGAGAACAGGGGGAGGGGCAGAGGGAGAGGGAGAGAGAATCTCAAGCAGACTCCCCACTGAGCGAGGAGCCCGATGCAGGGCTTGATCTCATGACCCTGAGATCATGACCTGAGCCAAAACCAAGAGTGAGACCCTTAACCAAATGAACCACCCAGGTGCTCCCACATTATCTCATTTAATCATTATAGCTCTTTGGTGGAAATATTTTAATTCCTACATTATCAATTAAAAACTCCGAGGGGCGACTGGCTGGCTCTGTCAGTAGGGAGTGCGACTCTTGATCTTGGGGTTGTGAATTCCAGCCCCATGTTGCCTGTAGAGATTATAAAAAAACAAACTTAAAAAAAGTAAAAATAAAAATCAGATGGTGTGCACACAGATGTTTATTGTAGCATTTATCCATAATAGTGAAAATTTAGAAGCAACTCAAATGTCCAACAACAAAGAAAAGTTTAAGTAAGCTACGATACATCTGCTCAGTAGACTATTTTGTATCCATTAAAGTTTTTAATTATGAAAACTGTAATAGCAATTACAAAAAAGAGTTTTTGATATAAAAATAATGTTAACTTTATTTTTTTAAAGGTTTTATTTATTAGAGAGAGAGAGAGAGAGAGAGAAAGCACGACGGTGGGGAGGGGCAAAGGAAGAGGGAGAGGGAGAAGCAGACTCCCTGCTGAGTGGGGAGCCCACTTCGGGACTCGATTTCAGGACCCCGGGATCATGACCTGAGCCAAAGGCAGACGCTTCACTGACTGAGCCGCCCAGGTATCCCAATAATGTTAACTTTAAAGACAAATAAAAAACAGCAAGGGTCCCATGACTGTAAAAATGCAATTATATGTAGTGTGTTCATGAATAAAGATCTGGCAAGATACAAATGAAAGCATTGTGAGTAATTTCCCCCTCGCTTTCAAATGCCCTTTGCTATGTTCCCTTCATAATAAAAAGGGCAGGGACTGGTCATTGGGAAGCATGGGCTGATATTGAAGAAGGGGAGCACTCGGAGGGAGCCACTGGGAGTTTGGCTGGGGTGAGCCCACTCTGTAAGGGGAGAACTAGAGTAGAAGTAAATGGGGTTGGTTGTGGTTGGCCTCCTGCGTCAACTTGGCTGGGCTAGAGGACCTGGTTATAATCAAACACTAATCCGAGGCGCCTGGTGGCTCAGTCGTTAAGCGTCTGCCTTCGGCTCAGGTCATGATCCCAGAGTCCTGGGATCGAGCCCCGCATCAGGCTCCCTGCTCAGCGGGGAGTCTGCTTCTCCCTCTCCCTCTGCCCCTGCTTGTGTTCCCTCTCTCGCTGTGTCTCTCTCTGTCAAATAAATAAAATCTTAAAAAAAAAAAAAAACCAAAACACTAATCAGTAAAGTGCCTCTAAATTTAAATAGGTCCGTGTTAATGTGAAAAGAAAAAAGTGACATTCACATCACAGAGAATCCAAAAAAGCCTGAAAATGCAGGGAAAGCAGTGTATCTATTGTCTAAACCCTTAAGTTTTCTACAAGTTCCTAGCACCTGGGCACTTGTGCTTTCATTCCTGTGACCCTGCCTTGAGAGAGGGAACACAAGCAGGGGCAGAGGGAGAGGGAGAAGCAGGCTTCCTGCGGAGCAGGGAGCCCGATGCGGGGCTCGATCCCAGGACCCTGGGATCATGACCTGAGCCGAAGGCAGATGCTTAACGACTGAGCCAGCCAGGCGCCCCAAGAGTTGTATGGTCTGAGCCAGCCAGGTGCCCCAGTCTTTTTAGTGAGCTTATGCAAATTATCCTCCCATCTTGTCCAAAGGAGAATTGTAGTCTGAGAAGTTAGAGAACTTGGACTGAGGCACTGAGCTGATAAATGGCAGGACCAGGTGGCAGCCAGCCTTGTCCCAGTCCCGGGCTCAGGCTTTGGCCACATCTTCCCTAATAGGCCAGCTTGGGGGAGCGAGATCCTCAAGGGATCACTTCATGAACACAGAATCAAAACAAGGGGGGTGCCAGCATGATTAGAACTTTGATGGCACCAGGCTCTGATGGCCTGACCTGTTCATTTTTACAGGAAAGGGTCTCCTATTAGGAGCTCTGGGACTTAAAGCAGCCTCGAGGCCACCCTTCTGGCTGGTGCTGGGATAGACACTGTTGGTTGATACATCCCTCTTTTAGGAAGTTTAGACCAGCTAGTCTATATCCTCTCTCTGGTCCATTAGGAGCCGATCATTCAGTTTGATTCTCAGAAGGTAGCTTATACCCTCATTTCCAAGTTCTTGGGGGGGCCACCCTGGGGTTACCTCTATCAGCTGTTTTCAGTGGGGCTGTTTGGACCTGAGCTAGTTGCTCCCAGACAGGCCCTCCTTGACAAATAAGTAAATAAAATCTTTAAAAAAAGAAGTGTTTCTTTTCTTTTGGGGCCAGAATCAACTAACTTGGGTTGGCAACTGTGATTATTTAAGGCTGATCAGAAACTGTGATTAGTACCATATTATGTTTTTGATTAAATATTAATGGGAAAATTATTATTTAACAAATTAGGTTTGTTTCATATTATCTTTTGAAACATGGCAGTATGCCCCAGGAGGGCTGGCAGGCTGCTCAGATGTGGCCCTCCTCGGGCCCCAGTACTTGCTGAGGTCACCATAGCACAGAGCTGCTCCTCACCACCTCAGGTACTAAATATCAACGTGGTCGAGGCGCCTTGCTGTGCTAGAGTGGGCAGGCTGGAGCTTTGGGCTCACTGTGACCTCAGCACAAGCCCAGCTCAGAGTCTCACGAGCTGGCTGGACCTGAGCAAGTTTTCTTTTGCTTTTTGAATTTTTTCTAGGCCTCCATTTTCTCACTTATAAAGATAACCCATACCTCACTGTTTTGCTGTGAGAATTAGTCAATTCATGTAAAACACTTAGAACAATGCTTGGTACATAGTGCTCTATATTACTGTTAGATCAAGCCCCAATCTCAGAAGAGACTCAGATCAAGCCACTTGCCAAGTCACTTAAACCAGATGTCAGTTTATTAATGTGTCATTAGAAATGCAGCTGACAGGAGACCTGAAAATCCAACTTTACTGGTCGGTACATCCTCTCTGGGTGAGAAAGGCCACACAAGCCAAGTCCCAAGCCAAGGAACCCAGACCAGGTAGAGTCTGCCTCTGCCCAGCAGGTCTGGGGACCCACTGAAAATGCTTGGTCTCTCATCCTTTCTCTTCTCCATTGCAGGATCCTGGCACTCTTGATTCCAATCACTTATTCTTCCTTGGCTAATTGTGCCTCATTCACCTGATAGTTCTTAAATGTTCCCCCAACCCTGACACCAAACCACAATGAACAATCTCTTGAATGACTTGCACATCTCAACCATTGTTCATTTGTTCTTACAAATTTTACTCTAAGATAACTCTACTTCCAAGTCCTGGGTGTGCCATACATCTGTTCTGACTATAGAGTTTGTGGAAGAAGAGGAGGAAGAAATCTTTGGGGGTAAGAAGGTTCAGAATGACTATACTCAATGGTCCCTAGCAGTCAAGAAAAACCTAGACTCCTCTACTGATGGAGAATTCCCAACTTGGAACAAAGTATTGAGTGATGGAACAGATTGAGTGTAGAATATCCAGAAAGAACTAGAGTCTAGGGGCACGTGTGTGTATGTGTAGAAGAATCTGGAGGAAAAGTCTTTGTAGTGGGAGAGGAATCCAAGAAGGAGTCCTTTCTAGGCCTAAGGACACAAAGTTGGAGGTGTAGGTACCTGTCATTTTGGTTGAGGCACCACGACTAAATTCAGTGGTTTTCAGCCACAGGGCATCATAAATATCACCTCACTAAAAATCAGTAAAGCAGTGAAGGTCACAACAAATATTAATTATCATCATAATGGCTAACATTTATGGAACTAGTGGGCCCATGATGAGAGTTTTGCTTGTATTATCTGATTTAATATTCACAATAAACCTATAGTGTAAGGACCATTGCTGTTATCATTTTATAGACCAGGAAACTGAGGCACTGAGCAGCTTCACTTGCCAAGATGACATAGCCATTCAATGATAGAATCCAGACTCAAATGCAGTTCTTTCTGATTCCAGAGCTAGCTCCCTAATTTACAAGTTAAAACAAATCAGACTCACAGTCACTTACCCTCATCCCAGGTTCAAATACTTCCCTAAGAGGACAAAAGGGCTCCTGACCCTGGGCATGCTCAGGAAAATGTCACCCATTGTACAAAGAGCAGGAGAACAAAGCTGTGAACAGCTGATCTGGAGAGATGTGGCGAGGCTGGAAACCCACATACTTTGGTTCTCAGCCCCTCTCTGCATGAAAACAGGTATCTGAACCTGAGCAAGACACTTTACATCTTTCTGCTTCACACCCCTGTTCTGTAAAATGGGAATAACTCAGCAAAAGCCATTTAACACAAGGTTAGTGGGAGGACAAGACCAAAAGAGAACATCTGTGAAGCATTCTACAGGGTTAAAAATGCTGTAGCGTCGGTTGACATTCATGTACTCTAATTTAGGGTTTCAACGGTCTCTCTATATACAGTAAAGCAGAAATCACTTCCAAACCACCCATTTATTTAACATAAGGAAAACAGAAACCTAGAATTACTGACAGGGCATGACGTATACATATTATAACGGGCTTAAATTACACAGTGATTTCTGCCCAACCGCATGCAAGTCAGCGGGTGCTGGGCGCTCTCGTGCCGCATTCCCACGCACACGCTGATGCCTGGCGCAGCAGACAAGGGGGGCTGTGGGGTGGCCCTCCTGCGGTGACATCCTGATGATGGCCCTGAGCATGTGTGTGCTCATGTCTGATTCTTCATCTCCAGAGGAGACTCTAGGCTGCTGCCACATCAGTTCTCCCATGAAATGATACCCTTTTGGATCCATAGCACTTTATAGTTTATGAAAAAATTTATTCAGTTTGTACAAGACCTTGTTTCAATTAATCCATCCAACCACCCAAAGAAGCAGGCAGGACAAACTGCATTATGCCCATTTCATGGATAAGGAGAATTTACTCGGAGAGGTTGACTTGCCCAAGATGTCCTCAGTGGTAGAGCTGGGCTAACGGACCCCACGTGAGACTCTTCGCTGTACTGTGTGTTTTCAGACCACTTGACGATTCACTGAGCACCTAGCATGTCAGCCCCTGTGCCAGGTACTCCCACTCATCAGCTTGCGCTCCTGAGAGAAGCTTGTTCAAACCTCACCCCTCTCCTGCCCCTTGCAATGAATGATGAGGTTTTAAGTGTTGGAATTACGAACCGGACCGTTCAGCCTGTCACAGCAGGAGCTAAGTGGCAGCTTAAGAGCTGAGGTCTGGAGCCAGCCTGGCCTGAATCCCAGCCCTGACACCCACTGTCAACTCTGGTTCCTTATCTGTAAAATGGGGATAATAACTTTGCCAGTTTGTAGGGTTGTGAGGACTGATTTAGGGCAAGTAAAGCACTTACAATGGTACCTGTTACAGAAGACCCCAATAAATATTAACCGTTAGTATTTCCTTAGCATTGTGTGGAAAGGAACAAGGGGAGGTTCAAAAGAATCCCTTTTTAACCTTAGTGTCACAAAGCTTTCATTTCATTTCACTTATTTCAAGACTCAGGCCCAGAAAAAGGAGCCCTCCCTCATTTGGGCAGAACTCAAAACCTCTTGCTCAGTCTGCACACCACCCTCCCTGGTCTCACCTCCGCCTCCACCATCTTGACCCCATGTCTTTAGGGCTGGACTTTGGTCATGGCCTCCCTGCTGGTCTCCTTGCCTCTGCTCTCTCCTCCTCCAATGCTGTTGTCTACTTTTTCTCACATCAGTGTTCCCCAAATATTCACTTACCAAGCATTTTAATTGAGCTTGGAAGATGCATAGAAGATGCAAAAATGAGCAAGCCATCCAGGGATATCAAGGCAACCTGGAAACCACGATCTTAATAATAACCGCATGCAGCTTGTCATGGGGGCAGCACACAGTGCTGGGAAACCCACCCGGAGGAGCGTGGGGTTGAAGCAGAGTCCATCGCTCCAGGTTTGAAAAACCCTCCCAGCCCTGCAGTCGGGTGATGAACCTACCCTGCCAGCCCACCTGGCACCTCCTGGAGGCTGTCATCCAGTCTGCATGCTCAGGCTGATGCACAGCCACGGTGCTCTGACGCTAGCGGGGCGTTGTTTGGTTTCTATCTGTGGGTGGACCCGACCAGGCCTGGGGAGGAGCTCCTAGCAGGATGTTCTGTTCCAAAATGACAGATCTGGCTGGGGCATGGCCAGACAGGGTAAAAGGCACCTTCTCTCCTATTCTGTGCTAAAATTTACCTGGAAACAAGTGAGAGCTTAGTAGAATGTCTACATCGAGCAAATCTCAAGACAGTTAAGATCACACTGGAATAAATAATTCTGTGACTGGCATCTTTGAATGGCATGCAGATTGGTACAGAGACCCATCGCACCCCGGTCCACTGGGAACCGGCCAGGTTGTCTGAGAAGGCATTGGTGAGTGTGGGAAGGCCAGCAGAAGCAGGGAGGCCAGGATCTCAATGAAGAGCCTGCAGACTGAGGCCTTTCAACCCTGCCAGCTTGGGGTTGGTTTAAAGACCTCACGTGGGCAGGGCAGCTCCAGCACCAGCAGCTGTGGAAGGATCAGCTTCCCAGTGGTTGGGGTTAGATAGGCTCTCCACAGCATGAAAGGGGCGGCTGCCATGATGGGCTACCTGGGATGATAAAGGGCAGTCTTCTGTGTCACCTGCCTCTCTCCTCCCTGCCCTGTGCTCTCTAGGATGGAGCTGCTTGACTTTGCCCACATTTTCCATCCCTCAAGACAACCATCTTCTGCCAACTCCCCTTCCCTAATTTCCAGAAGTTCAATTTATACTTATTGTAGGGTCTTTCTCAGCTGCTGCAATTCATTCATCCTACCTTTCTGAAGTCCTGCAGCATAGGCTTATATTGTCATATATAAAAGCTCTTCATGTTTCTTTCATGGAATCATAAAATTGGAAGCCAACCTGGAGGCTATCTAGTGCTCCTCCTACCGGAGAGCCCTTCTCCAGAGCCTGGCAAGGCTGAACAGTCTGAGATGGGGACTCACTCTCAGAAAGCAGCCTGAGCTATTTAAAAAGTTTTCCTTCCTTTGAGCCCAAACTGGTCTACCTCTGGAGTCACTCAAGAGAAAATTTACCTCTTTTCTCAAATAATAGTCTTCAAATCATAGACTGGTCGCCCAAGAATCATTTTCTGAGTGCTTATGGATTATGTGCTTGCCAGCTAATCCTCACAACAATCCTATAAAGAAAAACCAAGGAGGCAGGTGTTCAAAAAGGTTCAGCAATTTGCTGTGGTTACCCAGCTAATGCTGGTGGTTCCCTCTATGACTAGTGATGTTGCTGGGACTTGATCTCAGGCCCAGCTCCAATGCCTGTGCTCTCTGTACACAAAGCCACCTCCAAAGAAGCAGACTCTGTGTCACAGAACCCTTCCACTGCATTTTTACTGACTGAGGAGTTGAAGACTCCTACAGGGACTCACAAGTTACTGAGGGGTGAAAGGGCTGAGAGCCTGGCAAACAGGCAGGCACGGAGCCCACCCCAGATGGCCCCCGACTGGCCCACCTGCAGGCCTGAGGTTGGGAGTTTGGTGGGGGCTGTGAGAAGGCTCTCAGGACTTTGAGGGTGCGCATGGCCACAGACATGGGAGAGGGAGGGAGGTTGAGGAGGCTGGCCTACGAGTGGCCCTTTGGCCAGCTTCCTGTGTCCATCAGCACCTGCTCTGTAGTTAACAGAGCCTTCCTGTCTTTATTCTCCTTTCCTCCAAAACAGGTTCTTTCCCCCAGCTACCTACACACCACGATAGCCTCAGGGGCTAAGAATCCTAGGTTGAGCTCTGTGACTACAATTCTCCATGAGGCCAGCCAGTTCCTTCTGCAGACTCTGGTTTCTCCGTTATCTTTCAGAAACGCAAGGTTCCTATTTTAGTGCCTCCTACAATTACATATAGCAGCTGAGTCCTCAAGAAACAATTTTATAAGCCATACAACCTCTGTTAAACATCTCCTCCCCGAGATCGCCTCATTTGAAAACAAAGTGCTGTTTCTTCCCACTCGACCCCATTCTCAATTCCCTACTTCCCAGGCCCCTACCTATGTGGTTCGAGGGAAAATAAAGAACATGAAACCACCCAAGCAAAATGGGGACAAAGATAGTTTCTTGGTTTCTCTTCAGCTCCATCTGAGGGTCTAGATCAGAGAAGCAGGGTGAGCCTAAGTCAGAGACCACTGGACTAAGCAGTTGACAAACCATGTTGGAGACCAGCTTACAGCATTAGTTCACTCCCACAAGCAGTGGGGCTGAGGCAGCAGAACCCAAGCCCCCTTCAGCTAAGGCTGAGCCTGGGCTATGGGGAACAGCACCCCAGTGATGTACTACGCTGCCCTTCGGCCCACCTGAAGTCAGGCAGGTGACCTCTGAGGCCCAGCGGCTTTAATGACGTCTCCTTCCAGAGACTCCTTCTGCCACGGCTTCATCTGTATGACTGATAACAGTGTAACAAAAGCCCCAAACCACAGAGCCCACACCCCCTAACAGTGGACAAGTACTGCAGTCCTGCCAGGGAGCAGCAGAGAGGAGGCCAGGGAGATGCAGGGGGAGATTTAATTTACACAGCAGCCACTTGGGGCCCAGTCAGAGCCAGGGCAGTGGGGGGGATCTATAGCCAGAGGGCACCTCCCACCCCTTCCCTTGAAGACCAGTCCTCACAGACACTTAGATGCGGCTCCCTGGGTTGTGCAGAGGATGCTCCAGTCAAAAGGAGATTTGGAGATAAGGCTGTCCCCAAAGTCGGGGGAAGTCCGTGGCCTGGAGATGGTTGCCTACATGGTGGCCCAGGGGTCTGAGAGACCAGTCCACGTCCTGGGCACAGTCCTCAGCCTGTGGCCCTAGAGGAAGCCCTCACGGCGGAACTGGTCCTGGAGAAGGGCGCGGTACTGGTCAAACCCGCCCTCGACCCGGGTGACGCTGCCGCCTTCGCACACCCACAACTCTCGGCACACCAACCGGATGAAGCGCTCATCGTGGGACACCAAAATCACACCGCCCTGAAAGAGAGGAGAGCGGGAGGCACTCGGGTTGGGGGGGGCCTCAGGGGTGCTGAGGCTTGGGGAGGAGTGGGCAGCCTGAAGGCACACTCACCCTGAAATTGTTGAGAGCACGGCCCAGAGCCTCAATCGTCTCCATATCCAGGTGGTTTGTGGGTTCATCCAGAATGTAGAAGTTGGGGCTGGAAGGCAGTACCCAGGGAGGCAGGCAGTTATGGGGGTTGGGAGAAAATGAACTCCCCTGATACGAAGACAAGACAAACATTTCCTACTAGGCAAGATGGGGAGAGGAGAAGGCAAGAACTCACCAGGGCATGGTCATCTGAGCAAAGGCTACCCGGCTCTTCTGGCCTCCAGACAAGCTGGCAACAGGGCGCACGGCCAGTTCTCCAGAGACGCCATACCGGCCCAGCTGGTGACGGTACTCCTCCTCAGGCCGCCCTGGAACAGGCCTCACCCCATCAAGTGGCTTCTTGACCCGACTCCCTCCCTTCACCCTCCCCTCAGCCTTACCTCCAAGTGCCCATGTCCTTATCCCTAGACTCAGGGCTCGCTGCTCAGCACCCCACCCCAAGGTAGGCCTAGCTGTAGGGGTCACCTCTTTTCTCGACCCAAATCCCTACGGTACCGGGAAACTTGCGGGCCAGCAGTTCCACAGCACTGACACTCAGGTCCAGCTGCTCCACGTGGTGCTGGCTGAAGTAGCCGATCTTCAGATTCCTACAGGCAGAAAGAGAGGGGGAAAGATGGGGTGGGAGGCGATGCCCATAGAGGAGTGTAGCTACACAGTCGTTGGGGACCGGGGGCTTTACCTGTGAGCATGTCTGATGCCCCGAACAGGTGCCAGGTCCCCCATAAGCAGCTTCAGCATGGTCGACTTCCCAGCCCCGTTCTCCCCAACCTGTCCAAAGAACCATGAGAATGCTGAAGAGCGGACATGTGCAGAACACAGAAGCAAAGGAGGGAAGAACTGGCTCTGACCAATGACTCCTTCAACAACTAAAAAAAATGTTAAGAAACTAGACATAAAAATGAAGGAACTAGTAAAAATGTAAAGGGAATTGACAGCTAAATACCTACTAAGTGCAGGGAACTGAATCCTCCCAGTAACCGAGTGGTAGCTGCTATCTCCACTTAGTGACCAAGCTAGCAATCGGCAGACTCAAGACCTGAAATCTGACCCTGATTTCTCCCTATTCCGTGGTTTGAGAAAACTCAGATCTGAGACTCGGAAGATAAAGTCTTGCCCTACATATTCATAAAATACCACCAAACAGGTTTTCTATCTCTGCAGGGAAGTAGAGCAAAGTCCTTGGCCCAGGCCAACTCCCGCTCCTGCACACCACTTCCCTTTGCAGCTGAGGATCTGGGCCAAGCCACAGCACGTGCTGGGATGCAGAGTCCCAGCTCACGAAACAGAGAAACAGCAACCATACCACACAAATGCGGGACTCGAGATCAGCAGAGACGGAGAGACGGCTGAAGATGACGTGCTTAGGATCATAGTAGAAATCCACCTCATCTAGTTGCAGAATTGGCGGTGAGAACTTCTCAAATCCATCAGGGAACCTGCAGGAGGTGGTGGTGAGGAACATGGGAGCAGCCAGAAACACGAGCTCCCCACCAGCCTCTCGGCCCAGCACTCACTTCATCACCACCTCCAACTCCTTGTCCACAGGTTTCAGCTCTGGCCTGAGGAGAGAGGGGGCAGACTAAATTTATGGCTTTATTTATTTTATTATTTTTAAAGATTTTATTTATTTATTTGATAGAGAGAGAGACAACGAGAGAGGGAACACAAGCAGGGGGAGCAGCAGAGGGAGAGGGAGAAGCAGGCTTCCCACCGAGCAAGGAGCTGGATGTGGGGCTCAATCCCAGGACCCTGGGACCATGACCTGAGCCGAAGGCAGATGCTTAACGAATGAGCCACCCAGGCGCCCCTAAATTTATGGCTTTAAAACTAACTTTGTTTGTTCTTATTATACAAGTAATATACATTCAGAGAAAACTTAGAGAAGGCTTGTACTCCCACCATCCAAACTATATTCTTATTTTAGAATACCTTCTTCTAGTTCACTATATGCTGAAAAAATAGGGTTATCCTTTTTGTAGGTTTTCGGCCTACCAGTTAAGATACCGTGATAAATATTTCAATGTCACAAAAACCTAAGCCTTTGATTTTAGGCTCGCCTCCCTGCCCTCCTCCAACCAGCACCTCTAGGAAGGTTGCTTTAAGATTAAGCCCCCAATGTTCAACATCATTAGTCATTAAAGAAACGCAAATCAAAACCACCGTGAAATATCACTCACGCCCACTAGGCTGGCTGAAATTAAAAAGACAGATAATAAGTGTTGGCAAGGATGCAGAGAAATTGGAACCCTCGTATATTGCTGGTAGAAATATAAAACGGTATGGCTGCTCTAGAGAACAGTTTGGCAGTTCCTCAAAATGTTAAACATAGAATTAATTATCTTGTAACCCAGCAATTCCACTCCGAGGTATATACCCCAGAGAATAGAAAACATATGTCCATATGAAAACTTGTACATAAATGTTCATAGCACTGTTATTCATAAAAGCCAAAAAAAAAGGAACTTCCAATATCTCTTGACTGACGAGGCAATGGACAAAATGCTGTATATCCTGACAATGAAATACTCTCTGACCATAAAAAGGAAGTACCGATACGTGCTACGGCATGAAAGAACCTCGAGAACGTTATGCTAGGTGAAATAAGCCAGGCCCAAAACATCACATGTTATAGGGTTCCATTTATATGAAACGTCCAGAATAAGCAAATAGATTAGAGAAAGTAAATTAGTGGTTGCGTAGGCCTGTGGGCAGCAAGACTAACAGCAGTGTAAAATGCTCTGCTTTCCTGTTGGAGAGGAAACTAAAGCTGGTTTCTAGAAAAGGGGAGATCTAGCATGGGAGGGTAAGGGGTGGCCCGCAAAGTGAGGGAAGAAATTAAGAGACTGGGAGTCAGGGCCCGGTCAAGGGCACTGTACTCACAGCTTCTCCAGCATCTTAAGTTTACTCTGCACTTGAGAGGCTCTGTTGGCATTGTAGCGGAATCGGTCAATGAAAACCTGCGGGCGGACGAGCATCAGCACTGGTCAGGCTCCCTCACCCCGGCCACCTCCGATGCCCACGGGACGGGCCCCCAGCCTGCCCCACACCTGGATATGCTGGCGGTACTGCTGCTGTGCCTCATACTCCCGCTGCTGGTTGAGCAGCCGCTCCTGCTTGCTCTTGATGAAGGTCTCGAAGTCCCCCCGGTAGCCGTCTAGTCGCTGGCTGTGCAGGTGGATGATGTCTGTGGCTATGGCATTCAGGAAGTTGCGGTCGTGGGAGACGACCAGGATTGTAGAGGGCCATGTCTGAGGGGTCACAGGATGGCAGGCCCAGTTTGGGAGAGCAGTCAGCTTCCAGCCCCCCAGGTGTCTTAGAGGCAGACCTTCCCCAGACCTACTCTAACACCTATAGGCACTCACTTGCAGGTAATTCTCCAGCCACAGGATGGCCCTTACATCCAGCATGTTTGTGGGTTCTGGAAAAGTGGGGAAGGATACATTTGGGATTAAAGTGCTATAGAACCTGGATGTTGCTATCCTTCCCCACCCCAAAGTCAGGGTGCCCCCTTTCAAACTCACCATCTAGCAGCAGAAGATCTGGCCTATAGAAAAGAAGAATGTAAGCCTTGAGGTTTTAGGTCAGCAGCTCATGACTTCCCACAAACCAAGGCCCATCCTCCACAGTATCCATACACAGACCCAGGAGACTCACCTAGCAAACAGAGCCCGGGCCAGGGCCAGCCTCATCCTCCAGCCACCTGAGAACTCCCTAAAGAAACGGAGATCACATCAGGGGTAGGTGTTCACCAGAATAGGCAGAGGCAAAGCCAACAGTGTTCACAGCCAAGAATGGCAAGGGCCACTCACCGGGTGGGCTGCTGCTGCATTTTAGGGGTAAAACCAAGCCCAGCAAGAATGACTGATGCCCTAGAAATGAAGAAATGGAAGAACTTGGTTGAAACAGATAACAGAAGGGAAAGGTGAAATCTGAAGGAGGGAAGGGGAATTTTAAATACCTGGCAGGTGCCTTGTCAGCCTCAATCTCCTCCAGTTTGGCATATATTTCCGCCAACTGTGCAGCTTCTGAGCCCTCAGCCCTGGAGTGGGAATGGAGGAAGAGCGCTCAGCCTGACTGGGGGCAGTCTAGGGAGAATGCCCTGGACTCTACGCAGTTGGAGAGCAGGCCACTGACTGCCTTGTTGTCAGGACAGGAATGAACTACAGGAAGCACCTGCTCAAGTCAGGGAGGCCAGTGGGCACTGTGGAAGGAACAGGGCTTTACAGCTCCACAGCGCCAGGATCTAAGCTCTGCTGCTCACTAGGATGAGCGTGCAAGTTGTGGATTGTGGCAGTACGACAGGCACTCTCTGAAGAACCGCGGCTGCTGGTTATTCCCCACCTGGAGCCCTTACCTGCCACTGGCAATCTGGGCACTGAGCTTCCGCTCCCTCTGCAGAAGGTCCTCTCTCATGGTGTCACTCTCTAGCACACTCTGCAGGGCAGGGGTGTCATCTCCAGCAACCTCCTGCTCCACGTGCAGCAGGGAAATGTGGGCTGGAACTCGCAGGCTCCGAGTGGCCAACATCTTCAGGAGTGTCGTCTTCCCCAGCCCATTTCGACCCACCAGCCCATAGCGGCGGCCCCATGCCAGGTTCACATCTGCTCCAGCCAGTAGTACCCTGCAGGGGTAGTAGGAAGAAGACAAAGGGTGCTGCTCCAGAGACAGGTATACAGCGAATTGAACCTCAAAAAACCTAATGTTATTTTAAGCCCCATTTCATCTATCCAAATTCTCCTTTAATTGGAAAAAGAAAAACGTAACCCCTCCAGACTGCCACTACCTCACCTATCGCCAAAAGACACATCAAAGTTCTCAATTCGCACATCATATGATTTGTTCTTGCCAGATGATTCCAACCGACTCTCCTTTCTGCTGCCTGCCTGGCTGGCTGATGCCTCTTCCAAGACCCTTTCAAAGGGAGAAATGAATGGTTTTTAGCATTCCCAGCCACCCTTCCATCCCAATAGAGACTGCTCTATTCTCTTCTCAGCCCTTCTTGCTAAACTCACAGAGGAGTGCTGGTCTTGAGTGTGTCCTTCTCTGAGCGCTTCTCCTGCTTTGCCTTCAGTCGAGCCTCAGCCTTCTCTAGCTTCTTTGCATTCACTGTCTAAAGGTCCAAACACAACCATTTCAGCCTAGGTTGCAGGCTCAGAAAGGAGCCCCAGAAAGAACATCTTAAGTTACCCTGCTTTCAGCAAAAGACATAATCAGAAACCCCCGGAAAAATCCTCCAATATTTAAAGATAGTCAACTTCCACCCCAACCACAGACACAGACCCCTCCCTTTCTTCCTCCTCCTCACCGAGGACTGTTCCCTCTTTAGCAGTCCTGGAAGTTTGGTGCCACAGTCTGTAAGCGATAAGAAAAGCAGTCACCTTCTCCCTGAGGGAAGGGAAACTAACATTTTGAGTAACTAGTATGAACCAGACACAGACATAGACATTTAAAGGAAAGCCTTACAATCCCAGAAATAGCTATCATCCTCCCCATATTTGAACCAAAAACAAACAAAAAAAACCACTTCCCAGATTAAGAATAGAGACTGAGGCAGATAAGCAACTCCTACAAGCTCATGCAGTTGATTAGAAAGTCACAAAATTGGTAAGTAAACCTAAGTGTCCAGCCCCAAGGCCCATAAGCTTCCTACCCTACCTAAGAGCTTGGAAAACTCTCCAATCCTACTCCCTTCATCAATGGCTTCTTTTGCCCTCAGTAAAGACATCAACTAGCTTCTACATCCTTGTTCTGTTGGAAAGGGGTACCAGGAGTCCTGGGCTCCAGGGGAAGGCTGGCTGGGTGGGGGGTGGAGGCTGAGACAAGGGCAGAGAGCAGCTAGTTCAATCTTCCCTCACTCTCACCGTAGTTTTCTGTTATCTTTGACAACTGGATGGGGGCGTCTAGCAGCACCTGGCTGTTTCCCTGGGTCTGTGGCTCATCCCTTTAGGGTAGGAACAGAAAGCGCAGAGTTAAGAATTGAATAAAAAGCTCTACAGCCATCAGACCTTCTTCCCTTACGTCTTGTCTCCTTACCGTCCGCCCTCCCATCGCCCCCACGAATCCCCCTACCCTGGCACGTACAGGCGCAGAGTGTTGTACATGCGCTGGCACACAGCCCTGATGCCCGCGTCATCCTTGCTGTCCCCGGACACCTCCTGCAACAGTTCCCCCACCGCTTCCACCAGGTCATCCACAGACTCGAAGTCCGCGCTGCCGCTGTGCAAGACGCCTGGGCCGGGCGTGGCAGGTCGAGGAAGATACCGGGCAGGGTAGACACACAAGCCGTTTTAGTCCCCGAAACGCGGCCCCACTCCGGGCTCCAGACCTAACCTGCCCTCGGGACAAGAGGTCACGCAGAGGAGAGGCCTAGCAGCGGTCCCGGCACTGCCCTCCCTTAGTCTTTCTCCCAATGACTTCCATTTTGGCCTCCCCAGCGCGCAGATTCGGTTCGGCTCACCCGTCACGTAGTCGAAGACCTGTCCGTCAATTTCGGGGAACTCGCTCCGCAGGATCTCAGCGCAAGTCGCCATGTTCCAGTCGGGCTCCCGTCCGCGCAGGCGCCGTTAGGCGGCAGCCAAGACGCGCCTCCTGCCGGTCTCCCAAAAGCTCGCCCCTCCTTCCAAGGCGCATGCGTAGTGGTGATGTAAGAAAGGCGCGGAGTGCCCGGAACCCGGTGGACCGGGTGAACGGGGCTGGAGGAACCGTGCGCAAGCGCCGCTCAGAGCCTACGCTCGAGCTGCTGTCTCTGCGCTTGCGCAACGCCGTTTCCGCTGAAAAACTAGCCACATGTGCGATTCTCGCTGCCTTCTGGGAGGTGGCGCTCCGAAAGGCGGCGGCGGCGGCGGGGTGCATGGGAGCTCGCGGTTTATCAGGGCGCGAGACGGCCGTGGTCCCGCGGGGGGGAACCTCCCAAGAGACAGGGGGTTGATAAAGCACACGGGCCTCGCTAGATCTCTGCGTTCCCTTGAGGCGCGCCTATCTCAGCGCGCCCAGCGGGGTCCATTTTGGAGGCCACCGAGAGCTCTGCTGACTCATGGTTGGTCCCTGGCCTCTCAGAAGCCTCCTGCACAGTTCTGGGCGGCCCACGGGTTTTGTTCTGGTCCCCAGGGCCTACGGGCTTGTATTAGCCGGGCGGCCAGCCTCAGTTCTCTCGCCTCTGACAGGTCAGCGGACCTGTGCAAATTGTGCTCACTCAGTCCAAACATCACCCCAAGGCACAAGCTCACTTAACCGCCAAAGAGCAAGAAAACGAGATCGGCCAGTGCAAATTCATCAGTATTTATTCCCTACCTACACACCCAAAACAGGCTTCTCTGCACCAGGAAGCTCAGTAAATGAGTGTATAAAGCTACTTTCACTGATTCCCTCTAGAAGTTAGGAATTTTCCCCAAATGATGCTACTGCTTTACATTTAACATGAATATTCTTCCAACCTTAAGATTTTCACCTAAGATCCATTATCCTTTTGCCATCTAGAAAGATCAATCCAACTATTTAAAGTTTAAAAAGCGGGGCGCCTGGGTGGCTCAGTTGGTAAAGCGACTGCCTTCGGCTCAGGTCATGATCCTGGAGTCCCTGGATCGAGTCCCGCATCGGGCTCCCTGCTCGGCAGGGAGCCTGCTTCTCCCTCTGACCCTCCCCCCCTCATGTGCTCTCTCTCTCATTCTCTCTGTCTCAAATAAATAAATAAAATCTTTAAAAAAAAAATAAAAAATAAAAAATAAAGTTTAAAAAGCTTGGGGCACCTGACTGGCTCAGAGGAGCATGCAACTCTTGATCTCAGGGTCCCGAGTTTGGCCCCTCCTTGGGTGTAGAAATTACTTAAATAAAACTTTAAAAAAAAGTTTAAAAAGCTAAGCTACTAGATCTAACAACCACTTTATAGGCAATAGATGGAAGAGGAATTTTTAAAAATATTTATTTGATAGAGAGAGGGAACACAAGCAGGGCGAGTAGGAGAGGGAGAAGCAGGCTTCCCGACGACCAGGGAGCCGGATGCGATGTGGGGCTCCATCTCAGGACCCTGGGATCATGACCTGGGCCAAAGGCAGACGCTTTGTTAAGCGTCCTGGTTAAGTGCCCCTGGAAGAGGAATTGATGGGGAAACTACAAACGATGGCTTCTTCAACAACATTGCAAGAGCTGAGAGAGAACCTATGGTTTATAGGATTTAAAAAGTGAGGGGCACCTGGGTGGCTCAGTTGGTTAAGTACTGGACTCTTGATTTCATCTCAGGTGGTGATCTCAGGGTCATGAGATTGAGTCCTGCATTGCGCTCTATGCTGGGTGAGGAGCCTGATTACGATTCTCTCCCTCTCCTTCTGCCCCTTTCCCCCTCCCCTGGCCCCTCTCAAATAAATAAATAAATAGATAAATAAATAGCATTCATTGACCACAGTGGACCTTGTTTAGATCCAGACACAAGTTGTAAAAAATTCCACAGGACTCTTGGATTACGTGTGAACACAAATCATGAGATACTAAGGAACTGGCTATAAGCTGATAATTGTTAAAGTTGAATGATAGGACACGAAGGTTCATTATATCTCGATACTTCTGTTTATATTTGAAATTTTCTCTAATAGATTTTCTAGGTTTAAAACGGCTGAAGCCAAACAAGGGAAAGATGGTGAGGGCAAATTTGCTTTTATCTGCTCCAATACACCAGCAGGGTATGGAATACTCCCCTCAAGGACAAGCTCATCACAAGATTCTTTGGAGAGAGGAAGTTACAGAAAAGAGAATCCCTTTTATCACCCACTCACCAATGTTTGGGAAGCCTGGGTAATTGGGAAGAGGACAGAATTGAGATGTCAGTTTCTCAGGATGGTGGGAAAATCCAAATGTAAAATTTGCTTAATCTCTGCTAATTACAGAATACCTGCCTAAAGCTGAAAGTGAATTAGGGAAAGAATCTCTACCCTCAGGGGACTGGGACCAGGTGGAGCTGCTTGCCCTTGAGGTTGTGTTTTGGGGAGACAGGAGACCTGGGGTAACACCAGTCAGGATAAGGGCTTGGATAACCATGAAGGGCCTAACAATCGACACAAGATAAGAGTCTTAAGAGAGTTCAGAATGTAAAATTCTACTCATAGCAGGCAGCGTGAGATTTGGGAAGAGCAATTCCAACAGTCCCCCTCCCTATCGAGCTCCCGCATTAACACTTAGCAACTCCGCTCTACAGAGTTTATTGGGTTTATAACTGGACAAAGTCACACGTGTACAAAATGAAGCTCACACTATCCCAAAGCAGAGTAGGGATTGAGGGCTGGGGATCCGTTACTGGCCTTTGGGGGAGCTCCGAGGTGAGGGGCAGCCAACCCTCCCACTCCAGAGAGATGTGGCCACAGGGGAGGGGAGGAGAGGGAGCCCACCTGGCTTTGGTCACAGAACACAGAGCCTGGCATTGGGCCAGGGCAGACACATGGATGGTGAAGTAGGAGCCCCAGAAACCACCCTGCCCAGGGAGCCCGGGGACTGCTCCACCAGTCCCGCTCGCAATGTGGTTGGTCCAGACCTAGACTCAGGGGCTGGTGCAAAGGGAAGGCAGCAAAGCAGGAGGGAGGAGACACTGAAGTGTGGTGGCCCAGGGCACCCAGACCTGTGGAAAAGGGCGGGTGGGGAGACAGGCTAGCTGCTACTAGGCAGCTAGCAGCGGGTCTCATAAATGCCGCTGCGGCCAATGTAGCGCACCCATTTGATGACATCGTGGTCGCTGTAGTTCAGCTTCGGTTCAAACACCTTCAAGTAGCGCACCTTGAGGCCAGAGGGTGCGAATGGCACCTGGGCAAAGGACAGCTCCAGTTAGGAATGTGGTCTTCCTCTCACAGCTGCTCTCCTCTGGGAAGTTCTGTAGCCCTGACCTACTTCATCTCTCTCTACTACAGGTGTTTGAATGCTTGGGGTCCTGAAAGAAGCTGGGGGAAGCTTAAGAAGAGTCTTCTTAAGAGGTTACTAAAGAAGAGAGCATATCCAAGAGTAACTAATATAATCACTTGGGTTTGAAGTCAGGCCTTGCCTGTGATAACCTGAATCAATTCCTTTAATCAGCAGGAGGCAACAACCAAAGACCCACTGTAGAACACACTTATCCTGCTCAATATTATGGGCTTAAAAAATAAGGTGGAGAAAATTATATGTCTAACATGCACAAAGCAAAGTCAGCCCATTCTCCTGTCTGTAAATAAACTTTGTGTCTTACTTGGCATTCAAGCAATCTAAATTTTTCCAAAAAATTGTTTTATGACAGCTTTAGAAGTCAAAGATATTTGTCAGTGTGAATAGCAATTTCTAGTAAGAGGCCTGAAGGGGGAAGGAATGGGTCCATGAATTAAAAGTCATTTCCCCTCTCTAAGTCTCATATGCAGGTAGCAAGGTACAGAAATTGACCTGAACAATCCTAAGATCTTTCTTAGCACACCCTGCCATGGCTCTAGGCCCCTCCTTTGCCATACCTCAAAGTTCATGGAAATGGGGGGTCGAGCCCATTTCTTCTTGTCATTGGTGGGCAGAAGTTCAATCTCTGCGCTGATTTGCGATTCCTTCATGCCTGCCATGCGCTTGATCCTGGGAAGAGAGGGGCAATAAGCAGGAAGTGCCCCTGATAGCCTGGAGGAGTTTCAAGGTGGAGGGTGCCTTTTTGGAGGGGTCGGGGGAAGGGAACTGAAGAGCTTGTGGGAGGTGCTAGGACAAAAAGTATGGGGAAGAACCTGAGAACCACTTGCTAGGGAACTTTGGGTATGCTATTCCTTTAGCACTGTTGGCTGCAGTTTCAGCTTAGATACACAGGCATGCTATCCCCTGCTTTCTATTTCACAGAAATATTACAAGGGCAAACAGGGAAAACATGGAAACATTTTGATAAATAAATGCATGCATGCACCCAAGTGCAGGCATGTGCACACTCACACAGAGGTACAGGAGTGAGAGCACAAGCAGAGGTTCCTGGAGAAAAAGACAGGTACCCTCCCCCCACCCACAACACACACACTCTCTATCTCTCAAGACAATGAAGGTAAAACTTAAAAAGAGGGTACACCAAAGCATTTTGAGCCCTGCGGTGGCCTCGTGAAGGAGACTCACTTCCACACAATGGCGTTCTCGCTGGCCTTGTACTTGGCCTTCCCCTTCATGCAGATCACCTGTACCCCGCTTGTATTCAGTGGGGTTGGGATCCTCACCTAGAAGCGATACAACTGTCAGGGCGCTCTGTGAAGCCCTGACATCAGCTGCCTTTATACCTGGAGACAGTGCTTCCTCCTCCCCAAGTTCCCTGTTCTCACCTCAATCTTCTGAGCCAGTAATGAGGGCTTGAAATTGGACTTGATGACAACCTTAACCTCCAGCTTGGTGCGTCCCACTTCTCGCACTAGTGGGATCACCCGGAAAGGAAGGATGATGTCCTTGGTGGTACGATACCTTTAGGGGTGGGGAGCAAGGTTGGCATAGGAGAGCCTGTCCTCCTCCCTCTCCCCCATCTCTCTTGGCCAGCAGCACCCCCTGCCTCCTCACACCCCAATGGCACCTCATTAGCTCAAACTCTCCATCTGGTGGGATGAAGCTGATGCTGCGTTCAGAGTCAAACTTGCTGAGTCGCACACACTGGTGGAAGGTGCAGTCATCGATGGCAATTGATTGCTTCCCACTGCGAGCAGGGGCAGAAGGTCTCCTCGTTGGTACAGGAGTGTGGCAGGAGAGAGTTGGCTGGGACGCTGTCCCACCCCCAAAGGCTGCCACATCCTGGGTAAGGCCTGTGCTACAGACTATGGAAAGCTACCAGAATGGAGAAAGCTGGCAACCAGGCAAGCACACCCTCGGGAAGAGGAAGTCTGCATTACTGCAGAAATGGTATCTTGAAGGAACCTGTGATAGCCCAAGCCCTGCTCAGCCCTCCAAGGTCCACCCTCTCCCACCAGCAACCCTGCTCAGGCACCTCTTGCTTGTTTCATCAGCTGTGCCTTTGCTTTGCTTCTCAATGACAATCTTGTCATTCATCCCAAACTTGCACTCAGGCATGCCACTCAGGTAGCTCTTCATCACCACCCGGCCTGACACATGGGCGCTCAGCACCTGCCCTGGTGATAGACAGATACATGGGAACATTGGAGTTAGGACGAGAATCCTGCCCTGATCCTGCCTCTCTAGCTTCATCACGAGAGGGCTCTCACCCTGGGGGGACATGAGGAGGTTCACACTCTCCAGCACATCCAAGAAGAGCTCATTCCGGCGATACTTGATGCCCTCCCGCCGCCAGCCAATCTGCCCGGTCACCTGGCTGGTGATCTGGGATTGCTCTTCTTTTGTCTACATGGGGGGACAGAGAAAAATACTAATGGCCTCATTCCTCTCCACCTTCAATGATCCTGTCTCTATCCCCACTCCACTCATTCCCCCTCCCTTTTAGTCCCCACCCTGTAATTCATCCTCCCCATGAGCTCCATGCGGCAGGGCCCGAAGAAAACTGGAGCAAAGCTGTGAAGGTGGAAGCTGAGGGAACAGCTTACCTGATGCTGGAGGCCAAAGGGCCAATGTGATGCCCACAGGAAGCAGGAGGGGAGCACAGACGGGAAGCAGCAGGCAGAAAAGAAGAAGGCAGCTATAAGGCCTGGATCCTAGAGGAGGGCCCATGCTCTCTCCTCCTGAGGAACACCAGGCCTCCAGGGCAGTCCACACCCTTCCTTCCCCCAGTGCAGAAGGAAACTGCTTGAACTGTATTCCCAGTAACAGAGATGCTGAGTCAGCTGCTCCTAGGGTGGAGGGCCACATACAGCAAAATAGGCCCGCAATCATGGTAGAGGGCTCAGGCCAGCACTTCCTGTCAAAGGCGGGCTCTTGAGTCAGCTGGGACAAGGCTCCGGGGGGCTCAATGAGGATGGGCCCCACCCTTGCTGTGGCTGTCCCACTGAGTACCTGGCTCTTGATACCCTGCTGAGTGATGAAGGTTTTCAGTGCTCCTGTCTCTGAATTCTGTGGATAGCCAAAGTCCAGGATCTCTGCAAAAGGAAGGGAACCATCAGCCCCTGGAAAAAACTGAAGGCTCCTTCAGTCCAATCCCTCCCCTGGTCTGGACCTATCTGGCCAGCACAGCCCTAGAAGAGTATGGGATCATCTGCAGCAATGTCCTCTAGCTCTGTAGCATTTACTCTGGGATTTGTGCTTCATAAGAAAACATAATTAAAACGTCAGATTTTTTTCACAGAGAAAATCAGAAGAATCTCATGGATAGTGGGTAAGAGATCAAGAAGCACTGAGTCCTTAGAAAACAGACACTGGGAAGGGAGAAAGACTCTGTTCCCTTAAATCATACCCTACAGAGGAACAGAGATAATGCAACCCCAGCAGTCGGTAATATCTCACCCTCCTTCAGGCTCTGAGGCAGCTGTTGAGATAGAAAGCTGGAAGGACAGTCAGTGAACTAAGGCCCAAACCACAAAGGTAAGAGGGAAATGTGCTTAACTGCAGGAGGCCCAGCTACCAAGCCCCACAGTTAGGTTCCTAGCCCCCTGAAAGATCTTTTGGTCCTCCGCCCCATCTCCCCATACCTCCACTCGCTAGCCTATTTCTGTGTTCTACTTCAGAGCAGCCTTTAGGGCTGAATTTAGACTGGCCTTTTCAGGGTTCAAAAGACCAGACAGTCAGGAAAGAAAGTTCACAGGACACTGGAGGGAACCTCACATGTGCCCCTACCTGCAGGCTAGGCCCCATCAGGTCCATCCCCACCCTGGGCCCACTGCCCTGCCAGCCTCACCATCCAGCAGCTCATATATGAGCACAAAATTGTTCTTGATGTTCTCCTCGCTGATCTTGCCAAAGTAGGCAGCCATTACGTCACACATCTTATAGAGGAATTCGAAGACCATGGCAGCATTGACATTCTGCTTGGTGACAGCTGCCAACCAGATGTTGGACCGCTTAACATGGAAGAAACTGGTGCGAGCGATGTTGGTGACGGGGCTGCGAACCTGCTGCCGGGCGTGGATAACATTGACCCGAAAGGCATCCACTGCATTCCTCCTGAGGGAAAAGGGACATAGGGGCTGCTCAGCACCCCGTCAAACCTCACTCCATGGGGATCAACCACAGCTGCTAACAACCTTTCCCCCTTTCACTGCTTAAGTCTGACATGTACTCTGAAGCCAATGCCTAAACCACTGGGGCAGTTCCCTTGTGGCTCCCAGCAGAGGCATGGGAGTAGGGCCGGAGCTGAGCAGGTGTCTGAAGGCCACCAGAGACAGGGAAGTCAGGTGGGAATGACAGGAGGACAGGTGTGGTGTTAATAAAGTAAAGTCCATCAGGCTTAAGGAGGTATGTTCCCGACTCCCAGGCCTGGCCCCAATTTCCCAGCTGCCACCTCTCTAACTTCTCATTAAGCTCCAGGCCCAAATGAGAAAGATACCCTACTTCTTCTTCAGTTCTCCCACTTGTGATCCTACCAGTGGGGAGGCGTGGCTCTTCTGGAACTGAGACAAAGCCACCGTGACTTTGGAGAAGGCTCTAATCTACTGAGGAAGATGCACCAAGGGGCCATGGAGCTGGGCCATTCATTCCTGTCCAGGATCCAATTCCAGGACGAGTTCAGGGAATGAAAACAGATGAAGAAAACAATGATGGGGGGCAGGGCCCCCCACCCACCTGTGCCTGGGCGGCAGCTTGATAGGCTGCTTACCTATTGCTACGGCAGCCAATGAGATGGGATGAGAGAAATGACGCCAGCAAGAAGAGGAGAGTGACAGCAACGAGAGAGAGGATTAGACACACAACACACTGGGGTGGGCAGCAGACACCATGAGGTGGAAGCTGACGAGCAACAGGCAAGGGGTGGGAAAGCACAGCAAGGCACGCAAGACAGTATGTGCCCTGGCTTAAGCAGGTCCATCCAGGGCAGGAGGGAGTGCGGATGGGTGTAGCCAGCCAGGTTCAGGCAAGCCAGGCACTCCCACAACTCTAGTGCATGCCCACCACCAGCCAATGGACAAACAGCCACAAAGGCCAGGCCAGCCCACTAGCCAGGGAGCTGGGAGCCAAGGAGCTAGGGCACTGCAGCAGGCCCATTCTATAACTATCTATCCTAAGCTCTTAAAGGAAGAAAAACAGGGCAGCATGAACCAGAGGAGCCTAATCTCATTAGAGCTGCTGAGGCTAGGATGTGTCTCCTCACTCAGGAAAGAACAGCGGCATGCAGGGTGGGGCAGAATGAGAAGGCAGGCTGTGCCTCCTTGTTAAGGTCTGAGGGACCCAGAACAAGGAGCTCTTCCAGGTCTACTCTGATAGGCCAGAAAGGGCCACATGGCTCCCTGCCCTTCCCTCAGTGACCCGGAGAGTGCCTCAGGCTTGCTCACAACCTCTCTTCTAGGAGTGGCCCCAAGGAACTGAAAACAGCTGAGTCAGCAGCCTGCCTCCTCCTGAGAAAGGGAGTGGGAGAGGATTTGGCAGCCTGGAGAGGCTTTCAAGAGAATCCAGTGAAGGCTCTCACCATGAGAAGGGCTTCTGAGAGCAAGACTTAGACAGACTAGTACCACTAGCCTGGCCACTAACTTCAGCCCCTGGAGAAAGATCTCCCTCCTCAGAGGAGGAGGAATTAATCTGCCAGGGCAAAAGCACTCATTTCCAGCAAGTAGGTCTGTCACTAAGGGAAGCAGACGGCAGGAAGGGCAAGAGTTCCTAAGACTGTGGGGGCCATACCATTCCACAGGTCCCGCCTATTGCCAGGCCAATAGCACAGACCTAATGGGAACCAGGCTGTATTAGCTGAGCTTCTAGGATGCAGCAAGGGATGGGGGTGGCCCAAGTCAAGTCTCTGGTAGGAACGGACCTGGTCCTACATGCTGGGGAGGAGGGATGAAGGGTGGGGGCACAGCTGGCTCAGCCAGGGGACTCACCCGATGTCATCTCGGTAGACCCGGGAGATGAGCACCTCCCCCTTGTGATTATAGATGAATAAGCCTCCAATCATGGCGGCAGCTCAGTCTCCAAGGCCCATCGCTCTGAGAACAGACCTAGGACAGGCGGAGGCAGGGTAAGGGAAGGCCTGAGAACCTCTGCCAACATCCTCTGTGGGGCTGTGCAGGTCACTGGCTGGGCTTTTTTTCCTGACTCAACCCTCCAGTAAGTGACCCTGAAGCCCTCCCCAGGCATGCCCCTCCCCTTAGCCAGGCTCCAGTTCCTGTTTATCCCACACTGGAAAGGAGAAAGAAATGGAGAGGGACTTGGGCCCAGGATTCTAAGGCCATTTTGACCCTCCCTTTTCTGGGGCTGAGCCCAGAGAGTAGCCCCCTCCCCCTCTTCACAGTGCTGAGCTCAGCACGGATCCTTTTTGGCCCCTTCCTGTGCAGACTCTCACTCAGACTGTAGCCGGTGAGTCACTGTGAAGGCCTGCCTGCGGCTGCAGGAATGGCGGTAGGAATTACTCCACTTTGTTCAGGTCTGGGGCCCCCAGGCACAGCTTTAGGAGCACCCAGTCTCTCAGGCTCCACTACCCTTCTGAGAAGACTGCAGGGCCTGAACCTGCTGCTCTCTAATTCACAGAAGTCTAAACATTCCAGGAAAGGGTGTGCAGGGCGTGGGGAGGAGAGAAGGGAGGCCTTAGGCCCTGACACCAACCCAGGAGTGTGGCTCCAACCAATCCCAGGCAGTCAGATAAGCAGGCAAAAGAGCAGAGTAGAAAGGCCCCAGCCCTGGCAGACTACACTTCAATGACCCAAGCTGCTTATGAGTTATTTTTAACCACCTCCCTTTCAAAAAGGGAGGATCCCTCTCAGCTCCCAAAGGCAATAAAAATAAGGGGGTGGGGGGTGGGGGGTGAGGGTACAGTTCATAAAATGAAGAGATCAATCCAGCTGAAATTCTATGATTCCAGACCCATGACATAACTCATTTCTGGCCTGAGTACCTACAAGCAAGGGGCGGAATATGTGAATTATCCAAATTATTTGGGTCAAATTAATTTAGACTGTTTGCAAGGAGAAAAAGGGTTAATTTAGTTCTAGATTTCCTGAATTAGCTCTGGTATTAATTTCACAGGGCAGAGGGAGTTTAGCAGACTTTTCTAAACTGGAAAATAGAGCCTATTACTGTGGCCATCAGGGTCTCCCAAACTCAGTGAGAGGTCTCTCAAGGTGGTGGTGAACACATTTCACCCTTCAGTCCCAAAGAGGCTGGGAGAAGAAATGCAAAATGGAGATAGAGCCCTGAGCAAAGAAGCAAGTTCACAGGTATCAAGTGGTAGGGACCTCAGAGCACCAATGAGCAAAGGTGCGGCCCAGGGCAGGAAGGGAATACTGAGTTAAGGGGAAAGACTGGTAGAAACAGCCAGGCGGTCTACTTCAGGTGAGCCTGCAGCAGCAACAGGGCTGGGGGGAACATCTGGAGGAAGGAGTTTCCAGTGTGGCAAAGGTAAGGCTTTGAAGAGGAAAAAACAGTAGGGAGAGACTGACAGTGGTGAATAAGGGAAAGCTGGGGCTGCGTAACTTGCTTTGAGGTTCAAGCGTAGAGGCATGAGCGGGTGGTGGGCTTTTCGCCCTGGGGAGGAAGACATCGCGGGAAAAATATGGCTCCACGGGGGTGCGGGGGCTGTCACAGGCCTGAGGAAGAAGAGCCGCGGGGTGTCACTCAACTGGGAGGAGGGGGTACCGCAGGGTGGGAGGCTTGTCACAGTCCAAGGAGGCGGCACAAGGGGGTGTCACTGTCCTAGGAGATGGGGGAATTGTCCTTGCGCTGAGAGGAGGCGCCAAGGAGCGGGGGGGGGGGGTTGTCACGATCCCGGGTAGGGGGGCGCCGCGCGGCGTCCCCGCTCTGGGAGGATTCCAGTAAGTCTCCCTCTCACGGGAGGCGCTGGACGGGTCAGGTGGAGGGCGCCGCTCCTGGCCCGTCCTGCAACCGCGCCCCGGGCGCCCCCGCCCCGCCGTCAGCTCCCTCCAGATCTGAAGGCTGAGGCCAGTCCCGGGTGTGGGCAGCTTTCCGCGTAGCGCAGTGCAGGGAAGGGCAAAGCTGGGCAGCGTGGTAGGCGTCCTCCCTCACCCCTGGCCAGATCCCGAGCTTACCTGGTGTCCGCGACCCCCTGCTCGGCCCGCCCGGCCACTCTCCAGATCCCAAGATGTCCGCCCACCCCCTGCTCGCTTGTCCGCTGCCTCGGCTTTCACTGCAGTGCCGCGGCCCCGCCCCGAACACAGTTGCGCGTGCGCGTCCAGCGATCGCGCCGACTACATATCCCGTCAGGCCCCTCGACCTTCTCGCTTACAATTTTAAGCTTTCTAGGTTTAGGAAAACTACAACTACCCGAATGCCTTCGGCTGGGAAGGCGTGCCTTGGGGGAGGGATAGGCGTGGCCTTATCCACCCTTTCACGAAATACACATCCCATCATACGCCACTCCACTCACTTCACTTTCCCCACTGAGCATTCTGGGAATTGTAGTCTGCAATCCATCCTGTTCCTATTTCAGTGTTTAGGAGAGCCTCAGAGAATTAATGCCATTTGTTGAAGCCCATCTGTCAAGCCTGAGATTGCTGTAGGCCTTTTCTGTCTCCGGAGTCCGAGGACTGGCTGTGCTCACTTTACACACACACGACTTGGCAGAAGTGTTTGTACTGAAATTCCTGCTTTCTAACACCACCTCTGATTCTCCCAAGAGTTTTTATCAAATATTTGTTTCAGACATGAGCCTTTTCCCAGGGTTCAAGACCCAAGTAAAAGGGCAGGGAGCAAGGAGGCAAATACTTGTAAGAAACTAGCCAAAGCTTTTCAACAATGTCTGTTCTATCCCAGCTATACATACGTATGTGACCTCTCAAGCCCAGGACCTGTGTCCCTTCTAGTGACAGCATATATGTTGCTTAAAAAACCGTTGGCAAGTTTAATTTAACTGGACATGGAATTTGAAATCCCCTCTCTGATGAACAGAGTTAATCTTCACATCCAAGCTGAGAAGAGACAGCAAACCCTCAGACATGAAAGGCCTACTTCCTCTTGCAGGACCTAAAGAAAATCTGTTAGCTCTTCTCTTTCTGTAGGGAGAGATGCCCTGCTGCCTTCACTGCTGCTGAGCCCATCATGGGAGGAAGGACAAAAAGGGGCAAACCTGGTTGCAAACCCTACTGTCCCAGCATCCTCCTGCTACAAGCCAGGACATGGCAGGATGAAGATCTGGTCTCCCTCAAACGGTGGTCACAGTGTGAATCCATTAAGTGACCGAATATAGGCATTTCTAATTCCTGAACCAGCACTCAAGGCTTCACTGCTACCTTTGCAAAAGCTTTATCTTCAGTAATATCCTACCATTTAGAGTAAATAATAATAATAATAATAATAATAATAATAATAGCTACCATTTATTGAGCACCTATTCTACTGTGTGCCAGGCACTGTGCTAGGCACTTTTCGTACATTATCTAATTTAAATCCTCACAACAACCCTGTGAGGTAGGTATTATTATCGTCATTTTACATATAAGGGAACTGAGGCTCAGAGAGATTAAATAACTCTCTTATCACGAAACCAAAAAGTAGTAGAGCTGGGATTCAAACCCAGAACAACCTGACTCCAAATCCCAGGCTCCTGTGAGTTAGAGTAGAGGCAGGGGGGAGAGAAAGGACCATATTCAAGAAAGATCGTTGGAGTGGAATGGATATGATATAATGACTAGTAAGATATGGGGAGGAATTTAAGCCCATAAATGTTACTAGCTGGTGTGCCTATGTAGAGTGTGATAAAAATAACCACAATTGGAATTCAGGAGGAACACACTTGATGCGGGAAATGAGTTGAGTCCATATGGGTATGTCCATGGTGATGTCCAGTGGGTGGTAATACAGATCTAAAATTTGGAGGGAAATTGTGGCTGGAGATATGTTTTAGAATCACCAGCATATCAGTGTCAATTGAGGACATCAGGATAGATGACATCATTTGAGGAGTAAACATAGAGGAAAGAGAAGTGAACCAAAGATGGAACACTGGGAGCACCAACACTGAAGGCAAGAGCAATAGTGGAGGAATTCTCAAGAGAGTTGAACATGGCAGAGTCAGGAAAGGAAAAGTGTAGGAGGCAGCTCTGTAGTGGTGGCTAGAGAAAGCCATGGCCTGGGTTGGGAGCAAACCTAGAGCTCCTAGAAGGCAGGCAAGACTGAGTCATGCTTCCAACACAGCCCTTGGTCACCAAAAACCCCAGGAAGTCTTGGTTAAATGAATGAATGCCAAAATGTCCCTACCCTGGTTTGCCCCAAAGCCTAGAGCTTAAGACTTAATCCTTAATCTTGACACCCCAGTCCTAAAAATATGGACACCTAGGTAAGCCAGGAGAATTTATAGAAGAGGTTTAAAGAGAACGTCATGATTTGCTTAAACTGGAGAATAAGGTAAAAAAATAAAACCTGGCACTTTAGTAGGAGTCCCAGAAGTCCCCCTGCCCAACCTTTCTCTGGGGCATCATGGTAATTATGAAATCAGGGAAGGGCATGTGGGGTAAGAGGCAGGGTGAGAACAACCTGCCAGTTGCTTGGGGAGTCCTCTGCTGAGCCTAAACTGAGACCCAGCTTATGAGCTTTATCCAGTAGGAAGATGACAGGGACATGTGTGGGAGGCTTGAGGCTATAAGGAAGGGGAGAGGGAAGTCAGGGAACCAGCCCTACAACCTGGGAGAGAAGATCCAGCCCTCTGGGTAGGGACCAGCCCTGAGGCTTAAGTGAACTTGCATAGGTACATGTGTGTATATGTGTGCGTGTGTGTATGTGTGTGTGTGTGAGAGAGAGAGAGAGAAACAGAGAGAGAGAGGAGACATAGGGATGGGGCACTCTCTGGAAAGGGGAACAGAGTCTCATACATGGCTGAGAGGCTGGAGCCCTCCACAAAAGCCTAGTGACTCAACATGTTGAAGTGGGGGTGTGGGAGCTGAACATCCTTGGGAAGCCCTGAGGGGCTGCTGAAGCAGAGTTCCTGGTCTCCTCGGAGGCTGGGCCTCCCCTTGCTGGGGGCTCACAGAAAGTCAAACAGCCCGTAATTCTTGGCTGCTCCAGGCCCAGGAAAAATTGAGGGAAGAAAAAAGAAAGAAAAGAAATGTTTCAGGCCGAGGTGAGATGAGCCTGGTGGTTAGTAGGGTTAGAGGTCTGAAGGAACCAGCACACAGGGCAGGCATGGGAATATAGATATAGGGGTAGAGCAGATATGCTTCCTGGAAGCCACTAGCAGCTCAGGCAACTGAGGGGGCCCTTCGGGCTTCTAGTAAAGGCAGGCACAGGCTGAGATAGCTTGGATGGTTATTGGAAGTGACTACAGCTCTAGGGTGCAGGACTGAGGCAGCCCCCCCACCACCGCGGGGCGGGGGCAGTTAGGAAGAGGGGCAGCTGAAGCAAGTATTTTTTGGTGTCAGTACTGTGGGGGAAAAGTTAAGAGATTGGCACACATGCTCAAGGGGATGCAGTTAATGGAGGGCTGATGTAGCTGGAATGAACGGTGCAAGGTTGCTGCGGGGGTGCCGTGGGGGGCGGGGAAGGTGGGGATAAAGGGGTGAGCAGGCCCTCAAAGGCACCGCTGGGTTCAACTCCTGAAGTGTGTGTGGGGAATAAGGAGCAGCACCAGCAAGTCGGGTCCCAGTAACATGAAGGATCCTGGGAAGGCCCTCAGCGGTTAGTGGACAGAGGGGCAAGCTGGGGCCGGTGGCAGGTTAGGGGCCGCAGTGGCGATCGGTGGGTGCACCCCGCCCTCGCTGCGCCCAGCGAGCAGTTAGCGC
Organism: Halichoerus grypus; assembly: GCF_964656455.1. Taxonomy (NCBI): domain Eukaryota; kingdom Metazoa; phylum Chordata; class Mammalia; order Carnivora; family Phocidae; genus Halichoerus; species Halichoerus grypus. The sequence continues at coordinate 81,252,830 of NC_135712.1, forward strand.
GCCTGAATTTAGTTCAATTTATTTCCCTTTCAGGTACCAGACAAAGTAAAAAAGACGGACGGATGGAGAGAGGGACGCAGCCGCCCGGGTGCGGGAGTGGGATGCAAGTAGTGGGGGAGGGGCCCTGTTCACATCACATCCACAAAGAACTCACTGGGGTTTCCCATGGCCATGCGGAAGGACTGTCTGCTGGCTGTCAGTTCGGGGGGCACAGAGGCCAGGTCGCGGCCCGGGGGTGCTCCCGGGGGCCCCATGGCCGCGGGCGGCGGGGGCATCATCAGCATGGGGGGACCGTAGAGAGGGGGCACGCCAGGGGGGCCGTAGCTCGGGTGCGTGTGGTGGCTGCGCAGGCTGCCGGCCATGGAGTGGTGGCTGCGATGGCTATGCTCGCTGGCGGCAGGCCCCGAGCGCTCGCTGGGCGCCCTTTCCCGCGGCCCCCGCAGGCTGCTGCGGGTTGTGTGGTCCGACTCGCTGCCGCTGCCGCCCGACTTGGAGTCCCCCGCCTTCGGGTCCTTCTCCTTCCGCCGGTCACTGCCGCTACGGTTGGAGCCACTGCTCCGGCTGCCTGTAGGGGACAGGCAGGCCCAGGGCGGGCGACGCTCAGGGCTTGCAGAAGCAGCTTGGGGTTCGCCTGTGCCCCCACCACCGCCCCCCTCCACCTTACCTTCACTGTGCTGACTGCTGGCGCTGCCCCCACCATAGCTGTACCCCAGCTCTGGGAAGCCTGGGTGCGGGTTGTAGGGATGTGGGGGCGGCGGGTACTGGTAAGGGAAAGCCATGGGCCAAGGGGCGGCCCCTGGGTGCGGCAAAGGGGCCAGCGTGTCCTGGTCAGAGGCGCCACTGGAACCGTCGTGATCATGGAGGGACAAGTTGGCCATGTCTGTGGAGGGGAGGGCCAGATGAGCTGGGTCTATCCCATGCCCCCACACCCCTAGGTCAGGAGAGGTCCCCGGTCTAGGTGAGGTGGGTACATCTGTGAGGACACCTAACAGCAGTGGTAGTTTATCCCCCAAATGAGCAGAGGCACAGGTCAGAGATCTCTCACTTCTTCAGACCCCCTCTGCCACCTACCTGAGATGATGGAGAGGGAGACCCTGCAGACACAAACCACACAAGGAAAACCCTCCTCAGGAAGGCCCTAAGCCCCCACTTCAGATGCTCAATGCCCAATCCTGACACCCAACTCCCAGGCCCAGGGAGGCCCCCTTCCAAGGGTTTGACAGTTTCTCCTCCTTCCTCAGTAAACTGGCAGAAGGAGCACAAATCTTAAATGGGCAATGTTCTCCTCTGTTCACTTGGGGGGAGTGTGGGAAGCTGAAATAGCAGACAGGTATTGCAAACCTGCAAGTCATTAGGCACGATACAAAGCTCTTCACCTCATGCAAATGTTACCACCATCCTATGAAGAGGGCATTAGTCACATTTTTTCCAGATGAGGAAAGTGAAGTCCAGAGAGGTTAAATGACCCACCTGAGGTCAATCCAAATTGTAGCCAGAGCAGAAGCTAGGAGTTGCTTACTTTCTTCTTATCTTTCCAGGTGAGTCATTAATAAAGAGTAGGGAGCAGTTTGGGGAAATTTAGGTGAAATTTTGCCCTCTCCCTTCATCTAGGACTAAAAAAAATACCCATTATAGGCCAGAACGAACATAGGCCTTTCAGAGCCTCCCCATACAGAAGGCTCTTGGTCCAGATGGATTTCCTGGTGCTGCTGGGGAAGGTGGAAAGGGCTCAGAAAGAGAACAACTTAGATGCCTCCTCTGTGCCCTCCACCCCATTCCCAGCCAGGCCTCATTCTTCACAGTATTAACATTACTTGTTTCATGACTCTGGCTCCCACAGTAAATTGTTCACTCCTTAAGGGCAAGCCTGCCCCCACCACTGTTGGAACTACTTGAACGGGGCCACCAGAAGTGTTACCTGCCTGGGACACCCCTTGCTCACACCTCATCATACCAGGTCCCAGAGCTGACAGAGCTGGAATTGCCCTACGGGCCATGTTAGATACAGATGGAGCCCTTTGTTCCAATTCCTTAAGTAAGCCAGCCCAACCTTCCAGGGAAGAAGAGGTCAGGAAAGGGGGATCTGAGAGGGCGGAGGCTGTCTGTGGAGTCTACCAGCTAAGCCATCAACCTGTCAAGGCCTGCAGCTAGCATGGGGGTGGTGGTGGTGAGGAACAGGGGGCTGCCTTGGCTCATGCCCCAAGAGCTGGTGACTATTTCAGCCTCCGAGCTGTTGTCCTGAGGGGAGTGATTGTGGGCTCCTGGGGATCCCCCAAAGAATTGGGGTTCCCAATTCTTTCCTTTGAGCCTGCTGAGGCTGAGATCTTGGCCAGTGAGAAGAAAAAGACCTGTCTGTCAGCATATCCCTGAGCTGGGCCTCTGGGGGGTCTTGGCCAATGGGTAGAAGACCCAGGAGGCCCCACGGATAGAACAATAGGTCTTGAGCAAAAACCACAGCTGTCTTGAGAAGCTTTAGGGGTCCCTGGAGGTTCAGGGCCAGGACTGACTTCTTCTAATGATGATAATAACCACACAGGATTGAGTCTAAGAAGCCATTAATTATAAGATGCACCCCAATTTCAGAGATATCAAAATGTGAAAGAAATGTTCACCTTAGAATCAATTAAATTTATGAATAATGGAGAATTTTTTAAAGCACGTACTGTGGGCCAAACATGGTGCTAAAAGCATTATACACACTGTCTTAACCTCTAAAAGGCTCTGAGATAGGTTCTACTATTACCTCTAACTTACAGATCAAGAAGTTGAGGCAACGAGAGGCTGTCACTTAACTCATGTTCACACAGTGAGGGCATAGCTAGGATTTGAACTTAGAACTGTCCAACTCCAAAGCCCTATGCACCCTCCATCACGACCTTGTGCTCTGCAACAACAGCCTTTCTAGTCCTAGAACCTAACCTGAAGCATTTTAAGTCAGTTTTTGGACTTCAGCCAGCAAGTGCCACTGGGATGACAAAAGGCTCCCTGAGGCAGAGGCGGCTGCTGGGAGTGGGCTTCTGCTCCCAGGCTGAGCAATGCTGTCCTGTTTTGAGGACTCCCCTTTCTTCCCAAGGGCTGTCTACATGCTCAGGAGGAGAAGGGAGGGTTCCCTGCAGACCTTTCCTCCTTAAAAAGCCTCATTGACTTTGTACTCTCTCTGGATCAAGTCAAGCTTGGGGCAGCTTGCAGACTCCTCTACAAGCTGGCCCTGACAGTTTTTTTCAGTTTCATCCCAAGGCCCAGCCCACCCTCAAGGGTCTGAGGAGGCTGGGGACTTGGGGCCTCAAGCCAGCCCCAGGTCCTGCCTTGGTGGAACCTGCTTGGTGCTGGGAGGGCGATCAGGGGCCAACGGTAGGATCTTTGACCTTGCTAAGATAATGTTTCTGCAACACCACACACCTAGGCAGCTCCAAATGGTAGTAAGAAAAAGGACTCTGGAGCCAGAAAGACCTGGACCCAAGGCCTAACTCCTCTGTGTCTGACTGTGAGAATGAGTGGACTATTTAGCTTCTCTAAGTCTGTTTCCTCAACTGAAATAGGGATAGTGATCCATCTCCCCAAAGGTGAGGAGGCGGGGTTGTGAGGACTGAGTGAGAGTGAGATGATGCTTAGAAACAACCAGCACAGGGCGCCTGGGTGGTTCAGTCGCTGGGCATCTGCCTTCAGCTCAGGTCATGATCCCAGGGTCCTGGGATCGAGCCCCGCATTGGGCTCCCTGCTCCGCAGGAAGCCTGCTTCTCCCTGTCCCACTCCCCCTGCTTATGTTCCTTCTCTCGCTGTGTCTCTCTCTGTCAAATAAACAAAATCTTAAAAAAAAAAAAAAAAAGAAAGAAACAACCAGCACGGTGCCAGAAACAGAGGAGGCACTTAGAAAATGCCAGCCCCAAGACAGGGACGCAGAGCAGGTGAAAAGGCCCGACTGGGATCTGCTTCTACTAGAGAGGGAGGCCCGTGTCAGGCCTCAAGCTGGGCCCCCACCTTGGCTGCCTTGCTCATGCCTCATGTGGGCTCCCTGGGGTCTGCTGCCACATCCCTGGGCCCCTCCCCACTCCCAGCCAGGAGACAGAGCAAGGAGGTGGGGGAGGCACATACTGCCACAGAGGTCACCGAAGATGTAGTAGCACTGCTCAGAGAAGGTGATCTTGTTGACAGTGTGGCGGATGAAGCCGGCTTTCAGCAGGTTGCTGGCATACTTGCGGGCCTCTCTCCGGTCAGTGAAGCCTTCCACGTTGTGGTATAGCCAGTCCACCACATCCGAGCCTGGGGGCAAGGCCACCACTTGATTGGGAGGCCCACCTGACGGGCTCATCTGACCTCACAGAAGCCACAAGGCTGGGGCTGGTGCCAGCTCCAAGGAGTGGCCTAAGGGAGATCTTCAGCCCCCAGTCTGCCCTGCCCTACCTCTCCCCACCCCGCCCTTCATCCCACCATGGGGCCCTCTCACCGATGAAAGCGTTGGGGATGGTAATCTTGAGCCACATGCGGTCTCGGACCTCCAGCCCAGATTCAGGGGAGGCCATGGCTTTGACAATGGCGGCCATGTCACTGTGGATGGACAGGTGGAAGTCGTCTAGGCCTGGGGGTGGGAGGCAGAATGGTGAGGCAGAAAGGGGCTACAGAGTTAGGTGGAGAGGAGTTTGCACTGCAGCTCTATCACCTAATAACTAAGGACCAATGGTGGGCACATTATTGACTTATAGGACACTTAGTTTCCTCCTCTGTAAAAATAGGGACTTTATGTTGCAAGGATTTGTTTGTTTTTTAAAGTAGGCTCCATGCCCAATGTGGAGCCCAACACAGGGCTTGAACTCACAACCCTGAGATCAAGACCTGAGCAGAGATCAAGAGTCCAACGCTTAACCAACTGAGCCACCCAGGCGCCCCATATTTTGCAAGGGTATTTGAAGAGAGAATTAAATAATATAAATGAAGGTACTTAGCAAAGTGTATAATATGTGTGTTATAATAAAAATGGCAGTCATTTGCTGAGTGCTTACTTTATGCCACATATTGGGATCGAGGCTTCACTTATACCCTCTTGTTAAAACCCCCTCCCTCGCCCTGGAACCTGGTAGAGTGCGTATCATTAGTCCCATTTTACTAGAGGAAACTGAGGCTCGCGGGGTGCTCAATACAGGTTCAGAGACAAACATTGTTTTGTGAGGGTTGGGTGTCCACTCTGGGAAGCTGCAGTGTGAGGTAGCTGGAATAAACTCAGCCCCCTCTCCAGCCCCCTCTGACTTTTAAGCAAGAGTCTCCACGTGGGCCTTCATCAGTCCCTCCCACCTGGCCTCGTCTGCTGGGCCTCGGGTGCAGGCTTGGACACTCACGCTCTGTGTCAGGGATGGAGCTGGTGATGGAGGAGCTGGTGGAGGTGATGGTGCTCAGGGAGGGGCTCATGCCATAGGCAGGGAAGGTGCCGGTCATGGCTGCAGTGTGGGAGACCCAGGCTGCAGGGTCAATGGGCCGGATGGGCTCGCCTGCAGGGAGGATGAGAGTCAGGGGCTGCCCACGCTGCCCACTGGCAGGCCCCACAGGGTAGGTATGAGGGTTCAGGGCAACACAGAAGGAAGGAGAGACAGGGTTCACGTGTGCCAAGCACCAGCTTTAGGGCTGAGTCCCCCAGCCACTTACTCCTGGGCAGTGTGAAGCAACCACGTGGACTTGGGTCCCAGCACTTGGCTACAGTCAGGGTGATGGGCCTGAAAGCAAGGGTGTCCCTAGTGAGGGCAGGATGCACGGAGTCCAGACCAACCCCCTTGCCTAACAGCCAGAAATGCCTGCCCCCTCCTTCCCAATGTCCCATCCCATCCATACCCCGGTTTGTGCACAATCTCCCGCAGTACCCGGACTGCGTCGTCATTACTCATGTTCTCAAAGTTGATCTCGTTTACCTGGGAGAGAGGGCCAGAAGTGGGATAAGTAGCTGGGTTGGGAAGGTAGATAGGGAAGCTGAGGTTGGTGATCAGGTCTTCCCCCTACCAAGAAGTGGCCTCTAAATGAGCAGGGATTATCTCCCTACTCCCCATCCACACCACCACCTCCGGTGGGCAGTGGTACCTGTAACAGCATATCTCCTGGCTCGATGCGTCCATCTGCAGCCACAGCACCCCCCTTCATGATAGAGCCGATGTAGATGCCTCCATCACCACGCTCATTGCTTTGGCCCACAATGGAGATGCCCAGAAAGTTGTACTTTTCTACAGAGAGTAATACAACCTTAAGAGAGGAACAAGGTTCCCACCCAAATTCTGAGCTCCGTATTAGAAAAGGGTGGAAAGGGATGGGAGGAACTAACATTCATCGAACCTGAATCAGGCCCTGTGTTCAGCATGGTCAAGCATGCTTCCATTCAGGCCTTGCTAGCTCTGCCACAGGGACTCTTCGTCCCATTCCACAAAGCAGGTCACTGAGGTTCGAAAAGCTTCAGTGACTTTTCTAAGCCATTAAGTGGCAAAGCCAGGATTCAAACACAGACTTAAATTCTAAGGTTGGGGCTCTTTTTACTACATCCAGCTATCCCCTAGTACCTAGGGCAGAAATCAGAGAGCAACAAGCATCGGCTGAAAAAGGGAAACGGGATAGGAATCAGAAATTACTTCCTCCAGGAAGCCTTCCCCGATGCCATCCCTCTGCTTCCACAGCTCTCTGTGCTTGTCTCTGTCATAGCCCTGATCACGAGCTACTGAAATGATCAATTTATGTACTGGTTTATGTTTATGAGAGAAACCTCCTCGGGGTCAGGGAACATATCTTGTGCCTCTTTGAACTCTTCAAGTCTGCCCAGTGTCTGGCATATAGTAGGCCCTCAAGAGTGTTGTTTCACCAGACTCACCCATGTTGAGAGTGACTGTGATGATGTTGAGTGACATGGTGGAGTCCGTGATGCTGCTGAAGGACGAGGACTGGAATAGACAGAGGCCCTGAGCAGCATGTAGGGCTGGCAAGAACTCACTGCTCCCACCTAGGTCCTCCTCCAGGCGAGCCCTCGGCAACCCCTTCCCTCTAAGGCTCAAATGCTGGCCCCATAGGAGGAGGTCTAAGGAAGCACACACCCTGGATCTGCCTGGACAGGGCAGTCTGCCCCCACCCAACCCTGGCATCTCAGGCCCCGTACCCGCTCAATCCGCGAAACCTTCTGCTTCCTCCGCCGCCGCTTATGTCTTCTCATCAGGCGTGAGGCGCTGCTCTGCTCTGTGGAGCTGCTGAACCTGGGGGGCCCACAGTCGTTCCCCACCAGGCTGGCCCAGCCCTGCCCCACAAGAGGCACCACAGGGCCCAAGTCCCCCATGCAAAGCCCACAGCCCTCCCAGGGTCCCACCATCCTGGGGGGAGATGGGGTCAGGGCTGCTCGGGGGTCACCTGCCCCATAGTACCAATGAAACCAAAGCCCCACCTGCTGGTGGAGTCATCCTCATCCGAATCAAAGAAGCTGGTGGTCTCTAACTCGCTGCTCATAAGGGTGGATGAGCTATCATAACCCCCTGGCTCTCGCCGCCGTTCCCCCTTTGCAGTTCCATTTAGCCGGGTTGCTGCAGGGAACAGAGGCAGCTGGGTTCACAGTGCCGATGCAGGAGGGAAGGGAGGACACAGGGCTGGGCTAGGGGCTGCACTGGGGCCAGGCATACCCAGAGCTCAGGAAAGGGCAGAGAAGCGGGTAGCTGAATGGAAGCGGTGGGGGTAGGCGTGGGTGGGGGTGGGGAGGGAAGGTGTCTGTTCAGGGAAGACGCACTGTGCTCTGGGCCATCCCTCCTGCGTGGCCTCTCGCGCTGGGCAGACACCAAGGAGTCTGTCTCTGTGTCATTGTCCAGGTTCTCCTGGCTGCCTCCACCAGCATGAGGGCTGCAGGGAAGAGAGGACTTGGTGGGAGAGGGGGCAGGCTGGGGGCTCCCTCCCCCCAGCCCTGGGCTGAGCTGATGCATCCCTCCCCCATGGGCCTGCTCCACCCTCAGGCCCCACTCACTGGAAGGATGGGGGCCGGGAGTCCCCAATGCCTCCCGTGCGCTCCATGGGCGGTGGCAGTTCTGATGGGTTGTCAGCACAGAAGGGAGCTGGCTCTGGGTGTGAGCCCTCAGCAGACACCAACTGATGGGGAAAGAATGGGTGGGTAGTGTGGTACGGGGGGCACCAGGGAAATAGCAGATGGTTGGCTTCTGGCAGGGCATGTAGACTTGGGGAAAATGAAGCAGGGGACATGGAGGTAGAAGAGACAGGACTATGCAAGGTCAGCTGAGATGAGGAATGGACTCACTGCTGGTGGATGGGGAGGATGGGAGGCATGAGCTATTGAAGTGGCATGGAGGCAGAGAACAAGGGTCAGTGGTCTAAGGCAGAGGTTGGCTGGAACCTGAGGCAAAGTGCCTCAAAGGGCGTCGGAGACATCTGTGTCTCTGATGAGTGTTTCTGTCCCTCCCTCTCTCCATATTCCACCTCCCCCCAGCCCCCCATCTTTCACCAAGGCTACAGAATCTGGGGTGAGAAAGAGTTCAGGTAGAAAACTCAGGGGAGAGTCCAATATTGAAGTATAAAACCACCAGCTATAATCTTAGCAATTCTTTTCCTCTGTCTAGCCCACCGCAGGAATGCAGGAGGAGGAAGGGTTGAGGAGGGCTTCTTACCCAAGACACCACCCGGCCATTGAAGCAGGGCAGCTTGGCATTGTCGTCGGAGATCTCCTCCTTCACCACTCTGCAGGGAAAGGGTGGGGGTGTCCAAGTGAGCTTTCTGGGGTGGAAATGGAAGGGTCCTCACAATCCTAACTCAGGGGCTCCTCCACCCTAAACTGGGAATCATGCCACCAGCCTAAGCCTATTCAGATGGGAGCAGAAGTGGGAGTCACCTAGGCACAGCTCTTTAGCACCACCAGGAAGACATCAGCCCTGCCCAGGCCAGATGCCATCCTGGGGTGTCCTCTCAGTTATCAGGTGACTGCAAATTACACCTGACAAATTGCTGTCCCTCATGAATGTGGCTACTCCCTAGAATCATGAGAGTGCTTTACCCAGTCCCAATATATCTCTTCTGGACTAGACTTATTCTTTCCCTCTGACCCTAAACTAGGAAAAAGTACATCCTTATTTCTGTCTTTCCCTTCTTGGGAATCCTGACATTCTTCTGGGAGGTTTGGATGAGGAGTTTAAGGAAATTAGGAAAGAGAAGGAGAAAAGGTATTTACCAAACATCCTCCACTGCCTTTATGATAATAGTACCAACTGCTCTCATTTATTAAGCATGTATCATGGGCCAACACTTTGCTTGTGTCATTTCATTTAATACTCACAGCAATGCTAAGACAGATACAGATGGGGAAACTAAGGCTTAGTAAGTTCAGAAATTCACTTATGGTCACACCACTAATAAAAGCTGGAATTTGAATCCTGGTCAGCGTGATTCTTTAGCCTTTATTCTTACCTATTATACAATCTTATCTCCCTAGAGTTAGAATGTATAATCTTCACATCACCTTCATTGTATGGACAAGATTCTCATTTTACAAGTAAAGAAATGGAGAAACATTCAGTAACTTGTCCCAGGTCACAGAGCTGGAAGATGTCAGAGTTGGAATTCAGCCCCAAGCTTGCCTGACTGCAAAACCTATGGTCTTTCCATGGTATTTCACATTTTCTTCTCATACCGTGACAGGTGATGTGGATGTGTGTGTGTGGTGTTGTGGGGGGAGACAGTGATGTGGGGCATGAAGGGGGTGGGATGTGTATAGGCATGCAGTTTGGCTCGGGGATGCATCAAGGCAAGAAGTCAGACCATGATTACAGTTTGGGGCCAGGGAAAGGAATGAAAAAGTTTGAGGGCCCCAGACTGTTTCAAACACCCCAGGAGTACAGAGCTGGAAAGATGTGATCAGGGGCAAGAGAAAGACACATGCCTGGGGTTGTGAGCAGAGAGGTAGGCTGGGAAGCCTAGTCCTTCCTTGTTCTTGGAGCAGCTTCTGCCCAGAGCCGGGAACGTGCTTGGCTCCTTGTGATGCTCACATTCTTGGACTCACAGCCAAGTTCGAAGACCGAGCCTGCCTTTCTCCCTCCCATCCAGCTCTGGTTCCTCCACCATTTCCAACCCCACAAAGACCCTGGGAAAGCAGCTCTAATCATCCTGGTCAAGCCCACGATGGCAGAAAGCCTAGGGATAGAACATGCTGAAAAGAAGGGACATGGAGGTAGCTCAGAGTCATGAGCCAGGCTGGCCGCAGGGTTACCCTAAGCTTGCAGTCCAATATGGGAACTGGGGCTCAAAGGAAAATGGGGTATGTGGGTCTTAGGGCAGAGACTGATCTGCTCTGGAGGGGGTCTCCCTGTGGTGGGAAACTGCTGCTGAGTCCCCACCACTCCCTCCCCCAGCAGGCCCCACCACATAGCTCCAATGCTACAGATGTTTCCTCTCTTTCTAGGGGTCACCGACAGGTCGCCAAGGCTCTGCTGACTCATAACGATCAGCTGATCTTCAGCAACAGCCTTGGGGACCTCAGAGAGACCTCCCCCTCCCACCATGGAGATGAATGGCTCAGGGTTGCACAGCACTCACACACACACACACACACGCCGTAAGCAGAGCTGAACAAATCGGGGTTCTAATTCTGCTATTTATTAGCCCTCCTATCTTAGGGAAGTTTCTTAACTTTTCCAAACCTTTGTCTTATCCTGGTAAGTGCGATTTGTAAATGTTGGCATGATGTAGGCTTACAATAAAAGCTAGTTATTAGCTGTGTCAATTTTTTGCAGGTTCCATACTCTTTCCAACTAAGTGTAAGTTTCTAAGGGCGGGGACCAAACAAATCTACGCATCACTCATCGTCCATCATCGTTCATTCAATTAAAAAGCCTTTGCTAAGAGCCCAGTGGGTTTTAAATCCTGTGCTTGCCATTGTATAAACCTCAAGAAGCACCAGACCAGGAGCCTGCCTTGTCCTTGGAGGTTATGGCCCAATGGATAGTTCATACAAGTATATGGCAAGTGGGAAGTGGTCAGAACCATAAGAACAGCAGATGTGTTCACTGGACAGACATCTGTTGAGTATTACTTAGGTGTCAGGTCCTGGCTAGGAGCTGGGTAGGTGTAAGGATAAATGGGATAAAGTGCCATAACTTTAAAAGCTAAATGCAGATGGGGCAATTTGGACCTGGGGAAGAAAAGGGAAGAGCAGTGTGCTCAGGGTAGAAGGCCCAGAGGCAGGGCAGTATGTGACATGGAGCGGGGAGCAACATGGTTGGTAGTCCAACTTCCCATGTTGCTCCCGCCCACAGCTCAAGGCCACTCTAGCATCCATCAGTGGTGAAAATGTTTATTCTTCCTTCATTTCCCAAGTAATTTAAGAGGGTCTGGCTTACCTTAACTTGACAAATACTTCTGGAGACCAGATGGGAGTTGGGGAGTCCTCAGTCCTCACAAACCAGAACCTCAGAGGGTAAGCTTGGAGAGCAGCCTTTCTCCTCTGACCCTCTCCCATCTGTCAGCAGAGGTCGCTGGCCTCTGCCCGACCCTGGTCTCATGGGGCTAGGATAAGTGGCAGCCCTATCACCTCTACAGTTTGCCAAGGCTCAGCATCTCCCTCAGAGAGGATGTAGCTGTTCAATGGTGATGATAATAATAACACCTACAATTGTGTGATTAAGGTCTTAGACTTTGGAGCCAGATTTCTGATGCAGAATCAAGCTCCGCCACTTACTAGCTGTGTGGCCTTGGGTAAGTTACTTAACATTTCTTCATCTATAAACTGGGGATATTACTACTTATTTCATAAGGCTGTTAAGATGACTGAATGAGTAAAGATTTGAAAAGCATTCAGATCAGTGCATGCACACTGAAGTACCATAAAAAGAGTTTGTTAAATAAATGAAATATATATACTTCTCAACTACCAGTTCTCTGTGACAAGACAGCTCTAGCCCTCTCCTGCTCAATAATCCTTCTGGGGATAAAAACAAAATCAATCTCCTCCTTTAGCTTTGTTCTCAATCCTGTTAAAACAGTCTACTATAATATTTTGCAAAGGATGGTTCAAGTACCACTAATGTATGCAAGATCGCTTCAGGTGCACCTGAATGAATGTTTAATTCAATAATTAAGTATTTATTTTTAACATATTTTAGAAAGAAATACAAGTAGAAAATCAGACCTGTGATTTCATATTACTGATTGGGTCAAGCTAAGAAAGAGAGAGTGAACTGGATTTAAAGAACAATATTAAGTCAACCGTGAGCAGATGTAATGGGAACCCTCCTATGACTATGGTTAGGCCTGGTTTGACAGCAGTCTGGGGGGAGTGGGAGGTAGCCCAGAGAGGTATAAGTTTAGGAGGTGGGGGCTAAGCCCACTGGGTTCAGGGGTGAGTTGAGGGTAGAGACACAGGCCTATCCTAGTCCCTCAAGGCATCCAGTCCCAGGGTGGCTCCAGCACACTGCACTCTAGCTGATTTCCCCTATCCCATACCCTGAGGCGGCATCTTAGTCTCTTCCAACTCTGTTTTTCTCTTACCAGGCCAAGGCCTCTGCCCCCTCACTCTCACCCCTTGCAGATCGATCCCTCTTCAGAATCTTCCAATCAGGGGTGTCTGTCTCTGGACTGAAGCCAGACAATCATTACTACACCAGGAGTACCCCACCCCAGTGTAGGAACAACAAAAGAAGCAAGAATGGTCAGAAGCTGCATAGCATGACCCACGTCCCACATTCAAAGCACTCTCACACACAGGCTCTCATGGGCTCATCAAACCCTGAGTTCCGTGGGGAAAGATGACAGCAAAACATGTTAGGCAGAAGACAGAGAAGGTGCTTGCTTCCCAGGCCAAGAGGGCAGGGGTCCTGGAAGAGAAGCCAGACTCATCAACACCAGGGAGGAGACTGTCTCCCCTCATTCAGCTCTGGGGCCTCAGCTCCAAAGAGCAGTGCAGGCCTCAGGCTGGGGCTGGAGAGACAGCCTTTAGGCCTTCAGGGCCCGGGAAGGCCTTCCCCACAGGCCTCCAGGCCCAGTGCCCAGTTAGTGTGGGGCAGGCAAGTCTGGGGGCCTCCCCCTCCCCCAGTCCCCTGGGAGATGGGGGGGGGTGTGAGGGGATGGGCCAGGCTCCCCCTCCCAGGCCAGCTGCTACAGAACCTTCCGGCTCCAACATTCCATCCCCTCTTAAAGGGGAAGTCCCTGCTTCCAAACTCCGCCTGCCCAAAGCCCTGCAGCTGGGTGGAGAAGACCCCGCCAGGCAGAGGAACATGAAGAACACCAAGAGACTCTTCCTGGCCCTCCCATCCAGGCTCTGAGGCCCTTTCCAAGGTCTCCCCCTTGGCCACCATCTGGAGGAAAAAGGCCGCAATTCTGAAGGGAAATCAGCACCTAGGCCAGTGGGGACTTCTCAGGGGTCAGGCACTCCAATTCTTTGACAACATCCTTAACACCCCACAAGGAAGGGGAGACAGCTAAATAAACATTAGGCTTGCTGGCCTTAGCCTGCAGCCTGGCCCCTGAACCGCCACCCCAACTCCCCCTCCCCCCAGCTCAAAGTCCCACAGCATAGCCCCTGGATGCACTACTCCAAATACGGCTTTGAGTTGGGAGCTGAAAAGATGGAGAGGGCAAAGGCCGAGTGCCAAACACCCCAAGTCTCTGCTAAAAAGGTGGCTCCCTTGGCGGGCGGAAGGTTGGGGACTCTGGCTCTGGAATCGGGTGGAGGGGGTGTGTGTCTGTCTATGTAGGCCACTGGTCTCTGAGGAGGTGAAGGGGACTTGGAACTCTGGTTGCTCTTGGGGAATTGGACGTCCCCCTAAAACTAGGGGGGCCTACGTCCCCCACAAGAGGTAAAAGGAGAGTCCCTAAAGGGGCTAGAACTCCAGCCTCTGAAAAAGCCAGGGGGGCCCCAAATGCCCAAGTCGCCCCCTGGAATCCAGAGTAGGGCCAGAAGCCAGTGTAGCAAGGGGAGTCCAAACTGGCCGAGTGGGCCCCGAGAAGCCGGAGGGGCCGGGGTCCCCCGGAGGGGAGGCGGGGGCCATCCTCACCCGAAATCGTCGTCCATAGACTTGAAGAAGAACTTATAGCTGGGTCGCTGCAGAACGCCCTTAAAGTCCGCCAAGGTGACGCGCTCGGCGGGCAGGGGCAGTTTCACCAGGTACGGCGTCTCCTGCCCATCCAGGTGGTAGATGATCTTGGTCTCGCCCATGGCTCCGGCCTCGGGCCCGGCGGCCCGCGCGCGGCCTGCTCCGGCGGCCGGGCCGGGCCTCTCGGGCGGCGACGGCCCTCGGCGCGGCCCAGCGGCTCAGCCTAGCTCGGCGGCCGGCCGCGCCGCCAGCTCCCTTGTTCTCCGGCCGCTCCCGGGTCCCAGCGCCGCCTGCCGCCACCGCGGCCGCCGCTTCCGCTCCCCACTCTCCCGGCTCCGCTGGAGACTGCGACTCTTCCGGTGGCCGCGGCCCTACCCGGCTCTGCGCTGCGGCTCGGCCGGCTCCCCTCCCCCGACCCCGGCGCGGCCCCGCCCCGGCGCGAGCTCCGCCCCTGGCCGCCTCCGCGCCTCGCTGGCCTCACGGCAGATGGCCGGGCCCTCTACCCCGCCCCGCGGGCACCCCGCGGACACCCCGCGGTGAGCTCGGCCGCCTGCGCTCCGCTCCCTGGCCTGCGGGGAGCTTGGTGGCGGTCGCCTAGGCTCCCCAGACAGGGAAGGGCAGATCTCACCAGGATGGCCGCGTTCGCGGACTCATCAAGGCCCTGGCTCTGGACCCCAGGGGGATCGGCTGTTCCTCAGCAGCCTGGGGTCACTTTGGTCCCCAGAGGTGGGTGGGGCGGCCCGGGGGGCGGGCGGTTCTGACCAGGTATCGATGGAGGAAAGTGACCTTCATGTGGCCCTTTTAGGGTCTGTTGGAAAGCATAGTTGCTGTCACTGAGTCTACCAAACTGAGTTCCTTGAGGACAGAATGGAATCGAGTTGATTCCTTCTTCTAACCTCAGTACAGGGCACCTGGGTGGCTTAGTAGGTTAAATGCCTGCCTTCGGCTCAGGTCATGGTCTCAGGGTCCTGGGATGGAGTCCCATCAGGCTCACTGCTCAGCGGGAGTCTGCTTCTCCCTCTCCCTCTGCCCCTCCCCTCTGTTCCTGCGCGCGCGCGCTCTCTCTCTCTAAATAAATAAATAAAATCTTAAAAAAAAAAAAAAAAAACACCTCAGTACAATACCTAGGTGCGAAGCTGTGGCTTAATAAATGGAATGATGCAGAATGAGATGAAAATGAGTGCATGACTGGGCCAGTAAGTCTCAAACCAGAACTAGGTATAATAGGTCCCTGACAGATCTCTTCACCCCTTAGCTTTTAATTCATTTAATAAATGGGTGCCCACCAAGGTGCAAGGCACACTGCAGGGGATAAAGTGAAAACAAGACAGTTAAGGCTGCCCTCAGTCAGGACTTTCATTCATCTGAAAGGCGGCACACCAGCTTGTAATAAATAACTTCAGAGGGACAAATGCTCAGAAAAAGATAAAATGGAGTGATGTGGTAGTAAAAGGGAGAAGAGAGCCATGGGTGGTTAGAGAAAGCCTCTTCCATTCGAGCAAAGACATAGAATGGAAAAAGCAGCGGCTAGAAGGTCCAATGTGGGGGGAAAAGCATTCCAGGCAAAGGGCACAGCCAGGTGTAAAGGCTCAAGGCAGGAATAAACTCTCCCAATTTGAGGAACAAGAAGGCCATTGTGACTATAGTGATAGTGGTAGAATGAGGCTGGAGAGGTAGACATAGGTCCTTTAAGGCCACAGGAACAAGTATGGGCTCCACCCACTCCATTTTGTACACTGTTGCCAAATTAGCATTTCCTTTCTTTTTTTTTTTTTTAAAGACTTCTTTTATTTATTTATTTGACAGAGAGAGACACAGCAAGAGAGGGAACACAAGCAGGGGGAGTGGGAGAGGGAGAAGCAGGCTTCCCGCTGAGCAGGGAGCCTGATGCGGGGCTCAATCCCAGGACCCTGGGATCATGACCTGAGCTGAAGGCAGTCGCTTAACGGCTGAGCCACCCAGGCGCTCCTCAAATTAGCATTTTCAAAGTACCTCTTCCACACGACTCTTCTGCTCAGAAATCTCTCCACATTCCCCAGGGCTTTCCAAATATTCTTAGCACAATATTCAAAACTCTCCATAATCGAAATTACCTACCTCTACAGCTATTTTTTCATGATATCCTGGCTAAATTTTTTACTTCAGCAAATCAACCTATTTGCTAGCCCCTGCACATACCTTGTGTACTTTCATTTCATACCCTTCTCTTCACTTTTTAAATTAAATATATGTGCGTATTAAGAAAGCTCTTAACAGCAGTTCTCTGTCCCATTTTCCACCCCAACCCAGTACATACATATTTTTAAACCTCATACTAGTTATCGATTTATGCATTCTGGACATTGCTTATTTATTTCCAAATTTGATTGATGGATTTATCTTTCTTCCACCTCCCCCTAACCTCTTAAAATAGTGAAATCATACTCTTTGGTTAAGTCAATATAGTTTTTAGTATTGACATTTTGCCTATGAGTAAATGCTTCCTTTTTACAACTTTTCGTTTCTCCTGGCATTAATCATTCCTTTACTTTTGCATTTGCTTTTTAAAATAGTATATCTACCATTAAGTCTTACCATATATTCTAATAGTTTCTCAATGCATATTTTGTTTACACTGTCAAATATATTAGATAATCCAACCATTTTTTTCCCCTTGGAGCCTTCCATTCTCTTGCTCTGGTCTGCACTGTTGGCTGTCTCAGCCTATGCACGGCTGTCATCCTGGAACTTCTCTGCATCATCCTCAGAATTCCCTTTACCTCTCCTCCCTGTTGGGTCCCCATTTCCTGGATATTTTACTCCTTTGCTTTGGTAAAGCACACCCGTTGGTGGACTTTGAAAGCATGGGAAATAAAACCCTTTTCAAGAACTTGCAAATCTGAAAATATGATTGAAAGTAACTTTCCTTCAGAATTTTGAAGGTATCACTACATTGTCTTCCAGCATCCAGTGTTGCTATTAAGCAGCCAGTTTGAGCTCTGTTTTTCCTAAGGCTTTGCACATTACTTGTTTTTACTCTCTCTGGAAGTCTTTAGGAAGTTCTCTTTATTCCTGGGGTTCTGAAAAAATTTTTAAAGATTTTATTTATTTATTTATTTATTATTTATTTTTAAGATTTTATTTATTTGTCAGACAGAGAGAGAGAGCACAAGCAGGGAGAGCAGCAGGCTCCCCGCCAGGCAAGGAGCCCGATGCAGGACTCGATGCAGGACTCGGACTCCATCCCAGGACCCTGGGATCACAACCTGAGCCAAAGGCAGACACTTAACCACTGACTGAGCCACCTAGGCTTCCCGGGGTTCTAAAATTTCATGGTGATATGTCTTGGTGCTAATTTACTGTGCTAGGCACTTGGTGAGCCCTTTCCATCTAGAAATTCAACAATATTTCCTTGAATTATTTAATAACATCACTACCATTTTCCCTGTTTTTTATAACTCCTGTTAGATGTTCGACCTTCTAGATTGATCCTTTATTTTTTTCCCTCCTTTATCATACATTCCCTTTTATTTTTAAATGACTGCACCTTTTTTGGGAGCTTTTCTTGACATTTCCAACCTTTCCCCTATCCAATTGGATAGGTAAAATGTTCACAATTCAAAATTCAACTACTTAAGGATGGATGTAGTCTCCATCCTATTCAGGTATGCAGTCCTCCAATTCTCAGTAGGAAATAATTCACTTATTTTTAATTTCTAAAAACCTTGTTATCCAGTTCTCCCTTTTCATAGTACTTTCTTCATAGACACAGTATCTTCCCTCTTTGAATTTTAAGAATAATTATAGCTCCACGCTGCCTTGAGGTTTTCAAAAATCTCCCTACTTTCTCATTGTTTCCTTCATTTCAGTTTTGTTTTGGTCCCCACCTGTCACATTGGAAGTTTCCTCAAGTGTTCGATGGCCATTGGCGGTCTATTCACATTTAAGAGCAAGATACTAAAAAGCTGATTGGAAGCTGTCCATGTCCAGGGCTTTTTTTGTTTTTTGTTTTAAGATTTTATTTGTTAAAATAATCTCTATACCCAAAGTGGGGCCTGAACCCACAACCCTGAGATCAACGGCCGCACATTCCACCGACTGAGCCAGCCCCCACATATAGGGCTTATTAACTAACAGGTTTCACTGCAGGGTGATCAAGTGGGGGTGATGATGGCTTTTGTTTTGAGGAAACAAAAAATATAAGTATTTAAAGGCTTTCTTTTTTTCCCCTGTTTTTCAGTTTGTTTTTGCCTGGTATGTGCTGATATTCAGAGCCCTCATATACTTTCACTTAATCCCTCATTTCCAATCTAGCCCCTCCCCCCCCGTCCCCATGTCTGCTCTTGAGTCCAGAGGCTCCAGTACCTCTTCCCTAAGGTTCTGAAATTTCATTCATTCTACTGGGCACTCATGAGCTCTGTCAGTCTGAAAACTCAAGACCTTTGGATTTAGGAAAACTTCATAAATATTTCTTTGATAATTTCCTCCCACCATTTCTCCAGAGACTAAATCTCCCACTTCTCGCAAGATTAGCAGGGCTAATCACCTGGCTAAATTGGATGAGGTAGAGACCTGGGAGGCCTTTTCTTATATAGACCTTTGATTCCTCTCCACCCCACCCTGTTAGCAACGAATCCTTATCCCCTCTGCTGTGCCTTTTCTGGGTCTAAAAGGGCACATTGGGTTTGCTTTTTGTTAAAAACCACCTCAGCAGACAGAACCCATCTCATTCTGCTCTGTTCAGTCAACTTTCAGTCTTTGATTTATTTTTCATTTTTCAAAATGTCAGTGTCTCTCATGCATTGTGATCACCTCAGGTTTTCCTTATTGAGTTATGGGCCTTTTTTGAAGAATTCCTTTAGCATTTAAATAGGGTTTGGGAAAAAGTAAAAAACCCACGTGTTTAATGTGCCATATTTAAATGGAAACCCTTTGCTTTGCTTTTTTTTTTTTTTCTTGATTAAACATATTTATTCACAGCATGCCTGACTCTGTGACAAGCAGGCTTGAGCCCTGGTCATTCTGGCTCTAAAGGGCAGTGTGTTCTGCGGACAGGTGCCTGCCACTCTACCTCTTAAACTCCACCTGTGTGTATACCTTGGTGATATCATGGTATCTGCCTTCAGGGGGCTGGTAGTTGGAGATTGGTGGCGTGTAATCTGGCCCTTCGCTTTCAAAGGGGAACAGATTGGGGTCCCGCTTGGTGGCCTCCACATGTAGCTCTGGGGACAGGAGTTGCAGCTCCTGCAGAGCTTCCTGCTGGGACTCAAGCATGGACCTGATGGCATCCCTCTCCTTCTCATGCTTTTGATGCTTGTACAGAGACCACTTCTTCAGGAGCAGAGCTCTCTGCTCACTCTCCTCAAAGGAAAGCTCCATGTGAGGCTGCTGTCTTGCTTTATCCAAGAGCCTCACAGGTGTAATAAAATCTTCGATGGGAATTAGCTCCTGGCTAGCTTTCTCCAGTCGTCTGATCCTCTTTTTCAAACGGTCCTTTACTGCTTGGTCTTTTTTAGGACCTACCTTTTTCTTCTTTCACAGAGGTTCTGCTCTCATGGGAATGAGCCCCCAGAAGGACAAAAATGAAGCTCGCTGGTAGGTGTCTCTAATCTGTGTCTGCCATGTTCCCAGAAGCCAACTCCGAGAGCGCAGAGCGTGAGCAGAAACTCCCAGCGCCGCGAAGGCCATGGCCCCTCTGGCAGTCGACCCGACCCACTGCTTTCGGGCGCGCGCCCCTTCGTGGTCCAGCCCGCAGTGCTCCTCTCAAAGGTCCAGCCTTCCCGTCGTTCCGCGTTCCCCACCCTTTGCTTTGCTTTTAAAGTCCCCTTCTACCCCTTTCTACTTTTAGGCCACTCAGGTGTCACAATCCTGTAAGCCTTCCCTAATTACTCCACTGGAAGGAATCTCTTCCTTCTATAAAGTTCTATAGGCCACCCTCTGATCCCTGCCACCCATTAGGTACAAATCAGAGGTGCCCTATAAGTTATTTGTATTTAACTGCTCCTAGTAGTCCATGCCATAACCTTTATATGCCCTCTAGGCACTAGGTCCTGTATCTGAAAAGCAAAAACTGAGATTTACTGAATAAGAAAAGTAAATTAAGCTCCTGTGTTTTCCTCTTTAGAAATACTCAGTAATGCCCCTCACATCCGAGTACAAATCAGTATCATTTTCCTTAGCTTACTCCTTTCTACCCAAATAAAATGAACATTGGCAACCATTTTATCTGTGATGTTCAGGAGGGCCACTCGTTACCAGTAACATTTGCCATGGTTTAAGTGTCAATAGGGTAAAGGTTTTAGGACGACAACAAAGAGCTAAAAAAGATGAGACAGAAGGGCATGTCTCATAGTTGAGGTTAAAGGAGACTATATAGCAAAATGGCAAACTCCAGCATGGCTCTATCAATGACCAGTTATGGGACATCTCTGAACGTTAGGCTCCTCATCTGAAAATGGGGATAAGACCTACATCATCTACTGTGAAGGTTAGCTAAACACATGAAAAGTATTTAGCAAAATGCTTATCATACAGTAAACACTCTCTCAATATTAGGGGAAAGCCCATTTCATAGGATCTTCCTCTGTTCTTAGGATACCCATTGCTGCCTTGGGGTTATATTTGCCTCTGGAGGCAATTTCCCTTCACTGAGACACTGAATATGCTGAAACAGAAAGAATTCTTGATTATGAGATTCAAGTCCTTAGCTCTACCCCTCTTAAGAGTCTTGAGACCTTAAGCAAACTTCCTTATCTTGAAGATGTTGAATATCCCAGCTTCCCTGGTAGTAGTACTGGGTCAACTGGACAAAGCATATGAGGGACTGGCAGTTGGTTAATGGACTTTACATAGCTTGGATCATCACCCCTGGCAGGAAAGTGTTTGGACTAGGGCTCTATGGAAACAGGCTCAGGCACACCACTCCAGGACCACAAATTGGTCCACAGAGGCTGGAAAAGAATCTAAGCCTCTGACTACCCATGAGCAATGGTCAATTAGCAAGGCACCACAGTACCACCTAGTGGCTGTTAACACGCCACTTCTCCCTCTCCCCTAGGTGTTAGGGAAAAGCGGCCAGGTTCAGAACTCTTTGGTCACCTACATCAAGAGCTGATCAGTCAGAATTGGAGAGAAACCAAATACACCCCTCTCTCTCTTTTTTAATATTAACAAATACAAGCAGCAGAAAGGGCCAGCTGCTCTCTGCTGTTCCCTGAGAAAGCCAGAGCACAAAAGTGTTCCCCTGGGCTTCCTCTAACTGCAGGGCCTGCTTTGCTCCTCCTTGGGCAGAGCTCTGTTCCAGCCCAACTTCCCTTTTCCCAACTCTGCGGTCAGGATGGGAGGCACGTGGTTGCTGGCGGTGGGAAGAATACTGTAGTTCCAGCGTCTGCTCCTTTAAGTCTCCGCTTGGATCGCAGTCACTCATCCTTCTGCAACTAGCTTCTCATTTGCTCTGGCCCAGAAGCCAGGAGGGATATCAACCACACCCACAGAAGCAGGCAGTGCAGCTTTTCAGTCATCTTCTGATGACTCCTCTTCTGCCTCTTTTAGCCACTGGATGAACCTCTGCAGCTGTAAGGAAGCAGAGTGGAGAGCTACTGAGGGAGGGGCATATAAACATCTTTAACAGCCACAGAGTCCCAGGGACCAATCACTCTGGAGTCTGTGGCCAAGAGCCAGGGGACCAGACAACCACCGTGGTGACAGGAGGGTGGCCTGACTCACCTGTTGGTTCTTGCGCAATTGCCGGCCCTTGTCAGTCATATCCTTTTGGCTGAACCAGCTCAGGATTGTTTCCTCAGCCAGGATCTCCAGCTGGTAGAAAGCCATGAGTACCTGCACAAGGCCAAAAGAAGAGATCTCAGGGACCTTGCAGAATCCAGCAAGATATAATAGATAACAAAGGAAGAGGAGGCAAGATCTTAGCACCTCTCTCTACCAGACTGTCAGCTTCCTTTAAAACACCAAGCAGTTGCTTTTAAAAGAGACAAAAATGAGCTTTTCACTCTGCTACTGGGACAGGTATAATTTCTGGAACCAGTGCTGGGTCGCCAGGATAATCCCCAAATGGTTGCCTTACTAGCCTGGCTCCCAGCTGTACTATCCCAGCAATCAGCACAATAATAGGGGTGGAACGGTGCTATTAATCAAATCCTATACTGGATTCGTGTCGGCCTGTTTTGTGTCTCCATGGAGGTAGCCAAGACCTGTTTCCAAGCAAATCCAGGACTCTGGGGCTTGAGGTGGTATTCACCTTGGCCATGGAAGTACTAAGAGCTTCATGCTCCAGGAAGAAGTCCTCAATGGCTGCCAATGCTTCCAAATGATCAGCTGCACGCTTTATGTAGTTCCTAAAAACAGGGCTCCAGGACTTGAGCAGCTATGGAAGAAAGGAGAAGGGAGCAAGGAGCTGCAATATATTCCTGAGCATGCACCTATACCCAGATAGCAAAGAAAGTCAATACTGAAAACATGGGACTTTCAGGATATGAGAAAACAAGAGGGAGATGATACAGGCCTGAGGAATCATGTCAACCCTGGCAGTCAGGGCTGGCAAAAAAGAAAAGATTTCCCAGGAAAGTGAAAGGGGGTCAGATGCTATAGGCTGCCTCAAAATACCTATTACCAGCCTAAAGGATCTCATTCTGGGTCAAATCATTTCAGTCGGAGAATATAAAAGTCCAGGTCTATTCTGGGCATACCTTTGGGGTCTAGTATGGTCTGAATCCTGGAGTCTCAAAGAGCACTCAGTATTGAACCTAACTTGACTTCTCTGGACCAGCCAAGTTTGCTCTAGTACCCAATCTGCATCCAAAGGCAAGGAGAAAGGAACCACAAGTAACACATATTCCACAATAAGACCCTCTACTCCCTATTTCCTTTAAAGTGAAACATGGCAAGGACGTGGATATGCCTCCACCCAGTCCCTTGTACCCAGCCCCGATCTTTGCTCACGGGAAGCAGCAGGGCACAGTAACGGTTTGGGTCCAGCAGGGAATCCGTTTGTTGCAGGGGGAACTCCAGGACCACGTGGCTCAGTACCTGCATCACCTCTTTTAGGCTTATGTTGTAGGCATACCTGTGGGGAGACGGAGGTGACACCAGGGCCTTCACTGGCCCTTTTAGCCTGCTGTAGGATTATGACTTTGGCAGGACACTGGGGGAAAAGTCGGCTGGAACCACATGCAAGAGGAGGGCTTTGGCAGGGGAAAGTCTGTGCTGAGGCTGGAACCTAATGCTCTCCTTGCTCCTAATGCTACTGGCCTTGTCCATTTGGGATGCTGAGGGAATCAGTTCCTATTTGGGAAAGGAATAGGAGAGAACCTCTACCTGCCTGGGATTACCCGGAGGAGAGAAGAAAGAGGGAGGGCTGGTCTTACTTGAGAGAGTTGATCTCTAGGACTAGATTGTCACAAGAAATGTTCTCTTCCTTGCCCCGCTGTAGTGTTCCCAGGACTTCATTCTGGAACACTGAAATAAGAGCACGAGTAAGTTCATGAACCAGTAACACTCCAGAATGCTTTAAGTTCTCTAGTCCTGACTTTATACCAAACCCTTCTGGGAGAAACACAAGTCTTTGGCTAGTTGATCCAGACAAAGAACAAACTCGGCGGTTTTCTTCTTTTGTCCCAGCACACTGCTCCCCTGGCCAATCACCTTTGATGTCATCCATCTGTGGGGAGCCTGCTCGGCTATCTAGCTCCTCGGAATCCATACTCTGCTCACTTTCAGTTTCACTCTCTTCTTCCACGTTGATCGTGAGTCCTGAGAACCCATAAGGGTGAGAAAAAAGAAAAGTAAGGAAAGAGCTGTTGACAGAGAGGAATATATCTGCCCTGTCTGAATGTATAAAGTAATGAACGAGTAGGCGGATTCTGAAGTGTTCACTCTTCATCAGAATATTCTGACCTGGGAAGGGGGGGTGACAGGAATAAGGCCTCGCTCACCCCACAGGTTCTGCCGTAGTTCCTCTTCATCCTCCACATTTATGTCTGCAGCTCTCCAGAGGTAGCCCTGGCCAGCAACTCCGACTTCTGCTGGATTGTAACCTGGAAAAGGCAGTGATCTTTAGTGAACGCATAGGAGAAGCACAATCCCTCCAGGAAGAAACACTGGTTTTCCCATGGGGCAGAGAGACACACAGATGCCCCACACCTAATTAGCCTCACACCTTTCAGCTTCACTTTCTCCTTTTCTTGGTTAGCCCCAGAATCGTCACTGAACTGGCCATCATCCTCATCTTCCTCTGCATCTGGAGGGTGCAAAGAGATCACCGAGCCCTCAGGCAGCGTGATGTTTGGGCCCACCACCACCTAGGGGACACAAAAAGAGTGGGTGACACAGCTTCATTAGTGTGTTGGGGAAAGGTACATCCTGACAACGAGAGCGATTTTTACTAAGCTAACTAGAAGACAAATGAATCCACTGGATTTGGACTCTCAATTCAGGCTGGATCATGGGTGGACATAAGGCCCCTCTGGCTCAGCATGACCACCACTCAGTTTGGGGTCTTTGTGCAGTATGGAGCAGGTCTCACCTGGGAAGTGAGGACACAGCGTGGCTTCAGTGTAACTTGTTCCTTGACTTCAGCATTGTCACAGAGCAGAGACTGATGGATCTGTGCTCCAGCAGCCACTTGGACACCCCGCCACAGGTAGGCCTGGTCCAGCACCACGTTATCACCTGGCTCAGAACAGGAAGTACTCCTGGTCACTCAGGGTTCCAGACCAGGGCCATTCCTGGAGGATAGGGCTGACTGATACCAGCATGGCTCCCATCCAGCTCTGATACTCCACCCCCAATTCACCAGAATCACCCTCTCCCCCTCTACACTCCAGCCCGAGGATAGAACAGTGCTTAGCATGACCATCCTCCACCAGGTTTACAACAATCACAGACTATATACCGGACTTAAGAACCTGAGAACCTTCAAGATATCTGGGGACCCCTTTGAACTCAAGAACCTTATTAGAATCATATCCACATCTAGAAGCAGAACTAAAATTTCCCATCTCTTCTTGTACACTTTAATTAATTTTTTAAAAGACTTTATTTTTAAGTAATCTCTACAGCCAACATGGGCTCAAACGCACAACCCCAACATCAAGAGTTGCATGCTCTACCAACCAAACCAGCCAGGCACCCCTCTTCTTGTACATTTTAGAATTAGAATCTTATTGTTCTTTTAAAGGACAGTTCCATTAGAAGCATCCCATTCCTACAACCAAAGTGAGTTACCAAGAGGCCAACCAGGCAGTTATGGTTGAGTAAAAAGAACACTGGACTTAGAATACTTAGATTCAAGTCCTAGCACTACCTCTCATTACCTATGACCCTGAGGGAGACAACCTCTTTGAGCCTGTTTGCTTGACTATAAACTGGAGATAAATAATACCTACTTCCCAAGGTTTTTGTGAGGATAAATGAAACAATGTATGCCAAAGCCCTTTGTAAACTGCAATGCACCAAACAGATGTTATTATTGCATGTTAATTATCCACTTGGTCCTGAATGTGAATAGGGTACTCTGGAATGTGAAGAGTCACCCAGTAAGAGGCTCACAGGCCACATATTAAAGGCCACAAATTTCACATCCCCATTCCCTCCTTTATTAAGGTAGCCACTCTAGTTCCTTATTCTCAGGGACTTATCCCTCTGTATCCTTCTCTACACACCCCCCCACCCCAGGTTCCTGCTCCTAGAATGACCATCCTGACTTCCCCACTGTGCTCACCAATGTGGCAGCCGGGGCCAATGACACTGTTGGTGATAAAGCAATTGCTGCCAATGACAGTGCCAGAACCCAGAAGCACATTTTCCTCCAGGATGCTGCCATGGCCCAGGCTGACCTCAGGCCCTCGGTAAATGTTATGCCGGGAATGAGTGCAGCTCTGGGTTGTGTTGTCAGTGAAGTTCGCCTCTGGGGTGAGAGGGTAGACCCATCGGCGGATGACATCAGCACAGACTGCCGCATACATGTGCAGGTTGGAGACCCGGGCACCATATTCCCTAGTTGTCACGTGCATGTGGATCTGGTTTCCTAGGATCTGAATGGGAAGAAGGAAAGGGAGGTAGCCCAAGCAAGTAAGAGTGGAAGAACACACCCAGGTACAACTCTTTTTTTTTTTTTTTTAAAGATTTTATTTATTTATTTGAGAGAGAGAGAATGAGAGACAGAGAGCATGAAAGGGAAGAGGGTCAGAGGGAGAAGCAGACCCCCAGCTGAGCAGGGAGCCCGATGTGGGACTCGATCCCGGGACTCCAGGATCATGACCTGAGCCGAAGGCAGTTGCTTAACCAACTGAGCCACCCAGGCGCCCGGTACAACTCTTTTTAACCTTAAGTTCCCCTCTGCCCCTCAATGTCATAGCCAAATAGCCAAAATTTTTTTTTGTGTCTGATTCCCTCTCTCCTGCAGCTCTTTTCCTTCATCCTAAGGCTCCATAAAACACAAAAGGGGACCAAAAGTTATCATCAGCATGGGATAATATCATAGTCCTCTTCTAAAGAGGCCCGGGAGCCTTCTTACCTCCTCATTCACTAACAGGCCTCGCACAAAGTCATCTCGAGTTTGGTAGTCAAAGTTGTCTGTAAAGAGTTGAGGCACCTGTGGGGGGAAGGTGGGTGGGGCCAAGGTGAGTGCTATTCTCTGGAAACAAAAATAAGTCCCTACAGACCTATCAGACCCTATGATAGCTGGACAAGGGCCAGAATCCCAAAAAGGTTCCCAATGGGATATTGGAGTCAGGATGACAACACCTATTTACTGTGGAACTCAGAGTTCTACTCTTTGGATGTGCAGCCCTGGCCCTGAAAAGCTCACCTGAGGAGAGCAGATGCTGATATGACAGTCCAGTAAATCATAGCGAATCTCTACTCCATCTCCACTGCCCTGGAACAAACTCTGTGGGGAGAAGGTATAAGGACTTTATTTAAAAAAAAAAAAAAAAAAATTTTATTTATTTATTTATTTGAGAGAGAGAGAGCACACAGGGGGAGGAGCAGAGGGAGAAGTAGGCTCCCCGCCGAGCAGGGAGCCTGATGTGGTGCTTGATCCCAGGACCCTGAGATCATGACCTGAGCTGAAGGCAGACGCTTAACTGACTGAGCCACCCAGGCGCCTGGTATAAGCACTTTAACCTGTCTCTTGCTGAAGCCTGTCACTCTCCCACCTCAAGGACCCCAGATACCCACACACCAGCGGAAAAGAAAACCGTCGAAGGCCTTGGGTCTTCTGGAAATGGAGAACCCGGTTTGTGGCACTATCCACAGCCACTACCACATTGTCCTCATGGCAACGAGTTGGGTGGCTAGGGGACGACTCTTTGAAGATCATTGTCATCACAGATACATTTTTTTCTAGCTTCCGCCTCAATCTATAAAGTATAGGAGGGAGAGAGCAGCAAAACAGCAGTCTTAGGGCTCTGCTGGTCACACACCCTTTGTCCCTACCATCTTCCCATCCTGACCTGTGTTCTTCCAGGGCTCTGGTAATATTGATGTTTGAGATGACGTCCCCATACACCAGAAGGAAGTCAGAGCGCACCAAGGCCTTGGCATCAACATCACGGAGAACATCCCCCAGTGATCGATATAATTCTGATGTAATTATTCGAACCACATTGAGGGATGTAGGGCGGCACCACTTGGATTTCCTAAAGGAAGGGGATGAGGGGAATGAGCAAATCAAGCATAAAGATCATGTAGAGCTTCCCTATTTTTCTCACCCATTCAACATTCACACCCCTTCTCTATGGCTTTTTGGGGTTCCTGCCAGCATCCTCTACTTCAAAGAGATTTATGAACTGTAATTAATGTTTTCAGCATCCTGTGTCACCAGTCTTGTTTTATGGGTTAGAGAAACATGGTTATTTCTTCTCCATACCCTGACACCTGTCCCCCAACACGGATTTGAATTCAAAATCCTGCTGAGATTTAGAGCATACAAAATATCCTGGGAACACACTTTCCATGCCACTTCTCTCCATCAAAGTCCAAACCAAACTTAGGAACTGTCTAAAGGACACCATGCTAACATCCTAGTCTTTATTCCCTGAACTTCCATAAATCCTGAGATTCACTCTTTTTCAAGAAGATTTCATCAAACATTTGTTAATTAACAGTGTTTACTATGTACTTTGTACGAAGCGAGGCACTGGGAATACAAAGATGAGAAAGAGCTCAATATTTAGAAGCTCAGTGGAAAAACAAAGATGTTAGTCTTGCAACTTGCATACTGGAGCCATTAAATAAAAACAAAACCTACGGGACAAAACTTTATAAGTGAGATTCAGAAAAAATCCAAATGCTATTCTTTAATCTTCGTTACAACTTTAGCTGCTCACCTCCTGATAAGTGAAGAGAAAGCCCTTAGTTCTTATGATGGAATCCAAATAGACATATTTTTCCCCTCACAATTTCCCCTTATTTAGTTATAACCATCCTAAGGGAAGTGGAAAAAATGGTGAAACATGGAAAGAAAAGTTGCAGAGCCTTACAGTAAATGTTCCTTGATTTGGGCAGCCTTCCAGCAACAAAAGACAAAGGTTTCCTGTACACCTGTGGCAGTCAGAAATTCCAGAGTGTAGTCAATTAGTGCCACATTGGCCAGGGGCAAGAGGACCTGGAAGGCAGAAGATGAAAAAAGTCTGAAGTCTTGAATCCACGAAAGGCCTCTAGGTACTATTCTTTCCTCCACTTAAGCACAATTTTCACTTCCCTACCAGTGTTTCCAAACACCATCGTTTTACTTTATCTTCTCAAGTGAAAAGTAATCAGGCCCCTGCCTTTGATGTTCACGGCATCCTCTAAGCATAAGAATCTACGGTGAGAATCTAATAGTAAGCATGGAATCTACTTGCTTAGCACCGGACATAGCTGCTACAGAACAGCAGGCCACCTTGGCAAAGGAAAATACTAAAAATCAATCATATCTCCAGAAACTTAAGTAATGATAAGTCCATTTCCCCCATAAAATTTCCTTCCTTGATACCTTTCTAAGGGGAGTCAGAGACTGACCACCCCAATCACTTGTCCCAAATGAACAACCTTTAGGTTTTTTGGGAGGAGTGGGAGTTAGGATTTTTCCTGAACTGAATGCAGCTCCCTGTCTTTGACTTAACTGGGGACTGCTGAGTGACCCAGCAATCCCTAAAACTAACTCGGTCCAATTCCCCAGTATCTAGACAATACTGGGTCTGCTGGCAACGAGCCACTAAACCTGCTCTGTCCTCCTTTTGACAGATGGCACCAGCTGTCATTAAAACCTGGAAAGAAAAAAAGCACACCCTCCAAGATTCAAGAAGGCTGTTACTATGGGATTAGACTGTTAACAGTCTGCTTTTTTTTTTAGGTATATGACCACCCTTTTGCAGGCAAAAGGAAGTGTTATTCCCATTCACCCAAGGATCTTTTTCCACTGCACAGTTAAAGGCATTACAGCCTCCGTCTGAAGCACTGAATCCCCATGTAAAGGCTTCTCACAAGCACTGCTTCTACATTTAACCCTCTGCACGCCTTCCAAACCTCAGGTGGCCAGGACTACGAGTGCCCATCCGCCAGAGCACTCCTCACTTAGGCAGCCGAAAGGATAACCTGCCCCAGCCCGGCCACCTTCGGGCCCTCTGGCTGCTCCCGCGCGCGGCCCTCACCCGAGGCTGGTCCTTGGAGATAGGGAAGAAGCGGCGATTGAAGCTATCTGCCACCAGAACTGCTTGCAGGGGTGGCGGCGGTTCCTCCTCGGTCCCTTTGGCTCCCCCGCCGCCGCCGCCGCCGCCTCCCGGCCCAGGGCCGCTTCGCTTGTTGGCCCGATTAGCCACCGCACCAGGCGCAGTCGCCGCCATCTTCTTCCCTCACGGCCACCACTTCCGCACGGAAACTGACACCGCTCGCAGTAGGGGACAAAAAGGACCCAGCGCTCGAAACGCGATGGACTAAAGGGGAAGGAGGGAGGAGACGGGGAGAGAGCAGTGCGCAGGCGTGTCCCCTAGGCGCGGGCCCCGGCTGAGGTGTGAGCTGGGAGGAGCAAACCGTGCGCCGCGGGCTGGCTCGGCGGGTTGAGGCGCGGGGTGGGGTGGAGTCCAATGGACCACAGACTCGAATTGCAGGTACAGTAGGCCTTCATTTGTACGCGAGCAAGCCGAGATTCTTGAGGGATGGTAGGACTTGGGGTCTCTGCGAGGGAGCCAGATCCATTCGGAATATGTAATCTTCCTTTGCCCGGAGCATGTTAACAACTGTAGTCCTCCATCTACATTCTAGTCACGTAAATGTGACCCGGCACCTTGGGGAGCTCGGAACCCATTCAGACATCCCCTTCCCTCAGGGGACTCACAGTCTACCTAAATACAGAACGTGATACAGTAGGGAGAGTAGTAATTCTGTTGAGCGCTGATGGTGGCCAGGGGACGATACAAACATTAAGTCATTTAATTCTTCACACATTTCTGCGAGAACATCTTACTCATTCGTTCATCTTATTCATTCGTTGGTTTCTTGAACTCTCAGAGGGGTGAACTTCCCCCAGCTACTAAGTGGAAGCACTGGTATTGGAACCGAATCTGTCCCACTTCATAGTTCCAGTCTTTCTGCCAAGTTAAGTGGGGATAAAAGTTACTGTTTTATGATTTCTTCATTTCTTCGTTCATGCGGCCTATCAGCATTTATTGAAACCCTACTCTGTCTTAGAGTGGAGTTGGGGTGACCAGAGAGTTGAGTGGGACTGGAGTTAAGCCCTGGAGGCGGAAGGAACTGCGAGCACAGAGGCGCATAGAGGCGCAAAGCCGTAGGCTCGGGAGATGCGGGAGGATTGGGGAAGAAGGCGGTGGCTGCGGGGAGAAAACCAGGCCTGCTGAGGAGCCAGACTCGGTGGGGACTCGGTGGAAGCGAGGCAACGCAGCTCGGGCGGCATTTGTAGGTCAGGAGCTTTCCAGCAAGGGACCGCGCCCTTTCTGCCCACAACTGTCCGAATTCCACGATCCGCTTATCCTGCAGAGTTTCTGCAAACGTTGTTTCCACCCATGCCCGCCTTGCTTGTTGGGATTTGAGGTTCAGAAGGCTTAGATTTGTTGTTTCCACGTGGGACCAGGGAGATCTTTCATTTCTTCTCCATACTAGTGAATGAGAGCGCTGGGCAAAAACCATTTCCTAAGGATTTTGGAAAATTTAGCCTCGAGAAGGAAAGAGAAGGCAACTCAGTGAAAGTTTTCAATTGAATTTATGTACATTGAAGAGAATGCTGTTCTACTGTCCTACAAATCCATAGGCAGAAAGAGAAAAAAGGATGACTAAATTGGACTAGTGATTTGCGGGTGCGTGTACACACAGAGGTGGGGTGATGGTGATAGTGGTGGTGGTGAAGCATATAGAAAATAGGTCCAGTTTTAGACATTTTTAAATGACTCTTGTGACCCAGGAAGGTGGTGAGTGATAAATCCAGTCCTTCTAATTTTGTAGACAGGCAACTGGATAGATGAGGTTTTTAATGGGATTCAGATGGGTCTCAGAGAGAATGTTTGTTTCAAAATTAATCGACTCAACAACAACAAAAATCCAAACAAAAATGAGTCAAGTTCTTGAGTAAACATTTCTCAAAAAAAGATGTACAAATGGCCAATAAAGTACATGAAAAGATGCTCAACATCACTAAACATTAGGGAATCACAAATCAGAAGTACAATGAGATGTCACCTCACATACTTAGGGATGGCCACTATAAAAAAAACAAAACAAAACAGAAAATAACAAGCGTTAGTGAGGATGTGGAGAAATTGGAATCCTTGTGCACTGTTGGTGAGAATGTAAAACAGAATAGCCACTGTGGAAAACAGGACAGTGGTTCTTCAAAAGATTAAACATAGAATTACCATATGATTCAGCAATTCTACTTCTGGATATATACCGCAAAAAAGTGAAAACGGGGACTCAGATATTTATACACTCATGTTCATAGCATCATTATTCACCATAGCTAAAAAATGGAAAGCAAACCAAGTATCCATTGACGAATAAGTGGATAAGCAAAATGTGAGATATACATATGACAATGTTATTCAGCCCTTCAAAACAAACAAACAAATAAACAAACAAAAAAAAGACGGAATGTTATTCAGCCTTAAAAAGGAAGGAAATTCTGACATAAGCTATAGCATGGATGAACCTTGAGGACATTATGCTAAATGAAATAAGCCAGTCACAAAAAGACAAATACTGTATAATTCCATTTATATGAGGTACCTAGAAGAGTCATAACAGATAGTAGAATTGTGTTTGCTAGGGGCTGACTGGGACAAGAAAATGGGGAGTTATTGTTTTTAAAAAATTTTTCTTTTGTTTTCTTTTCCAAAGATTTTATTTATTTATTTGAAAGAGTATGTGTTGATAAATGTTCAGACTTTTTTTGTGTGTGTGTGCAGGTTTGCTATTACAGGTAATGCTGCAACAAGCATCCTTGATATTGATATCTTTATAAATTGCATTCATTTCTTAGAATTCATTCTTAAAGGAGAGTGACTGGTTCAAATTGGATACAATTCCCATGGCAAATGATAACGCTGTTGAACTCACTGGGAAGCCTGCTGAGGCTTAGATGTTTAATTATTACGTAATTGCTATCCATGGAAAATGTGTCTTTTTGTCCTTACAACAGCAATATATGGGAGTACGTTTCCCTACAGCCTCACCAACAGAGTATGTTGTCAACAATTCGGAGTTTCTGCCAATCCATAGAGGAAAAGAAGTGTACTTTTAATTTTCATTTCCCTTATTTTGAGAAATGTTGAACATCTTTTCACATGTTAAAAGACCATTTGTATTTCTTTGGTCAACTATCAGTTCTGGTTCTTTTTGTAAATTAATATATCAGCGCTAAAGTTTCAAAATGGGTCTTGAATATCAATCAGTTTAGAATGTAAGTTCTGTGAAAATCAGGGCTTTCCATCTGTTTTATTCACTACTGTATCCCAGATGTCTAGAAGGATACTTGGCACATGGCACATGCTCAATAAATATTTGCTGAATGAATGATGGGTTGTTGCTAGTCAGTAAGTGAGAGTCTGATGAGACAATTTTGAGCAAATAAATAAAAGTAATTTCAGTCTCTCCCAAGCTGAGGCTTGCAGGGTTTTTTGTTTTGTTTTTTAATTGTGGTAAAATACAACACAAAATTTCCGGTCTTAACCATTTTTAAGTACACAGTTCAGTAGTGTTAAGGACATTCTCATTGTTGTGCTACTGTCACCACCACCCATCCATGGAACTCTTTTCATGAGTTGCAGAACTAAAGCTCTGTACTCATTAAACAATAGCTCCGCATTCCCTCAGCTCTGGCAACCAGCATTCTGGTCTATTAAAGTCTATTGTGTATCTTTGGAGAAATGGTCTATTTGACCATTTTTAATTTTTTTTTAAGTTGTAGGAGTTCTTTATATATTCTGGATATCAATCTCTTATCAGATATATTATTTGCAAATATTTTCTCCATTTCCATGGGTTGCCTTTTCACTCTGTTGATAATGTCCTTTGATGCACAGAAGTTTTTACTTTGGTGAAGTCCAACTTATCTTTTTGTTGTTGTTGTTACCTGTACTTTTGGTGTCATATCTGAGAAATCATTGCCAAATCCAATGTCATGAAGTTTTTTTCTCCTGTTTTCTTTTAACTTCTAAATGGCACTTTTTTTTTCCCTCCGTAGGTTCTACTACAGAGATATCAAAATAATGGTAGAATATGTCCCCTGCAGGGTACCCCTGATACATGCACAAGAGCTGGCCATTTCTAGGCATTACTAAAGAGTCAGGACTCTAGGGGCACCTGGGTGGCTTGGTTGTTAAGCGTCTGCCTTCGGCTCAGGTCATGATCCCAGGGTCCTGGGATCAAGCCCCGCATCAGGCTCCCTGCTCAGTGGGAAGCCTGCTTCTCCCTCTCCCACTCCCCCTGCTTGTGTTCCCTCTCTCCCTGTCTCTCTCTGTCAAATAAATAAATAAAATCTTAAAAAAAAAAAAGAGTCAGGACTCTGGTGATTGCATGCTTCAAGCTGGTGGATTAGAATACTTTGACAGTAAATCTTAGAGCCTTTTGTTCTTCTCAGCTGGGCTTACTTGTGGCTTAGTAATTAGAGCCGAGTGTTCACTGCCACAAGTGTTGTTTATTTTTCTAGTTACTTTTGGATCTGGAGTCGTTGTTCTGAAAGTTGAGGGTTCTAAATATGTTATAGCTGAGGTTTTTACGTTCATGTCCTAGCTTGTTAGGAAATGACAGAATAACTAAAGGTCTGAGTTCTCTCCCATTCTTTTTTTTTTTTTTCCCTCCCTGGAATCTTCACTATCACTTTCAGTGATAAAACTAGTTTCTATAGGTATAACAATCCTCTTTGTCTTCCAGGCTGAGAGTTGAGGAAAAAATATCCTCTAAACCTTCTATAGTTCAGACAAAACAGACTGGGATTATTCAAAAGAAACTTCACTCAAAAATTTAAGGGAAGAAGTGCCTGGGTGGCTTAATGGTAAGCATCTGGCTCTTGATTTCTGCTCAAGTTGTGGTCTCTAGGTG
Source organism: Halichoerus grypus (assembly GCF_964656455.1). Classification (NCBI taxonomy): domain Eukaryota; kingdom Metazoa; phylum Chordata; class Mammalia; order Carnivora; family Phocidae; genus Halichoerus; species Halichoerus grypus. Next base: position 81,287,386 of record NC_135712.1, read on the forward strand.
TGAGATTGAGCCCTGTGTTGGGCTCCACACTCAGCCGGGAGTCTGCTTCTCTCTCTCTCTCTCCCCCTCTCTCCCTCCCTCCGCCCCTCCCCCACCCCTGCTTGCGTGTGCACGCGGGCTCTCTCTCTCTAAAACAAACAAATAAACAAATAAATCTTTAAAAAAACTTAAGGGTAGAGAAGAAGGGAGGGGAAAAAAGGGAAAATAAAGTCATTGACATAAAATACTTGGGCTGGACCTTGATAAGATGCCGGAGTTGGGCACCACCACCCCCTAGAGGTCATTGCTGTGTTGTGCACGAACCTATTCTGCAATTACCTTAGACTTATTCAGGTACCTTTTTTTTTTTTTAAGATTTTATTTATTTGAGAGAGAGAGAGCACAAGCAGGGAGAAGCGGGTTCCCCGCTGAGCAGGGAGCCCCATGCGGGACCCGATCCCCGGACACTGGGATCATGACCCAAGCAGAAGGCAGCTGCCTAACCTACTGAGCCACCCAGGCGCCCCTGAGACCAGTTTTCTTGAAGATGGCTTGAGCTTTGTGGATGGGGAGAGAGCCAATAGGGTTCCTGAGACAGCATTGCCAAGAGAAAAAAAGTATGGTTAATAGATCAGCTTGATTATCAGAGTCTTGAATCCTGGTGGAGCAGGGATTGTAGGAACAGTGTGACACTATACCTGACATGCTCTTTATTCAGCCCCCCCCAAGGGACATGTGTGCTCCTGGAGGCAGAGGGCTGTCGTGTGAAGGAGAGGAAGCAGGTAGGGTGACCAACTGTCCCTGTTGTCCAGGACTATCCCAATTTTAGCACTGAAATTCCTGCATCCTGGACTCAAGGAAACTCTCAGTCCTTGGAAAACTGAAATGTTGGGTTACGACAGAGGCAGGTCACTAGGTGCCTGTGGTTCTGCTGTGGTAACTCCCTCCTAAAGAGCCTACCCGGAGGGGCACCTGGGTGGCTCAGTCGTTAAGCTTCTGCCTTCGACTCAGGTCATGATCCCAGGGTCCTGGGATCGAGCCCTGCATCAGGCTCCCTGCTCAGCGGGAAGCCTGCTCCTCCTTCTCCCACTCCCCCTGCTTGTGTTCCCTCTCCCATTGTGTCTCTTTCTGTCAAATAAATAAATGAAACCTTTAAAAAAGAAAAATTAAGAGCCTACCTGGAGAAATAACCAGAGGTTCCCTAATACCTGGACAAGAAGGAGATCCTGAGTCTGGTGGGCCAGAGGATGTTAGCAACACTGTGGCACTTACTGGTGGCAGAACTGCAAAACACCAAAGACAAAAAAAAATTAAAGGCAGTCAGAGAGAAAATATATATTATCTAAAGGGGAACAGAAATTAGATTGACTTCACTAGAGCAAAATGGAAGCCAGAAAATAGCATAACATCTTTAGTTTATTTTATTCTACTTTTTAGAAGATTTTAATTATTTATTTGACACAGAGAGAGAGCGAGCGAGCACAAGCAGGGGGAGCGGCAGGCAAAGGGAGAAGGAGAAGCAGGTTCCCCGTGGAGCAGGGAGCCCTATGCAGGGCTCGATCCCAGGACCCCAGGATCATGACCTGAGCCGAAGGCAGACATTTAACTGACTAAGCCACCCAGGTGCCCCAGCATAACATCTTTTTTTTTTTTTTTAAAGATTTTATTTATTTATTTGACAGAGAGAGACACAGCAAGAGAGGGAACACAAGCAGGGACAGTGGGAGAGGGAGAAGCAGGCCTCCCGTCCAGCAGGGAGCCTGACGCATGCAGGGCAGGGAGCCCGATGCATGTGGGGCAGGGAGCCTGATGCGGGGCTCAATCCCAGGACCCTGGGATCGTGACCCCAGCCGAAGGTAGATGCTCAACGACTGAGCCATGCAGGCGCCCCCTAGCATAACATCTTTAAAGTGTTAAGAGAAAATATTGTCAACCTAGAATTCCCTTCCCAGAGAAATTATCTTTCAGGAACAAGGGTGAAATACATACATTTTCAGATCAACAAAAACATACCATTAATCAACAAAAGACCATTTTTAATGGAACTTCTTTTTTTTTTTTTAAGATTTTATTTATTTATTTGACAGAGAGAGAGACACAGCGAGAGAGGGAACACAAGCAGGGGGAGTGGGAGAGGGAGAAGCAGGCTTCCCGCGGAGCAGGGAGCCCGATGCAGGGCTCGATTCCAGGACCCCGGGATCATGACCTGAGCCGAAGGCAGACGCTTAACGACTGAGCCACCCAGGCGCCCCTTTAATGGAACTTCTTAAGTTCTACTGTCCAGGGCAATAGCCACTAGCCACATATGGCTATTTAAATTAAAATTATAAAAAATTCAGTAATGAGTCACATTTGCCACATTTCAAGTGATCAATAATCATATGTGGCCGGCAGCTTGTATATTGGACAATGCAGATATTGATTATTTCCACCATTTGGAACAGCATATTGAATAGCACTGTTAAAAGATATACCTCAAGCAGAAGGAGAAAATTCCAGAACAAAGGTCTGAGATGCAGAGTGGAAGATCTAGTAAAAAAAATTGTAAATGTGTAAGTAAATCTAAACAAATATTGATGATATAAAATAATATTAATGTCTAAATTGAGGGGGTTAAAAAAAGAAAGTGCTAAATTGTACATATAAGTCAGGAAGGTGATGATTAGAGTTCAGACATTCTAAGATCTTATTATTGTTCATGTAAAAACTGGATCAAAAACTAAAATTCAACAATATGCTGTTTACAATCAACACACCTAAACATAAGGACTCAGAAATGCTGAAAGTAAAAAGATGAAAAAAGATACACCAGGCAAATACTATTCAAAACAAATCTGTTAGTAAATATTACTAGAAATTAAAATGGTCACCTTGTAATGATAAAGCTTTAATTTGCCAGGAAGATAAAATGTTTCAAATTCTGTGCACCTAAAAATGAAGCTTCAAAGCATATGAAGTAAAAACTGACAAAACAACAAGAAATAATTGACAAATCCACCATCGTAGTAAGAGATTTTAAATAAAGCTCTCAGTATTTGGTAGATCAAAAAGATAAATGAATAAGGATACAGAAGACTTAAATATCACAATTAACCATATTGATTTAATAGATATATACAGATCACCCTTCAATAAGTGACTAATACACATTATTATTTTTAAATAAATATTTATTTATTTTGACAGAGAGAGAGAGCACAAGCAGGGGGAGAGGCAGGCAGAGGGAGAGGGAGAAGCAGGCTCCCCACTGAGCTGGGACCCCAATGCAGGGCTCGATCCCAGGATCCTGGGATCATGACCCGAGCTGAAGGCAGACATTCAACTGCCTGAGCCACCCAGGCGCCCCAATAATACACATTATTTCCAGATGCCTGTGGAATGTTTGTGAGCATTAACCACACATAAAGCAAATCTCAACAGATATCAAGGAATTGGTGTTATACAGACCCTTTCCATGAAAATTCTGGTCCTTTGAGCAACATCAGTATCACATGAAAGCCTGTTAGGAATGTATAAGCTGAAAAAAAAAGGAATGTATAAACTCAGCAGCACCTGGCTGGCTCAGTTGGTAGACCGTGTGACTCTTGATCTCAAGGTCCTGAGTCTGAGGCCCACACTGGGCATGGAGCCTACTTAAAAAAAAAAAACAACTGTAAAAATTCAGGCCTCCCTCCAAATCTCCTGGGTCAAAATCTGCATTTTGACAAGATCCCCGGAGGATTCATGTGTACATTAAAATTTGACACAAAGCAAGTTTTCTTTTTCCTTTTTGTTTTTTTTTTTAAGTTTTATTTATTTAAGTAATCTTTACACCCAATGTGGGGCTCAAACTCAGAACCCCAAGATTAAGAGTCACATGCTCTTCCGACCCAGCCAGCCAGGCACCCCATAGAAAAACCTTTTTTTTTTTTTTTTATGTGAACTCTAAGCCTAACGTGGGGCTTGAACTCACAACAACACAAAGCATGTTTCTAACCATAGTGTAATTAAGTTAGAAATCAATAACATGAAGATAATTAAGAAAACTCCATATATTTGGAAATTAAAAACACCTCTGAAAATAGTTATACATACATATATATATTCTGTGTATATCCTATGACATATGATCATATACGTATATATGATACTGTTTATTCCATCTGCAGACAATCTTTGTGTATTTGTCAACCCTGGTTGGTTCCCTGAATCTGTAACCCCAAAATTGAGAATCACTGCCTCAAACTTTGTGTCATAATATTAGTTTAATTGTAGATAATATTTTTAAGAGCCAGTAATGTGCTTTTTTTCTCTATCTTTCTGAATACATGACATCAACATAGTTGGTTTGAGGCCTGCATCTGCCTGAGAAGAGATGAGGATTTGTAACAGAAAGGAGGCAAAAGGAAAGAAACAAGCAGTTTTTTTTTTAAAGATTTTATTTGAGAGAGAGAGAGAGAAGGTGAGCAAGAGAACACAAGCAGGGGGAGGGGCAAAGGGAGAGGGAGAAGCAGACTCCCTGCTGAGCAGGGAGCCCAAGGACATGGGGCTAGATCCCAGGACCCTGGGATCATGACCAGAGCTGAAGGCAGAACCACCCAGGTGCCCCCCTATGTGTTTTTCTAAGAGTTTTAGTTTTTACTTTTAGTCTGTGATATACTTTGAGTTAATTAAAAAAAATTTTTATTTTTAAGATTTTATTTATTTGAGAGAGAGTCACAGAGATAGCGAGAGAGAGCACGAGCAGGAAGGAGAGGGAGAAACAGACTCCCCGCTGAGCAGGGAGCTAACTCCGGGCTCAATCCCTGGACCCTGGGATCAAGACCTGAGCCAAAGGCAGATGCTTAACCCACTGAGCCACCCAGGCGCCCCTGAGTTAATATTTTTAAAGTTTGGGTTTTTTTTTTATTCATTCGAGAGAAAGAGAGAGAGCGTGAGCAAGAGCAGGAGCAGTGGGGAGGGTCAGTGGAAGAGGGAGAAGCAGATTCCCTGCTGAGCAGGGAGCTGGACCAGGGGCTTGTTGAGTCCAGGACTCTGGGATCATGACTTGAGCCGAAGGCAGATGCTTAACGGCTTAACTGACTGAACCTCCCAGGCACCCCTGAGTTAATTTTTGTGTATGGTGTGAGTTGGGGATCCAAAGTCATTCTTTTGCATATTGAAATCTAGTTGTTCCACCACCATTTGCTGGAAAAATTATTGTTTGTCCACTTTGGTTTTTTTTTTTTTTAAAGATTTTATTTATTTATTTGAGAGGGAGAGTGCATAAGCAGGGTAAGCAGCAGAGGGAGAGGGAGAAGCAGGCTCCCTGCAAAGCAGGGAGCTTGATACGGCCGGGGAGGGGTGGGGGGGAGGCTCCATCCCAAGACCCTGAGATCATGACCTGAGCTGAAGGCAGACGCTTTTTTTTTTTTTTTAAAGATTTTTATTTATTTATCTGACAGAGAGAGACACAGCGAGAGAGGGAACACAAGCAGGGGGAGTGGGAGAGGGAGAAGCAGGCTTCCTGCTGAGCAGGGAGCCCGAAGCGGGGCTCAATCCCAGGACAGACGCTTAACGACTGAGCCACCCAGGCGCCCCTGAAAGCAGACGCTTAACCAACTGAGCCACCCAGGCGCCCCTCATTGTCCACTTTGAATTATTTCGGTCCCTTTGTTTTTTGTTTTTTAAGATTTATTTTTTTATTTGAGAGAGAGTGAGAGTGGGGGGAGGGGTAGAGGGAGAGAATCCTCAAGCGGATTCCTGGCTGAGCACAGAGGCCCCCTACCCCCACAAGCACAGGGCTCAATCCCAGGACCCTGAGATCATGACCTGAGCTGAAATCAAGAGCTGGCCGCTTAACTACCTGAGCCACCCAGGCACCCCTATCTTGGTCCCTTTGTAAAAATTAAATTAATCATAAATGTTAGGGTTTGTTTATGAACTCTCAATTCTATTTCATTGATCTCTATGCCTATTTTTATGTCAGCAACACACTATCTTGATTATTTTAGTTTGTAATAAGTTTTGAAATCAGGAAGTGTAGGACTACCAACTGTGTTCTCTTCCATGATTATTTTGGCTATTCTGAGTCTCTTGCATTTCCATATGAATTTTAGAATCAGCTTGTCAATTTCTACAGAAAAGGCAGCTAGGATTTTGATAAGGATTTTGTTGAATTTGTAGGTTAATTTGGGAAATATGGCCATCTTCACAATATTAAGTTTTCTAAATCTAGAACATGATGTATGTTTCCATTTATTTAGATCCTCTTTAATTTTTTCAGCAGTGTTTTGTAGTTTTCAAAATATAAGTCTCATACTTCTGTTAGGTTTATTCCTAAATATCCTATTTTTTATGATTCCTAATTTTATTTTCAGGTTATTTATTGCCAATGTATATAAATATAATGCTTTTTGTATATTGATTTTGTAGCCTATAACCTTGCTGAACTCATTTACAGTTATACTTCATTTTATTGCACTTAGCTTTATTGCAATTCACAGATTTTGTTTTTTACAAATTGAAGATTCGTGGCAACCCTGCATCGAACAAGTCTGTCAGCACCGTTTTTCAAACAGCATTCGCTCACTTTTTGTCTCTATCACATTTTGGTAATTCTCTCAATATTTCAAGCTTTTTCATTGTTATATTTGTTATGATGACCTGTGATTAGTGATCTTTGGTGTTGCTATTATAATTGTCTTGGGGTGCCACAAACTGTGCCCATATAAGATGGCCAACTTAATAAATGTGTGTGTTCTGATTGTGCCACCAATTGGCTATACCCCCGTCTCTCTCCCTTTCCTCTGATTCCCTATTCCTTCAGACACAATATTGAAATTAGGCCAATGGCCTTTAAGTGTTCAAGTGAAAGGAAGAGTCATACTTCCCTCACTTTAAACCAAAAGCTAGAAATGATTCAGCTTAGTGAGGAATGCATGTAAAAAGCTGAGACGTGAAAAGCTGAGACAGGTCAAAAGCTAGGCCTCTTGCACCAAACAGTTATCTAAGTTATGAATGCAAAGGAAAAGTTCTTGGGGCACCTGGCACAGTTGGATCAGTGTTGGACTCTTGGTTTTGGCTCGGGTCGTGATCTCAGGTTCGTGAGACTGAGCCCCGCATCGGGCTCTGCGCTCAGTGTGGAGTTTGCCTGGGTTTTTCTCTCCCTCTCCCTCTGCCCCTTTCCCCTGAGCACTCACTCTCTCAAATAAATAAAACTTTGAAAAGTTCTTAAAGAAAATGAAAAGTGCTACTACAGGGAAACACCTGAATGATAAGAAAGTAAAATAGCCTTATTGCTGATATGGAGAAAGTGAGTGGTCTGGATAGAAGATCAAATCAGCCACAGCATTCCCTTAAGCCAAAGCCTAATCCAGAGCAAGGCCCTAACTCTTCTCAATTCTATGCAGGCTGAGAGAGGCGAGGAAGCAGCAGCCGAAAAATGTGAAGCTAGCAAAGGTTGGTTCATGTGGCTTTAGGAAAGAAGCCATTTCTATAACATAAATGTACAATGGGGAACAGTGAAGTGCTGATGTAGAAGCTGCAGCAAGTTATCCAGAAGATCCAGCTAAGATAATTAATTAAGGTGGCTACCCTTAACGACAGATTTTCAAGGTAGATGGAACAGCCTTCTATTGGAAGAAGATCCACCTAGGACTTTCATAGCTAGAGAGGAAAAGTCAATGCCTGGCTTCAAAGCTTCAAAGGACAGGCTGAATCTCTTATAAAGGGCTAATGTAGCTGGTGACTTTAAGTTGAAGCCAGGGCTCATTTACCATTCCAAAAATCCTAAGGCCTTTAAGAATTATGCTAAATCTGCTCTACTTGTGCTCTATAAATGGAACAACAAAGCCTGGATGACAGTACATCTGTTTATCTGTTATGGTTTACTAAGTATTTTAAGCCCACTATTGAGACCTACTGCTCAGAAAAAAAGATTTCTTTCAAAATATTACTGCTCATTGACAAAGTATCTAGTCACCAAGAGCTCTGACAGAGATGTACGAGGAGATTGATGTTGTTTCATGCCTGCTAACACAAGATCCATTCTGTAGCCCATGGGTCAAAGAGTAATTTTGACTTTCAAGTCTTATTATTTAAGAAATACATTTTGTAAGGCTGTAGCTGACATAGATAATGATTCCTCTGATGGATTTGGGCAAAGTAAATTGAAAGCCTCTGGAAAGGAGTCACCATTCTAGATGCCACTAAGAATATTTGTGATTCATGGGAAGAGGTCAAAATATCAGCATTAACAGCAGTTTGGAAGAGGTTAATTCCAGACATTATGGATGACAGGGAGGGGTTCAAGACTTCAGTGGGGGAAGTAACTGCAGGTGTAGTGGAAATAGCAAGAGAACTAGAATTAGAAGTGGAGCCTGAAGATGGGACTCAACTGCTGCGATCTCATGATAAAACTAACGGATGAGTAGTTGCTTCTTACGGACGAGCAGAAAAAGTGGTTTCTTGAAATGTAATCTGTTTCTGGTGAAGATGCTATGAAGATTGTTGAGATGACAACAAAGGTTTTAGAATACTACTAAACTGAGGATTTGAGAGGACTGTCTCCAATTTTGAAAGAAGTTCCACCGTGGGTTAAATGCTATCAAACAGCATTGAATGCTACAGAGAAATTATTGTGAAAGAGAAAGTCAGTTGATGTGGCAAATTTACTGTTGTCGTCAAGAAATTGCCGCAGGCACCCCAGCTTTCAGCAACCACCACCCTGAGCAGTCAGCAGCCATCAGCATTGAGGCAAGATCCTCCGAAGCCAAAAGATTACAACTTGCTGAAAGCTCAGATGATGGTTAGCATGTTTTAGCATAAAGTACTTTTAAATTAAGGTATGTACTTTTTTAAGATTTATTTATTTATTTATTTGAGAGAGAGCATGAGTTGGAAGGGGAGCAGAGGGAGAGGGAGAAGCAGACTCCCTGCTGAGCAGAGAGCCTGATGCGGGGCTCAATCCCAGGACCCTGCGATCATGATCTGAGCTGAAAGCAGATGCTCAACTGACTGAAATAGCTATAATGCTATTGCAAACTCAATAGACTACAGTATAGTGTAAACATAACTTATATCTACTGGGAAACCAAAAAATTTATTGACTCATTTTATTGTGATATTTGCTTTATTGTGGTGGTCTGGAACCTAACCTGCAATATCTTTGCAGTATGCCTGTACAATAATGAAAAAGATGAATAAAAGAATCTACAAGTAAGAAATAGGTCTTTCAAAATGCCAAAGAGGGGAGCCTGGGTGGTTCTGTAGGTTGAACGACCTACTCTTGGTTTTGACTCAGGTCATGATCTCAGGGTCCTGGGATCGAGCCCTGCATTGGGCTCTGTGCTCAGCACAGAATCTGCTAGAGATTATCTCCCACTCTCTCTCTCTCTGCTCCTCCCTGCTCATGCTCACTCTCTCTCTAAAATAAAAATAAATAAAACCTTCAAAAAATAAAATAAAATGCCTAAGAAAATTAAAACTTCCCAGACAGGACTGTTGTCACATTGGACTTGAAAGTAAGAGAATAGTCTGTTATGACATCAAAATTTTATCACAGGCAGAGGGATGTACAGGTGATATTTTGAAACTATCAGTCCTGAATAGTTAATTTGCTACCTGAAAACATAATAAAGAACCAGAGATCTCTGCAGAATGATTTATTGGGACAAGTAAGCAAGCAGAGGAGGTGGGACTGCTATGGAAAAGATATAAGGAGAGCCTAGAGCCACATAGGAAAACTGAGGGAAGTCTACAGAATGCAGATACAAGAGGAAAATGTCTGGAGTTGGGTTGAAACTGATCAGTGGGGCTGGATTGAGATGCATGGAATGCAGCAGGGAGCTGGTCATCTTTGGGCTGTGACAGTCGATACTCAACAAGGCAAAAACCTGACTGGTCTCTGGAAACCAGAAACAGTTCTGGGCTGGGATCTGCAGGAGCAGATAGACATCATGCCTAGGTGTTCCAGAGGATGATGACGGTGACCACAAAGGTGGCCATGAAGAGCAGGTAGAAGCAGAAGAGCAGGGTGTCCATCATGTGGCTGAACTTCACCCACAGGTTGACCAAGTGCTGCCTCTGAGTCTCATCTTCCTGCTGGGCCCTTGTTGACCCAGGACACCCATTTAACTCTGCCTCTCTGGGACCTGACACCTTTCCCACCAACTCCACAGGCTCCTTCACACCTACAGAGAGACAGAGACTCAGCCAGGACCATGAAGTTCACCTGGGGAGGAAGGGGGACAGGGAAGGAGACAGGACCAGAGAAATGACTGTGTGGGAAGAGGAAATGTACGCAGTGCTGAACCCTTACCAGGCAGGTGGGCCGGGGGGAGGCCCAGGCCTTTATTTCTCTTCTGGGGTGCAGTGGGGCAGCATTTCATTAGGCTGGTGCAGCAAAGGAGAAGAGAATGAAGCCACTGAGGCATGGGTGGGGGCTGGGTGGTGGCCAGGTGCAGCAGGTAGGTGATGAAGATGGTCTCTAGCAGGCTGACCACCATCAGGGACAGACATAGGGCAAAGTAGGCACCTGGAGGAAAGGTAGGCCTACATGTGGGCCAGAGGCACCAACCTAGGACTTCTCTCTTCCAATCCTATCCTGGCAAGCATAGAGTCTCCTTTTCCCAGTATATCTCCCTTCCCTGAGCTAGTTCAGTCAGTCCTTCCCACCCTTCTTTTCCCAAAGACTGGAGAGGCCATACTGATAAGGGGGGTTCCACTGGTGGGGAGTAAGTCATTCATCATGAGTAGGAAGACGTAGCCCAGCAGAAGGGTTATCTTGAATGGGGCACGATTCCGGCTTTCTGCTGGCAGGTAGAAGCTGACAGCATCGATGGCAATCAGAAAGCCACTGGGCACCAGGAGGTTTATGATGTAGAGTCTGGGCCTGCGCCTGATGGCCACCTTGGGAGAAGAAAGAGAGGGAAGTGGATAAGAGATTTGGAGTCTGCCTGGAATAGTAGTGATTGTGCCTCTGCCTTTCTTGTTCTAATATCACCCTGAGATCTGGAGATATGCAGAATGCAGCTTCATAATTAAGTATAGAAACTGCCACGGGCAAATTAGGCAAGAGCAGTGAGCTTTAGGAAAAAGAGTGTGGCTGGATGGCCAAGAGAGAAGGTTCAGGTCTGGCAGAAGTAAAACTGAAGCTTGGGAGATACCCACTTGGTGGAGATTTTAGGTAAAGGTAGAAGCAAGGAAGGAAGGAAAAAGCAAAGGCCTCTGAACTCACATAGAACATGATCTGATCATATAGGCTGGTGCCCAGGGATATCTTTGGGGTGGCCTTGTTGATGCCCAGGAGCTCCCACTCTCCATGGGTTTGAACGATGTCCTGGGATGTGTCTGCTATTTCCCACACTTCTTTCTCCATGCCGAGCAACATGTTCTCCACTGAAAGGGAGATCCAGATAGTTTCCCAAGGATACAGTTTCCTGTTGACTCAACTGCACTCTCTTTTTCCATCTTTTCATTAAACACATATTTTTGAGTATCTACCATATGGCAGAAACTTTGAAAGAGCTTGGGATGGTAATCAGCAAGATAGATTTGGGTTCTGCCTTTATGGAAAATATTTAAACATCCGTAGATCCTTTTTTTTTTTTTTTAAAGATTTTATTTATTCATTTGAGACACAGAGAGAGATACAGAGAGAGAGAGAGAGAGAAAGCATGAGCAGGGAGAGAGGCAGAGGGAGAGGGAGAAGCAGGCTCCTCGCTGAGCCAGGGGCTTGATCCCAGGACCCTGGGATCATGACCTGAGCCGAAGGCAGATGCTTAACCATCTGAGCCACCCAGGCGCCCCAACATCCGTAGATCCTTAATCTTTGCTCTACCCACACATCTTGGTCACCATTTGTTCATAATTTCTTTATATTTTATTTTCTGTTGTTTTATTGGTTGCTCTCATTCACCTGCATCCCTGAGACTCCATTGCAACTCACCTGTGTAGAGAAATGAGCTGAAGGTGAGTGTGCAGTTCTGCTGGTCAAAAGGGAAGTAGAAGATATCCAGGCTACAGATGCTGGCCACCTTCATGGGTTTCTTATATCTGATGCGACCTTCATTACTTACATATGCCGTGAGGCCTTTTGGGGTCTTATCTACATCCATGCTGTAAGAGAGATGGGGTGGGATGCAGGTGTTATGGTTTTTCCTCTTACCTTTGTGGTCATTTCTCAGCCATTTAAGACCACTTGTAGTGGCTCCAATGGTAGATTGTAAATTCTACTGATTCCAGAAAATGGCATTCCCTCTGCCTTTTCCCAGCCCTTAATACGCACAACTCAACGATGAAAATGTCTTGGAGCCATAGGTTCTTGGTTGCCACACTGATCTTCGTGATGCCCTCACACTCCTCTGGGTTCCATCTGATAAATGGGTTATCCCAGACCTAGAACCCAGGTGGAGGAGAGGTGAGAGCCTGATATGAATCGAGGCTGTTTTTTCCTGTCCTTTGATTTTTCTTTAAAAAAAGTTATGAAATATTTCCTGCACATAAAAAGTATATAAAATAATAAAATAAACATGTATTTCTATCACTAAACTTTGTGGAATAAATATTTTGATAAATTTACTTTGGCTTTTTTTTCAAGAAATAAGAATTACAGATAGAATTGAAGCACTCTGCATTCATTTCTTCATAAATTTTGATCCCTCTCCTTTCCCATTTCGTGAGAAATTACTGGTGATCAGAGAAATCCTCTCCTTTCATCAGTAGGAATGAGATTCAGAGATGAAAGATCAATAACTTAGCCTCTCTCAGCTAGAATTTCCCTAGTGTGAAATAAGGAGATTAGTAGATATCAAATGAAATAAGCCTTATCAATGGATTTTGAAACTGTAATGTTGTTCATAGGTATTATGTATTAGTATCTAGCATGGCTTCAAATGTCTTCCAGACCCCTTTCACCAGTCTTTATTGCAAGGAGACCTTGAACAAGCCAGTGGGTTCTTTGAAGCCAAGAGACTTAGTGGTCTTCCTCTCCTTGGTAGGTGCCAGGCACCACCCTCCCATGTCTCTGGGATGCCTTTCCAAACTCTCTTTTCCAAGTCTGGCAACCTTCTTTGAAAACTGTTTTCAAGGATTATCTAATTCTGTGGGCTTGTCCAGTCTCAGGACACTCTCAACAGCAGCTGCAGTTTGTGGAACCACAGCCACAACAGAGGGCTCTATGCAGATTAAATAAAGACTTGTACTAGGTCAGTGCTTCTCAACTCTCACTTTGCATATAAAATACCCGGGGATCATATTGAACTGTAGATTCTGATTCAGTAGGTTGGGTGACTAACCCATCCTGATTTGCTCAGGATTTTGCATTGAAAATTTCATGTCCTGAGAATTCCTCAGTCTTGGGCATGTTGGGATGGTTGGTCATGCTGGGTGGCACCCAAAATTGCATTTCTAGGCTTCCAGGTGGTGCAATCAACCAGTGCTGCCCATCTGGGAACTACACTTTGAGAGCAAGATTAGGTGATCATTACTATTATTCCTCTCCTCTCTCCTTCCCTTCAACCATGCTTTTCAAATTGGAAACTTATGTCATTTACTTTCATTTTTTCTCCTCTTGTTTTCTAATTAATGCACTTAAGATACAAACTTTCTACTGAGTTATACTTTGGCTATATTCATAGATTTTCATATGTAATTTCTCATTAGTTCATAATTTCTATTTAATTGTTTTATTTTCTCTTTATTTTTTATTTATTTATTTTTATTTTTATTTTTATTTTATTTTATTTTTTTTAAGATTTTATTTATTTGCGAGAGAGAGAATGAGAGACAGAGAGCATGAGAGGGAGGAGGGTCAGAGGGAGAAGCAGACTCCCTGCCGAGCAGGGAGCCCGATGTGGGACTCGATCCCGGGACTCCAGGATCATGACCTGAGCCGAAGGCAGTCGCTTAACCAACTGAGCCACCCAGGCGCCCCTTATTTATTTATTTTTAAAAGATTTTATTTATTTATTTGAGAGAGAGAGACACAGCGAGAGAGGGAACACAAGCAGGGGGAGTGGGAGAGAGAGAAGCAGGCTCCCTGCGGAGCAGGGAGCCCGATGCGGGGCTCAATCCCAGGACCCTGGGATCATGACCTGAGCCGAAGGCAGACGCCCAACAACTGAGCCACCCAGGCGCCCCTTTCTCTTTATTTTTTAAAGATTTATTTTATTTATTTGAGAGAGAGAGAGAAAGAAAGATCGCACCAGTGCACACGCAGTGGGGAGAGACAGCGGGAGAGGGAGAGAGAGTCTCAAGCAGACTCTGAACTGAGAGCGAGCCTGATGCAGGGCTCGATCTCATTACTCTGAGATCACAACCTGAGCCTAAACCAAGAGTCAGACTCTTAACTGACTGTGCTACCCAGGCGCCTCTGTTTTATTTTCTCTTTAGCCCAAAGTATTTGGAAGTTTAATTTAAATTCCCAAGAAATAAAGTTTTCTTGGGGAGTGCTATCTTTTTCTGGTTAGTTTCATTTTCTTGTATTGTGATCAGAGATTGTGGTCTAGATAATTTCTGCTTTCTCGACTTTATTGAGATCTTTGTGGCCAAAAATATGGTCAGTGTGGGACAATATTCCATTTGTGTCAGAAGAGATTATGCATATTCATTGGCACAAAGTTCGATTTTTATTAAATCAAATTTCTTTCCTTTTTTTTTTTTTTAAAGTAGGCTCCACACCTAGCGTGGAGCTCAACACACAGGCTTGAACTCAGGATCCTGTGATCAAGACCTGAGCCAATATCAAGAGTTGGATGCTCAACCAACTGAGCCACTCAGGCACCCCTAAATCAAGTTTCTTAATTGTGCTGTTAAAAATCACAATATTTTTATTCTTTTTCTACTTGATTTTGAAAGCAGTATATTGAAGCCTCTTACCATGATTGTAGATTTTTCAATTTCTCCATCATGGGTTTCAAAGATATGTTGTTAGGTACATAAAGGTCATAATTATATATTTGTTTAAAATCCTTTCTGACTGTAAATGAAGGGAGAGAATGAACAGTATTGGCCATACCATTTCCAGCCACAGGAACGATGACAAGAGCTGTAGTTGTTCATCCTGTCAAAATAAATTTCCTGTTTCCAGTATGATGCTGGTAAGAAGTCTGTCTGTTCCTCCCACTCCCCACTTCTGTTTACCAAGCCTCAAGATATGCCAAAGTGGTGCTGCGATCAAGGCCGACATGTAGGTCAAGGACGAAAGCTTGATTAAAACAGATGTTTTGGGCCATGGATGGGAGAGTTCACAGGAGGACTTCTCAATCCTGGCTGTATCTTAGAATCACTTGAGGAGCTTAAAAATACCAAAGTCTGGCTTCCATCCAATCAGAACCTCCGGGAGTGGAGCCTGAACAGTGGTGTGCAGCCATGGTAGAAAATCACTGGGTGAGAAGAAAAGAAATTCTCTTCTATGTGCTGTTATATCTCATCCTGCTGAACCAGACACAATTTCTTTGAGGTCCCCCTTGGGCAAATGAAGCTGCAATGCAGACAAGGGCTTTTGGGGTTGCCTTGCCAGGGAGAGAAAAAATTAAGGGCTAGAGGGATTAGCACTCACCACATCTAGGATGGCAGACATAGTGAAGGAGATGTTGACTAGGGTGGGGATGCTGAAGTTGGTGACCGGACGGAAGGCCTTCCTGTTGAACACTGAATCCAGAACAGTGGGATACACCCCACGCTGGCCAGACCCTGAGCAGTTGTTGATGAAGGTACTGCTCCTTCCTGTAGTGACATAGAATGTGTGAGGAGAGGGAGAGAAGTCTCCTGTTGCCTACATGAGAGGGCCCTATGACAGGATCTTGGGGGTAGACTGTGATAATAATGATAGCTAACATTTATTGAGCATTGACTATGTAGCCAGGTATAGTCTAAGCCCTTTAAACAAATTACCTCATTTAATCCTCCCAAGCCCCTAACAGGTAGAAATTATTTTTATCCTTATGTAATAAATGAGTCAACTGAGATGCGATGAGAGGAATTAAATTCCTGACATCAAATATTTAAGGGGCAGAAACTGGACTTGATCTGAACCCCAATTTGTTTGATGCTGCTGCAGCATACACCCCCAATGATGAGATAGAGAATGGGGGAGGAGGATCACCAAGAGAGGCCCTGATGCTGGGTGCTGCCCACCAAGGCCAGGGAGGATGTGTTGGGCTGGAAGGCAAATGATGGAAGCTAATGTGGTATGCTGAGTTAGGGCTCTGACCTTCTTCCTAATCTTTCTGTTTCCATGCAAAGCATGCCCAAATCTATATGCAAACCGAGCCCTGGGACAGTGATAGTCATTGGATAGGATTCCATGGCGGGGGGGGGGGGGGCTGCCCAAAGAGAATGCACCTATTTCACCTTCACTGCCCCAAATTTCCTTCCTTCTCCCTATTTTGCTGCCCAACATTCTATCAGTTTTCTAGTTTGAGGCTTTCGAGGTGTTGCCTTCCCCTCTTTTCTGACTAATAAATATTCCAATTCTCTACTGGTAGAAATTTGTTAGAGGAACAACAACCTGGAATGAAAGAGAGAGTTGTGTGCCAATGACATGGAGCCTTATCCATTCCCAGAGTCACAGTGCTGTCCAGGCAAATCCTTGAATCATTCTATGAGCAATGAATATTCATTTGTCAAGCATGGTCTATGAGTGACCAGAGGAATATTTCTAATGTTTTCTACTGAGTAGACTAGGTGTACAATTTGTTCCTCTTTCTTGTACTGGCCTCTAAAGCCACCTCTGGTACAGCCCTCCCCTACTCCCCCTTATCCAGAAGTTATATGACAACCAAAGGGGAGAGATGACATTTATTGATACCTATCAAATGCCAGGCAGCCACTGTGCTACTCACTTTCTCTCACTGAATCCTCACAACTCTGCAAGGTAGGTCCTATTTTACAGATGAGGAAACTGGAGCTCAGAGAAGTCAAGCAATTTGCCCGAGATTACATAAGGAGCCAAGTGAGGGACCAAGATTCAAACCCAGGTTCATCTGTCTCCAAATCCCATGTTCTTTCCACTCTACCATGTTAACTCCCTGAAAAAGAAGCATACTCCATCTTCACTCTCCACCTGCTACCCTCTGGCATCTTACCTAACCTAGAGCACTTGGATCCTGTAGGTGGATGAGGATGTTATGGCTAAAAGTGAGCACTTTGCTACAATGGGGTGGGTTTCATAGCTGTAGAGAAAAAGAATCATACCTGTGTATAGAAAGATGGATGGACATTTAGGCTAAATGGAAGAGAAGACAATCAGGGATGGTTCATGGGAAGAGAAATAGAAGTGTTCCTGTGTGACACATCTCTGGAAGGATATTTTCTGTCTTTCAGGGAAGGAACGTCTATTCAGGCATTATTATGACAAAGTTATGAAATAACACTGCCCATTTTAGATAATCCCTGGGAGTTGGAGATTTGTAAGAAGTTTTTAGGTGTTTACAGAGAGTCTTTGCTCTTTTCCCTGTTGTTGCCCCTTTCTTACCTTGAAGTAGAAGACTGAGAACAAGGAAGAAGGGGAATCTCTTTTTGTGGAACCAGCTTCCTTCCATCTTCTTTGTCCAAATTCTTCTCCAGGAGTGTACCAGCACCCAGGAATCCCTAGATTAAAAGATGACAGGCCACACCTAGAGTCTAATTTTGAATACTGATAACATTGGTTGACCACTGACATTTGTTACCTTCCTGGAAAGAGAGTTCTGGTTGTCTTGTTCTTGCCCATGCTGGAGGTTCTGTTTGCTTTTAAGACTTTCTCTCTTATATATTTCACTACAATGTGTATGGTTGTAGATTAGTTGATATGTATCACATTCAGACCTTTGTGTGATCTCTCAATCTGAAGACTCATTTCTTCAATTCTGGAAAATTCTCAGCCATTTAAAAAATAGTATATTCCCTCTACTTTTTCTCTTATTAGATACATGTTGAATCATTTCCTTTTACCTTACACTTCTTTAACCTCTCATATTAGTTTCCCACTGCTGTTGTAACAAAGCATAAACTTAGTTGGCTTTAAAAAACACAGATTTATTATTTCACAGTTCTGTAGGCCAGAAGTCTGAAATGAGTCTCACAGAGCTAAAATCAATGTTTTGCCAGGGCTGCATTCCTTCTGGAGGCTCTAGGAGTGAATTCATTTCCTTGTCTTTTCCAGTTTTTAGAGGCCGCCTGCATTCTTTGGTTCATGCTCCCATTTTTCCATCTTTTTTTTTTTTTTTTAAATTTTTATTTATTTATTTGACAGAGAGAGACACAGCGAGAGAGGGAACACAAGCAGGGGGAGTGGGAGAGGGAGAAGCAGGCTTCCCGCCGAGCAGGGAGCCCGATGTGGGGCTCGATCCCAGGACCCTGGGATCATGACCTGAGCTGAAAGCAGACGCTTAACGACTGAGCCACCCAGGCGCCCCCCATTTTTCCATCTTTAAAGCCAGCAACATTGGCAAGTCTTTTTCACACTGCCATCTCTCTGCTTCCCATGCTTTCCTCTCTCCTCTTTCACTTTTAAGAACCCCTATGATTACAATGGGTCTACCTGGATAATCCAGGATACTCTCCCTATATCAAGGTCCGCCAATTAGCCAATTTAATTCCATCTGCAACCTTAATTTACCCTTTTCCATATGACATATTCACAGGTTCCAGACATTAGAATGTGGATATCCTTGGGGGACCATTATTCTGCCTAACATACCCCTCTTTCATATTTTCCATCCATTTATCTATGTCCCTAGTAATTCTTTCAGATCTACTTTCCAGGTAAATTTTCTTCTCAATTATATTTAAACTATTGTCTAATCTGTCCACTGAGTTTTCAATTTCAGTGATTATATTTTTTGTTTCTCTAAGTTCTTTTTGGTTCTTTTAAGAAACCAATCTTTTTGGTTCTTTTCTTTCTTTCTTTCTTTCTTTCTTTCTTTCTTTCTTTCTTTCTTTCTTTCTTTTTCTTTCTTTCATTCTTTCTTTCTTGTACTGTTCATTCATTTTGGTTTCTAATATTTCTTTAATCTTTTATTATTTGGAACTGTTAAAGCAAAACCAAAATGGAGACCACAGTTTGAATATATTCCTAGACCAAACACTAATAATCATGCAACCAAAACTTAAAACTATTCTGATTTCCCCAAAATACTTACTCTGACCTTAAACAAAAATTAAGACTTTTTCATGTCAGCATGACCTTAAAGCTTCCTAGCCATGGGGCACCTGGCTGGCTCAGTCAGTGGAGCATGCCCCGACTCTTGATCTTGGAGTGGTGAGTTTTTTTTTTTTTTTTTTTTTTTTTTTTAAAGATTTTATTTATTTATTTGACAGAGAGAATGAGAGAGAGAGCACATGAGAGGGGGGAGGGTCAGAGGGAGAAGCAGACTCCCTGCCGAGCAGGGAGCCCGATGCGGGACTCGATCCAGGGACTCCAGGATCATGACCTGAGCTGAAGGCAGTCGCTTAACCAACTGAGCCACCCAGGCGCCCTGGAGTGGTGAGTTTAAGCCCCACATTGGGCATAGAGCTTACTTAAGAAAAAAAAAAAAACAAAAAACAAAAATAAAAAACAAAAAACCAAAAACTTCCTAGCTAGTCAGCTACAAAGTAAGCTTGCAATGAAAAGGAGTGTAAGTTTCTAGTAACCAATCACAATAGAAAATGCACTCCCACATTTCATGCTTTATAAACTGAGCTGTAACTACTGAGATTCAAGTTTCTTAACTACTTTGGGTTGGAAGTCTCCCTATTCTCCAACAGTTTGTTCCTTGCTGAATAAAATATTCATATTAAGCAGAGCTTTCTGAATTTTCTTTTGATAGAACATATTTGTTTTACATTTCCTTTCAGATTGTTTTATTACATCTAGTTCTTGGTATGCTAACTATTTTGCTAACTTTGTCTTAAGTGGTTTGTTTCCTCATGATTTGTAACTCTTGATGGTAAACTCATCTTCAGTAGGAGGTTATTTCATTGGGAGTTTCATGTGCTTGGGTTGTGAAGTTTCCCTACAAAGAAAATTGTCATTTGCCTCTGACATAGCCTTTGGATTTTTACTAGGTCCAGTCATTTCCTGTATGTGTGTGTGTGTGTGTGTGTGTGTTAAGAATCCCACATCATATGAGTAGTGTAAATTTAGACTCCATACTAATATATGTCACAGGCTTGGTGTTTCAATTCCTTGCATATGACCTTTCCTCTCTACCGCTGGCCCCAAGTCTTTGGCTACCTTTTGTAGTCTGAGATAGAGGGAGTAGTAGATGGCCAACTCAGAGACATGTAAATCTGCAGTCTACTTGCTAATGATGTTAGAAGATAAATGATGAAAACCTCATTTGGAAAAAAAAAAAAGATGAGAATCTGTATCTTTAGGTAATTTTGAGGTCATTTATTATAATCTTTAAACCAAGGTGGATTTTTTTTCCCCTATGTATCTTTGTTTTTTTTTTTTTTTTAAGATTTTATTTATTTATTTGACAGAGAGAGACACAGCAAGAGAGGGACCACAAGCAGGGGGAGTGGGAGAGGGAGAAGCAGGCTTCCCACGGAGTAGGGAACCTGATGCGGGGCTGGATCCCAGGACTCTGGGATCATGACCTGAGCCAAAGGCAGACGCTTGACTGAGCCACCCAGGCGCGCCCCGCCCCCCCCCCCCCCCCCCCGCCATGTATCTTTGATCAGTGGTCATCCAAACTTACGGTTTTTTTAAACTTAAATTCAATTAGCCAACATATAGTACATCATTAGTTTTTGGTGTAATGTTCAATGATTCATTAGTTGTGAATAATATATTAACATTTCCAGTGACACCATCCCATTATTTCTTATGTTATCCTATTTTATGTTTGAATAAAACCTCCGGTTACTGGAAAGTTTTTTAAAAATCCAAATTTGCATTCTTGTAGCTTATACCACTGGTGTAATTTCAGCCCAGTAAAGAATAAAGAATAAGTTAATTCTATCTTCTGCATCACACCTTTCAAATATTTCAAGATAATTATCATGTGTAATGGGGTAATGTTTAAAAATACTAAGCCTATGAAATTTTCAGTCCTCACTGTTCCCTTCCAACACACACACATCTACCTCCTTGCAGCCCCAGAAATCAGTTTCCTCTGTAACCCTTCTGCTATTATAGACCTGGGAGAGGGCAAATGTTACCCCTATAAGAATATGACTTACAGAAAATCTCTGCTGCAGTAGAGGGGGACGAAATCCTTCTTCTTCTGGTCTGATAGAATATGGGACAAAGGAGAGAAGAGGGAAGGGAGTAAGTGATAACATTCACACATGATCACACACACACACACACATTGATTCTCTGCTGATATCTGTGTGTGTGCATGCATATATGTGTGGTTGGGAGGGGGCTAGGTAGGTTGAGAGAAAGACCAAAAAAAAAGCCAAAAAAGCAGAGGAGGCTTATGTCCTGTCACTCATTTGGGATCCAGGAAAGCGATTGCTATTCCCTGTGGCCCGAGACTGGTAAGTGGAAGCTGCAGAGTACAGAGTTGTTAGGCAGAGAGCGGGCTTGAGTTAGCAATCCTGCATCTCCTTTGGTCCCCATGAGATATGGAAGGGAACCAGAAATTCCTCAGCTGGATGAAGCACTTCTGCAGTGGAGGCTGTGGGGTAGACGGTCAAGGCCAGATGGAGGCCCTACGTGAGGCTCAGAGGGGTCTACAGCCACAGCAGTTGTGGAGGTGGAACCAAGCCAGTGAAGGAAAACTCTATCAGAGCCAAGACTCTAACCAAGAATTCACCAGTGACAGACTTTAAGCAGTAGGTGCCATCAGAGCACCCAGCAACCAAGAGAAAAAGAACATCACCACGGAGACAAGAGAGGACTCACAGGGCCTGCACAGGCTGATCGGAGACCCCATTTTTTTCCACTGCCATGAGGTCACAAAAGCCCCCACGTCTACAACTTTGAGAATCTAATGAAAGCTAAAAGACCCTTTGTCCAGCCAGAAAAATGTTCACATGCACTAAATTTTGCATATAATTTCAAGGTTCACAAGCCATGGACTTTAGCTTAAGACCCTCTTCTCAGAATCAGTTAAAGAACCATATGAAAGAAGAGTGGCTTATTTTGGGATACTCACTGGTTTTAGTGAAATAGTGATCACTATATTCTGCTCTATTAGTCATCTGTTTAGGATTCCAGTTAAAAGTTTTGCTCAAGGTTGGGGTCAAACTTTACTGACCTAATGTTTTTGGAATTTACCTCCCCCCCGCCAAATTTTAGAAATAAGGAAAATGTTTGTGCATTTGCCAAATACTCCTTCTTTTCTCCATGATTCGTGGCCATTACTAACTCTGGTTCTGAAATTACATTTGCAGACTCTTATGTTAACCTTTGATGAAAATCAGGCTTAGAGATGTAAAATCTCTTAAATTAGTTGGGTGTCTTTTTCCTCTTTCCTTGTATTTGTTGGTATTCAATTCTCTTGGTCATTTTTGCTTATCTCCAATCAGCTTAATTATCCTACCTAATGGAAAAGACAAAAATCTCTTCCCCAAGGATGACTCTTTCTCTTTGTATGTATTCTATTCTGAATATATCAAGACATTATGGTGGGAAGAGTATCGACCTTGGAATTGGAAAACATAGATTCAAATCCTGGCTCCATCACATACTGACTGTTTAATTCTGGGGAAACCTCTTAAATTCTGAGTATTTGATCTCATCTCCAATATGGGGATAATAATACCCCCTTTATTGGTTTTTGGATGGTGATGAAAGCGATGGCATTTGAAAAAAGTTAGTTCAGTGCTGGGCATTTCATAGGTACTGAGTAAACGTTCTCCTTCCTCATTTCAGCGTTATTCTCAAGCACTCACTTATTCTGGCCATTAACCTTCCTTTACTGTTCTTACAAGCTCATGCTACTCTTTTGTTTTTGTTCTTGTTTCTGAGTCCCTTCTTCTCTTGTTTGCATAAATCCACAGGAGTATTTTATCTGTACTGGGGACACAGTGCACAGAGTCCAAGAGATTCCTAGTAGTCTATTAAATGGTTGAGATTTGGGGGGCGCCTGGGTGGCTCAGTGGGTTAAGCGTCTGCCTTCAGCTTAGGTCATGATCCCTGGGTCCTGGGATCCAGCCCCAGGTCAGGCTCCCTGCTCAGTAGGGAGTCTGCTTCTCCCTATGCATCTCCCCACCCCTCACTTGTGCTTTCTCTCTCACTCACTCTCTCTCTCACATAAATAAATAAAATCTTTAAAAAAATAAATAAATTAATTAAATAAATGGTTGAGATTTGGGAAAAAGTTATTGGCTCCAAAATATAAAAAGAAAATTGAAAAATCAAAATTAATAAATATTTAATTAGATGTCAAATAACCTGAACATTGTCAGGTAGCCTATTCAACTCTTACGTTATTATTTTTTTTAAAGATTTTTTTTTATTTATTTGACAGAGAGAGACACAGCGAGAGAGGGAACACAAGCAGGGGGAGTGGGAGAGGGAGAAGCAGGCTTCCCGCGGAGCAGGGAGCCTGATGCGGGGCTCGATCCCAGGACCCTGGGATCATGACCTGAGCCAAAGGCAGACACTCAACAACTGAGCCACCCAGGTGCCCCCAACTCTTACATTATTATAAATAGCCGCACAGGTCTTTATTCACAATTCTGGAATCCAGAAAGTTCTGAAAATAAAAATTTGTTTTTGGTTAGTTTGGGTTGAACTGATTTGGCAGCACAACCTAACCTGAACTAACTTGAAGCTGTTTCGGATCTGTATTTATGCCTCTTAGTGTAAATATTCATACATTTTTTTTTCTGCAGAAATAGAAATGTGTTTGATTATGAATATTGTCCCAAGCCCCTATGGAAGCATTATGTAATATATGGTATATGCAATCTATTATCATTCTAAAATCTGAAAAGTTCTGAATTCCAACAGTATATCTACCCAAGGGAATTAGATCAAGGATTTCATTCTTGTGTAAATAATATGTGAGATAGGAGTTAAGTTTTCATATGTTTACTATAATGTGTGTGTGTGTATGTGTATGTGTGTGTGTGTGTGTGTGATTCCAACATTAAGTGAGATGCTGTAAAGTCTCTCAGTGGGTGGGAGGGAGAGCAAGAGAGTGAGCAGGAGCATGTGCAAGCACGGCCCGTATCCTTAAGAAAATCACATTCTTTTTTTTTTTTTTTTAAGATTTTATTTATTTATTTGAGAGAGAGACCGAGAGAGAGCATGAGCGGGGGTGGGGATGAGGGGTGGAGGTGGGGTTGTGGGGAGAGGGAGAATCAGGCTCCCCACTGAGCAGGGAGCTATATGCGGGGCTGGATCCCAGGACCCCGCGGGATCATGACCTGAGCTGAAGGCAGCCGCTTAACTAACTGAGCCACCCAGGAGCCCTGAAAATCTCATTCTTTTAAAAGGACTTCTAATAAGTGCGTAAAAATTGACCCAATATCCTTAGTCATCAGAGAAATGCAAATTAAGACCACAATAAGATACCATTTTATACCCTTTAGAATGGTTAAAATAAAGAAGACATACAATAACCAATGTGTGGGGGACATGGAGAAGCTGAGAACTTTATACATTGCTGGTGAGAATGTAAAATGATGAAACCACTTTGAAAAACAATTTAAGTTCATCAAAAAGTTAAAGATAAAACTATTATACTACCTCACAATTCTACTCCTATGCAATTGCCCGGGAGAGATTAAAATATATCCACAGAAAGACTTGCACATGGATGTTCATAGCCAAAATTTGGAAACAACCTAAATGTCCATCAACCAGTGAAAGGATAGATAAATGTGATATATCCATAGGATGAAATACTATTCACAGTCAAAGGAAATCAACTACAGACACATGCTATATCATGAATGAACCTCAGAAACACTGTGCTAAGTGCAAGAAGCCAAACACAACAGACCATATATTGTATCATTCCATTTATATGAAATGTTCAAGAAAGGCAAGTCCATAAATACAGAAAGTAGATTAGTGGTTTTCTGAGACTGGATGTGGAAAGTGGATTAGCTGTAAATGGGTGTGAAGGATTTTATTGGGGAGATGAAAATGTTCTAAAACTGATTTGTGGTATTGGTTATACCACAGTAAAGTTACCAACAATCACTGAATTGTACACTTGAAATAGGTGAATTTTATGGTATAAAAAAATAAAAGTTGTTTTTGGAATGCCTGGGTGGCTCAGTTGGTTGAGCATCTGCCTTCAGCTCAGGTTGTGATCCCAAGGTCCTGGGATGGAGTCCCCATTGGGCTCCTTGCTCAGCGGGGAGCCTGCTTCTCCCTCTGCCTGCCACTCCCCCTGCTTGTAAAGATTTTATTTATTTATTTGAGAGAGAGTGCGCGCGCGCATGAGAGGGGGGAGGGTCAGAGGGAGAAGCAGACTCCCCGCTGAGCCGGGAGCCCCATGCGAGACTCGATGCGGGACTGGATGCGGGACTCAATCCTGGGATGCGGGACTGGATGCGGGACTCAATCCTGGGACTCCAGGATCATGACCTGAGCTGAAGGCAGTCGCTTAACCAACTGAGCCACCCAGGTGCCCTATTTTGCGACTCTTGAAAGTTGTAGGTAGCTGATAGATAAGTGAACTTTGTCCTGGCTGGTAGAGATGCAATGAACTTCCTCCCTGTGGAAAAATCAATTTTGTGTCTATTTGCAATTCGTCTCAACATTCCTTTATTCCATATAAATGTGTGTTCTTTTTTTTTTTTTTAAAGATTTTTTATTTATTTATTTGACAGAGAGAGACACAGCGAGAGAGGGAACAGAAGCAGGGGGAGTGGGAGAGGGAAAAGCAGGCTTCCAGCTGAGCAGGGAGCCCGATGTGGGGCTCGATCCCAGGACCCTGGGATCATGACCTGAGCCGAAGGCAGAAGCTTAACGACTGAGCCACCCAGGCGCCCCAAATGTGTGTTCTTTTGAACTAGTTATTACATCTGTTTGGTTCCCTCATATCATATAAGGAAAATAAAAATCTTAACACGTGTTCATTTTTATATCTGTGTGAGATTCATGATTTTGCTTTTTTCTGAAATTGTCTTTTAACAGTTTTGGAAATTCCACCAAGATGCCCAATGGATTCACCTGACAGAGCCAGGTAACATTCATCAATCTCATGGGTGGTGTAAACCTGGGCACATCTTCTTTTGGCTTCCAGGGGTGAATTCAAAGAGGCAATAGGACTTTGGTGACTCTCCGTTTTTCCAAATTTTAATTTTGTTTTCTACTCATTTTGTTTTCAATTTGTTTTAGCTGATAAATTATTCCTTATTGGAAATTTGGTTTAATGGTCTGACAATTTGATGATTTCTGGTTAATGGTCAATAGATAGCTTGTCCCTGTTGGATGAAAAATGTCAGAGACTGGTTTATTTATCTTTTCTGTTTGTGTGTTTGTTTATTTTGAGTTCAAATCAATGAAGAATTTATATCCACTGTGGACAGAACAAGTCCTTTATATGGACCATGGAGTTTTATAATTTTGTGTCTACTCTTAACCTATGGCTGAAATTTTAAAATTTAAGCTCAAAGTTCTATTCGCACTTGTTTTTCTGTCGTTATATCTATAGTTCAGAAAGGTTTTTACCTCTCATTGTGTGAAAGTGAAATATTTTCTACCTCCAGGTGGCATTACTAAATTTGATTATAAGGTCTCTTTAAGGATCTCTGTTCTGACTGGTTTGTAGAAATAAGCACATATATAAACTGAATATTCCTCATTTCAGAAAATAAGGAGGTTGAACTTCTAATACTTTCAATGTGCTAGATTTAAAAAGTATTCTTACGGAAACAGATACAGAATTGTTAAGAATTCAAGTTCACACGATTTAGGCAATTTTTTTTGGCAAATTAGTCCAGTTTAGTATTTTTGGCTTAATAAAAAGAATATTTTTTTGATTTATTAATGTAAGTGTAATACAAACTTATGTTTTTATTCTACTTAGATAAGTTCTTCCTAAATGTATATAGATATACTCCCCAAATAAGCTAGCATTACTTCTACTTAATTTTTAAGGTTATGAAAAATATAGATTTGTGTTTAGTCAAATTGATTCATCATTCTGACAGTAATTATTTTATTATTTTATTATTTTATTATATTTATTGAAAATTGTATTTCAACAGTAACTGTGTTCTGTAGTATGTCAACTTGAAGAGGATTTGTAAGGGGGTTGGGTAACCTAAAGCTTTGGACTGACACTAAATCAAGTTAATGAATATTTATTGGATGTTTAGGTCATTTCTAAACTGAAACACCGATTACTAAACATAATTTTAAGTGTATATATTTTTACTTCTTCATTTTTGTTTTGTAATAAGAGCTAACATTTATTGAGTGCATAGTTCTGTAACATTTATGAGAATTACTTCATTCAATCCTCAAAACAACCTTATGAAACTGGAACTATTAGTCTTCCACTTTTTAACTTACCCAAGGTCACATAGTTAGTAAGAAGTAGAGTTGGATGGTGAACCCTGGTAGTCTGACCCTGGAGAATGTGATCTTAACCATAAAGCTGTATTTTCTTCGTTTGGGCAGTACTACCACTAGCTAGGCTCTTGAAACCCCTTTGTAAGTTCCTCCCCTGGTTTGTTAAGGTAGGCCATATGTTTGTTTTTCTTTGTTTGTTTTTATTGAGGTGTAATTGATATATGACATTGTATTAGTTTCAGGTGTACAAAATAATGATTTGATATTTGATATATTGCAAAATGATTACCACCATAAGTCTAGTTAACATGTTAACATACATAGTTACAAAATTTTTTTCTTGTGATGAGAACTTTTAAGACCTATTCTCTGAGCAATTTTCAAATATGCAGTACAGCATTACTAACTATAGTGACCATGCTGTACATTACATCCCCATGACTTATTTATTTTATAACTGGAAGTTTTTGCCTTTTGACCCCCTTCACCCATTTCACACTCCCTTGCTTCTTACTTTATATGCTATGAAGAGGCAATATAAGCATGTTCATTTTTGCCACTTTGAGAAGTTATCAAGTCAGTGATGCATATGGCTATAGAAAGTTGAGCTGTGCTAATCTGCTAAAATGCTGAGGTGTGTCATTGCACACTCACACACTCCCGCTTTCACTTGGTGAGAAAGAAATAAGAAGCAGCCTCTGGGGTGCTGGGAGCCCTGTTCCTGGCCATTGGCCTCTGGGCCTGGGATGAGAAGGGCGTTCTCTCCAATGTCTCGGCGCTGACAGATCTGGGAGGCCTCGACCTTGTGTGGCTGTTTGTAGTGGTTGGAGGTGTCATGTTGGTGCTGGGCTTTGCCGGCTGCATCGGGGCCCTCCGGGAGAACACCTTCCTGCTCAAGTTTTTCTCAGTGTTCCACAGCCTCATCTTCTTCCTGGAGCTAGCAACAGGGATCCTGGCCTTCGTATTCAAGGACTGGATTCGAGACCAGCTCGATTTCTTCATCAACAATAACGTCAAGGCCTATCGGGACGACATTGACCTCCAGAACCTCATTGACTTTGCTCAGGAATATTGGTCTTGCTGCGGAGCCCGAGGGCCTAATGACTGGAACCTCAATATCTATTTCAACTGCACTGACTTGAACCCGAGCCGGGAGCGCTGCAGGGTGCCCTTCTCCTGCTGCGTCAGGGACCCTGTGGAAGATGTCGTCAACACCCAGTGTGGCTATGATGTCCGGCTCAAACTGGAGCTGAAGCAGCAGCGCTCCATCCACACCAAAGGCTGTGTGGGCCAGTTTGAGAAGTGGTTGCAGGACAACCTGATCGTTGTGGCTGGGGTCTTTGTGGGCATCACTCTCCTCCAGATCTTTGGTGTCTGCCTGGCCCAGAACCTTGTGAGTGACATTAAGGCAGTGAAGGCCAACTGGATCAAACATGATGATGGCTACAAACTACTCAAATAAACAAAACCTTGAAAACCGCTGGCTTACACCCACCATCTCAGAGGTTCTGTCGGCTGCAGGGCCTCAGCAGTGCTGTCTTCCTGGGGCCCCGGCCTGGACCCACCCTGCCAACTTGTTTTCTTGGCCTGGATAGTGTATACATTAAGCCAACCTTTAAAACTTGGTATATTTCACGTAAAAGTCCAGATCCCCAGCATCTTGTGAAGAATGGCCGTCTGGCCACAGCGGCTCTTTGGTGGCATTGGCTCCTGGGAGGTGCGCTTCCCGTTCTCTGAGGGACCCGCCTGGCCTGTGCTGCTCACTTAAGTGCCCTGCCTGCCTGACCCTGTAGGCTGGGAATTGGCCTCCTCCACCTCTGCAAGGTTTTCTCCTGCAAATGCTGCCAGGCTGCTATGGGCCAAACCTGGATCGAAGCCTGGGAGAGTGAAGAATGGGGAGGCTGGAGCCTGCCTGGAAGAGGCCACAGCCTGGGAAGGGTCTGGGCCTCCTGGGGGCTAAGATGGGTGCCAACGTGCCCAGAAGAGTGGCTGATGGGTGGGATGGAGATCAGGAATGTTTTGGGCAGGAGGAAGCTGGAAGCCTGAGCTTGGCACCCGTGGGGATAGGGGGAACCAGGTTTGGGGGCCATTGATGTTGACTCCTAGGCTCACTTGGAATCTAGTTCAGTCTTCCCGGTGGCCTGGAGAGTTGCCTCCTGGCCACTAGAGGGCGTGCCAGCACAGCTTTACCTGGATCTGGCTTTCCTAGGGCAACCCCACCCAGGTACAACCCTGTGCCTGATGTGTCCACCCTGCTTACTAGTTCTTTGGGTTTCAGGGAATTAACAGACTTCTAAAGGAGCAAACTGGCTCAGATTTGGGAAGTCTGGCTACTGTTCTCAGATCTGCACAAAGGGGTATGTGTGGAGTGAGCATTTGTGGATGAAAGGAGAGGTTTGGGCTAGTGCACAGATTGCTAACTTAGATGCCCTCAGGGCCAGGTGGGTTATAAAAATAAAGTAGGCCTTTGAGTTGTGAGGCCTTTGCAGTGCGACTCTAATTTTTCCCACTATTCCTGGAGATGGGACATGGAGAGACATTTCTTTGTGATATTTTGCATGATTGTGTCTGAGTCGCTAATGGCAACTGGCCTTGAGTGACAATAAGATGTGGTGGGGACTGTGGCAAAGCACAGATTCCCACCTGAAATTGGTGGCTGTCCTTCCGTTGTAGCTAATTGCTGTAAAGCGGGAATGTAGGTAAGTCTAATGTGAGAAATCTGGAGAAGCCAAAAAGCTAGATTTTTATGTGAAGTATTCTGATTTTTAAGTTGTTGGCAACTAATGAAAAAACATCTTAAACCCTGCTAGTCGAACAAAAGATGTGGGGGCCAGCTGTGGCCCCCCTGCCACCGTAGATCCCTCTGGGACAGTCCCCCATGGGGGCCCTGGGGTCTCCACCATTCAGGAATGCTGGGAGCTACTGCAGGTGGGCAGGGTGTGGGGCAGGCGCCCAGCATTGTGGCTCCCAGGTGCAGGCTGGGCGGTGTCCTCTGGTCTCTGAAAGACACAGGCTGTGGGTGGTCTCTACACGCTACAATAAATGCGGCTCACAATATTGTGCAAAAAAAAAAAAAAAAAGAAGAAGCAGCAGCCTCTGATGTCCAAAAGTGATCTAACACTCACAGGCCATTTGTTCATTTTAAACAATCTTACAGAATACCAGCCTCAGACATGATTACCCTGAGACCATGATAGAATGGACAAAACAAGGCTGCTTCATAATTTTGTCTACTCACATATAAGATAACTATATAAAACCACAAAATACCAAATATCCCCTCTCTTGCTAAATGAATGACTATTACTCCTTATGCAGTCATTCCCTTGATTTCTGACAGTATTCAGTTTTGAACAGAGCCTTGCTTCTTTATTCTCTCTCCAAACCGCCCAAGGGAAGACCAAAGCCTGTAACAGGTTCTTTGTAATTATCTCTCACTGAGATATTCCATGGTTACCTATGATTTTTGTTCTGCCTTGCTGCAATGAGTAGTAAAGCCGACTTAACTACATGTATGTTTCTGGTGGTCTTTGGCAGAAGGGCCTTGACGAATGAAATGGTCATTTTCCCCACATTCCTGGCACTGCCATATCGTCAACTACTGCTTTCTTCTTTGTTGGTCTAAGGTAAGTCCAAACAATTGAGCATCAAAATAAATATTGATAATAGTGGATTTAACTCTTTGAAAAACATAATGACCCATGAATATGTTCTGATATAAATGAATAAAATAAAAGGGAAAGCTCTACTTTACATTAGAGTGGCAATGAATAAGCATAGAAGAATTGATGGAATTAGAAAAGGATGATTTTGTAAAGATCCCTGAATATGTAATTCATACAAGAATCATTATGATGAGGAATGGGATAATTACATGGTCTCAAAGCATCTTTCTGCAAAACTCTTATTAATTACTTATTAATTAATAAGCATGCCATACCTGCTAATTATAACCTCTAATTAACTACTAATTTAATTAACTACTAATCAACAATTCATTTAACTACTTGTTAATAGTTATATCATCAGTAAAGGGACAAATTGACATTGTGCACTTCCTTGATGTGCTGAGAAGAACCCAGTATCACTTCTGGGGTATTCCTGCAAAAAATGCATAAATTATAAGTAAATATTAGACAAATACAAACTGAGGGACAATCCTCAAAAAATAACTGGCAGTACTCTTCACAAATGTCAAGATCATGAAAGACAAGGAGATTGAGAAACTGTTCCAGATTGAAGGAGACTGAAGCTAAATGCAGTGTATTTCTGGGCTTAATCCTGCATCTATGAAAGACATTATTGGGACCAAAAGCCAAATTTGAATAGGGCTTGTAAATTAGATGGGAATCTTGGATTGATGTTAATTTTTTGATGTTGATGGTTGTACTGTGATTGTATGGGAGAGCGTCCTCATTTTTAAGAAATATGTACTGAAATATTCAGGGTTAATGGGTCATGAATTCTGCAACTGTTTCTCAATGATTTAGAAATATCCACAATTGAGGAATCCCAGTGACATGTACACAGGAGGTCTTGGTACAATTTTTGCAATTTTTATGTGAATTTACCTCATTTTTTTTTTAAGAGGAAGAAAGGAAGAAAAAGCAAAAGTAAATCTAGACATTCTGCGTGTGTCCTCTTTCCTTTAAGCCAGAACTGAATCGGGGTATTGGCCTCCAGGAGAGGGCAGCAGATCTCTTGGTTATGTGGTTGGAGCCTTTGCTCATAATCAGTTATTATTTCTTTTTAATATTAGCATGGTCACATTTTTACTTGTTAAATTTGAATCTAGCATCTTCTGGGCTCCAACTGGGGATTCATATCACTGATCTATGTAGTTTAATTAATATACAGATGTTTAGGACTTACTCAAGACTTATTGAATCTCTTTACTTGACATTCTTGATATGTTCTTGGTGTATTCTTACAAAAATCTTGGTATAGTCATGATATATAAAGTCAGGATTATTATATGTTATGTCTCAATATTTTTTCCTTTTTCTTTAAAGATTCTATTTATTTGACACACAGAGAGAGAGAGAGAGAGCATAAGCAGGGGGAGTGGCAGGTAGAGGGAGAAACAGGCTGCCGGCTGAGCAGGGAGCCCGACGCGGGGCTCGATCCCAGGACTCTAAGATCATGACCCGGGCTGAAGGAAGACACTTAACCGACTGAGCCACCCAGATGCCCTTCAATATTTTTTCTTTGTAAAAAGTGTGTTCATCCATTTTTATAAATTAGATGTAATGTTCACTGTCTTCTTTGAAAATAGTTAATCGTATTTATAATTACTTTGTCTAAAGCTTTTCTTAGATTGACTTTATTTTTAAAAAAAAGATTTTATTTATTTATTTTCAGAGAGAGCACACAAATGGGGTGGGGTGGAGTAGGGAACAGCAGAGGGAGAGGGAGAAGCAGACACCCTGCTGAGCAGGGAGCCCAATGCAAGGCTCAATCCCAGGACCCTGGGATCATGACCTGAGCCAAAGACAGACACTTAACTGACTGAGTCACCCAGGCGCCCTTAGATTGACTTTATTATCTTGTATTGCATGCCATAGAAAAAAACAAATTTCCTTATCATTTTGCATAATTCTTGTAATGATTTCTTATCCGCTCTTTCATTTTTTAAAATTATCAGTAATAAGCTAGTAGGCTAACTACAACCATTTCAAATTTTTTGTCATATACAGGGGCGCCCGCCTGGCTAAGTCGGGTAAGTGTCCAACTCTTGATCTCATGGTCAAGAGTTTGAGCCCCATTGTTGTTAAAAAAATGGCTAAGATGGTAGATTTGGGGCACCTGGGTGGTTCAGTTGGTTAGCATCTGACTCTTGATTTCAGCTTAGGTCATGATCTCAAGGTTGTGAGATCAAGCCCTGCGGCAGGCCCTGTTCTGGGCATGAAGCCTGCTTAAGATTCTCTCTCGCGCGCGCGCTCTAAAAAAATTTTTTTTGTCAAATACAGATAGTTTTTTATTTGATGCTTCCCTGAAAGCTTTTCAATCAAATATAAGCCAGAGTACTTCATCTTCAACCAAGGAATGTTTCAGAATTCTGTGGAAAAGGACTATGCCAGATACTTTGGGGTACAGGTTTCTGATGGCATCACTTAAATAATTTTGAGACCATACTAGTGGACTGAGCCAGGATTTCTGGAACTCTAGAGAAGCCAATAGGTTCATAAGACTGCTAGCCCAAGATCCACTGAAACAAGAATTAATTACATAGGACTGATGAATTGATGAGGGATGATTACTGTTTTTGCTTAAACTATTACTGATATTTTCGTAATGTTCTATTTTCTGGATATTTAAGGAAGCCCTTTTTCTTTCCTCTTAAGCTAGCTATAACTCATAACAGTTTAACAATTATAACTCTGCTTTTTTTCAGACTCTGCTTTTGTACACCAAAATGAAACATTTGTGAATGATAGCTCATTCTCTTTGCCTGGAGCCCTCTAAAATTTGGAAACTTTTATCGAATATTCTTAATTTCATGACAATATAATTATCATATTTTCATGACAATATAGTTATTGGCATAGATTCAGTAAGAATCTGTCCTTTTTACCAAGACATAATGGGAAACACTGGGTGTGCAACCAAGGCCTTGCCTGGAGTGTTATATTTGGGAATGATGCTCCTTTAATCAGATATGGCCAGACACATCTAAGGACCTAGGTTGACTTTATGGAGCCAATGCTTACAAACCCTTCCAGGAAACTTGGTTGGTATCTGGCTTACAAGGTTCTCAGCTTCTGGGTGGGTAAGGTCACTTTCTTGTCAGACCCAGGAATCTTAGGATATTTGGGGAACTTCAAGAAGAGACAAATTCACCGAATGGCTACCACAGCTGAATTTAGGTGTTGAGTTCTTGGTGTGACTGTCTAACCTCAGAGGCTTTTAAAAGTCAAATTTGAGATTTTTGGGGGAAGCCTTTCAGTAAAGCAAGCTTAAGAAGGCCTAAGTGGCAAATTATCACTCTTGTTGCACCAGTGTAAATAGTGAAGTTAGAGACCAGCCTTATTTGCAATCAAGGATAATCTTCCTTTGTCCCCTGAAACAAATAATACATTATATGTTAATTTAAAAAAATAAAAAATAAAAAAAGAATAATCTTCCTTTGAGATTATTTTTCATCAAAAGAGATTATAGAAAAAAATGTGTACTTCAATGAGAAATTATGCATTGTCTATGATAACAGTTCCCAGCTTTCTGATAAGAGCCCTGTTCGTTGTCTCTGGGCTATTTATCAACTTTTTAAATTGCAGGTAACTGATGAATATTGCCAATGACAAAAACCAAACAATTAAGAAGATTGTTTTTATTTAGGGGGCGCCTGGGTGACTCAGTTGTTAAGCATCTGCCTTCGGCTCAGGTCATGATCCCAGGGTCCTGGGATGGAGCCCCTCATCAGGCTCCCTGCTCAGCAGGAAGCCTGCTTCTCCCTCTCCCACTCCCCCTGCTTGTGTTCCTGCTCTCACTGTCTCTCTCTCTGTCAAATAAATAAATAAAATCTTAAAAAAGAAGAAAGATTGATTTTATTTAGGCTGCTACAGTAAGGAGATCACCCAGATCCATAGATCAGAGTATCTCGGCAGGGTAGTATTGCCTTAGACTTTTAATAGGGAGCAGTGGACAAGTTATAGGTGGAATGATTTACAGTTGGGAGTATTTCACAATCAGAAGTCTCAGTCAGTTAAATAGGAAATGTTTAGCTCTGTCTCTGGTTCGTTTTAGGGGATAAACAGCTCTAATCTCAGTTAATCATTCATGTGACAAAGAACTGGGATTTGGAGGATCTGTGTCTTGCCCTGCTGGTGGGTTCAGGCAAAAGGGGAAATGTTTGTTTGGTCTTGTCACAAGTAAACAAGGGAGGCACCTGTAAAGCCTATGGGAGTCATGAGAAAGAATGGACAGTGAGTGAGTCTTATCTAAGTCATTCAGGGAAAGGTGGTTCTTTTCTATCAGCCATTTCCGGAACACAAAAGGGTGGTGGGATCTCAGAAAGCAAAGTATTGGGGAGATTTCTTAACTGTTGGTGTTTTCTGGGAACACAGGGCTCAGGTAAAATTCAACATTGTCAATATGCAAACTCTGCCTTGTCCTGTGGAGTTCCAGTGGACTTATAACCTCTATTTGCAACTCAGTATCTTCAC
Organism: Halichoerus grypus; assembly: GCF_964656455.1. Lineage (NCBI taxonomy): Eukaryota > Metazoa > Chordata > Mammalia > Carnivora > Phocidae > Halichoerus > Halichoerus grypus. Next base: position 81,322,891 of record NC_135712.1, read on the forward strand.
TCTATATAGATCTGTGCTTCTTTTTTTTTTTTTTTTTTAAAGATTTTATTTATTTATTTCACAGAGAGAGACACAGCGAGAGAGGGAACACAAGCAGGGGGAGTGGGAGAGGGAGAAGCAGGCTTCCCGCGGAGCAGGGAGTCCGATGCGGGGCTCGATCCCAGGACCCTGGGATCATGACCTGAGCCGAAGGCAGACACTTAACGACTGAGCCACCCAGGCGCCCCTAGATCTGTGCTTCTTGACTTTTCCTTTGAACCAGTTATAACATTTGTCTGGTTCTCTCATAATGTATGAGTTCAATCAATTCTTCAATATGTATTCCTTTTTTTTTTTTTTTAAGATTTTATTTATTTATTTGACAGAGAGAGAGATAGTGAGAGAGGGAACATAAGCAGGGGGAGTGGGAGAGGGAGAAGCAGGCTTCCTGCTGAGCAGGGAGCCTGATGTGGGGCTTGATCCCAGGGCCCTGGGATCATGACCTGAGCTGAAGCCAGATGCTTAACGACTGAGCCACCCAGGCGCCCCAATATGTATTCCTTTTTATATTTGTATGAGAGTCATGATTTTGCCTCTTTCTAAAAACTGTCTTTAAACAGTATGATCCAGGGGTGCCTGGGTGGCTCAGTCGTTAAGCGTCTGCCTTCAGCTCAGGTCATGATCCCAGAGTCCTGGGATCGAGCCCCACATCGGGCTCCCTGCTCTGTGGGAAGTCTGCTTCTCCCTCTCCCACTTCGCCTGCTTGGGTTCCCTCTCTAGCTGTCTCTCTGTCAAATAAATAAAATCTTTAAAAAAAAAATAAACAGTATGATCCATATAGCTTATTCAGATTTCACCAGTTAAACATGCATTCATTTGTGCGTGTGTGTGTGTGTGTGTGTGTGTGTGATCAGTTTCTAAGGGTCCCAGTGAGAGGCCAGAGGATCATGAGAGCTGTGGAAAGTCCAAAGGCTGGTGGTGGCTACAGTGAAGACTGACATCCAGAGGTTGAGAGTTATCAGATAGAGTGAGGTGGGATGAATCCTTTGGTGGAGATCATTCTGGATTCAGAGTCTAGAGCTTAGTTTATTCAAGAATTATTCAAGAATTATTATTTCTGCATTCCTTGGCAATATTAAAACATAAGAGTGAGTTAGACATAATTGGGTTCAAAATGGTTCTATCATTTACTTGCTGTGTGATCCTGGGGAAGGATCTTAACTTCCTTCTACCTGTACCCTGTCCTTATCTGCAAACTGGGAATAATGTTAATACCTACCTCATAGAATTGTTGTGAGGGTAAAATGACATAATGGATGTGATAGACTTGGCATATAGAAAGTACTCGGGGGATGCCTGGGTGGCTCAATTGGTTAAGTGTCTGCCTTCAGCTCAGGCCATGATCCCAGGGTCCTGGGAGCCCCACATCGGGCTCCTTGCTCTGCGGGGAGCCTGCTTCTCCTTCTGCCTGCCGCTCCCCCTGCTCGTGCTCTCTCTCTCTGTCTCTCTCTCTCCCTCTGACAAAAAAAAAGTACTCAGTAAGTGAGGGCTATTGTTAAAATAACTTTTCTAGGGGTGCCTGGGTGGCTCAGTCGCTTGGGCTTCTGCCTTCAGCTCAGATCATGGTCCCAGGGTCCTGGGATCAAGCCTTGTGTTGGGCTTCTTGCTCAGTGAAGAGCCTGCTTCTCCCTCTCCCCACCCTCCTGCTTGTGCTCTCTCTCTCTCAAATAAATAAATGAAATCTTTTTTTTTTAAGATTTTATTTATTAATTTGACAGAGAGAGAGACAGCGAGACAGGGAACAGAAGCAGGGGGAGTGGGAGAGGGAGAAGCAGGCTTTCCGCCGAGCAGGGAGCCCGATGTGGGGCTCGATCCCAGGACCCTGGGATCATGGCCTGAGCCGAAGGCAGACGCTTAACAGACAGAGCCACCCAGGCGCCCCAATAAATAAAATCTTAAAAAAAAAAAAACTTTTCTATGTCCAAACCAAAGAAAGGCCTAAACTAACAATCTTTCATGAAAACTATAGAAGCCACCACATCTCTATTTTTTTAAATTTTTTATTGTTATGTTAATCACCATACATTACATCATTAGTTTTAGATCCACATCTCTATTTTACTTCAGACCCATTAATACTCAGACAAGCAGAGTTCTTGCTCAACAAGGACAGATGGAATAATAGTTCATCAACTTGTCAACTTCAACAGTAGGTCAATGATGAAAACCACAGGTGCATGCTGATATGTGTTCTTTGGTTGGTTGGATTGTTTTTGCAACTTTCATATTTCTTTTCATGTAACTTTGTTTTTTTTTTTTTAAAGTAGGCCCCACTGCCCAGTGTGGAGCCCAGTGTGGGGCCCAGTGTGGAGCCCAGTGTGGGGCCCAGAGTGGGGCTTGAACTCACGACCCTGAGATCAAGACCTGAGTTGAGATCAAGAGTCAGACACCTAACCAAATGAGCCACCCAGGTACCCCTCATGTAACTGTTTTTTAATAAAAGCAATTCACTAAGTCTATGAATGTAATTTTATTTGTAGGTTTTTATAGGCCTGTTTACATTTACAAATCATCTGACAATGTGTCCAAAATTTAGTCAGGAAAATATGGATAATGTAGTATCCATAGTATGTTCTTTTGCCAAATCCTAAGGTAACCAATCTCAGAAGGGTCTGAGTAGGGTGCCCACTAGAGGGCGGTATGGATCTCCCAAAGGACTGACAAACACAAACACTTCAGGTCTTCCTTTCAGCTTTACACATCACTAAGGACCTGTTAATTCAGGATTGCTAAAAATGAGGCATTTGTAAACTAAAATTTGCACATTACTCAATGTCCTCCAGAATCCAATTTGGCATTCTACTATGATCCTGCAGCCTGTGAGAAAGTCACAAAGCTCCTACCTGCAAGCAGACATGGGGCTTGTTGGGATTCTTTCAATTTCCTGCGCTTTTTCTCATCAGAGCATCAGCAGCATTGGTCTGAGGTGGTCGAATTGCTATTCATGCTCTTTAATCAACTGCTAGTTTTGTTTCATCATCATCGTCTATTCAACATCACATGGATTGTTTGATTCTCCCCTTCAGGGTGTTGTGATGCATTTGCATCAAAAGTAATTTCACTTTGTGTTTCAGGTGTCTATCTTATTGTTAAAGTGGACATATACAAATTCCCTCAAAATCTGCTTGTGACAGTGCATTGGTGATGTTCTTTCAGAGAATAAAAGCTAGTTAAATAATTTATAATATCAAGACAAGTGTTGTAAAAGTATTACCTATTTTAAAGTTTATAGGACATTGTTTTATAATTAAATGGGTAAACTCACAGTCTCTCATATGGTATATAGTAAGTATGTAGTGAGCAACTCTAGCAATAACTTTTCTGCAACTTTTAATTTTGTTCCTTTTTAATTCTATATTACCACCAGTGCTTTTTCGAGTAAGGCCGTATACATGGTCCATAGAGGCAGAAGTTCTCCTTTGAGCCTGATGGCATGCCCCATGTACATAATGTCTGAATTCCCATCTTCTATCAAGGATCTCTGAGTTGGTCTGACTGGTGAATGTTTCATATAGTTAGGGATGGTAGAAACTGTGTCTGACCTGAAGTCGTGGGTGATTTCCAAATCAAGGAAGCGTGCAGAGCTGACAGGTGAGTGGGGAGCTGCAGTCCGTGGGCTCCTGGTGAGTCATATGATGGTGGAGGAGGGCCAGGGACAGACATTGATGAAAACTGAATATATGGAGTCAGGAGTCAGAGAGTCAGGGAGATGGCAGCAGGGAGCGGGGCAATGAGAGAATAAGCAGGAAGGAAGTGGTAGGCACAGAGAATTGTGTGGTGGGGTTATGTATTTTTTGTTATTGTTTAGCAACTTTATTGAGATATAATTTTCATACCCCAAAATTCACGTATTTAAAGTATATAGTTCCATGGTTTTTAGTATATTTAGAAAGTTATGCAATCATCACCAGTCTAATTTTAGGACATTTTTATTATCTCCCAAAGAAATCCTATACCCCTTAGTGTCATTCCTCATTCACCTGCCCTTTTCTCCTCCAAGTCCTAGGCTACCACTAATCTACTTCCTGTCTCTGTAGATTAGCACATTCTGGACATTTCATTCAAGTGGGATTATATAATATGTGGTCTTTTGTGACTGGCTTTTCTCTTACTTAGCATAATGTTTTCAAGGTTCATCCATGTTGTAGCATGTATGAGTGCTTCATTCCTTTTTATAGCCAAATAATAATATTTCATTGCGTGGATATAAAAAAATGTTATTTATCTGTTCATCGGTTAACAGACATTTGGGTTGTTTTAGCTATTTTGAATAATGTTGCTGTGAACATTTGTGCACAAGTTTTTGTGTGGACATATGTTTTCATTTCTCTGGGGCATGTATCTAGGAGTGGAATTGCTGGGTTATAGGGTCACTCTATGTTCAACACTTTGAGGAGCTGCCAAATTGTTTTCCAAAGCACCTATGCTATTTTGCGTTCTGTTGTGGGGCTATTTCTGGTAGATGATTTTATGAGTTTGTTCTGGACACTTGAACCATCTGAGTACCAGGAGAACGAGTGTGTCGTCATTCTGCCTGGATCCTGCTGTTCAACTACCGCTGCACAAACCCCTGGCCCCCTGAGGCCCAACCTGCAGTGATTCTAATGTACCAATGTACTAATGTAACCGCAGAGGTGTACTGTGATTAGTCAGTCCCAGCAAGCCCTCCATCTGTTCATGCATTAGTCACCCTTCAGAGTCCAAGTTAACACTACCTCCTCTGCTACCTCCGTTGTTTCAATTCTGACTGCACATTAGAATCTCATGGGGAGCTTTCATATATACCAAATCCAGGGTCCACACCAAAGTTCTAATTTAATTGGTCTGGGAGAAGGCCTGGGGGCTAGGATTATTTAAAAGGCTCTTCAGGGGTGCCTGGGTGGCTCAGTCTGTTCGGTTGAGCATCCGACTCTTGGTTTCGGCTCAGGTCATGATCTCATGGGTCGTGAGATCGAGCCCTGTGTGGAGCCCCATGTAGAGCCCCGTGTAGGGCTCCACGCTCAGTTGGGAGTCTGCTCGAGGAGTCTCTCCCTCTGCCCCTTGCCCCACTCATGCGTGCGCTCGCTCTCTCAAATAAATAAATAAATCTTAAAAAAAATAAAAAAATAAAAGTCTCTTCAGATGATTCTAATGTGCAGACAGGATCGAGCACCACAGATTCTGCTCCCACTAGAAGAATCCTTTCTTCTCTGAACTTCACAGCAGTTTCTTTTCAATGGCACTCACCAAAACTTTAAAAACAGATTCTACATTTAATTGCAATTATTTAACATATATATTTTATTTGTCCAGCTGGGCCATAAGCTCTTTGAGGACAGAGCTGTGTTTGATTCATCCTCAAGTCTCCATCTGTCAAGGGACATCTGTTTATAGCACCACCTATGCTCCTGGTGCTTTTCTGGAGTAATGCATAGGAGCCCGCCGGGCAGCAAATTATCATGAAGCCTTCCCTGGCCACCCACCTAAACTTGCAGTCTCCTCCTCCCCCACCTCCCATTCTTCCTTCCCTAATTTGCTTTTTCCCCTTGGCACTTAGCACATGCTCTATGTTTCACTTATTATCTTCTTTATTGTCAGTCAGTCTCCACCCACCCTCCATGAGGGTAGAGATTTTTGTCAGCTTGGCTCACTGCTGTGAGCCTCAGAACAGTGCCTAGCACATGGTAGGTGCTCAATAAGTATTTATGAAAAGAATAAATAAATATGTTAGCCTATATGTAAAAAGAGGTTTAATCCCTTTCCTCTATACCAGTGAGTTAGTTTTTTTGGTAAATACTTGCAGTCATTTATTATAAAGCCTTCCTTTTCCAGTAAAAGTTATATTTCTAACATAAATGTGTAAATTCTGAATTCATTATGTTTTACAAATATAGTCCTATTTCTGAGAGAGTCTGCAGAGGTTCTATGTAAGCCCTGGAGCAGGGATCATGGCATATCTGGAACTGTGTATGCAAATTGGAGCAGAGGAACGGGGTCTGGGATGGTCAGTTGAAGCTAGAGAAACCTGAACACTGGCTTGCTCTTGCACCATTAGAATTCAACTCCTAGGTGTTCCAGAGGACGATGACCGTGATGATGGAGGAGTCCAAGAAGAGCAGGTAGAGGCGGAAGAGGAAGGTGTCCATCATGTGGCTGAACTGAACCCGCAGGTCAGCTAGCTGGGTGCTTGTCAATCCTGAAGCCCCATTCAGCTCTGCCTCTCTGGGTCCCAGCTCCTTCCCTACCAACTGCCCTGGCTCCTTCGGTCCTGTAGGGAAGACAGAGACTCAGCCATGAAGTGGGAAGGAGACAGGATTGGGGAAGTGGGGGGACTGGGGAGGCTGGGCCCAGTGTAGACAGTATAGACAGTGCAGATTTTCCTTACCAGGTAGGTGAGTGGGCATGAGGCCTGGGCCCACATTCTCCTTCCAGAGTGCAGTGGGGCAGCATTTCCTTGGGCTGGCCCAGTAGAGGAGCAGAGGGTGGAGCCACCGAGGCATGGGTGGGGGCTGGCTGGTGGCCAGGTGCAGCAGGTAGGTGATGAAGATGGTCTCCAGCAGGCTGACCGCCATCAGGGACAGACACAGGGCAAAGTAGACACCTGGGATGGGGGTGAGGAGCATGCATGAGAGAGGCCCAGAAGAACCAGCAATCCCCCCTTTTCTCTGTCTCGCACAGAGAGCCCTTTCTGAGATGCCTGCTTTCTCCCTTCTGCCTTAGCTGTCTGAGCAGGTCTAGCAGTGTCTACCTTGCCTCACCCCCCCCCCCACTTTCCAACAGTGAGGAGGTGGGCGTACTGATGAGGGGGTGCCACCAGCAGGAAGTAGTTTGTTCATCATGAGCAGGAAGACGTTGTAGCCCAACAGAAGGGTTATCTTGAATGGGGCACGATTCCTGCTTTCTGCCGGCAGGTAGAAGCTGAGGGCATCAATGGCGATCAGAAAGCTACTGGGCACTAGGAGGTTTATGACATAGAGGCTGGGCCTGCGCCTGATGGCCACCTGGGGGGAGGAGAGAACCAGGTGAAGCTAGGACTGAGGGGAGCCTGGGGGATGATTCCAGTCCCTTTCTCCCTCGGTGTCCTCAGCCCAACAGGAGCTCTTTCTGGGGCTGGTTAAGAAGCAGCCTTCACATGACTAAAAAGACTCTGCCATATCCACGAAAGAAAACCTATGCCTGAGCCGGCAGGTTCAGAAAGAGGGCTGCTCTGGGGGCCTTGGGAGAGAGGAAGGCTGTGAGGGTTGTAGCACCCAGTGGCTTTCTGGTCTTGGGACAAGAAGTGAGAGGCTCAGGCATTTGGAAAGATCTGATGAGGGAGATAAGGGGGACAGACACGTCTCACAGTCTCTGGGCTTACGTAGAACATGATTCGGTCAAAAAGACTGGAGCCCACAGACAGCTTTGGGGTGGCCTTGTTGATGCCCAGGAGCTCCCACTCCCCTTGTGTGCGGACAATGTCACGTGAGGTGTCCACTGTCTCCCACACTTCCTTTTCCATGCCCAGCAACATGTTTTCCACTGCAGAGGGAGACAAACATTAATTCAACACACTGTTTAGCACCTGCTCTGTGTGGGGCTCAGAGAGATGAGCTAGAAAACTGCTTTAGCTTCCTCTCTCTAGCTGCCCAGTAACATGGCTTCCTCGCTCCTCAGTCACCTCCTTTCAATTCTGGGCTTTCTCAGAAGTCTTGTCTCCTCCTTAGTTCAACTCCCCCACCCCACCACCCACACACCCCCGATCAGCAAATACTCCACTGTCCCTTTTTAGGCATTTAAAAAGATAACCTTGCTGTGTGTGCTGTTTTGTTGCCCCACTCATTGATCTCATTTTACCCCATCCCGGAACCCCCACCTCAACTCACCTGTGTAGAGGAAAGAGCTGAAGGTGAGTATGCAGTTCTGCTGGTCAAAGGGGAAGTAGAAGATGTCCAGGCTACAGATGCTGGTCACCCGCATTGGTTTGTTATACACAATGTGACCGTCATTGGTCACATATGCAGAGAGGCCTTCCGGGGTCTGATCCACATCCATGCTAAGTGGTAGAAGGGGAGAGAGGCAGATGCTTTGGGTTTCACATCAGCTTAAGCTTCTCTTTTAAGGTGGGGCTTCCCAACATTACTCACTATGGCCATTCTGCCATCTTTTCTGCCCATCACTTTCTCATTTCTAGAAGAAACATCTTCTAGAAATGAGAGACAGTTGATGAGCCATGATTGTGCTCCTCTGAAATAAGTTTTTGGTGGTCTCACTGAATGGGTTTCCCCTCTACCGCCCTGGCCTGCCCCTTGCAGAAGGGTCTCTGCTCCAGCTTTCCCTAGCCCTGGTACCCACGATTCCACGATGAAGATGTCTGGGAGCCACAGGTTCTCAGTTGTCACAGTGAGTTTACTGATGGCACCACATTCTTCTGGATCCCAGCTGATGAATGGGTTATTCCAGATCTAGAGCACAGAGCACAGAGGGATGGTTATGGCTGAAACCTGGAGCTAGTTTATGTCAGCATATACCCTTCCATACACACACCCACACACACACACACATACATATATACACGTGTATGTATTTTTTTTCTAAATGTATGTACTACAGGCATATGATAAAATTTAACCATTCCAGAAAGGTGTAACGTAAAAAACAAGGTTCTCCCTCCTCAGTTCACTCCAGCTCAGCTCATATCCCCAACTCAGTCTCCTTATTAACAGTTTCTTGGGTATCTTTCTAGAAAAAAAAATTAATACATGTTCCAGCATTCATTTTTACTTACATAGATAAACTCATACTTTGCACATTGTTATGCATGTTACTTTTTTTTTAAAACCTCATTTCCTTTTAAACTCTGATTCCTCTTCTCTCCTGGTGATAATGTCCCCCTTGTCTAGCTAACAAAGTCTTGTTGGCCCTTCACTTCACACTCAAGGGAAATCGGAAGCTGGGTGCTGGATACCTTTGGGCCTTGGAGCTTACTTAGGGGATTTCAATGGTACCTCCCCCTTCTTCCTGCATTTTCCATCTATGTCTTTCAAAGTTGTTTGGCAGCTCAGAAAGCTATTTGTCATCAGCATGGGCCCTATTTTGGTTGGATTTATCTACTCCCTCAGGCACTGCCAATTTCAACAAATGTGATTTTTGCAAACAAGCCCAGAAAAAAGGGGAAAAAGAGGGAAGAGAACTAAGCTGGACTTACGTACCAACTTTAACCACAGAAATGATGTCAGCAGCTGAAGTTGTTCATCCTGACAAAAAGAAGACCTCATTCAGGATGATTAATGCCCTGAGATCAGGTCCCAGCCCAGCGCTTGACTTTGTTTCCTACGTGGTCTCATGGGACTGTTCAGCTTTTCAGTCACAAGTCTCAAAAGAAACGTGGGTCCAAAAAATGCAGGTTACCTGGAAAATGTAGGGGGAAAGACAGCACGGGGGCCCACTGGAAATATGTTTTATCTGCCTATAGGGACAGAACTCAGGACAAATATTCCCTGCAGAAACGTCGCTGCCGTGTTCCCCTTCACGTCTCTCCATCCCATAGGATGGACATCTGACTTGTAGAGCATCTGGGGATGGATTGCTCGCCACTGGACCAGTGCAAGGTTGGGTTGCCAGGGGGAAGACTCCTTGTTCCCTACTAGCAGCCAATGGAAAGAGTGCAGGAGTCAGAACTCACCACTTCCAGGATGGCAGACAAAGTGAAGGAGATGTTGACCTGAGTGGGGATGCTGTAGTTGATGACCGGACGGAAGTCCTTCTGGTTAAATATAGTCTGGAAGGCAGCAGGGTCCACCCCGTGCTGGTCAAAGCCTGAGCAATTGATGGTGAAAGTGTTTGACCTTCTTGTAGAGAGCAGAGACCCTGTGAGATGGGAATAGGACTTTTGTGTGTCCTACGTAAGAGGAGTACCAGGGCTGAGGCCTGAGAGCCTCTCTGCAGAGAAAGAAAATGTGGACACGGGGTGAAGCACGTGAGCCCCTCCTTCCTGGGCCAAGACTTCTGAAATCCAAGCCCTTCCTGCCAGGGCTGGGGAGCATGGGCTGGTCTGGTAGGCAAATGGGGGAAGTTGATGTGATGAGCTGAACCAGGGCTCAGACCTTTCTTCCTGTGCTTTACTCCCATATAAAGCCTCCCCAAATTTGTATGCAAACAGCCTCTCTGGGGAGTCCTAGTCCTTCCGTAGTCCCAACCCTGAAGTTTTGGCTTTTGTTTGACCATACTGTTTTCTTTCTAGCTCTATTTTGACTTATTCTCATCGTCACTGAACAAAATTTCCCTAAAATTTTGTTTCTTAATTACCCCTTCCTGCTTTCATGTTTTCCCATTTCCTGGAAGGAAAAATTTGGGAAGAAGTCAACCTGAGTGCAACCTGAAATATGTGGGGACTTACTGTTGCCCTGAATGTGAATTTATTGGCTACCCACTATGTGCTGCGCTCTGTGCCCTTCTCCAGCTCAGTGGCTTCCTCTAAGACCCATGGGAACCAGCTTCATGGTCACCATTCTGAGAGGATCTCACTGATCATCTACCATGTGCTTGGTGGAGCCAGGCAATGAAATGTAGAAGCCCTTTGGCTCCTCTGACCCTCATCCCAGCGACAGATGACTGTGTGGTTATTCCTGTAACTACAGCCCAACAAGTCCTTGTGCCTCGTCCATTACTCCCCCATGCCAGCTAACTCATAAGGTACATCTCCAAACCAAGGAGAAACACATCGCAAGGGAAGAAAATGTTGTCCTTTCCCCTCTACATCACCTCCTCTGCAAGATCTTTCTGAGTGAGGTGGGAAAAGAGCTATGTTCCTGTCACCAGGACCGAAACCACCCTGTTCATACTTACTATGTCTTGGTAGAAAAGAAAAGTTGGACACTGTAAAGGAGTGGCATTGGAGAGGTGGCAAATGGAAAGACAGTTCAGTAGATGCCTAGGCGGGCAGATGAAAGAGGGGCTGTGTGTACTAATCAGTGAAATGGGGTTTTTGTCTGTTTCCAAGGAAGCCATAACATAGATCCTACAGAGAAAGAAAATGTTTAACCCAGTTATTTTAGATGCTTTCTAGTTCTGGAGAATGAGAGGGTTTCTGTATTTTGCCCAGAACAGCATTCCCATCTTTCCTTGTTCTTGCCCCATCTTACCTGGAAGCAGAAGGCTGACAGTGAGGCAGAGGAGGACTCCCCCCTCCACAGGCCACCCCCCTTCCATCCTCCTCTTCTGGACTCTTCTCTGGGGACACACCAGGAGCCCCCAAACTCTTGAGCTTAAAGGAGCTCAGACCATACCTTGGTTCCTGGTTTTGAATAGTGCTCATGACAGGTGACCACTTCCTGGTGAGAGGCTGTAGCCAGAGAGGGCACAGCAGAGTGTCCTGCTTTGTCCCTGTGCTGGTATGCCTTCCGGGCTCCAGGCAGGGGGGATGTTAGGCCTTCAAGACCAGGCGAAAAACACCTGTTTAGCAGCCTTGTCTAGATGAGTGGTTTAAATCTGAGTTCCAAGTACTTTTTGGGGAAAATGGGGGATGTGGGAGATCGGGCAGGTAAAGCCATTGATAAAAGTCTCATCAGGTGCTTCTGGAACTAACTATGCCTCAGAGAAAGTGCATGGATCATTCAGAAAGGGATGTGGTGGAGACACCTGCTAATTTCGCAAGGCAAGAACATGTAATTATTTTGTTGCAGACCTAGAAACGTATCCTTTATCCACTTGTGGACATTAGGGATTATTGTCAATAGTGAGTTAAAAGTATTGAGAGTAAGCTTCTTTTTCATGATGTAAACCTGACTAACAGACCTCTGCCCCCACAGCTAGCACAGCTCGTACAGATCTGCATCATCCCTTGTTTGCACTATTGGGACATCTTCCTAAGGTTTCCTCTGCTTGGGGCGCCTGGGTGGCTCAGTCGTTAAGCGTCTGCCTTCGGCTCAGGTCATGGTCCCAGGGTCCTGGGATCTAGCCCCGCATCGGGCTCCCTGCTCCGCAGGAAGCCTGCTTCTCCCTCTCCTACTCCCCCTGCTTGTGTTCCCTCTCTCACTGTATCTCTCTCTGTCAAATAAATAAATAAAACCTTAAAAAAAAAAAAGGTTTCCTTGCTTGGTTTTCTTTTCTTTTCTTTTTTTTTAAGATTGTATTTATTCATTTGTGAGAGAGAGAGAGAACGAGGCAGGGGGAGAGGCAGGGGGAGAGGGAAAAGCAGACTCCCCGCTGAGCTGGGAGCCAGATGTGCGGCTTATACCAGGACCCTGGGATCATGACCTGAGCCGAAGGCAGATGCTTAACTATCTGAGCCACCCAGGTGTCCCTCCCCAGTCCAATACTTCATTTTGCCATTCCCCTAACACAGAACTCTCCTGCTCACCCTTCCTTATCTAATGTCTCTGAAGGCCTACAGCCCTGGGGCCATGTGGGAATATGTGAGTAAGAAATCACTTGATGAGCTTTTTGAAAATACCTGCACTCATGGCCTCCCCGACCTCTATGGAAGGGTGTGCGTGTATTTAAAGCTCCCCAGATGGTTCTGACACACTTCATTGAAAACTTTTGGGCTGGTCTGTGTTACCATACCACAAACAGGATGCTGATATTGATATATATACTCAAGATAGAGAACTTTAGCACCAGGATCCCCACATTTTCCTTTTATAGCTACAGCCACCTCCCTCCCTCCCTAACCTCCCGCTGTCTGGCAGTCATTCATTTGTTCTCCGTTTCTATAATTTTGTCGTTTCAAGAATGTTATATAAATCAAATCGCACAGTATAAACTTTTGGAGACTGGCTTTTTTTTTCACTCAGTGTAATTCTCTGGAGACCCATCCAGATTGTTGTGTGTATCAGTATGTATTCTTTTTTATTGCTGACTAGTATTCCATGGTAGGAATGTACCACAGTTTGTTCAACCACTCACCTGTTGAAGGTCTTCTGAAGTTTTTAAAAATTTTTTAATTTTGTTGAAGGACTTCTGAGTTTTTTTTTTTTTTTAAAGATTTTATTTATTTATTTGACAGAGAGAGAGAGAACAAGTAGGCAGAGAGGCAGGCAGAGGCAGAGGGAGAAGCAGGCTCCCCACTGAGCAGGGAGCCCGATGCGGGGCTCGATCCCAGGACCCTGGGATCATGACCTGAGCCAAAGGCAGCGGCTTAACCGACTGAGCCACCCAGGTGCCCCAAGACTTCTGAGTTTTAAGGGAAAACACTTATTTCCTCTACTTCACTCACAACACTTTAAAAAAAAAAAAAAGATCGATTTATTTATTGGGGGGGAGGGGCAGAGGGAGAGGAAGAGAGACTTTCAGGCAGACTCCCCACTGAGTGCAGAGTCTGATGCGGGGCTCACGACCCTGAGATCATGACCTGAGCCGAAATCAAGGGTTGGACACTTAACTGACTGAACCAGCCGGGTGCTCCCACAACCAAACTGTGGGCTTTTCCCTCCCACCAAGTAATTCTGACACTACCCTTTCTGGCATACTCCTTGGGTTAAGGGCTCAGTCCCTCAAGACTGACCCCCACTTCAGGTGCCAGTTGCAAGTCAGGGCCTCCTGTACTTCTGACCAACTGACAATAAATTGGGGGTCCCCACAACCCCCTCTTCAGATTCAATTTTTTGCTATAACAGCTCACATAACTCATGGAAACATTTACTTCTGTTTACTGGCTAAAAAGTTTATAATAAAGTATACAGATGAACAGCCAGATGAAAAGGTACACAGGGTGAGATCTGGAAGGGCCCTGAGGGCAGGAGCTTCTGTCTCCATGGAGTTCCAGCGTGTAGATGTGTCACCAACCTGGAAGGTCTCCAAACTGCATAGTTTAAGGATTTTTTATGGAGGCTTCATTATGTAGGCATGATCAATTATTAACTCAATCTCTAGCCCCTCTCCCCTCCCTAGAAGGTGGGGATTGGGGCTGAGAGTTCCAAGCTTCCAGTCATACCTTGGTCTTTCTGGTGACCAGTCCCCATCCTGAAGCTATCCAGGAGCCTACAAGGAGTCACCTCATTAGAACAAAAGATGCTCTTATTATCTAGGAAATTCCAAGGGATTTATGAACTCTGTGTCAGGAACTGGGAGCAGAGACCAAATATACATTTTTTCACAGAGTTGTTTATAGTTTTTGTCTATTACATGTATACCTGTTATAAATGTTTGTCTACAGGTTTTTGTGTGAACAAAAGTCTTCTGGAATAAATACTCAGAAGTAGAATTGCTAGATGGTATGGTATTTGCGTGTACAGTTTTTAAAGAAATTGCAATACTCTTTTCCAGAGTGGCAGTACCATTTTACATTCCCACCCACAACGTATGAATGATCCAGTTTCTCTGCATTTTTCAGGGTTTAGAACTTTGGATAAGGAAGGACTTCTGAAAATAGGACCCTAAAATCACAAACATAAAGGAAATGATTGATAAATTCAGCATTAAAAAAATGTTAAACTTATTTTCATTAAAGGACACTAAATGTGGGGCACCTGGGTGGCTTAGTCGGTTAAGCATCTGCCTTCGGCTCAGTTCATGATCCCAGAGTCCCGGGATCGAGCCCCGTATCGGACTCCCTGCTCAGCAGTGAGTCTGCTTCTCCCTCTGTCCCTCACCCCACTCGTGTTCTCTCTCACTCTCTCTGTCTCTCTCTCAAATAAATAAATAAAATCTTAAAAAAAAGGACACTAAATGTGAAAAGTCAAATCATAAACCAGGAAAATATCTTTGCAACACATAATTGACAAAAGAATAGTAGAAAATACATAAAACATGCCTATAAATGAATAACAATGACAAAAAACCCTATCAGAAAAATGGACTGAAGGGACGCCTGGGTGGCTCAGTCATTAAGCGTCTGCCTTCAGCTCAGGCCATGATCCCAGGGTTCTGGGATCGAGCCCCGCATCGGGCTCCCTGCTCAGCGGGAAGCCTGCTTCTCCCTCTCCCACTCCCCCTGCTTGTGTTCTCTCTCTCGCTGTGTCTCTCTCTGTCAAATAAATAAAATCTTTAAAAAAAAAAAAGAAAAATGGACTGAAGACATGAATTGGCACTTTATAGAAGAGAAAACACAAACAGCCAACAAACAACAAAAAGGTATGCACATAAATACAGGGAACAAACTGCTGGTTGCCAGAGGGGTGGGGGTTGGGCAAAATGGTGAAGGGGAGAGGGAGGTACAGGCTTCCAGGTAGGGAGTGACTAAGTCATGGGGATGAAAGGCACAGCCTAGGGAATAGAGTCAATGGTACTGTCACAGCGTTGTATGGTGACAGATGGGAGCTACCCCTTCGGTGAGCAGAGCATAGTGTATAGAGTTGTCAGATCACTATGTTGTACAAGGTAACGTAACATTGTATGTCTGCTATACCTGAGTTAAAAAAAAAAGAGAGAGAGAAAATAAACACTGAGATGTGAAAAGGTTGTGAGAATACCCCTGGATGCTGCTAATGAAAAGAGAGTGGGAAGCTGGTAGAAACGACAACTCAAGAAGTTAGAAACATGATCAAACATTTGAGGACAGTAACATATCCAGGGCCAGTGGGCTGGGTTTTTTGTTTTTTGTTTTTTTTGAGAGAGGGAGAGTGCACAAGTGGGGGAGAGGGGCAGAGGGAGAAGCAGACTTCCACTGAGCAGGGAGCCCAATTTGGGGCTTGATCCCAGGACCCTGGGATCATGAACTGAGCCGAAGGCAGACGCTTAACTACTGAGCCACCCAGGCATCCCATGGTCTGGTTTTTATAAACAGTTCATAAATTTCCAATGCACACTCTTAATAGAGGTTTACAATAGAAACTGGAGGAAAAGGAAATAAAGTTATTATCACAAGGGCTACTATTTATATATATCTTTTAAATGGGAGAAGGATGGCAGGAACCAGAAGCACCCCCTCCAAAACTGAAATACTCCTAATGTTCCTGATGACAAGTCTAAGCTCGTACTAGCTTAAAATGTTTCTCTTCATTTGTAGGTCATATCTTAGACCACAAGGCTCACCTCAACCCTAACATATGAACAGGATGTTCTTTTGCAAAGGATATTGTCAATTATAATGATCTTGGCACAGAAAACCTAAAGTCACATTTCAATAAGGTAGAAAAAAATTACAAAATGACATCTAGAGAAATATAAATGTGGAGATGGGAAAGGGAAAAGAAATGATGCAAAAAGTGATCTTAAGAAATTTGAAATTCCTCAAAGATGTGGTAAACACTCTTCATTTTATGCTACTGGCAAAAGTCAAGCACAAGTTTCTGCATGAGAAATATGTTCCGAGTAATGGAAAGAAGGAAACACATGAGAATGTGCAAGCA
This sequence comes from Halichoerus grypus, assembly GCF_964656455.1. Lineage (NCBI taxonomy): Eukaryota > Metazoa > Chordata > Mammalia > Carnivora > Phocidae > Halichoerus > Halichoerus grypus. The sequence goes on from NC_135712.1 coordinate 81,339,177, forward strand.
GAAATGCCTGTTGGTGTATAATTCACATCTCTAAGGACTCAAAGGTAAAGTTGATGCATAAAAATGGGTTGCTAATTTTCCACATGAGATATGGAAAAATAAAATAAAATATACCAGGATGGGATAAAGGGATTACACCTAGGGATAGTAAAATACTGATTCTTGGTTGGCTTGCATCCATGCATACATTTAATCATTCAGTGAGTCTGTATGAAGCACCCATGGTATGTCAGGCAAAATACCATATACTGAATTATAAAAATGAATGAGACATTGTACCTGACCCACACGGAGACACACACTCTCTTAGGGGAGGCAGATATATAAAGAAATCTCTGAAATGTATTCACCTAATTGAAATATAATTCAGAAATTTGTCTTTGGTATTCTTTTACTTCCCTTTTCAACCTCTGTCAGGATCTCCTGAGGGCCAGCTGTTAGAATCCTTCCCAAGATCATAGCTGCCCATGAAGGTGTAAAGTACTATTAATAAGGAACACTTAAAAAATTAGGGTTTTTTTTGATAGTAAAAATAATACAGGCTCATTGAAAACAATTAAGAAAACACAGATGAAGATATAAAAGAAAATAGTAACCATTTCTTGTCCCATTATCCAGGACAAAGTTTGCTTATGTTTTGGTCTCTAGCCATCTGTACCTTTTTCTCTGCACTTCTCTCCAGCCCTCTTTTTCTTTTCTTTTTTTTTTTTAAACATAACTTATATATAAAAACTGCTTTGTAACTTGTTTTTTCCATTTTATATATCATGGACCTGTTCCCGTGGTATTAACATTGATCTATATTCTCACTTTAAATGGCTACAAAGCATTTAATTGTGTGGCTATATGACAATTTATTTAACTTGAGCCCTTTAATTGAGGTCCTTAACTAGTCTTCCTGGACCTCCTCCAAGCATGTACATCAGTGGGGGAGAGGGGCAGAGGCAGAGGGAGAGAGAGAATCTCAAGCAGACTCTGTTGAGCGTGGAGCCCCAAGCAGGGCTTGATCTCACAACCCTGAGATCATGATCTGAGCGGAAATCAAGAGACGCTTAACTGACTGAGCCACCCAAATGCCCCAAGCATTTATTCAAAAAGCCCTCCCTGTTTGATTTTGTGAATTCAGAAGAAGAGGGGGAAGATACAATATATCATTTATTTCAAAGAACAATTTCAGGAATGAGAGTGGTAAAGGCAAGTGAAATGAAAGTGGTTGATGAAAAACATTTTGCAATTATAAATATTTTATAGTGATTTCTTACAAATGAGACTTGACCTTTTCATTTTTTCAAAACCGTGAAAGTGTCTGAAAGACTTCAAATCAAATCAGATTACACTTGTTTAGAGTGAACTATCAAAAGTGTCTGCAGAGGACTCTCTGCTCCAGTGTTTGTGGACCTATCCGAAATGTATTGAGGAGCCAGTGCTGCCTGAAAAGTTGTATTTTGGGACAATCAATCAAGGAGAGACTCTGCTGACCCTGACCTCCATTGATAACAGAGTCAGAAGTTAGGTGTGGCTAAGGAAAGTGTGTCGGAACGAGAACCATAGCATATGAGAAATCAGGACATTGTTTGGGGGCAATTCTGAACCTGGGACGTAGGGTTAGAATTCGAGGGGTATAGATGGGGACATGGTAGTCACTGGGGGTAAGTAGCTGAGATCAGAAAAGGGGCCCAGGTCTGGCTGGCTCTAACACCAAGAAACTCCCACTGTGGTTTGCCGAGAGAAGTGGATGTAGATGTCTGCCTAGGTGTTCCAGAGGATGACGATGGTGACCACGGAGGTGGCCATGAAGAGCAGGTAGAGGCGGAAGAGCAGGGTGTCCATCATGTGGCTGAACTTCACCCACAGGTCGACCAAGCGCTGCCTCTGAGTCTCTTCTTCCTGCTGGGCCCTTGTTGACCCAGGACACCCATTTAACTCTGCCTCTCTGGGACCTGACACCTTTCCCACCAACTCCACGGGCTCCTTCACACCTACAGAGACAGAGACTCAGCCATGGGCCGTGAAGTGCCCCTGGGGAGGGAGGGGGCCAGGGAAGGAGACAGGAGCAGAGAAATGACTGTGTGGGAAGAGGAAATGTACGCAGTGCTGAACCCTTACCAGGCAGGTGGGCCGGGGGGAGGCCCAGGCCTTTATTTCTCTTCTGGGGTGCAGTGGGGCAGCATTTCATTGGGCTGGTGCAGCAGAGGAGAAGAGAATGAAGCCACTGAGGCATGGGTGGGGGCTGGGTGGTGGCCAGGTGCAGCAGGTAGGTGATGAAGATGGTCTCTAGCAGGCTGACCACCATCAGGGACAGACACAGGGCAAAGTAGACACCTGAGGGCAAAACAAATTATAAGTAAACCAGGGCAGATTCATCTCTACACTTTTCTTAAGACTTTCTCCAAATCCAGTCTTTCCTGGGAACCCCTTCCCTCCTTAAGTGGAGAGACAGCCGGTTCCTGGTTCTCCTCCCTACGCCCTCCTGCCTTTGCTTCCCTGGAAAGTGAGAGGGGCCATACTGATGAGGGGGGTGCCAATGGCTGGGAGGAAGTCATTCATCATGAGTAGGAAGACGTTGTAGCCCAGCAGAAGGGTCATCTTGAATGGGGCACGATTCTCGCTTTCTGCCGGCAGGTAGAAGCTGAGGGCGTCGATGGCAACCAGAAAGCCGCTGGGCACCAGGAGGTTTATGACGTAGGGGCTGGGCCTGCACCTGATGGCCACCTGGGGGGAGGAGAGATTGTGGAGAATGTGGCAAATATCCTGATGTCAGAGGGCTCATATATATATATATATATATATATATTAAAGATTTTATTTATTTGACACAGAGAGAGAGAGAGAGAGAGTGCACAAGCAGGGGAGCAGCAGAGAGAGAGGCAGAGGGAGAAGCAGGCTCCCCACGGAGCAGGGAGCCCAATGTGGGGCTCGATCCCAGGACCCTGGGATCATGACCTGAGCCGAAGGCAGACGTTTAAGCAGCTGAGCCACCCAGGCGCCCAGAGGGCTCCTGTGTATTTGACTGTAATCCTTGCTGGTGTACTGTTTGGCTGGCTGTAGGATGATTGCTTTAGGTAACACACGCATTTAATTGTATCCTCTACAGAAGTGCCCTGCTTTGTTATCTAATTTTCATATGGCCAACCTGCTGGGAACACAACAATTATAGACTTTTAGGGGCAAGTAGGGCCCTTTGGACCATCACAGAGATGGCTGCTCCATTCTGAACAGTAGAGCTTGTAAGAGCCCAGCAGCTCCTCCTTTCTGTAGGGTGGAGAAGGGGGAAAGGGCGGGGGAAGGGGGAAGCCCTGGTGATCCTTCTTCAGGGCAGTTAGGATAGAGGGTGGAGTGGGGAGCAGTGCTTAGCCCCCTGGAAATTCTTTTTACATCCCAAAGTGCCTTAGATCAAGAGGAAAATCATAGAGGAACTGGGATCAGAAGTCGAACAGGGGACTCTTGGACTTACATAGAACATAATCTGGTCATATAGGTTGCTGCCCACCAACATCTTTGGGGTGGCCTTGTTGATGCCCAGGAGCTCCCACTCTCCCTGGGTCTGGATGAGGTTACGAGATGTGTCTGTTATCTCCCACACTTCCTTGTCCATGCCCAGTAGCATGCTGTCCACTATAAGGAAGGCCAAGGGCAGCTCAGTCCAGAAGTGCTTCCAAGCTTCCTGCCCCCAAATTAAATTCCTCCCCTGCTGAGCTTCTTCAGCAAATTTTCCTTTCTGTTCCTTTAAGGCAAGGCATCCAGGTTTTCTCAAAAGTGGGTTACAGGACCACAATTCATGTGTGTACAGGCTGTAGCATTGATTTTTTTTTTTTTTGGTTGAAAACAGGAATGAGTCAAAGTGGTTATGGGAACATTGGATATGACTCAAATGTGAGTCAAGAACTTTAGCAATCATTCCTATTTTCCTTCTCCATTCCCTAGTTGTATGATGTTGTTTTAGTGGAATCAAACTTGAACAGCTCAACCTTTTCATAACTACATGCATGTCCATTATAATGATTAATATACCCAAATCTACCACATGACACCTGGTGGCATTCAGTGTTTACTGGTTTAAGTGTGTTAGCTATCAAAATTAAAAGTTTTCAACTAAAGCGAAATAAGTCAATCAGAGAAAGACAAGTATCATATGATTTCACTGATATGAGGATTTTGAGAAACAAGACAGAGGATCATAGGGGAAGGGAGGGAAAAATGAAACAAGACAAAACCAGAGAGGGAGACAAACCATAAGACACTCTTAATCTCAGGAAACAAACTGAAGGTTGCTGGAGTGGAGGGGGGTGAGAGGGATGGGATGGCTGGGTGATGGACACTGGGGAGGGTATGTGCTATGGTGAGTGCTGTGAATTTTGTAAGACTCATGAATCACAGACCTGTACCCCTGAAACAAATAATACATTACATGTTAATAAAAAAAAAAGTTTTCAGCTAAAAATTGTAGAGCAGGAGCTCTATAGCAGCCCGGGGTCAGATGGGCCTCATTTGGCACAAGGGCCATCCAAGATCTCAAGCAGTAGTTCTTTTTTTTTTTTTAAGTTTGTTCGTTTGTTTGTTTGTTTGTTTATTTTAGTAATCACTACACCCACCGTGGGGCTTGAACTCACAACCTGGAGATCAAGAGTCACATGCACTTCAAACTTAGCCAGCCAGGTGCTCCTGTAGTTCTCTCTCTCTCTCTCTCTTTTTTAATATCTTCCCCGAATCTTGAATAACTAGCAAAACATGTCTTGCTCACCTGTATAGAGGAAGGAACTGAAGGTGAGTGTGCAGTTCTGTTGGTCAAAAGGAAAGTAGAAGATGTCCAGGCTACAGATGCTGGTCACGCGCACTGGCCTGTCGTACTTCATTCGACCTTCACTGTTAACGAAGGCGGTGAGACCTGGAGGCGCTTGATCCACATCCATGCTGCTCATGAGAGGGAGGGAGTGGGTGCTGGGGTGCCTTCATTAACTTTTTTTTCCCCTCCCTTTCCACATCTTCCCCTAGTGTGCTCCCCTTTTGACTCTTTCTCTACTGTCACTCTATCTTGTCTCTTGTACACCTGTGTTTTGTGGCAGTCAATTAATTGAGGCTGAGCCCCAGTCCGAACCTTCTGATGTTCCTGTGCCCTGCACTGACCCAAGGCTGCTCTTTGCAGATGGGCTTTGTGCTGGCTTTCCCCAACTACCCCCCACCCCAATATGCACGATTCCAAAATGAAGATGTCTGGGAGCCACAGGTTTTCAGCCGAGACAGTGAGTTTTTTGAGGCTGACACACTCTTCTGGGTTCCAACGGATGAAAGGATTGTCCCACATCTGTAGCCAGGGCAGTGGGAAACAGAGATGAGCAATGCTAGAGTTTATTCAGTCAGCTTCTCCTGCCCTTCCCATTCTTCTTTGAACTCTGATCTTCTTTCCCCCACTCATGTCCCTAATGACCCCAGCCTGTCTCCCCCTTCTTTATCTCGCCAAGTGTTATTGGTAAAGTACCCTGTAATGGCCTTTTTTCCAGGCAGACCTTAAGTATAGCCTAAAACCCTTTGGTCCCAGGAGCACACCAATATATTGGGCTGCAAACCATTTGGCCATTTTCTTGGATCACCATTTCCCCCTTTGTAAGCTGCCCAGGGAGATGTGTGTGCCCAAGGCCAGTCCATTTCAAGATGGAGTGATTTGGACCCAGAAAGATTATAGATTTAGTGGAGGTTGGGACTAGGAAACCTCTAAGTTACTCCTCAAATTTATACTTACAAATGAAAGTGGGAAGGGGATAGTTGAATCTGCCTTACCAAATTGACCCACAGAAATGATGTCAGAAGCTGGAGCTGTGCATTCTGGTAAAGAAATTCCCATCCAGGATTATTAGTACAAAAAGACTTTGCCCATGCCCACCTCATATTCTTACCAATATTTACTAATTTATTGGGCCTGGTATAGTTCTAGGTGCTCAACTGTCTTTTCCTTATTTGTCTCCCTTTGTATCTAGGGACAATTCAGGTTTTAACTGACATAGAGACACTTCTTCCTGGAACATTCCAGAAAGGGCAGCACTCAAGAAGGAATCCTTCCTGAAAAAATACCACTGCAGCATTCTTCTTTATGTCTCCCCATCCCATAGGAAAATCCTCTAATTTGTGCAGATTCCATTTAGAGAACCTGTTGTTCACCACTGGACCAGTACAGTGTTGTGTTGACAGGGCAGAGGATCCTCATTCCCTATTAGAAAAATGGAAAGTGGGGACCAGGTCTCACCACTTCTAGGATGGCAGACAGGGTGAAGGAGATGTTGACATGAGTGGGGATGCTGTAGTTGACGACTGGACGGAAGACCTTTCTGTCAAACGCTGCTTGGAAGGCAGCAGGATCCACCCCGTTCCGGTCAAAGCCTGAGCAATTGATGGTGAATGTGTCTCCTCTTCCTGTGGTGGGCAGAGACCCTGTGAGAGAGGGCCTCTATGGCCAGGGCTGAAACCTCTCTGCAGAGAGAAAACAGGTGGCATACTGGGAGGAGCGGTGAGCCCTCCTTCCTGGGCCAAGATTCCCCAAGGCCGAAGCCCTTCCTTCCAGGCCAGAGAGGATAGGCTGATCTGGTAGGCAAATGGTGGGAGTTGATCTGGTGAGCTGGACCAGGGCTCTATTCTCATTCCTATTGTTTTGTCCTCATGCAAAACCTACCCAAATCTGTGTGTAAACTTGGCCTTGGTACAATGGCAGCCACTTCAACAAGTCCTCAAGTGTACCCATCACAGGCTTCTTGGGTCTACCTAGGAGCCCCTCTCAACACTGCCTTAAAGCTTGTCATCTGAATCACTTAGAAATCTGCTGTAGTGTATTTCTCTTCCTCATTCTCAGGGACTTATATTTACTGAAGATAAGAACTGATTTATCAAGAAAATAAGGGAAGTTAACAATTGTACTTTCTAGGTAGATATGTGTAACATGTAGTAGGTATTCTGAATTGGTGTGTACCTTGGTGCTATGCATTTATTTTGCCCTTCTCAGACTTAGTGACTTCAGATATCTTGGGATTTATTTCCAGCATTGGGATAATTAGGTGATATCACTGAGGTTATACTATATGCCAATCATATAGTAAGACCTGAGAAGATGTTGTCTCTTGGCTATGACCAGGGAGCCATGTTGGTAGTACCTGGGCAGAATCTTTCCCCATTTCCAGTTTTGTGTGATCTTTTGCTCTGCTTGCTCCTCTACAACTCCATCTCTTTCCATAATATTTAAGGTATATACCCAAACTAGGAACAAATATTCCCTCATGTAAGCAAAGTATCTAACCCTACCTCAAATTGATTCCTAATCTCCCTCAGTATTTTACATTTACTCCTTCATGGCACATTTAAAATCTGTGGCAACTCTTCTCACAGATACCATATTAAGGGAAGAAGACGGGGAGAGTGGGATGAGGGTGTGGTGGGAGGGACACCGGAAGTGAAGGAAAAGGTGGAATTGGAGAGGTAGTGAAGTGGGACAGTTTGGCAGATTCCTGTATGGACAGGAATAGAGAAGGCTGTGTGTACTGATCGGTGGAATGTCTTTCTATCTGCCACACACACACACACACACACACACACTCAAGACACAGATATTAGGGAAGAAATACTTAACATGTTAATTCTGAATGTTCTCCAAGTGCTGCAAGGAAGTTCCTAGATATCCTTGAGAACCACATTCTGGTCTTCCCTGTTCTTGCCCCATCTTACCTGGAAGCAGAAGGCTGACAGTGAGGTAGAGGAGGACTCCCCCCTCCACAGGCCACCCCCCTTCCATCCTCCTCTTCTGGACTCTTCTCTGGGGATTCACCAGGAGCCCCTAGACTCTTGAGCTTAAAGGAGCTCAGACCACACCTTGGTTTCTGGTTTTGAATAGTGCTCATGACAGGTGACCACTCCCTGGTGAGAGGCTGTGGCCAGAGTGGGCACAGCGGAGTGTCCTGTTTTGCCCCCATGCTGGTATGCCTTCCGGGCTCCAGGCAGGGGTGGGAGTTGGGCCAACACTAAGGCAGAAGCACCTGTTTGGCAGCAAGGTGCTGAGATCAATAACAAAATAACTTGCCTTAATGAGAGGATGAGGGCTAGGGAAGTAAGAATCAAGTTCTTCTAAGACTAGGGTATCTGCAGATTTGGAAAGGTGACAATATTTAGTAATTTGGTTATGTATTCATTAAGGATAATTGCAAATGCCAAATTATAAAGCTTGATTCCTGCCTTCATCATCTATTGTCAATATTTCTTCAACAGCCCCTAACAAGATTTCCTCCTTTCAATCCCTCTGCCTTTCTGATTCATTTTCCCTAAACCAAATTTTCTATACATTTTTTACTTTACTACATGATAATAGAAGTCATAAAATTAAGGTAGCAGAACCGTTTTTAATGTCTTTGTGTTGTCAGTAGTGTTATACATTATCATAAACTAGTAATCTCAGGTAACATCAATCTTAATGGCACGTATCAATATTACATCTTATGTGACATCTCTATGGAAAACACAATTGGACCAAATGAGTGAATTGGAGCATTGTTCTATTAAGTATCTTAGTTACATTTCCAGAAAGACTTGGAAATTTTTCTCTTGCAGGAAGGGGGAAGGATCAGACCTAGAATACAAAAGAAACTTTGTTCAGAATGGAAGATTATGACAGCCCTAAATAGAAAGAGCTGAGGAAGGCAGGAATGACTGAGGGGCCCAAAGTAGGAAAGCACAGGAGAGACATATTTTCTGTGTAAGGTTTGAAATATCTACAGTGCCTCAGCCCCACCAGCTCTGTAAGGCATTTCTTCCCTGTTTCGGAAACTTGGCTAGAGGATTGGGCCATCATGCCATGTAGGACCAAAGTACGACTGTGTCTATATCCAGGGATACACCTGTGGGGCACTGGACTCCTGGATTGGCTAAGAGTGAAGGATTTCCTTGTATACTTGAGTTCCACAGGTAGGCTGGCTACCAGACCTTAGGTCTAGGAAAGGGGGGTTAACTTCAAGCCCTGATGAAAGGCAGCTGAAGACCATTGATGGGTATCTTGCTTTTATCAAGGTTGGCTAAAAAACTGGACCGAAGTCTATAGGTTGGACTCAAAAGTAGATTTAGCTGCCGGGAAATGCATATGATGGAGGCAGGAGGAATAAAGCAGTAAGGCATCTCCTCTCCTGCTCAGTAACCTCACGGAAAGCAGGAGGCACGTCTTGTTCTACCCATCGCTCGCGCCGCCCCCGCCCCACCGTCCCCACCCAGTGGGTGGCATATAGTAGTTAGCAGTCAATAAATGTTAGTTCAGTATCTGGCCATCAGTTCACTGTGGATGGGGAGAGACACACAGGTACCTTGGGCAGATGTAGGGAAGGTGGTAGGGCACCTCATTGGGGTCCTGAGGCCGCATCAGAGAAGTTGCTTGCTATTCCCGTGGTGTGGCTAAGGTGTGGGCCTCCATCTTGGGTGCCATTTGGTAGAGAAGGGCGTTGGTACAGTAGGTGAGATACAGAGGCCTAGAGCCAGGGCCCAGCCTTTTATTTCTGACTGCCCCCCGTCTAAGTTTCCAATAGAGGCCTAACCAGAGCTACCATTAATTGAGTTTGTGTCATGTGAGCTTCACTGTGGTAGGCACTTTACTTACGGTATTCTTATCCTCCCAACTACTTGGAGAGGTCAGTGGTATTACTCCCATTTTACAGAGGAAGAAAACTGAGGTAAAGAAGGTAAAAAAAATCTTGCTCCATGTCCTACACAGGTAGAAATAGGTAGAATCCAGATTCAAACCAAGGTCTGATTCCATTGTTGTTTCCTTGCTCTTTTTATCACTCCATAGCTGGGAAGTCTTTTGGACTGGATTATTAGGCCCCTAGTTTCCCACCAGCAAAATCCCTAAGCCTAGACAATGCTTGGATTCAAAGGTAAACAGTGAGGACAGGAGCTGTAGTTTTGTAAGTCACAGACACCAATCACTTTCTCCTTAGCTTATTCCAAACGGGATCATACTGCATGGTCCCACTACTCATCTGGGTCCCTGGTGGGTCAGGTTTGGGAATATAGCTGTAACCTGGCAAGGGCAGAATGAGATGGTAGAAAGGGGAAATGAGGGCCATTGTTCGGCAGCCCTGATGGATGGCAGTCACACACACAGGCCATTGGCCAGGGCTAAGGATCTAGGAGTACAAAGGCAGCTAGAACATCCAAACTACAGAGTGGGTCACTAGCTGGGGTCAGGTTGGCTATGGCATCTGGAGCAGGAGAGGAGGAAGGTTTTGGGACTCTGAAACACACCTGGAAAAAGAGTGCCACGGACAAGTACTCATCTGAACTGCCACTTTGACAGGCCCAGGGTCTGATCCCAGGCTTTCTTGAAGTATGACAACCCCACACTTATCACTTCATTTTTCTCGCCTAAAAAATGAGGGGGCTGAACTAGAAAGCCAGTAATTCTTTGTGTCTGTGGCCTCCCACCTAAAAGTCGATTTTGCATACTAAGTCTCAGTCTGCATGATAAATAGATGCTCTCTGGTGCATCACATTTGGCTTTCTAGTTTCTGTAAGCTTGTAAATGATTTTTTAATTCATATTTTAAAAATAATTTAACCTGCTTTTTTAGCTCCACTTCACAAATGAAATTTAAGCTCGTGGGGTGAATCCATTTGTACAAGTTTTTACCTAACAAGTAATGCAGTCAGATTAGAACCCAAGGTTGCCAGATTCCAAAGTCTCCCTGTTATACTATTCCCGCCACCTTGCCATTTAGAAGAACCAGTGCTAATGAATGATCAAAAAGGAGAGGTTATTGAAGGGAGGGGTCAGAAATTGGAGGAGGGAGGGATGCCCTCAGTTGGTTAATTGTCTGCCTTCAGCTCAGGTCATGATCCCAGGGTCCTGGGATCGAGTACCGCGTCAGGCTCTTTGGTCAGCGGAGAGTCTGCTTCTCCTTCTCCCTCTGCCTGCCGCTCCCCCTGCTTGTGCGCATGCTCTCTCTCTCTGACAAACAAACAAAATAAAATCTTAAAAAAAAGAAAGAAATTGGAGGAGGGAAAGGATGGGCTTGAAGTGAAATCTGTGACTTCACATCCTAGAGTGGACCTGAAGGAGGAGAGAGAACAAAGATGGAAATGAGATAATACATATTAATGTCAGGTTAATATGGAGCTGAAAGAAAATGTGGAAAACATGGAGAAATACTGCCTACAATAGTTTAGAGAAAGGAAGTGAGAACCACAGGTAGCACTGCAGATGAATGGACAAGGTGAAGGGCTATCCTGCAGAGACAAGCCATCATATGCAAGCTAGCCCAGGCAGGACCAGTTGCCTGTTGGCAGATTTTTCTGAAGATTTTCCTAAATTTTTCTAAATTACCTTGCAAAGCCTTTCAGAGGTTTGCCCCATAATAAGAGGAGAATCATTAGCACCCAAGTGTGCTTATTGGACACTTTTATTTCTGACTGTTATAGATGGAACAGAAAGGCAGCAACTATATCTGTAAATTTTCTGGGAGAGTTATGGTTGCAAGGTTCTACACAATTATCATTTGTGTGTTAAGATCGTGTGCTCAGATTTTGCTTGTGGAGAAGATAAAATCGCTATAATTATATTATGCCTTCTCTCACTGAGAGGAGATCTAGTTTCTTAATTCATGTGTCAAAAAAGACACACTACATATCTCCTGTTCGAATAAAACATAAAGCTATGTGTCAGAAAAAATGTGAAGAAAATAAGCAGAAAAATATGTACCATGAAGATGGGTGGGAAAACGAAAATCCCACAAATTGATCTTAAATAATTTCAGGACCCCCCCGCAAAAAAAAGCTGGGTCAATGAGCTTCTTAGCAAAGTCAAGAATGAGTTTCCAGGTGAGATGACCGTCTTGGGATAGGGCAAAGGAGTAGAAGATCCAAAAGTATCTGGCCATAGAATATGTATGAGCAGTAAAAAATGAAACCCATAGAGAGTACAAAGGAAAGGTGGATTTCCCAGATGAGAACTGGGGAAATATACGCTACAGAAAGCAAGTAGTGAACTTGGCTGTTATGACTTATGATGGGGGTGGAGGGGAGAGGGGAGGAGTGGGGAAGACTGAGGGAGGGAATAAAAGGAAATTTGAAAGGAAGTTTGTCTTTGGGACCCTGAGCAAGGCCTTGCTCTTTCTGTCTTAATTCTCCTAAGGCATCAGCTAATGGAACTGACATCTCAGCACGGGACTCTTAGAGACCCTGTCCAGTTCTCGTCCTCAGTTTGGAGGGCAGTGAGGCAGAGGCTCAGAGTCTAGTAGCTAACCACGGCTCAGTCACTTTCTAGCTGGGGCACCTGGGAGACAGCTGCGTGGCTGTCACTTCACCTCCGTGCTTCATTGCCTTCATTTATTTCATCTCCTGTGTCTGAATATATAAAATGGGGGCAATAATACAAACCCACAGCACTAAAACCCAAAGAGCTTTGAAAACCAAATGATTTTTCACATATTATTTGGTGGCAAAACCTGACCTGAACTGATGCGAGACTACCCCAATTTCATTTCTGCTCCCTACTGTGAATATTCATAGATTTCACTGCAGAAATGTTAATGTGTTTGATTATAGGGCATTGCCCCATACCCCATTCAGTACATGCATGATTATTTCCTTTTTAAAATCTGAAAAATTCCAAATTCCAAAACACATTTGGCTCCAAGGGTTTGTGGATCTATAGTTCCTACTTCATAGGGTTACTGTAGGATTAAATGTGGTTATTTATCTAAGACCCTTAGGAGACTGCCTGACACATATTCCTAACTTAATAAGTGTTGGTTATTATTATTACTATATTGTGTCCTTTTTAGACGCCCACTTTGTAGAAAGCTGTGAGTAGAGGACTTGAGGAAATAATAACAGATATGCTGATTTATTTAGGTGAATGTCAGGGGCTCCTGATTTGAGCCCAGACTGTGTATACACTAGTTTTTGGACATGCCTGGAACGCTGGTGGTGGTGAGCGGGTGCTTGACAGGGCCTTACAAACTGAGAAGCCAAAGACATTCCTGGAAAAAAAAATGCAGATCAAAGAAAAGGAGAATTAAGGAACACAAGTTGAGTTGGAAGACCATGGGCCTGAGTGCAAGGAGCGATTCAGAGTTTAGCAGGGTGCTTCTGCCTCAATACTCGCAGCTTCCTATGGACTCCTGCCCGAGTCCCAGCGGTAGGGGACTGCAAGGAAAGAACAAGTAATAGCTGGTCCTGGTGACTCAACATCCAGCTGGGGACATCTGCCCCGACTAGCTTGGGCTCTGCGGGGCAGATGCTCCTGCAGTAAACCCTGGGGTGGGACCTTGGGCCCGCACCACCAACAGCAACCCTTCTCGTGAACATTTGATAGCCTTGCCACCCTTTGGACATCTACAGCTCCCTACGGAGGGAGCCAGAGAAGTTTGAGGAAGAGCAGCAGAGAGGAGGAACACAGGAAATGTTGTTTAGTAAACACTACCGTTAATCTCTTAGGCTGGAGATAGAAAGTAGTAGAATAACGAAAGAAAGGAAAAGAAATGGTTGCTAAAAAGAAAAGATTTTGTGTGTGTTGTAATTAATTTGCTCTCATATCTGTGCTTTTCTGAACCTGGGGTGTCCAGCAAATCATGTCACAGCTCCCATGTACAGCGACACCGTGGAGCCTCTCCATCCCCCAGACAGCTAGTGGGAGAGATGGGCCAAAAGACAAACACTTGCAAAACCGTAAGGCAAGTGCTAGGAAGGGGAATTTTCCAGTTCATATGGGGGCATTTGTGTTATTCCCAAGTAAATCAGATGCCATTTTCAAATGTGCTTTCCTTGGCCTTGTGTTCTTTCCTTCAAAAGATTAAGGGCACATCCACATCCACTTTGATTGCAACACAGTTAATGGTAATTCGGGATTATGTTAACATCTAAATGCTCACGGATGAATGAGTCACATGTCAGGCTGTGACAAAATGCTTCATTCTTTAAGTAAGAGATGCCTGATTCTGGCACATTATTAATTTCTAAAGCTTAAATCCAGGATAACTAGATCTAGGAGATTAATCCCTGTTTTATTATAATTCCTTGTAATAGGTTTTGAACCCTTCACTCCCCTCTCCCTGCTTTCACAAGTTGTCTAATAGACTTAAAAAATCCCTTTTACTGTGGTAATGAGTAGCTTCTCCAAGAAGACTCTCAATCCAAGATTTCTGATACTGTAATATAATGTAGGGAAGAGCCAGTGCTTTCTGCAAAGGTTTATTGGGGGTGAGTCAATCAAGAAAGTATTCCAGGAACTTGAATCCTGAGGAGCCAGGCAGGCAGCACATAAGGGAGGAATGAAGGGGGCTGATGGCGTGCAGGAGCAAGGCCCTAACTCTGGGAGGCATAGGCAATCATCCAGGTCTGGGCTGACACTGCACGGAAGGACTGAGTCGAAAACAAATTGGTTGCCAGGGCTGTGAGGCTGGGATTTGGACACACATGGGAGCTTGACTGGTTTCTAGAGGCAAGAGAAGCTCCAGACTGGAGCTTTCAGTGGGCATTTGCCTAGGTGTTCCAGAGGATGATGACGGTGACCACGGAGGTGGCCATGAAGAGCAGGTAGAGGCGGAAGAGCAGGGTGTCCATCATGTGGCTGAACTTCACCCACAGGTCGACCAAGCGCTGCCTCTGAGTCTCTTCTTCCTGCTGGGCCCTTGTTGACTCAGGGCTCCCATTTAACTCTGCCTGTCTGGGACCTGACACCTTTCCCACCAACTCCACGGGCTCCTTCACACCTACAGAGACAGAGACTCAGCCATGGGCCATGAAGTGCCCCTGGGGAGGGAGGGGGCCAGGGAAGGAGACAGGAGCAGAGAAATGACTGTGTGGGAAGAGGAAATGTACGCAGTGCTGAACCCTCACCAGGCAGATGGGTGGGGGTGGGGCCCTGGCCCTTATTTCCCTTCTGGGGTGCAGTGGGGCAGCATTTCCTTGGGCTGGCCCAGTAGAGGAGCAGAGGGTGGAGCCACCGAGGCAAAGCTGGGTGGTGGCCAGGTGCAGCAGGTAGGTGATGAAGATGGTCTCTAGCAGGCTGACCACCATCAGGGACAGACACAGGGCAAAGTAGACACCTAGAGGGAAGATGGGTCTGCGTGAGGGCCAGAGGTACCTCCCAGGACTTTGTGTTTCCTCCTTTCCCGGAGGGCCCTTTCCAGGATTTCTTTTCACTCTGACCTGGTTCCATTGGTCCATGTCCCCACCCCACCCCCCCAACTTGCTTTTATTCTCCTGATGGAGGGAGGGGCCATACTGATGAGGGGGGTGCCAGTCGCAGGGAGAAAGTCATTCATCATAAGCAGGAAGACATTGTAACCCAGCAGAAGGGTCATCTTGAACGGGGCACGATTCCCGCTTTCTGCTGGCAGGTAGAAGCTGAGGGCATCGACGGCAACCAGAAAACCACTGGGCACCAGGAGGTTTATGACATAGAGTCTGGGCCGACGCCTGATGGCCACCTGGGGGGAGGAGAGAGGGGAGCGAGTGAGGTATAGGCTGGGGGGCTGCTGAGCCGGTTAAGATCAAGAGTGGAGATATGTCCCAGACCAAACTGTCTAGGCAGGAAATATTACCTCAAGTCCCTTTCACTATCCCCTCTTTCCAACAAAGTCATCTTAATCACCACAGTCTGCCTTTCCAGGGTTGGATTCTGCCATGCTGCTTACCACTGACATGTATCTCATTCCTTGCTGTCCCAAGGTGTCAACTTTCTCCACTTCCATTTTTAGCCCTATCTATGTAGGGCTCTTGGCAGGACTGTGGGACCAAATTCTTAGGTATCATGTGCATTTTATCCTTGTATTACTGCTTGCTTTCCTCATCAAGCTCTAATCTCTAGTGACTTTGCTGGTGGCCATTCAAGACCAGTGGGAGGGAAAGCAAGACAGTGGCAGATAATTTAGGGGTCACCAGGATTTGGAAGCATAATATCCCATAGACAGTGTTTCATAACTTTTCCACCATTTCTTTTTAAAAATAAACATAAAAATTCTTGCCTTCTGAAGAGTTCTGATAGTCATGGGGGTTGGGAAGCTCACTTTCACTATGAGTCACTCCCGTGGGAGCTTTTGTTTTCCCCCCTCTGGGAGGATTTATTTAATCAATATTTACTGCATTCCAGATACTGTAACCCAGCGGAAGGGTCATCTTGAATGGGGCACGATTCCCGCTCTCTGCCGGCAGGTAGTGAAGATTTATCAGTGAAAAAAGTGATAAAAATCTCCACCCTTATGGAGCTTACTTTCTAGTGGGAGGGCTTACATTCTGGTAGGGGACATAAACTATGCATCACAACCACAATCACAACCACGGCCCTCCAGCTCACATAGAAAATGATTTGGTCATACTGGTTGGTGCCCACAGTCATCTTCATCATTCTCCGGTGGATACCCAAAAGTACCCACTCCCCCTTGCTCCGAATGAGGTTCTTTGATGTGTTCGAAATCTCCTGCGCTTTCTTCTCCATGCCCAGGACTACATTCTCCACTGCAAAGGAGACCCAGACAACTCAGCCTCCCAAATACTCCCAACCCCCTTTCCCAGACTGTTGAATTCTTTACCACTTAGCTTCCACACCCCTTTCAGTGAGACCCTCCTCACTATTCCCAGCTTCCTGGCCTCTTCTTTCTCAAAACCCTTTCTCTGGGGGTGCCTGGGTGGCCCAGTTGGTTAAGTGTCTGCCTTCAGCTCAGGTCATGATCTCAGGGTCCTGGGATCCAGCCCTGAATCAGGCTCCCTGCTCAGCAGGCAGTCTGCTTCTCCCTGTGCACCTCACCCTGCTTGTGCTCGCTCTCATTCTCTTTCTCTCTCTCAAATAAATAAAATATCTTTTTAAAAAAAGGTCTTAAAAAAAACACCCCTTCTCTGCCTCTCAATAAGCTACTATAAAGAGCCTCACTCACCTGTATAGATGAATGAGCTGAAGGTGAGCGTGCAGTTCTGTTCATCAAAGGGGAAATAGAAGATGTCCAGGTTACAGATGCTTTTCACTTGTATTTTCCTTGTACCCTGGATTCTTTGACTTATATTTTTCATTGGCTTCATTGGCTTATCATATTTGATGAGACCTTCACTGTTGACATAAGCCATGAGACCTGTAGCTGTCTGATCCACATCCATGCTGTATGTGAGAGGGATGGGAAGGTGGATAGTGTGGGTCTTTCTTTCTCAGGTCACACCATTCCTGTGCTCCAACCCCACTCATCTGACTTCCCCCTTCCACCTATAGCTATGTTCTGGGGGTTTTGTAAGTTCAATTCAGACATTGCTCCTTCTAAACTGAGTCTTCATGTGCCCCCTATTGGTTATATCATTCCCTTCCTTGGAAATAGGGTTTCCTTCTTGCTTTTTTCAGCCCTGATACTCACAACTCTTCAATGAAGATATCTGGAAGCCAAAGATTCTCAGCTGCTATGCTGATCTTCCTGATGCCCCCACATTCCTCTGGATTCCACCTGATGAATGGATTGTACCAGATCTATAGGAAACCATGGTGTGGGACAAATGATGTAGGAACTAGTTTTAGTTATACTCTGTCTCCTGCACTTTACATTTCTTTCTTTTTTTTTTTTTAAGATTTTATTTATTTGACAGAGAGAGCACAAGCAAAGGGAGAGAGAGGGAGAAGCAGGCTCCCTGCTGAGCAAGGAGCCCGATGTGGGACTTGATCCCAGGACCCTGGGATCATGACCAGGGCCAAAGGCAGCTGCTTAACCAACTGAGCCATGCAGGCGTCCCTACATTTCTTTTTTCTCTCAATTCCTCATTCTTTTACCCCCTCTCTGGTGACAGCTATCACTACGTCATTAACAAAGTCTTTCTTCTACTTCTCCCTCAATGCTCTCAAGGGAGACCTTGACCTTAGCTTTGGAGTCCCTGGGATGCAGCCACTTAAGTATTATCTTCCATGACCTTGGTTTATGCTACCTTCTCCCTGTGCCCCGTCTCTGCACTCCAAAACTGGAAGGATAATCAGGAAGTTTTGTGTTTTTGTTAGTCTGGCTCTGTTTCAATTTGTCTAATTCGTGAGTATTCTCAGCTTTATCCATTGTAATCCGTGCCCAGGAGTGGAAAAAGGGAAGTACCACAGTAAAGGGGAAACAGTCTATCATACCACGTTCAGCCACAGGAAAGATGTCATCAGTTGAAGCTGAGCATCCTGAAAAAACAATTTTCATCTGGGATCATTGACGCCATGAAGTCAAGACAAATGCCACCACCCAACTCCTACTCATTTTCAAGGCTGTTCTATGTGGCAATTGGTGATTTTTAATCATAAACCACTGAAAAATATAAGTCAAAGAATCCAGGGTACAAGGAAAATACAAGTGAAAATAAAAAGTATGAAAGTCCATTGGGATTATGTTTCTTATGGAGTAGTCCATAAAGGGACAGATTTTACCTGCCATGATGTCACTTCATGAAGCATTCCTTGTCATATCTTCCCACCCCAAAGAATGAGATTTTCATTTTACAAAATTCAAGCAGGGAACCCACTGCTTACCCCTGCTTAGCCCATTACGGTGTTGAGTCAGGACTTACCACTTCCACAATGGCAGACATAGTGAAGGAGATGTTGACATGAGTGGGGATGCTGTAGTTGACGACTGGACGGAAGGCCTTTCTGTCAAACACTGCTTGGAAGGCAGCAGGATCCACCCCGTACCGGTCAAAGCCTGAGCAATTGATGGTGAATGTGTCTCCTCTTCCTGCAGAGAGCAGAGACCCTGTGAGAAGAGTGCCAGGACTGGGGACTGGCTGGTGTTTCTGCACAAAGAGAAAACAGGGGCCATGGGAGAAGCATGTGAGCTCCTCCTACCTGAACCAGGGAATGTGGCCTGGGCTCGTAGGCAAATGGTGGAAGTTGATGAGGCGAGCTGAGTCAGGGCTCCATCCTCAATTCCATTGTTTCTGTCCCCATGCAAAACTTGTCCAAACATGTAGGCAAACTCAGCCCTGACCACCACTTTTCAGTGTCCTGAATCTCACCACAAACCTTTTCACCTTCACTTAGTGTCCTTCCGTTGCTCATTTCTGTCCTTGATACACTTGGGTGATGTCAGTGATAGTTTTTACAATCACAGTTCTCCTCCTCACTATATTAACACAGCATAGACGATAATTAATGATAAAGGCAATGAGGTCAGGAGTGTGAGGTATGTGGGACCTTAAGGAAGGAACTCAGTTTTTCAAGTTAATAAGAATTTACTGTGTCTCTACTATGTGCTGTGATTGTTCTCTTCTAAACCAGAGTGGTTCTCACCACTGAGATTATCTTAAAGAGAGTTCCTTGATATCCATCTTATACCTAGCCCTTTTCTAGCCATACCTTGTGATGCAGGATATAGAATTGTGTGGTAACATCTTCTGGTAGTCTATTCAGATCTATCTCTGATTTGTATTAACCCTCCTTGTTCATTTTCAATAATGAATGAGAAAAATAATCTACATTGAAAAAAATTTTACTGAAAATGTTTCCCTTTCTCATGGCAGATCTTCTCATCACCTTCTTCCCTTTAGCATTTTCTCTGTTCCATTTAATTTACTTCAAGAGAGCTGAGAAAAAATTGTCTTCTTTTTAACATTAGTTGATACTCAGAAACATGCAGTTAGGTTATATGCCTGGAAAGAGAAAGACATGCGGAAAGAGAAGAGATCAAGAGAAACACAGGGAGACAAGGATCTTGCAAAGAGGTACAAAGCTGCCAGTGTCCTGAGTTTTCATTTTTACCAAAATGAACATCCAAGAATTGACTATCTGGGAATAGCAAAATTAGCCTGGCTTGTCTTTTTCTCAGAAGCTATACGTTTGCCTTGTTTTTGCTCTTGTCCCCCTTCTTACCTTGAAGCAGCAGATAGAGAATGAGGAAGAGGAAGCATCCATTCTCATGGAGCCCACCTCTTCCCATCTTCTTCTCTTTGGCTCTTCTCTGAGATAATGTGGATCTCTGGGGACTTAGTAATGATGCTGATCTTAAAAGACCACAAGCTACACCTCGAACCCTAGCTTTGAATAAACATGTATCAGGTGGCATTAGCCACCTCTCTAACAAGCACCCCTGGTGACAAGAGAAGGTCACAGAGGACTACCCCACCCTGTGCCCTATCTGAGTCTGAATCTCATCTCCAAAAGTAATCTGACAAATCAGTTTGGAGAGGAGGAAGAAAAAAAATTTGGTTACTAGAGCAGTGCTAACGGTCTCCTCATACTTAGAGTCAGTCTGGCATATAATGCATCATAGAAAAGGCACATAATAATTGCCAGAGCTTTCGAGGGGCACATGCACTTATTTTAACCTTGCTACCATCTTTCAAAAAAACTGGGGGCTGGGGACCTCCTTTTTATAATCAACTTCTGACTCTGAGGTTTTAAATATGACTTCAGTACTGGCAAGCTTTTGATTTTTTGAGTGTGTCAAAAGCAACTTAGGTCTACTGGTTGGAGGGAGTGATCAATGGGGTAGAGGGGAGGTTTAGTAGAAGTTGACTTATGAGAACATGAGCTAACAGCTTGCAAATTAATGTTGTTTTAGCTCTGCTAATGTTTATAAGAAATTAGTGGTCAGCATATTAAAAATTGGGAGATCTCATACAAAAACTGTATTTCTGGCTTCATTTGAAAAAATAAGATCAAGCAATACTGGTCTCATGTTTTCACTTGACAACAATCTGCCAAAGTTAATGGTCATGCCCTTTGGATGGAACATTCTCTCTAGATCAACATAGTCTGTCACCAACTATTGATTATTCCTGACCAGCTCCCCTTATTTATGTTACCTGCTTGGTCTCTTTAGGCATTTGAGTTTACCTTTGAGTGTTAAGATTGATTTTCTTGTATAATTTTAAAAGACCTTTGGGAAGTAATTTCAAAATACCATGCCATGCCTAGGTGATCACAGGTCTCGTCAGATTTAGCATGTACAACTATTTTTTTTTAAAGATTTTATTTACTGATTGATTGCTGCTCAAGCAGGGGGAGGGGCAGAGGAAGAGGGAGAAAAAGAGAATCTCAAGCAGGTTCTGTGCTGACTGCAGAGCTGGACACAGGGCTCAATCTCACGACCCTGAGATCATGACCCCGAGATCATGACCTGAGCCAAAATTGAGAGTTGGGCACTCAACTGACTGAGCCACCCAGGCACCCCTAGCATGTACAACTATTTGATTCATGGTGGAAACCAGACATGGTATGGTTAAGTAGACCAAACTCATCAGTGGGGTTTAACTTGTTCTATACTAGAATTAGTTGCATTAGGGAAGGCTCCAGAGAGGGTAATGAGTGGCTTCAAGAACAAAGGGAGAGCAATTGAAGGGGTGCCTGGGTGGCTCAGTCGGTTTAGTGTCTGTCTTCAGCTCAGGTTGTGATCCCAGGGTCCTGGGATCGAGCCCTGCGTTGGGCTCTCTGCTCGCAGAGAGCCTGCTTCTCCCTCTCTCTCTGCTGCTCTCCCTGCTTGTGTGCTCTCTCTCTCTCTCTCTCTGTGTCAAATAAATAAAATCTAGACAAGGGGAGAACAATTGCTTCAGTGAAGAAACTTTACAGACTGAGCTGGAAGAATGCAGTAACAAAGGTTTCCTTATCTCTCATATTGGGGTTTTATGTGGTTAGAGATAATGTTTGTGTGGTACCTTTCCCATTCTAAGTAATTACTGAATTGAAGCAGAAATAAAAGTAAAAACGGCAATAATAGTAGCTGTTATTGTTACTCTGGCTCTCTCGAGATTGCTCAGGTTGCTTCAGCCTGAATGGAATCTTCTGGGCTTAAAATGTCTGCGTTGACTGCAGCAACCCTCGTTGCTGTGAGCATCAGTCTTTCCTCCCAGCCTCGCTCTGCTTTCGGTTACCATAAGGGTCATCCCTCACTCTCTCCAGCAGCCTTCTACATCATTTGAGAATCTTAACCTCTGGGAAGGTTAAGGTGACTTTAGATCAGCATTTCTCCAAGCATTTTCTGCAGAACACTGGTTCTACAGGATGTTGAATGCATTTCTAAAAAATTATTTTTGTTACTTCAAGTTCAAATAACTCTGGGAAATACTGAATTAAAGGAAGCTAAATAGGTTTTATTATTTCAGGATTTCTCAGAGTATTTAGCTAAAATGTTCATGCGACTTGAATATCACTTATACAATTTCCCAGACTTAGTTGACTTCGGGAATTTCTTTTTCTCAGAATATCTTGCAGGACTAACACTTCATCTATTATTTTGGGGAAACACTGCTTTAGGTAAGTAGAATAAATGTAGAAGAAAAAACAACTTGAAGATTCTACAGATGGGATATAGAATGCAAACATCATATGTATAAATAAACCAAGAAATTAAAAAATAAATCAGATAAGTATTTTTTTTTAGATAAGTATTCTAAAACCTGAAATTTGATTAGAACTCTAAAAACCTACAAGCAAATAGAAAGTAAAATAGATTAAATTTCAAGCTGTTTCTGAATCCATGAGCCATATAAACTGGCTTGAGGAACAATCTTTTTTTTTTTTCTTTTCCTTTAGATCAATGACCTACCAGCTGTAGACCACATGTCATTCACCTAGATCTAATTTTAGGATGAGAGTTTACAAACATGTTTTGGTATTATTACTTCTCAAATATGCTCAGACAGTAATGTTTTAGTAGTTGAAAAGCAATGTTGGTTTTTCTCATTGGTGGTCTTATAATCAATCCAGTATATAATTTGTGTTTTAAGAGTACATATTTTTTGGGGCGCCTGGGTGGCTCAGTCGTTAAGTGTCTGCCTTCAGCTCAGGTCATGATCCCAGGGTCCTGGGATCGAGCCCCGCATTGGGCTCCCCACTCCCCGGGAAGCCTGCTTCTCCCTCTCCCACTCCCCTTACTTGTGTTCCCTCTCTTGCTGTGTCTCTCTCTGTCAAATAAGTAAATAAAATCTTTAAAAAAAAAAAAAAAGAGTACATATTTTTTCCTCATGGTATTCAATAAATGAATTACTTTGAGTGAAAAATAAATACAGCCTGCATAGATTTCTAATTTTCCTGAACAGATATTCACGCCAAAAAGGTTATAACAAACATAGACTGAAGTGGTTTATCTTTTCTCACCAGAAGCCCACATTTATAAAGAACACTTGAGAAGTTTTGGGGAGTGACTGGGAGTGACCACTCTTCCAGCCTGTGAAGGCCTGTTTTAGAAAGAAGGCTCCATCTTGGCTGCACTTTTGGTTTGGCTTCTCTGGTTTAGTGGGACACTGTTGCTTCCCACTTTGTGACCTGACAGGTGCCCATCCATACGTCTCAGTAATGTGGGAGAATCGCCCATGTACATCTTACCAGGAGAGATGTCAGATATAGCATCATTTTATCCAGTTGAGTAAGTAACCAGTAGTTGTCATTCTGGGAGGATTAAAATCCCAAGGCCTGTCTATGGGCTATGATGCTTATTTTAGCTGAGGCGATTTAGGTGGTTGTTCCCGGTGGAGAGAACAGCTAAAGTAAAAACATGGAAATTACAGTGTTATGAGGAGCTCAGATTTGAGTAGGAAAGTAACAGGAAATGAAACTGTGATATGATGTGGGGCCAGATCATGGAAGGCCTTGTATACCTAGCTGAAGTTTGGTTGTATTCTATCACTCAGTGGTTCCCGAAGTTGAATAAGGTTCAGGCCTCTTTAAGGGAAACAAAACTCCTAAGCCCCTGATGTTGACTTGAATTATTTGTAATAACACTTAAGTATGTATATTCATAAAACCACATATAAAGTCCTTATACTCTCAGCTCTTATACTACTATAAAATCAGAATAAATTTACAAATGATGCACATACAAGACTGTAGAATCAACACAACACTAATTTAATGTGGTGGATAATATTGTTTTGTTAAAATTAGATAATTGCCATCCATTTCCCTCTCTTTTTAACAAGGAGCTAATTTTTTAAAAAGATTTTATTTATTTATTTGTCAGAGAGAGAGGGAGAGAGAAAGAGAGAGAGTGTGTGTGAACAAACAGGGGGAGCGGCAGGCAGAGGGAGAAGCAGGCTCCCTGATGAGCAAGGATCCCGATGCGGGACTCGATTCCAGGACCCTGGGATCCTGACCCAAGCAGAAGGCAGACGCTTAACCGACTGAGCCATCCAGGCATCCCAAGGAGCTAATTTTGAACACCTGTTATTTTGTTGGGCCAATTTGATAGTGCTTCTCAATATAACAATACTTAAAAAAATTTTTTAAAGCAGGTCTTCATTTCTTTCTAACTACTACCCTTTCTGCTAATGAACCTGGGACATTATTACTATGAAGGTGGGAAGTGTGTAATTCTTTCCTTCGTAAAGTGACTATGTGATATGACTTATCATAACGTGCCTATACTGCGGTGAACCCTTTCACCCACTGTAGTTCTCTGTTGAAAATACTGTGAAACTTTTGTCTATATAACATGCAAAGATGTCATTTGGCTTTCATTTGGCATTGTTGACATCTTTTTTTTCTGATTTATTTAAAAAAAATTTTAAATTCCAGTATAATTAACATACAGTGTTATATTAGTTTCAGGTGTACAATATAGTGAGTCAACAATTCTGTATGTTACTCAGTGCTCATCATGATAAGTGCACTCTTAATCCCCTTGACCTATTTCATTCCCTCCCCCCCCAACCACCAGTTTGTTATCCATATTTAAGAGTCTGTTTTTTTATTGGTCTCTTTTTTCCCCTGTTCATTTGTTTTGTTTCTTAAATTCCATATACGAATGAAATCATATGGTATGTGGCTTTCTCTGATTGACTTATTTCATTTAGTATTATACCCTCTAGATCCATCCACGTTGTTGTAGATGGCAAGATTTCAGTCTTTTTATGACTGAGTAATATTCCATTATATACATATATATGTTATATATAATCTTCTCTATGCATTCACCTATGGATGGACACTTGGGTTGTTTCCATGTCTTAGTTATTGTAAATAATGCTGCAATAAACATAGGGGTGCATGTATCTTTTTCAAATTGGTGTTTTCATTT
Organism: Halichoerus grypus; assembly: GCF_964656455.1. Taxonomy (NCBI): domain Eukaryota; kingdom Metazoa; phylum Chordata; class Mammalia; order Carnivora; family Phocidae; genus Halichoerus; species Halichoerus grypus. Next base: position 81,364,147 of record NC_135712.1, read on the forward strand.
TCTTTGGGTAAATACCCAGTAGTGGAATTAATGAATCATATGATAATTTTATTTTTAATTTTTTGAGGGAACTCCATACTGTTTTCCATAGTGGCTGCACCCATTTTGGCACTGTTGACATATTAAGTCTTCTCTTTTCTAGGTTGCCCGAGACCATTAGAGAGGTTCATCATTCTCTCACACTGTTGTTTCTGTGATGTCAAATAAAAGATTCAGTTTATTTGCTAACTTAAAAAAAAGCTTATTTCATTACAATGACTTCCATTGTGAAGTTGATCTGCAAAAGTAAAATTTTGTCTTCAAAAGGCAGGAGAATCCGACGTGAGTGCCCCAGCAGATGTGAGGTGATCATTACCATTTGACATTAGGTCCTGGTAACCTGGGTAGAGGAGGCTATCAGAGGCTACCACAGTAGAACACTTCTGTCAGTGAGCAATGGTACCACCATCTATCCAGGTTCGCACCCAGAAAACTAGGTGTTACCCTTGACACCTCTCTTTCTCAAAGCACTTTATGTCATCCATCAACAAGATCTGCTGATTTTACCTCTTAAATTTCTTTGAAAAAAAAAAAAGATTTTATTTATTTATTTGAGAAAGAGAGAGAGAATGATGGGACGCCTGGGTGGCTCAGTCGGTTAAGTGTCTGCCTTCGGCTCAGGTCATGATCCCAGGGTCCTGGGATCGAGTCCCGCATGGGGCCCTTGTTCAGCGGGGAGCCTGCTTCTCCTTCTGTCTGGTGCTCCCCCTGCTTTTATTCTCAAGCTCTCTTGCGCGCTCTCTCTCTGGCACATAAATAAATAAAATCTTAAAAAAAAAAAGAGAGAGAGAATGAACGAATGGGGCGGGGGAGGGGATGGGGGAGGGGGACAGAGGGAGAAGCAGACTCCCCGCTGAGCAGGGAGCTCGAAACGAGACTTGATCCCAGGACTGTGAGATCATGACTGGAGCCGAAGGCAGCCACTTAACTGACTGAGCCACCCAGGCGCCCCACCTCTTAAATTTCCTTTGAGCCCACTCACGTCTCTCCATCTTTTCTACCACAATTCTAATCCAAACCACCATCATCTCTTCACTGGATGACAATAGACACACCTAGCTAGACTCTTTTCATTCTAGCTGCCTCTAATTCTTTCTCCAGTCTGCCAGCCACTGTGCAGTTTTCAAAATGCAAATTTGATTTCTCAACCCTAAACCCACTCACCTTTTTAAAACCTTGCAATGGTTGCCTTTTGCTCTTCCTCTAAGACCTGTAACATGGTCTATAAGGCCTTTGGAGATGTTCCTTTCCTTCTCCTACCACTTGGTTTTTGTTGTTTCTTCTGCATGGGGTGCTCTTTGCTCCGCCCACCTCCACCGTCTTCACCTCACTAACTCCTGCTATCCTTCAGATGCAACTCACACCTTCCTTCTCTAGCACCTGCCACAGTTATAATTTAAATTTGGATTAGTGCTGGCTTGGAACTCTAAGCCCCATGATGGCAGGAAACTTGTCTGCTTTAGCTCCACTGTATCTCCATGGAATATTGAATGAATGAGTATTTTTAATATGTTACATGACATAAATATTATTTTAAAACATGTACAAGTCTGGATTTACATAGATTCTCCACTCTAGCCCCTTGCCTGAGGGTTGGAGAATATCACCCCCCAAGACATTTCACAACACAAACACATTTTAAGGAGGGGATGCTTTGCAATCAATATCATGTAAATAAGTATAAGTCTTATTGTACTTACAAATACGTGTAAGTTAAGTCTTTGGCTCAGGCTATCGGTGGCAGACAGTATCATAGTGCATTGAGGCCTGGAGCAAGGGCTTCATAATGCTCATCTGTTCTTCTTCTTCTTCTTTTTTTTTAACCTATAATCAATATATGTGAAGTATTTCAGGGAGAGTTCAGAAGCTTTTTATTTGATATGAAGGTATCAGGTATGCAGCTTTTGGTTCTATAGTGTTTGAGGCATGGTTGGAAGTACTAGTATTCCTTGGCAAGGTGGCTTGAGGTGTGCTGAGGAAAAGTTTTTCCTATCCAACCAGATGGCCAGAGGTGTTTCAGGAATTCTCAACAGTAGATACAAACATAGATACAGGTATCTGCAAGATTCCTCTGTTCAATGGCACATATCCCCAGTGAGGGAAGAAATGGTTTGTTTCTATGATATTAAACACTTTTATTGTGAAATTCTTAAAGACTACCAAAAAGTACAACAAATGATATTAGAAGGACCTGTGTACCCACTCCAAGCTTTGTGAAACTTTAACATTTACAAGTCATTTTATTTATTTATTTTTTTTTTAAAGATTTTATTTATTTATTTGAGAGAGAGAGAATGAGAGAGAGCACATGAGAGGGGGGAGGGTCAGAGGGAGAAGCAGACTCCCTGCCGAGCAGGGAGCCCGATGCGGGACTCGATCCAGGGACTCCAGGATCATGACCTGAGCCGAAGGCAGTCGCTTAACCAACTGAGCCACCCAGGCGCCCCTACAAGTCATTTTAAAAAGAAATAAAAAACAACAACAACAAAAAAAAAATAAATAAAAAAAAAAATAAAAAGAAATAAAATACTACAGAAACAAATGAAGCCCCTTGTGTATCCCTCTCTGATCTTATTCTTGTACTTCCAACACCAGCTATACCTTCAATGACCCCTTGAAATTGTTGTTGATCGTGCCCAGGTATGTTTTATATTTTTAAGTATTTATATGTGTATCCATAAACAACAGATCACATTTTTACATATTTAAAAAATTAATACAAATGGGGCTATACAATTTTCTTTCTGTAACTTATTTTGATTCAACATTGTTTTCGAGACTTATACATACTGATACATTATAGCCCATGTTCTTTAACTGCTATATAGTATCTCGTTGTATGAATACCACTAGTTATCTGTTTTCTTGTTAATGGAATTTAGATTATTTTCACTACTGCAAACAATGCACAATGAATATATCTCCGTGTGTGTGTGTGTGTGTGTGTGTGTGTGTGCGCGCGGCCCTTTAGGGCAGCTTTTCTCCGCTAATAGCATTAAGCCCTGATGCCCTAAGGTATTCACTGTGTGGAATGAATTAACTTCTCCCTTGGACATCTAGAATGATACTAGATATGTGTTATCCTTGGGAGAATTGAGAAAATAGTCACTTAGATCATTTTGTTTAGGGCTTAATTTACTTGCAGCAGCCTCCACTGAGAAAGATAGGCATATGAGCTGGAAACCATTAGTTTCCACTAAAATCTGTTCTTTCCTTCTTCCATTGTAATGGAACTGTAGATGGCTCATAGCTGCCTGGCTGAGGATTGCATTTCCCAGTCTCCCTCTCACTTAGATGTGCCCAGATGACTAAATTGTCACTGATAGACTGTGAATGGAAATGAGGTATGTTTCTTCCCTGCTGGTGCCTCAACACCAAGTCATACTTCTCCATATTCTCTTTTTCCTTCCTTCCACCTGGGTGACTGGTGGTGGCAATGAGTAGAACAACTTTGGGAGCTATATGTTGAACCTGACAGAGCCACCATCACCCTGGGTCTCTGACCATCTGCAAGGAGCAGGACTACACTACTGATCTGGTATACTTATCTAAGACTTTTACTTATGAGAGAAATAAACTTGACTTCAACCCACTACATTTTAGGGGTCTGCTAGGGGTCTAACAATACAACCCTCTAGCCCATTTCCAATCTACTAAATATGGCCAAATTGCTCTTTAATGTAGTTCTATCGATTGATAACTCACTCTGCCAGCAATGTGTGAAATATCCTGGTTTTCCAGATCCTTGAAAACAGTTGATGTTGTCAGGTGTTTACGTTTTCCCATGAGATGGGCATAAAATAGTATCTCATTGCTATTTTAACTGTAATTTCCCTGATTATTTTCCTGACTGGGTGTCTTTTCATGTTTGAATGGCTGCCCAGGTCTCCTTTACTGTATGTGAACTATCTGTTCATATCATTTGCCTATTTTTGTACTGGGTTATTTGCCATTTCTTATTGAGTTGTAGAAATTATTTGTGTATTTTGTATCAAGAAACTTTGTCAGTTATAACTTGTGGTTTCACTTTTCACTTTATGATTCTTGTACAGAAGTTTAAATTTTAATGTAGTAAAAATGTATCAATCTTTCCTTTATTATTTGTTTTTGCAACTTGTTTTGGAAGTTCTTCTCTACTCCCAAATTCATAAAGATATTTCACATTTTCTTCTAAACATTTTAAAGTTTTCCCTTTCACAGGTAGGCCTTTGATCTACCTGAAATTAATTTTTCTGTGTGGGCTGATGTAGTAATTCCCTGAGTTTTTAAAAATACAGATAACCAACTGTGCCAGCACTATTTACCCAACCTTCTTCCTTTCCCTATTGATCTGTAATGTTTTCCTGGCCAGTTCATGTTTACATATATGTATGAGTCTGTTTCTAGCCTCTTTGTTCTGTTGCATTGGGGTATTAATCCATCCTTAGGTAGGAACACCGTGTTAATTAATTCAGCTTTATGATGCCTTAGTGTCCACTCTAGCTAGTTGTATAGAAATGGACAAGTCACTTTACTTTTTTTTTTTTTTAATCTCTGAAATGGAAAATATATACCTACACATAGTGTTGTTACCGAGATTAAAAGAAACAAGAATTTCACGTAAAGCACCACAGAGTAGGTAGGCACTCAGCACAGAGTAGTGATGTTATGATCCTGTTGAAGGTACAGATGAAACACAAAGAGAAATACTATGATCAGTCTCTTTGGGAACCTCAGTTTGATTTCCAAAAGGAGTTGGCACACCGTATCTAAGGCTCTTGTTACTCTAGAAACGGAGATCCTCGCGTATTATTATCTAGAAACCAGGTAGCACAAGATTATGTGAAGGGCAATGGGATAAATGTGAGAAAGGTGATAGTGCAGAATGCAGGGTCGAATCCTGAGCAAACAATCGTTAAAATGGTAAGTACCATAAAAGATAAGATTTGGGGCTGGTTGATCGCTGATGACCTTCATGGGGTTTTCTGGTGCAGAAACGGCCGCACACCGTCGCGTCCGCCCCGCCTACAAACACCGAGCTGCCCGCCCACACAGAGCTACTGTCAACCCTCCCGGCCACCCACTGGGGCACACGGCCTCAGAGAAGATTCCAGACAGGCTCGCAGAGGCTCTGAGAAGGATGGTGCAGAGCCAGGAGCGCGGTGGAAAGGAGGAGCAGCCTACACCTCCTCCAGGGCTTCTGCGGCGCTTCTGGGAAATAGAGTCCTTTGCCGTGTGTCGAGCCTCGGGCTCCTGGAAGGGGGACTACAATTCCCTTCAGTCTTGGGGAGTCTTTGTGCAGCACGCCTGCGCAGTCTGGCGGCCAATGTCGCTATAAAGGCTTGTTTTGCTCCGGGGCTGATGCTCGGGAGCGTGGTCGAGTGGCCGGTGCGGCCGCCCTGGAGCCGGGGCACAGGTAGGTAACTGCTACCGCGGCACCCCTTCCCTCTCCCTTGGTTGTCACGGGGGTCACCCCTGTGTGTTCCCTCCGGGGGTGGCGGGCTCGGATCGGGGATAAGAGCAGTTCGGGGGAAACCGGAGACCTGATAAACGCAGCCTGGGCTCCTTCTAGTCTCCCACCGCCCCCTCCTCGGGACGCAACCCCGGAGGGCTCGAGGTGAGGTCCCGGCGTCGGAAGGCAGGTAGGGTGGGATGAGTGGTCGGGAGTGCTGGCTACATTCCCGGCTGCGGCCACCAGGGGGTGCTGCGCCCGCGGCCCGTGGGTGTGGGTCGCCGTGGCCTCCTCAGGCCCGAACTGGCCGTGGGAACGCCCTAGGGTCAGGGCATCCCAGGCGAGGCTGGCCCGGGAGAAGCCCCCATCCTCATGCTTGTGGGGAGGGCGGCCTGGGGGAGCCCCGCTCAAGCCGCACACCGGCGACTCTGAGGGGCCAGCAACCTTAGAAGTCATCCTCTCGTGGTTTTTTTTTTTTGCAAATGGATAAATGGAGGTTTATGACAGAAGTACGCACAGCAAACCCAGGGCAGAGCCCGGAATGGAATCCAAAAACCTCTTGGCTGTCATCGGTGCCTTTCCACTACCACCCCACAGAGCTGCATGTTGCTTTGTGCTTATTGCACGGGGTTGGGGGGGGGGCGGTCATCTGGCTTCTGCACAGCGGTGGGGAGGCAGGAGGCAGCTGGGCACGGGAATGATTGGCAAAGTTTCAGAAGGGTTTGAAGGGCGAGATGGGTAGGTTATGGGGTCTGGCGCCTAAGTGAACGGTGCGGGAGGTGGGAGGCACAACACGTGCATTACAGGAGGGTGGCAAATCGCTTCGGTCTTGTGCCGCTGCAGGGCCTGAATGACATTCCTGAAGTTGGGTACCTAAGGAATGTTGTAATGAAGGCAATTTGGAGACACCAGTCTGGCTAGTTACGGTTCTTGTGGAGCCCCCCCCCCCCCCCCCATGCAGTTTCCTCTGCATCATTGTGCAGGGAGAATGTTTACACTTTACCACTGGAAGGAGAACCCTGATAAACAAGGCAGCTGACCCAATGGCCTCAGCTCTATTGATTTTGAGTCTGGGCACTTCTTTGGGTTCTCCCACTTTGGTTATTCTGCTAGTGCCATTGTAGAGCTCTGACTCAAACATAAAACAAAACAAAACAAAACAAAACAAAACACACCTTTCCTTTTCAGGGCAAGTTAGCATTTAAGAACAACTTTTGAGCAACTGTGAGGGAGAACAGAGGAAAATAGGGAAATACACATAGAATCAAAGAGTCAAGCCTAGTGATCCTTTCTCAGTTGCTTTCTACAACCGATAGGGATTCCTAGCTCTGGGGTGGCCTCCGTGCAGGGTGCCCTGTCTTACAGCCCTGATACACAGACAATGGAATCCTCCTGATGCTCAAGGCCAAGAGATGGTAACTTTGTGCCTACTCAGGGCCTGCCTACTTTCATGGCTATGCCTCTTTTCCCAGGAAATTAAAGAAACAAGAGTGTTAGAGGTAATGGAAAACTGTTCCCCACCCCCTTTATACATAGGATAACTTGAAATAAAGTGATTGGAACAAACTTTGGTTATCGTGAGTTCTTAGACAATTGAGATGCGCTTTATGTTTTTCTTGACATGGCCTTTGGTATTGTCAATTAGTTTGGCTGTGTCCTTTTCAAACTCACTTCCCTCCTCTTGCCTTTTTTTTATTTTTAAAATAAAGGAGGACTAATCTTTTCAGCTTCCACATAATCAGCTACCCCATTAGGGTACCTTTTGAGAGGAAGGTTGGACTTCTCTGATCCCTCTAACAAGAAGGATTACTCTGATCTGCAGCTGCATCCCGACATTGGGGACACTGGCAGATGCCAGGTCTGTTTATAGTTTAGACTTAATGAGGTCTCAGTGACGTGATTGCTGTGCTCTTGGTTGTAAGCCGGTGTTCTTTATGGTGTCGTTTGTCCTTGGACAAGGTGACCTTTTTTTTTTTTTTTAAGATAAGTAATTTAGCAGTATCAACTCAGGGTACTTGAACCAGACTGCTGAAAGGCCAGAAGTCAAGTTTTTTTTTGTGTGCTGAAAGCACGTCTGTGTGGAGGAGATTTAGTCCTTTTTTATTTAGTAAGTATTCTCCTTTTCTCTGCTATCTTAAAAAATGAATTGTAGCTGTCAGAATTTTGTCCGCAGAGTAGTACTTTTAAGACACAGTGATAGGTAGGAATTTATGGAATCCAAAAGGCAACACAGCTACACTTCTTTAATTGTTAGTGAGGCTGGTATGAAAGGTGTTTTATCAGCTTGTATCTGGGAAACTTTGAACCATCTCAGAGTGGGAAAATTGTTTTCCAGGGGAATGTATGTGTTTTATTTTCTCAGAAGTAACCAGAGTTGATACAGGATATTGATTAAAGGTAGCCAAGCAAGCAGGGGTTTAGAACAGAGTTTCAGGTAGATACTAGGTAAGATTTTGTAGGACAGGATGGGGAATTTGTTTTTGTTATTGTATTTTAATAACAGCTTTATTGAGATATGATCTATATACCATGAAATGCACCCCTTTAAAGTATACAACTCAGTGTTTGGGTAGCACGTTCGCAGAGTTGTGCAACCATCACCACTGTCTAATTTTAGAACACTTTCAGTGCACCACGGGGAATTTGTTTGTAAAGTTAAGGTGCAGTATTGGTTTGTATTTTATCCATGTAACTTCATGGAGCTTTAAAATAACAACTAATCTATTACTTGATTATAAAACTGCAGACCTGGGATATATCAATGATAGAATAAGTGCTTTGTAATTTTTCATTTAGTAACATTTAGTAGGAGGAATGATATCCATTTTAAAATTGTGGAGTCTGTAATGCTTGGAACAGACTTGAAAGCCTTTTTTTTTTAAAGACTTATCTAAATGCTCTATACATTGGGTTTCAGCTTAGTTGAAAGGGGCAGTAGCCCTACTGGTGTGCTTATTTTTCTCTAATCTTTTTTTTCCCCCCTTGGAGGTGGGAAGTGGTAATTCTTGATTCTACTACACTGGAATTTTTTTTCTTTAAAAAATGAAATGGCAGGGCGCCTTGGTGGCTCAGTTGGTTGAGCGTCTGCCTTCGGCTCAGGTCATGATCCCAGGGTCCTGGGATCGAGTCCTGCATCGGGCTCCCTGCTCAGTGGGGAGCCTGCTTCTCCCTCTCCCTCTGCCTGCGGCTCCCCCCTGCTTGTGCTCTTTATCTCTCTCTCTCTGTCAAATAAATAAATATAATCTTAAAAAAAATAAAAAATGAAATGGCACTTGAAAAATTTCTGAAAAATTATTTTTTATAGATATAATGCTAAGAAAACTTTAATGCTTTTGTCCTTTTTTCTCCTTTTATTTTATTCAAAGTTATTTATTTATTTATTTATTTGATCTCTAACACCCAGTGTGGGGCTGGAATTCATGACCCTGATGCGATGAAGAGTCTCAGGCTCTTCATACTGAGCCAGCCAGGCGCCCACCCTTTTTTCCTATTTTAAAGTACTTTTGCATATGCTTAAGCACAACTTAGGAAATACCTTTCCTTGATGAAATTTTAAAAAGTTTTTAAAAATTATTTTTAAAGTTCTGGTATCATTGACGTGCAGTGTTCTTCCTCGGTGGATTTTTAATTTCAGAAATTCTCAAGTGAAACCGAAAGTCTGTGAGCCCTGGCACCTCCACTCAGAGAAGATGAAGGATATCGACATAGGAAAAGAGTATATCATCCCCAGTCCTGGTTATAGAAATGTGAGGGAGAGAACCAGCACTTCTGGGCAGCACAGAGACCGCGAGGACTCCAAATACAAGAGAACTCGACCGGTCAGTATTTCCTTTCCTGAATCCCTTTTCTTACCTGCTTGCTGCAGTACACCTTCTTTTCTCCTGTAATGCATCATTAAAAAGAAGTTTCATTTTTGTTCTTGGCTTTAGGTCACTGGTAAGAATTTATAGGTGCACATGAAGGAGGAGAGGTTGACTTCGGCCTCCCACCTATTTCTCCCTCTGAGTTCTCCTCTCTCGGGCTTATACTGCCCTTTGGTGCCTTCTGAAAAGGCTTTGCTTAAGAGAAGTCAGCTTGTGGGGATGGGGGTGGGAGTGCTGGGGAGGGAGCAGAGGGAATATGAACCATTAAACTTCATGCGTGTACTTAAAATTGTTTTTTTTCCCCCTACCTCTGTTGTCTGTGTCTAAAATGCAAATCCTTTGGAGGGACTCATTCAGATTTCAGAGTATTGAAACAATTCTAGATTGTTGTAGTATAATCCTTAAGTTTTCTGAGGAAATCCATGAATGCGAAGGAGCCTTTAGATACGAATCTAGTTTTCTCCAAGGAAAGTAATGAAATACACATTTTAAACTGGAAGAAATATCTTTCTTCTGAAAACAAAAACAAAAACAAACAACCATGCCTTTTCTTCAATTGCATAAGTAACTAATAAGGAAGAATGGGGGTGATTGGGTTTAGGAAGGTGAGGTTTGTGTTCATGTATTTGTTCCGTGCAAACTTGAGAAACATGCGAACTTTGCAGCTGACACTGGAGTTTCATTAGCCTGGCATTACCTGTCCCTCTTTGGTATGTGAAAGCCGTTGCCTTATTAATTGACATCTTCTCACTAATAGGGGTTTTCTGTCCGCACTGTGTATTATACAGTGCTTTCCCATTCAAGCTTAACTTTGGAGAAACATAGTCAACGTAATCACTGTCAGATCCTTAGGGTGCCAGTTTTGTGACTGATTTGTGTCATTTGTCTAGGCCTTATGTTAAACACTTATTGAATATCTTCTGAGAGCTGGGCACTGTTAGTATAGCACTTAACTCTGGGAAAGCTCACAAAGGTAGCACTGGAGCCAGGCTTCGAAGCGTGACTGGGTGGGGATGCCTTCAAGCTACTGTGTCATCTGTGTTTAGTGGTTTATGAATGAAATGGTGTTGATGTTGATGGTAGAACCTAACTCATGGGATCACTGAGGATGAAATGAGATGATACATACAAAATGCCACATAGCCTGTGCTCAGTAAGTGTTAGATCGTAGAACTAGTTGTCTAGAGCTTAGGATGTGAAAGAAAATTCTGCATGCTATGCTAAGGAATCTTTTACTATGGCCATTGGGGAGCTCTTAGAAGTTATTGAGGTGGGTTCCCCCCACTTTTTATTTTGAGATAACTACAGATCCACATGCAGTTGCAAAAAATAATACAAAGAGATTCCATATACATTTTATCCAGCTTTTCCCAATGGCAACTTCTTGCAACACTGTAGTATGGTATTTCAACATTGATACAATCATCTACCTTATTAAGACTTAACTGGTTTTGGGCGCCTGGGTGGCTTAGTCAGTTAAGTGTCTGCCTTCAGCTCAGGTCATGATTCCGGGGTCCTGCGATCAAATCTCGCATCAGGCTCCCTGCTCGGCGGGGAGTCTGCTTCTCCCTCTGCCCCTCCCCACCCCTACCCCCGACTTGTGCTCGCTCTCCCTCTCTCTCAAAAATAAATAAATAAAATCTTAAAAAAAAAAAAGACAACCAGCTTTACAGTTTTGTGGGTACTAGTTTGTGTGTGTATATTCTATGCAGTTTTTTCCACATGTGTAGATTTGTGTGACCACCACCATGGTCAGAACACACAACAGTACCGTCCCAGGGGTCTCTCATGCTACCCTCACCTTCCTGACAGCCACAGGCACCTCCCTTCCCCTCTCCCCCAGGCTCAGGCAACCTCTAATCTGTTCTCCACCTCAGTAATTTTGTCATTTTAAGAATGCTATATAAATGGAATCACATAATATGTAACTTTTGAGATTGGCTTTTTTCACTGTGTGTAATTCCCTTGAGATCCATCTACTTTGTTATGTGTATCAGAACTTTCTTTTTGTGTGTAGCAGTCCATATTACAGATAGTTCTTTCCTTTTAACTGGGAGTACTATTCCCTGTTACAGAGGAACCATAATCTGTTTAACCATTCATTTGTTGAAGGACATTCTGGGTTCTTTCTAGTGTGTAGTTGTTACAAATAAAGCTGCCTTGAACATTTGCATATAGGATTTTGTGCGAATAAGCTTTCATTTGTCTGGATAAATGCCCAGGAGTGCAGTTGGCGGGTCATATGGTTTTTTAAGTGCATGTTTAGTTGTATAAGAAACTTCAATACTCTTTTCTGGAGTGGCTATCTACACTTTTACATTCCCACCAACAATATATGAGTGATCCTGTTTCTCAGCATTCCTGCCAGTATTTGGTGTTATCATTGTGCTCTTTTAGCCATTCTGATAGGTATGTCTGATATCTCATTGTAGTTTTCATTTGTGTTACCCGATGGCTAATGATACTGAGCTGAGAGGGATTTTTAAGACTTGATTTTTATCTTAGGAAGACTAGTTTTGAGAGAGTGTGGAAAAAACCCATATAGGAGGAAGAGACAAAATACAAGGAGCAGTCAGGAGGCTCCTATGCCAGTCCACATGAGAGAGGCCAGGGGTCTGTGTCCAAGCGTAATAGGGAGGAGAGAGGAGAGAGGCGATACTTAGGGGCATCTCTGGAAGGAGAAGGAAGTATTGGGGGCTATGGGATTGGTGGTAAGAATTTAAAACTATGAATCCCCAAACCAATGTATGGGAAGAGAAGAAGATTCAGGGGGTGAGAATAAGTTTGCTTTGAACATGTTGAATTTGAGCACATCCAGATAAAATGATCAGTAGGTAGGTAGAGCACAGGCAAAAAGTGGAGTCGGGAGAAAAAAATTTGAAGTCATTAGTGCATCCATTTAGATGAAGCCTTGGAGTGAGCAAGCTTGCCCAAGGATGGCTGATAGAGCAGAAGGAGGTGGAACGTGGGAAGCTATTATGTGGTCTGGTGAAATTTCTGGGGCCAGGGTCCCTGTTCAGGTGGTTAGAGTAGAGTTGACATTAGGATGTGCGGTGGCAGCCCAGCTTTTCCTCTGCAGCGGAGAAGAACTGGAAATAGAGACACTGTTGTGCCTTTTGTCCCCTAAATTATTAAGTCAGCTGCCAGACAGCAAGTTTCCTTCATGTGATCGAGTCTTATCTTGAAACAGGAAGGCTAACACCACTTTGATAAAATTTCAGGAGTCCACATGAATTTCATTTTCATTATCCTTTCATGTTTGCCAGACTTTTAAATTTGAGTGCTGTTTTCATGATTTTTATCTTATCCTTGTACCCTCTGAACTTTTTTTAGTGAAAGTATTTCTTTTAATCTACTGGGTTTCTTTTTGCTCAGCCTTGACCAAAGCAATAAAATCACAGGTTTATGCAGCCTAGTTTTCATATACATTCAAATGAATGTGTAACATCAAATTTTTTTTTTTTTAAAGATTTTATTTATTTATTTGACAGAGAGAGACACAGTGAGAGAGGGAACACAAGCAGGAGGAGTGGGAGAGGGAGAAGCAGGCTTCCCCACTGAGCAGGGAGCCCGATGTGGGGCTCGATCCCAGGACCCTGGGATCATGACCCGAGCCGAAGGCAGACGCTTAACGACTGAGCCACCCAGGCGCCCTAACATCAAATGTTTTTAAACGTTCACATACCACCTAGAATTTTCTTGAGTATTACCTGTCAAAACCCCAAATTTCTTAGGCACGTTTATCTTGAACTTGTCTCATATGTTAGCAGTTTGCTGACAGAACCAGCAAGATGATAAAAAATTTCTGGTTGGGAAGCAGAATGGCTATATAAACATTTATTTTTTTAAAAAAATGTAAGCAGCTAACTGGTTAGATTACAATTTCATGTCATATGATTGTAACTATCATTTCTGTATTAGTTGTTAAGGAGCAAATCTGGGACAGGACCTCTCAGATGCCCAGGTATTCATCAGAAATAAAAAACAGCACCTCCAACTAACAAAAGATAAGGATACATCTGTGGCTCTTAATTGGCAAACAAGGTTTTATTCACCCCCATTAGCCTTTCGTGGGTTCAGTTGACATGGAAACGTGAAACCGTGTCAAACTATAAGTCAGAAGCAAAGCACCCAGAAACAAATTCTGATTTTGAACAGGTCAGTGATTTTTTTTTTTTTCCTCAAGCTGTAAGCAAAGTTACGGAGTACACAGTTTGCCTATTTCTTTGTATTGTGACCAAATCTTTCTTTTGGAATACCCTTTGGGAAAATTGCTCTCATCAGTGACATCTTCAAATAGTTGTGTCCCATCAGCTTAGAGATAATGAAGGTAAAAATCAGTCATCTTCACACTTACCCTTTGTTTAGGACTGTTAAGTTAATGCTTGTGGCCATGCACTATTTGATGCTTAGCAGACATCCTTGAATCCTGAGGTGTGTATTGCAGGGCCTTCTGCTGCTGTTAGTTTTTTTGAGACTAAGGACTAAGCTTGGCATTAGGCTGGCATTATTTGAACCCACATGAAGATTCATGTCTAGACTACTCCTTAACACTGACTGTGTCTGAAGCATGATTCTCCTGGCTCCTTTTCTTCCAATTGCACATGTAGATCACTAACTCCACAAGCCCTGGTTTGTTTGTTTTAAGATGTGATGTTTATTCATCTTTGTATTCAGCAGTCTCCAAGCTGCACACACAACCCTGAACAAAGTGGGCTGGTGCAGATGAAGAGAAACTGATGAGGGGCCTGCCTGTCCTGCTGTAGAACCTGAAACTCCTAGGCATGTACATAGATGACTGTAATTTAGGTGCTGTGGAAATTAATAAGAAGGAAAGAATGCCTCAGTCTTTGAGATCAGGGAAGATGTCAGGAGGAGGTAGCATTGACTGGAGACTTGAGGAATAGGTAGAATGTGGAGAAGTGAAGAACTGGCAGAGGAAATTGCTGTGGATAGGGAGGAGTAGGCACTGTTGGCTGTATGCATGAAGCGTGGAGTCACAGATGTAGAGGGATGGGTCAGCGAGTTTCAGATGATGTGTGTTCTTGAATAATGGGCCGAAGAGTTTGGATTTTAGTTGCTTTAAGTTAAAATTTAAGCAGAAGCGGGGCGCCTGGGTGGCTCAGTTGGTTAAGCGACTGCCTTCGGCTCAGGACATGATCCTGGAATCCCGGGATTGAGTCCCACATCAGGCTCCCTGCTCAGCAGGGAGTCTGCTTCTCCCTCTGACCCTCCTCCCTCTCATGCTGTCTGTCTCTCATTGTCTCTCTCGCAAATAAATTAAAAAAAAAAAAAAATCTTAAAAAAAAAAAAATTTAAGCAGAAGCAAGACAAAGCTGTTTGATACTTCTATAAGCTTTTTTATTGTGGTGGTAGTTTTTGCCTGCTGCTCTTAGGCCAAAGCCAAGGGTGACTTGTTTTTCACAAGCATGTCTAATCCAGAAAAAGAGGAAGAATGGAAATAAGCAGAAGTTAACTCATATGCCATTATGACCGCTCACTCTTTTTTTCCCTTCTCTCAAAAAAAATGGTGAAATTTTCTTTCTACCAAGTTAGAATATTCTGCCTGTAGAAAAGGTAACAAAGCAAGTACTCATAAAGTCCAGTGATCTTCACTTGTGTTTCCTTTAGTTCCGTGTTAGACTGACCCTCTAGCCTTGGTTGGAGTTTTCATAATTAATGATTTGAAGTATTTTGGTGAGCTGAAGTTATATCCCAGGGATCAAGGACGTGAGTCTAATCTCTTACCAAGAAATATGATTCTAAGACATATTATTATGAAAGAATTACGGTCTCAATATAGAAACTATGCAACTTGTAGAAGATTATAGTAGAAAACATAGATCACCCTTAATCCCTCTACCTCGCAACAGCTGCTGTTATAAAATGGTTTTGTCTAGTACATTACACTTTCAAAGATTTGAACTCCGAAAGCTTTTCTGTATGGACTAAGGGTATGTGAATTTGTGTATGCCCTTGTGTTTTCAGAGTCCAGAATATTACCTGGGAGTCCACTTGCTGTTAGGAAGGAGAGCAGGATGAAGGAGATTAGTATTTGCAGTCTCTGCATTATTTTTCTCTTGATTGGTACTCAGTGACTCAGCAGATTTTCTGGACAGTCAGTGATAGGATGAGTAAGAACACCTGCTCTTTTTTTTTCCCTTTTCCCTGTAGGCATCTGTAAAGCTTGATAAAGCTCAGTACGGGTGTGATACGGTTATCTGGCGTGGTGCCGGGTGTTGGTTTCCAATAGCAGCCCAGAGTCCTCTGGCAGAGATGACAACAGCTCTGTTACTGGTGCGGAGCCCAAGTGGCTTTCCTGCGTGGTGAAATGAAGCCACAGTGCCGTGGGTCTCCTGAGGCTGGCGTGCTGCCGGGATCAGGAGCTCTGCTGGGCTGGCTGCAAGTAGGGGTACTGCTGCTTTCCTAGGAAATGCTGCTTAAGGGAAATAGAGCCTGTTGGCCTGAGTTAAAGGAGCTTTCTGTCAAAAGGGAAGAGAAGTATTGGAACAGCTTCCTGTATTTTATTTTTTTTATTATTTTTTTAAAAGATTTTATTTATTTGACAGAGAGACAGAGAGAGCACAAGTAGGCAGAGCGGCGGGCAGAGGGAGAGGGAGAAGCAGGCTCCCTGAAAAGCAGGGAGCCCTATGCGGGGCTTGATCCCAGCACCCTGGGATCATGACCTGAGCCGAAGGCAGATGCCCAATGACTGAGCCGCCCAGATGCCCCAGCTTCCTGTATTTTAAGCAGCTTTAAATACCTGAGTCTTTCTTTTGTTAGGATATATAATTGGGATGTTACAAATGGTTAATGAAAACTTGTTCAGTGAAATCTTGGTTCTGCTTTTAGGTAGCCTTCTGCTAATGCTTTCTTTAATGTCTCACCGTTTTTTTCCCTCTTAATCAAAAATAAAAAGGTCAATGCCAGGAACAGGAAACAGGGCCTCCAGAAGTCTTTGCAATGATCAAACCTGTCAATATCACAATGACAGATTAATGTGAAGTTAATTTGGCGCACTGAAATTCACTAATTAGCAGAATTAAGCTTGTCTATCCCTTCCCTTCTTATCCTCTTTTTAGGGAGTTAGCCTATTTGGGTAATTAGATCTTTATATATGTTTTAATTATTTAAGGTTATTTTGTAAATTAGCTGTTCAAGGAATCAACTTAACTCTTATTAGATACTCAGATGAGAACTTCTGTTTACCAGAGCAGATAAGGTGTTGAGCAGCCACTTGGTTTTCTTAAATGTATTCTCACAGTAGAACAATGGCCAAGCTGCCCAAATCTTCACTTTTGTGTTTGCTTCTCACCCTGGTCGGTGGTTGCAGCCTGCTCTGCAGTACGGGGTCACGTGACAGAACCTCTAAGGTCTTGTACTAAGCATCTGATGTGGGCATGTGCATGGTGCTAGGCACTGAAGGAAGTTTTACGTACAAATTATACTTTGGATTTTTTTTTTTTTTTAAAGCTAAAGCCTGACAGTCTTGAAGAGATTTTGTCAAATGCAGAAGAGCAAAATTCTACTATCTAAATCTCAGTCTAGGCTTCATATTAAAATCACTTGAAGAACATTAAAAACAATGCCAATGCAGGGCCATATCCCAGACCAATTAAACCAGTCTCTGGAGTAGCACTCAGGCACCCGTGTTGTTTTAAAGCTGTGCTTGTGATCCTAATGTGTAGCCAGCGCAGAGAACCTCTGGTGTAGATCTCATGGAATAAAGTTTCTTCTTATCCCCTCAACCAATGGGGCTCCAAGTGTTTCCTGTAAGTCTTTTTTTCTCCTCTGGTTCAATTTCAGTTTAATCCTTTGAGACCTTATCATTGTAATAACAACGTTAATCTCACACCCCAGCATAATAGGAACTTTGAACTTTGAATAGATTCCTTGGAATTTAGCTTATGAAACAACTAAAAGCTGTCAAATTCCTGCCAATTACTGGAAGATGCTAGATTATGAACTGCAGAAAAATACCTGATTACCATGATGTTGGTGTTAAGTTCTATCCATTGGTCTTATGGATGAACTCTTGAAGGTTGCCTTCTAGAATTTTGCTATTCACCTGGACTGAAGTGGCCACTAATTTGGAAGTTCTTAAGGGAAGAGCTTGAGATAGTCAAGATCATGTTCCTAACCCAGTGGAGTAAGGATGGGATGAGAACTGGGAGAGGAAATGTCCTTTGTGGTTCTCTTTGCCTTGTTGGAGGTAGGGAGGATGGGAATGCCTGAAGTCAGCTGGTCTTGGGAGAGTATCACCTTTTTAATTTCTAATTTAAAAGAAAATTTTAATTTCTTTTTAATTTAATTTTTAATATTTTGAGTCTCTTGATGATATAAGAGTTCCCCTTAATAAGTTTGTCTGTCTAGATGTTTGTCCTAAAGGCAGCTATAGGGCAGGGACACCTACAGAAAAGCTTTTACTTGGGCCAGAAAGGTTTATAAGAGGCTGCCCATTCTGAGTCTGTGTTAAGATCTTGAGTTAAGGAGAGGAGAGGGAAAATGTGCTGTAGGATCTGAGGCCAGTCCATTCAGATGGTGTCCCAAATACCGATTTTTTGTGGAGTGTGCCAGACAAGAGTGTTGCAGCCTTTAATCCCCTTGGAAGCCGAGAGGCGCCTCTCCACTGCCAGTTGATTCCTGCCCTCCCTGCATTCAGGAACAACTTGGATGAATCCTCAGCCCCTGGGCTTAGGAAGGCTGCCCCGCTGTTGTCCTGCTGTCAGGAAGCGATTGTGCAGCCTGGGGAATGATTTCTGGCCCCTGGTACCTTGTCCCATGGGCCTCCATGCAGGGAAAAGCCCATGGTTGCCCTGTCAGCAGACATTCCGCTCTGGCAGCCTGTTAAAATGAGATGGGGCCAACTAGTTAAGCGGCGGCCATGCTGCGTCATAGGTGCGCCAATTATCACAGCCATGGGGATGGTGCTAGCGTGCACCGCGGAGGGGAAGTCTCTTATGCAAGATCTCTGTTTGCTTATGGGTCAAAGAGTCCTTGTTTCCCTCACCAGATAGACAGGAATATGACCATGTGTTTCCCTGACCTTTATTTGAACCGTAGCAGAACGTGGATTTCGGGCCCCTTAGCTCCCCAGTCCCCCACCCCCCCTCCACTGTGCCCCATCAGCATCACCTTAGTAGGACAAAAAATGCTCAGCATCTCCTAGCTACATAATCCTCAGGAAGATATAAGTGGCAGTAGTATTTCCTTGTTTCAAGTTTTCTCAGTCCCTGGATCAAGCAGTATTTTTCCCTTTGGAACGTATCAACTGCTGCAGATGCCTTTCTCTGGCCGAGTCACCGGGCTGCGGAGAGCCTTTCAGCCTGCAGTGCCGTGTTCGGGGAAATAAAGAGAAATGGGTGCCCTTATCCCATCTCAGGAGAAGCTTTACAAGGTTACTTATAAAAAGGATTTAAAATACTGTAACATAACAAGTAGGCCTCATAAAATACATCCCCCTAGATCAGCATACATGCGATCCTAACTATGTAAGCTCGTTAGCCATGTAGGGCTCCCCCTAGCACTACTGACACGTTGGGGCCAGAGAATTCTTTGTTGTGGGGGGTTGTTCTGTGCATCGTAGGATGTTCAGCAGCATCCCTGGCCTCTATCCACTGGGTGCACAGTTGTGACAACCAGAAATGTCTCCGAACGTTGCTAAATGCCCCCCTCCGTTGAGAACCAAGGGACTATGTACACCGTCCTGCTGTAGCCACATGTTGCTGAACATGTGCATTCTGAGTTGAGATGTGCTAGATATAGAAAATACGCACTGGGTTTCAAAGACTTGGTACAAAAAGAGTGTAAGACATCTCATTAATAATTTTCATTATTACATTTTTGCATTAAATAATGTACTACTTATTACATATATTACATTAAAATGTAAGTAATTTTACATTATTACAATTTCATTGATTACATATTTAAAAGATAAAATTTGTATCTATTGGATTAAATAGAATATTTTATTAAAATTAATCTCACCTTTTTAAAAATGTGGCTACTAGGAAAACTTAAATTACATTTATTGCTTGCATTATATTTCTGTTGGACAGCACTGAGCTGATATACTTGATCTAACGTAGTTTAGCCATTAATTTTGTATTAGGTATTTCGTTCCTAATAAACCGTTGGATTTAAATTATTTTTCTCTTTGGAAAATTTTCCTTCATACATTACTATTATAAAGACAAAGAGCATGTAGAGTGCTCTCCTGAGTACCTGCCAGTGGCATATTAAATATCGGTTCAACGTTCAGATGATGTATGTTTGTCTTAGCATTTCCCTCCTTGTATTGGAGGTATATAGAGTTGTATCTTAAAATTTAGATTTTTCAATTGGTGACATTGAATTTAGAGGCTGAGAGATAGAAGCTTTTGAACGAATTTAGTAGATCATTCTGGATTTGGGCCTTTTATAAATACTAGAATGTAACGTGCATGAAGGTAGTGATATAGAGGTGTGAGGTCTGTCTGTTCACTCCTGCATCCCCGGCACCTGGAGCAGTGCCTGGCACGTAGTAGGCCTTTCAGTAAGTACTTGTTGAATGATTGGATTAAAAAAATCATACATTTTTCAGTAAAAGCTGGCTGTTCAAATATATTAGTGAGCGGGTCATTTCTGTAGCTTTATTCCCCTTCCCCTTAATGTTAATTTCATTATGCAAAAGTTTTCCTTAAATTTAAAACCATCCATCTTGCCTTTGGTAAGTTTCTGGCTTTGGGGGAAAATGGAGACTCTCCCTCCCATAGCTCAGCTTTTAAATAAGCTGTTTAGTTCTCTTCTATTTATTTCATCTTTTTAATGTAACTTTTTGGGGTTACTCCCAGATAGATTTATGTATGGTGTGTCTTTTAGATGTTGATGTTCCCGGTGTCCAACGTGGGGGTCATCTCCTACACACAACACCAAGCAATTCTTGGACACCAGCAGGATGTCTGAGAGTTCAGGTCAATTCTGACACTATCCTGAGACAGCATCAGATTCTACAGGTTAAGGGCTCGGTCCTACAAGACTGCCCTCCACTCCATAACCTCAGACGCCAGTCATAAGCCCCAGCTTGTTTGTTACCTATACTTCTGACCGACTGGCTACAGATGGGAGGTTCCAACGACCTCCTACTTAAAGTTCTTTTAATTTGCTAGAGCAGCTCACAGAAATCAGGGAGACACTTACTTACATCTATCAGTTTGTTAAAGGATGTGATAAAAGATATGAACAGCCAGATGAAGAGAAACACAGGGCAAGATGGGGGGAAAGGGCATGGACCTCCAGGTGCACCAGTCTCTCCAAATCTCCATGTGTTCATCATCCTGGAAGCTCTCCAAACCTAGTCTTTTTGAGTTTTTATGGAGATTTCATTACGTAGTCATTATAGACTAAGTTATTGGCCATTGGCTGATTCAACCTGCAGCCCCATGGTGGGGGGCAAGATTGAAAGTTTCAACCCTTTAATCATGTGGTTGGTTCTTCCAGCAATCAGCCCCCAACCTTGGATGGGGTCCAAAAGTCACTTTTATTAAGACAATAAAAGACACCTTTATCACTCTCAGCACTTATGAAATTCTAAGGGGTTTTGGAGTAGTAGGGGTTTTGATCCAGGAGCTGTTGATGAAGACCAAATATATATGAAAATATATTTTGGTTATCTGAATCACCAAATATATATTTCTTATAAATCACAGTATCACAGAGTGAAACCTCGATCTCAATTAATTCATCTTTAATCTGTTATTTGTTTGTCCCAGCAATATTCACTGAATCATGTTTCTCTACCCTGTTATATTATTTATGCTTTCGTATAGTAAGCCCTTATGGTTTGAATATATTAAGTCTTTTCTCTTGGTTCATTTCCATTTTTAATCCATCCAACCTTAGAATGTTGATAACTCACTTTACAGAATGTTAATATGGTAGGATCCGTTTATTTTTACCTTTGAACAGACATACTTTTTTTTCCCTGGCATTCTTGGCCAGGTAAGCTTTTTTAGGAAGCCTAGAGAGAAGAAGTTAGGCCAGTAGAATAGTTAAAAGGATGAGACATCTGTGCAGTTACTGGCAGGGTGGTATAAAAATAATTTTATTTTATGTTTCAGTATAAGTCTATAATGTATCTATCTTTTAACATCTGTTTACCTTTGGTTTAAAAATAATCAGGAAGTACATTTTTGCAATTAAGTAAAAGTTTATTTGCATTCTAGTGTTCTGATCATGTCCTTGTGACTGACTTTGGAAACTACTATTTGCTTATCATGAGGTTAGTTGAGAGAGTCAGAGTTAGAGAGTCAGAGTTTATTTTAATCCGATACTCATCCTGGGGAAAAGAGGAGCGCTGTCTAGAAAGGAACATTTGAGGTCATCTTGTACAGTGACTGTTTATTTGCTTGTTTTTTTCTTTGAGAGGAATGTAGCATGGTGATTAAGAGCCTTGGCTCTGGAGCCTGCATTCAAATCCCTGCTGCTACTTAACATCTAAGTGTCTCCCTTTCCCCAGCTATAAAATAGGAGAAATAATAGTACCTACTCCTAGAGTTGTTATGAGGATTTAAATGAGTTAGTATCTATAAAATACTTGAAACAATGCTTGGCTGAGATCTGGCTACAAATAAGGAAGATTGCCCTCGCTTCCTCTATTTCTCGCTAAAGCCCCAGGGACGGTGGGATAGAGGCAGCTTCAGGTCAACAAAATAAAACTGAAAATACTAAAGCTAACAGTCACTGGAGGAGGGTCATCAAGAGGATGCAACTACCAACTGATCTGTGAGCTGGACCCTTACAATGGGAAGCTCCTTATCTCTGACCCCTGTCCTTGGAATGTGGCTGCCACTTGCCTTCCGCTCTCCCAGAAGCTGCCCCAGGGACACAGCCTTGAGATAACCATGTGTTGTTGAGACCACCTGGACCGTATACATGACTGAACCTGGTTACTGCTTCTATATAAACTCTTAAGATTCTGGCAGGTGGGAGTGGAGATCTACTCATCTTGTGGCCACTAAAGAAAAGTCTTGCATGTAAGTTCCCTTGTTTAGTAAACCTGCCACCTACCAGTCTGGAATGGTTTGCCTCTTTCTTTGATATCTCCTTGTGTGTATGGGGACCAGTTTACAAACCAGCAATTGGCAAGCCAGCCAGGAGACCAAAGAAATGGCCACTGGAAAGAGGCATCCTCCTTGAGGGAAATCCCTGGTTGGTTGGTCCCCAAATCAACCTTGATGTGGGGAGTCGTGGCCTATATGTTAGACGCTTGTGGACCACCACGCGAGTACTGGGACACCCTAAAAATGCCAGTGGGTTTGATGTGCTTTTGAGAAACTACACATAGCACACTGCGGCAAAGGAGGGAAAGGAATGGCTGCCACAGTAAGCTGTTCTCTACTGTGGGCAGCTCTGCAGGCCACTGATGCCCAGCTAGAGGCTGAAGCTTGCGTTAGGAAGGGCTGAAGTTAGAGAACGATGTGCACCTGTTCTAGTTCAAAGCTAGATGACTAGCTTTGGGAATGGCAGACAAGGTGGGAGAGCGGGATAATAAGTTAGAGATCCTAGTGTGCCATTTTGCAAAGTTAGGAGGGTACGGGCTGCTGTGGATTGAGGTCTGAGCACTTGTGACAAAGCCTGATTAGGATTCTAAGAGGGGGATTGCTAAAAAGTGAAGAGAATAGAATGAAAGGGATGATACTGTGGTGATTGACAGTGAAACAGACAAAGAGCCAGTGCTGTCCAACCCCTACTACAGAGGAAAGTTCTAAATAGCAATTACTCAAAAAACTCCTAGGAGAAAACTTGCACTCTTTCTGTCCCCGCTTGAAGTCGTAAATTTTATCATGTCTTTGAAATGTAAGCACCCCAGGAGATAACCAAAACACTGCCCACAGAGGCTAAATTTATAAATAGGGAAAAAAGAGGCTTTTCAAAATACAGACTGTTATAGAAGTTCCCTTGCCCCAAACAGCTTTAGCCATGTGAGTGGTATCTGATTCATGGCTAGAGTTTTGGAATGAAAGCTCTGGGATCTCTGTTTGTGTCTATCTGCATGTTACGTATGTCTGTGGATATATATTATATATGTGATGTTTTTCTATCTCCAGAGGGCATTGTCAAAATTACTATGTAAAAGATCTCTATTTAATTGGCTTAAAGGAAAAGAGTTTTAAGGTTTTTTTAATGTACTTTATTTTTTTATTTAAATTCAGTTAGCCACCATAGAATACGTCATTAGTTTTTGATGTAAAGTTCAATGATTCATTAGTTGTGTATAACACCCAGTGCTCATCACATCACAGTTTTAAGTTTTAATATCAATAACGTACTCATGTAAAACTGAAACAATTTTACTTCATCTGCTAAAAGGACAAAGTTTTCTTGGATTATTGGTCTATTCTTGATGAGATTGTGAACGGTTTTTCTTTACCTTTCAAGTAATCCACCTAGAAAACAAAGATTCTGTTTTATGGAAATAATTTCCTGTGCTTCATGTTATCTTTATCAGGTCTTTGATATTAAAAGAGCTAAGTTTTTTTACAATTCTGTAACTTTCTATATTAGCTTTTGAAGTCTTTAACTGTCATTTTGGCAAAATGAATAACTAAGTATTGTTTCACAGCAGCCTATAATCTAATCAAGTGTTTTAAGCCTTTTGATATTTTTGACAAACTTCCCATAAATCAAATTCTAAAGAAGTCTTGTTGACTTTGAACTAACTTTGGGATTTTTCACAGAGTCCCTGGAACATCTCAAAAGATGTGTTCTCTGTCCTTGTGAAAGGAAGACATTGAACTAATTAGACTTATTTGGCATGGTAAATTTCATGGGAAGCATTGTCAAATAAGAAGTGATGCTAAACTTTCTTACATTGTTCCAGAAATTACACAAAATTCCTAAAAATCTGATATGTTCTGGTATAATGTTCAGTCATGATTCTAGTTATTATTTTATAAAGGATGTCACAGAAATAACCAAATTTCTTTGTCCATCATGTTGTAATGAACTCTCATCAGATCTTTAACCCTGGCCATTTTTAAGTCTTTTGTCATTTACAGACGTTTATTGTTTTATTCTGATGCTTTTGCAAAAGTGTTCCTGCAAAAGTGCTTCATCTTCAAAGAGATTCATGGAAAAGACTCTGACAAGTACAGGGTTCTGATAACTAAGATCGGTTTGCCTTCATGTGAGAGGGGCAGTGATGGACCTTTCATGTGCTTCCCCAAGGCTACACACACAGCTCCACAATGTGTCATGGGATGGTAGCCTGAGACCTGTCCCTGTTCTCCTCCTCCACATCAGTAAAATGGGCCCGTTGCATTGATGATATAATGTTACCGTGTGGAGACTTGCCTCTGCTGCAGGACCCACTCTGCAGATTTTGCTGGAACACCTGTGAGGGAGAGGATAGGAGTGTACCCATAGAACATTTAAGGCCCAGGCACTGCTGTGGAGTTTTTGGGAGTCAAGATGGGCATTATCCCGGAAACTGTACTAATAAGGTGCAAGCCTGTCCATCCCCTAAGAAAGTGAAAGAGCTACAAGCCTTTGTAGAGGTTTGGGAGTTTGGGAAGACTTTTATTCGCCACCTGACACGGTGCCTCCACCCCCTTATGCCACCTGGTAAAGAAAGGGCATGTGTGGGACTGGGGATCAGAGCAGCTCACCTCCTTTGAGAAGACAAAAATCTAGTGAAGTAGATTAAAGCTCTGGGCATCTCCCAAGCAGGACTGCCATTTGAGTTAGATGTGTCTGTGCCTCTGGAAGATATGGGTCAGGCGCTGTGGCAGAGACAACAGAAGGAGAGAGTGCCCCTAGGATTTCCGTCCCAGCTGTGCGAGGAGCAGAAACCCCATACACCAGTAGTTTCTAGCAGTGGATAGAGCACTCCTCCAGGTAGAGCCTCTCAGGCAGCGGCCAGAATAACGGCCAGTGGGCCGAACTCAGAGTGGTTTGGCTGGTGATCTTTCATGAGTCCTAGCTGTTAACCCTTTGCACCAACTCTTGGGCTGTTCTAAAGGAATTAACCCTGTGGTTTGGACAATGGGAAGCTGAGAAGTGGACTATTATCAATGGGCCTTTATGTGGTCAGGATGTGTGGGTGGGGAGGACATTTGGGTTCACCTGCAAGAGCCTGAGGCAGTCCTCAACGTCTTCCAGCTTATAAGGTACTGACGCCCCCTGACAGTTAAGAGGCTGATGCCCTAACTCAGGTACGAGTCCTTCAGTAGATAGATACGGCTGACTGAATGCATAGGGAGAGCAGCCGCCCGTTGTGGCCAGGTGGGATGGTGTATTGCTGGGGATGCCGGATTGCCCTTGAAATACAGTGATGTGGTTAATGTAGGAACAGCATGTTCTCTGTGTTCCAGACAATACCCAAGGCAACTGCCAAAGGAATCTGGGGCCATCCGCTGCAGTTCCCAGCTCGTGAGAGATTGGCAAATTGATTATATCGGCCCCCTCTGTCAGAGTGAGGGTTCTAAATATGCCTTGGTTTGTGTGAACACAAGCTTTGCCCTGTTGCCATGCAAACTGGCCTGCCACCATGAGGGAATTAGAGAAGCTGAGTACCATGTGCAGATACCCTCAATCAACTAGACAGTGATCAGGGGTCACTTGCCAAAGGTCATGATGTTGAAGACTGGGCAAAAGAACATGACATTGAATGGAGGTTCCATTGCCCCTATAACCTGCAAGTAGTAGGGTTGGTAGAAAGGAGAAATGGAATCTCAAACAGCAGATTTAATTACTAATAGATAAAACCACCTTGGCCAGGTGGATTCAAGTACTGTCCCATACAATACATTTGTATGATCAACCAGTAAGGCCTCTTGTCCCATATGCCAGACTGGGGACCCCTGCTGAGGCACCCAACAGGGTGTATTATAAGGGTATGGATGGCATGGTAAATAGCCATTGTCCCAACTTTCACCATGGATCAACGTGCTATGCTCCTGAGAACACCAAGCCCCATCACGCCTGGAAAGGTGTCATCTACTGGAATTTGCAATGAGAGGTCCCACCTGGATTGGTGACTTAGTTCACATCCCTGGATGACGACCTATTCAGTCTCCACTGGGATCCTGTTGTTGAAACCCACTATGCCTGGAATGGAACATGTGTGTTGAAAGAGGGGAAGAGGTGGGCATCCTGGTCTGGCCTGTCCCACCCCCGGTCCATCCCCTCATGCCTAACAGCGCTGCCTCCCTAGAAGTATGTACGGGGTGTACAACCAGGTCAAGTTCCCAAAGCTGACAGCCTCCCTCTCCTCAAGGCTGGGTGCGTATATTCTGTTTTCCACTGATATAATCATTTGGCCGCCTTCTTTGTTCCCTCCATTGGCCTGGAGGACATTACAGAAATGACAGCCCACAATGCCTGTCCTTACTGAACACTGAATGTCTCTAATGAGAAAAGCTGTCCTCCAAAATAGAATGGCCTTGGACATTGTTACTGCCTTGCCCGGAGGCACCTGTGCCATTAGCCAAACAGAATGCTGTGTGTTCATACCTGATGAGTCTCTAACGTATCATTTTTATTAAATCACACGAGGGCACAAGTAAATGACCTAAGTGATCTGACCCCCAGCCTAGGGGACTTAATAAATCAGTGGCTCAGAACGTGGGGCTCTTGGTGGAAAAGTTAGCACTGATTTGGGGAATCATTATCTTAATGTGTGTTTTCTCTTTTGGTTGTGGCATCCGCCTCCAGTGCAGCCAGGTAGCCGCCCAAGGGGCTACCTCCATGCGAGGGAAATTCCTTGCTGACTACTCAGGGCATGTTGTGGAAGGGGGGGCATGTGAGATTGTAAGAGCTGGTTGTGAAGGCTGGAGTGTTAGGGAAGGTCGTCAGGAGGATACGATTGCCAGCTGACCTGTGAGCTCCACCTACGCAATCACAGGCTCCTGACCTCCCCTGTCGTTGGAATGTAGCTTCTGCTCGCCTTCCCCACTCCAAAGAACTGTCCCCAGGACACAGCTGTGAGGTAGTAGTGTGGTGTTGAGACCATTAGATGGTTTGTGTGACTAAACCCAGTTAAGGCCTCTGCATAAACTCTTATGATCTGGTGGGCAGGCACAGAGGTCTACTCTTCCTGTGGCTGCCTAAGATAAGCCTCCTGTAAATTCCCTTGCTCATTAAACTTGCCACCTACCAGTCTGGAGTGATCTGCCTCTTTCTTCAGGCTCTCTTTGCCCTGTATGCATGTACAGGGACCAGTTTGCAAAGCAACAGTTCTCTTTTGCAATAATACTGGAATACAGATTGTATAATAAGGTTAATTGAGCAAACTGGATAGATGGCTAATTGCTAGGAGCTACACTCTGTAATCCTGTGATCCCCATTATTTAGGAATTTATCCTAAGTAATCCAGAAAGAAAAAAATAAATTAATTATTTATCATACTATTAATAATAAGCAAAACAGTGGAGAATCTAAACAGAAATAGAATGGTTAAGAAGATTCCTCAGTGGCATATCACAGAGTATTAAATGATAATAATGCAGATTGTGAGCCAACATGAAGGTATTTTAATTGGCTTTTTTTTTAGAGAGAGAGAGAGAGAGAATGTATGCAAGTGAGTTAGCATGTGGGGGGAGGGGCAGAGGGAGAAGGAGAGAGAGAATCTTAAGCAGGCTCCGCACTTAGCTTGGAGCCCCATACAGGGCTTGATTTTACAATGCTGAGATCACGACCTAAGCCAAAATCAAGAGTTGGATGCTTAAATGACTGAGTCACCCAGGTGCCCCTTAATTGACATTTGAAAAATAGGTCCCAAGCTGTATACCGTGTCAGAGGCCAGGGGTACAAACAAGAGTAATGCCTTACTTCACTGGAGCCTACACTCCAGGAGCTCTTACCAGAAGCAACCCATTGTAGTGGTACAGGTGTAGGGAAGACATAGGAGGGAGGAAATAAATTTTCTGATCCTAAAAGAGTCAGGAAATTATGACTGAATTCCTCTAAGTGAGAATCTGGCTCAGGTAAAGGATCAACAGTGCCACTGGGCCTTGGTTGGACTGGGGTAGCTGGTTTCCCACCATCCCTGCAGGGGGGCCACCCCAACGGCTTGGGTTCTGGGACTGGCCCATGGAGACTGCCCCTCTGCAGGGGGGAACAGGGCGGGGCCAGAAAGGGGGCCGGCCCCCTCACCCATCACACACGTTGGTGGGGAACCTGGTGCTAAACCATTCTTAGACAAGCTGCTTCTGAGTCTGGGTTTGTATCCAGCAGAGCACCTCCCTTGCTGGCATCTATAAAGAGTTAGCACTTGACACAAGGGTTTGTAAAAAGAAAGAAGAATAACAACTGCAAAAATAAATAAATAAAAGAGTCAAGGAAAGCTAAAGGAAAGAGGAAATAGTTGAGATAGGCTGTAAGATTTATCAGATAAATAAATGGGTAATATAGTTAATACGTACAAAATGTTTATTATATGCCCATACTTAGCTAAGTACTTTTCATTATCCCATTAGTTCCTCTCAACACTGTGATGGGTGCATGCACCATTGTAAAAACGAGTAAACAGAGCTTAAGGTGGCTAGGTAACATGCTGAAGGTTGGTGGCAGAATCAGCACATGAACCCATGTCGCCTGTCTTCTAAAATCCATATTCAAAATCACTGTACTTCACAGTGGCCTCCAATTGTGAGAAAAGTCTATCTATGGAGGTATTAATATTTTAAGACCGAAGAGAAAATAGTTTTATTGGAGAAAGAGGATTTTCTCTTGATTTTTTAACATTCGAGAATCCTTGCCAACAGCTAAAACATCTGTTGCTTATTATTTTGAGAGACCTATCTCTGAAGGAGCTAGGTGCAGATACGCATAGATCCTCTCATCTGTCAGATATTTCCTTGTCCTCAGCTAGGCAGTAAGATATGACAACAAGGTAGACGGCATAGGAAGCAGTAGGAAAAATGGGATATGACTTGGAAAGTGGGTCACTTAGAGTGGCAACTTTTGATTCTCTTAGGTCAACAATGTAGACTTCTTTGAATCTATGTTGTGGGAATTCCTACTCCATGTTTTATTATTCTGTGAAAGTTTGAGGATTGTGCAATTTCAACCACTTTTATGGGGCTTTATCTTTGTCAGGATAAAATTATACTGAGTGCCTTGTTCTAAAATTAAAAGCAGTACAAGTGCCCTCAGTCTCTGTTATGCTGCAGGCATTTGGTAATGCTGGTATAGTACTCATGGTATGTCTGGGGTAATGAAACCTTGCCTGCCAACTCTCATCTGAGTCTTTTTATTTTTATTTTTATTATTTGGTGGGGGAAAGGAGGGAGGGAGGGAGGAGGGGCAGAGGAAGAGGGAGAGAATCTTGAGCAGCTCCATGCTCTGTGCGGAGCCTGAGATGGGCCTCGATCTCACGAGATCATGATCCGAGCCAAAACCAAGAGTCGGACACCTAACCAACTGAGCCACCCAGGCACCCCATCACCTGAGTCTTTTTAAAGAGCATCTGAATTTGGCATTCTCCAACACAGGAAGTCACTTATGACCCAGGAGATGATGGAACATGACATCATTATATATAGCCCAAGGAACAGAACTCATGCAATAGGAGGATTTTGTTGTTAAGTCCATTCGCTTTTCTGTTCATAGGTTTTGTTGAAAGCTGTAAGTTGGCATTTTAGAGATGAAGAAAAATTAGTGTACTATACACGTAGAAATTGACATATTCTTATTCCCATCTGGAACAGTCTTGCACATAGGTGCTCAGTAAGCCATTTCTTGAAAGAATGCATAAAAGAAGATGTGAAGATTTTTGTTTCTTCTTTTTTTTTTTAAGATTTTTTATTTATTTATTTGAGAGAGAGAATGAGATAGAGAGAGAGAGCATGAGAGGGGGGAGGGTCAGAGGGAATAGCAGACTCCCTGCTGAGCAGGGAGCCCGATGTGGGACTCGATCCCGGGACTCCAGGATCACGACCTGAGCCGAAGGCAGTCGCTTAAACAACTGAGCCACCCAGGCACCCAATTTTTGTTTCTTCTTAATGCTACTAGGCCATTCTTGTGTGAGAATATTAAGAGATGGCATGCCAAGTTTTCCTTTTCTGATGCTGCAATGTCAAAAGATTTTATAAAACTCTCTTAACTCTTGAACTTGGTTCTCCTAGACAGGCAAAAGAACTAGGATAGCTAAACCAGTTATGAAAAGGAAGAATAAAGTTAGAGATATCACACGACCCTATTTTAAGACTTAATGTATAGCTACAGTAATCAAGTTAGTGGTATCAGTGGAGGGATAGACAAATAGGTCAATGGCATAGAGCCCAGAAATCAAACCACACAAGTATGGCCAACTGATTTTTACATAGGTACAAAAGCAATTTAAGGAAGAGATGATAGTCTTCTACATATGATGCTGGAATAATTGGACATTTATAGGCAAAAAAAAAAGTCTTCATCTAAATCTTACACTTTATACAAAAATTAACTCAAGGTGAAAGATGGATTTAAATGTAAAAACTGTAAAATTTTTAGAAGAAAGCATAGGAGAAAAATATTCATGACCTAGGGTTAAATGAAGAGTTTGTAGACATGACATTAAAAGGCACAATCCGTAAAACAAAAAAATCAACAAATTAAGCTTGATCAAAATTTAAAACTTGTGCTCTGTAAATGGCCCTATTAAGAGAGAAAATATATTTGAATCATCTGACAAAAGACTTGAGTCCATAGTAGATAAAAAATTCTCTAAACTCAACACTAAGAAAACAATCCACTTAGACAATGGGCAAAAAATGAACAGATACTTCACCAAAAAAGAAATATAGGTGGCAGATAAGCACAGGAAAAGATGTTCCACATCATTGACCATTAGGGTAGTACAAATCAAAATGACAAGACCTAACCATGTGATGTCAGTCTTTGCTTTAAGGTTTGCCTTAAGGCCCAGCATATAGTCCATTTTGGTAGATATCCAATGTGTATTTGAAGTGGTATTATTTTGATTTATGTCTTTTTCTGAAGCTTTGGATATCTAAATAAGGCTGGTCCTTACAACATTCTGTACCTACTCTGTACATAGTCCCAGTTTCTACTTCCTTATAGTAGGTATGTTTGTATTTTTAGTGTATCTTTCTCCTTTCTTAGCCCACTAGTTTTCTTCTCCTTGTGGTTATAGGCAGCTTATAGGTTCAAAAACCAAACAAAAACAAAAAGCCTACCTTTGTTGTGTACTTGACTCTCAGCAGCCTTTAGTTCATTGTTAGGTACCACAGTCCCTAACCAGGAAATAAGTGTTCACCTTATACCTAAGGACTTTATGTAAGAGTTAATTCTTGGTATTGACTCACTTGTCATGTTGTGTTCTTATTCTCTTGAAACTGCTCTACCTTGCCTTTGTCAAAAGGACAAAAATGTGTTTCCCAGTTGCCAAGGCTGTGTACTTTCCTGATATTAAGCAGTACCTTATCTTATCTGAAGATGCATAACTGTGTTGTGAACTAAGGCTATTGTATTTGAGGAGAGAGCTGCCTAGACAACCAGGTACCTCCATATACGAATTCATTTCTGCTAATATTTGAGTGGCCACTGTTCTCTCGGAAATGAGGTGGTGCATAAAAACCGAGACTCTGCCTTGTGTAAGACACAGTATGGTAGGTGCTGCACCACTTAACTTTTTCTTGATTTGGGGATCTATTCTTTCTTGCTCTTTCACAGTCATTGCTGGAAATCTTTGTGATAATGTGAGAAAAGGATGATGTACTTATTATCCTTGTCTGAGGAAAACAATGCCTCTGTTTCCACAACAGGAGGGGGTAAACTTTGAGTTACTTTTAGGGTAAACAAGGGTAGAGGTGTTCAGATTCTTGGCTCACCCTCTTCTGCCTCAGTTAGACTTTGAGTGATACGCCTTTTTGTTAATGTGATTAATTGGAATTTATAAGCTTAGTGGTAAATATGGTTAACTCTGTATTTCAACTCACGAGACCTTGTGCTTCATGCTGCATACATCTGGGTATTGGAGCTCTTTAGCTGTGCAGCCAGGGTGAGAACCCCTGTTGTGCTGTCCCTGTTGCTGATAAAGGAGAGAGAGGGGAGACTTGTGTACATACTGGCTTTTCTGTGTGACAGAGCTGTTTAATTGGGGGTGATTGTGAAGTTTTTGTCATAGCAAATGGGCAAGAGAATTTGCAGTTAGTAGTGCAATGATTGACTCTCAGTCCACATTGGGAAATGAAAGAGAGAACATTTTGGTGATAGAAACGTAAGTTTTCGAATGTACAACACAAAGAGTGAACTGTGTATTTTATGTAATGTGAACTGTGGATTTTAGTCAATAGTAACATATCAATATTGGTTCATCAGTTGTAACAAATGTCCCACCCTAATGCAAGATGTCGCTAATGGGGGAAACAGATGGGGAAGAGACAGGGAGATGAGGAGGTATATGGGAACTCTCTGTGCTTTTTGTTCAGTTTTTCTGAACCTAAAAGTGCTCAAGAGTTTAGAAGTTTTAAGTAACTGGTTGAATGTTCCTTAAGCAAGCTCTTAGCATAGAAGTTTGTGTTTAACCCTGACCCTTGGGATTTCTCAGGTAAGACCAATCTGGTTTGCAGTTTGAGCTGTTATGTCAGGTAGATTTGCCCCTCTGTTTTTCTGATGTTCATTAACTGTGCTTTTGCCTCTTCTCTGTCTCTATTGAAACAGTTGGAATGCCAAGATGCCTTGGAAACAGCAGCCCGAGCTGAGGGCCTTTCCCTGGATGCCTCCATGCATTCTCAGCTCAGAATCCTGGATGAGGAACATCCCAAGGGAAAGTACCATCATAGCTTAAGTGCTCTGAAGCCCATCCGGACCACTTCCAAGTAAGAGGCTCTACCAGCTAATGGCTTGTCTGTGAAGCACCAGAAGCGTTTTTGAAAATTCGGGCTAAATTCGGGCTAAGATTAGACCATTTGGGAAGACCCGTTGTTAGTCAGGAGCTCTGTTTACGAAACAGTGTCTCATAAATGCTGGCTAGCCTCTCTGTGTGCATTGACAATTTTGTGTTTTGGGCTTTCTCTCCTTAGACACCAGCACCCAGTGGACAATGCTGGGCTCTTCTCCTGCATGACTTTTTCTTGGCTTTCTCCTCTGGCCCGCATGGCCCACAGGAAGGGGGAGCTCTCAATGGAGGACGTGTGGTCTTTGTCCAAGTACGAGTCTTCCGATGTGAACTGCAGAAGGTAGGCTTCTCTGGTCCGCCCTTGTCTCCCATATAGTGGGTGCATAGGGCCTGAGCTAGGAGGGGGGGTCTGGCAGTGTGATGCCCTCAGCTCTGTGTTCTTTTAGGATCTGAGCTGTCCTGCGGAGGGAGGGTAGCCTGGGGATGACTTTCTCTTTGCTCTTCTGCTTTATCTCCTATTTCACCTTTAATCCTGTTTTAACCACGGGCTTTCTCTCTCTCTCTCAGCCCCGCTTCTCTTCCTGAGTCTACAGGGAAATTATGTTGCTGCCTTGTGACAGAATACATTTTTGTGGTAGCTGATTATCATGACTAAAATCTAGTTTGCAACTTTACATTTGACCACAGGATCCTTCAGAAAGGGTTGGGGGCCCTTGAGAAAGGAAGTTCTTAGCCAGAAACGAATTCTATTCAGGGATAATTTTTCTGGGTGGGAAGGAAGGACTTCGGTTCTCATCATTTTCCATATCCCGAGAGGCTCCCTCCCTATACAGGGTAAATATGTAGTTGCCCAGAAAGGGTGTGTTTTTCCCTGAAGGTGAGGTCCATGTACATAGTTTAAAGAAGAGGCTCGTGTGAGTGGTGTCAAAGCCTGGAGACAGAAAGTAATGGCAGGAGGGAATCTAGGGTCTCTGTTCACCTGGGCAGACGTGTAACGGAGGACATGTGCCCTTGTTAAGACTAGAGAGACTGTGGCAAGAAGAGCTGAACGAAGTTGGGCCAGACGCTGCTTCCCTCCGAAGGGTTGTGTGGATCTTCTGCCGCACCAGGCTCATCCTCTCCATCGTGTGCCTGATGATCACGCAGCTGGCTGGCTTCAGTGGACCAGTAAGTTCTAACCATCCTTTCTGACAGTCTCCAGGGGCCCGGCCACGGCCAGCTCTAACACTCTTGTTCTGTTGCAGGGGTTGTGCTCACCGGTGGGCTAGTTAGCAGCCTTAGTG
Organism: Halichoerus grypus; assembly: GCF_964656455.1. NCBI lineage: Eukaryota > Metazoa > Chordata > Mammalia > Carnivora > Phocidae > Halichoerus > Halichoerus grypus. Next base: position 81,398,590 of record NC_135712.1, read on the forward strand.
ATGCCTCTAGGTCTGTTGAAAGGGAACGGTTGATTTTGGAGTGAATGGTGGCTGGTCCACAGCCGGAAGGGTGAGGGGCCGTGTTGCCAGAGAAGAGCCGGAAGCGGCTCGCTTTCCTGGGGCGGGTGAAGACACGAACGATTCCGGCTCTGCGCAGGATGGTGCTTCTTTGTTGCGTGTTGCCATGAAATGACAGTCTTGGTTTGGGGCGAGGTGTCTGGCGGTGCTGAGAGTGGGCGAGAGCAGTGTGGCGTGGCGTAGGCGGCTGGGCTCGTGCTGGTGACGCACCGCACGCCTGGGGGCAGAGCTGTCACGTGTTTGGCGGTGCCACGGCCAGTGAGCCCGAAGAAACCCGAGGAGCGTTGAGGCTTTTTTTTAGAGTCCAACCTGGAGTCTATTTTAAGTGTTGGTTTATAGTGTAAATCGTGTGGCAGGTGTCGGGGTGGCAGCCGTGGTTTCTCCTAGCGCGTGCTGAAGCAGAGTAGGTGAGAGAGTGACGTTCACACTGTTTCCTGGACACCTGTTTCTTACACCTGCTGTGCTGCCTGACACTTGAGACTTTGATTAAATCTATTCTCTGCATATTTGCCTTGAGGCATCGGAGCAGTAGTTCTCCTTATACTGTGCGTTTTCCGTGTGTGGGTAAGCTGGAGGTTCATGGTTCTGGTAAGTATGTGCCTAAGATGCATGGTGATTAGGTAAAACTAATTTGCAGTTTTTCTGTTTTATTTTTGTTGTTGTTGTCGTTTGTTTGTTTGTTTTTTGTTTTTTTTTTTAAATGTTTGATGCCTTTTTAAAAGTTCTGATCTCTTTTCTGAAGCAGAGAACACTATTCTGGTATTAGGTTTCTATATTAATTGAGCAACTAACACACTTTTGTATAAGTTTTAAGTAAGAGAGACCATGTAAGTGAATATTATGTTACTGACCAAAATGGCAAACATTTTCTTAGGACCAGCTTCCCCCAAGAAGAGCTTCTGTCATTGTTTCACTACAGGGCTGGTGGCTGCTCTGGATCTTCTGTAGAATTCTTTGAGCTGGGTAGCACAGTATATAGGCTTTCTTGATTCCATTTGGCCAGTGCAAGAAGTTGATTGGCTCCCCCCATCCAAAAAAAGAAAAAGAAAAAGAAAAACCAACAAAAAACAAAACAAACAAAAAAAAGGCGGAGGGGAAGAAATACCATAGATTGTTGAGATTTTAATTTTTTATTTGGGAAAAAAGCTACCTATGCATGTTCAGTTTGGGGGCCTACAGTCACTCCCTTGAGCATCTGCATATTCTTTTATCTCTCTCTTAAGGTACCGCATACTGGAATGCTAACTCTAGTAAAGTCTTCTAGGTACCAGGGAACAACCGAGAACCTTCCTTTAACAGGAAAACAGCATGCACACTTTTCCTTCTCTCTACCCTCTTGCATAAGAGCAACTTAAGGCCTGTGTTATTTCGTAAGATCCCATCCTAGAACAATTGAGAAAGCCATGGTCCCATCCATAGTCTCTCTAAATGATAAAAAGATTTAAAACTACAAGCAAAGCAAACTTCTTTTTTTGGAGTACCAATTCAAATAAATTTCTTTTTACATTGGAAATTGAAGAATCAGCCTGGTTTTGAGATTAGTGCTAGCAATGAGCATACCTTCTGTTCTGTGGATTTAAATCCTTTCAAGGAACACCCATTTTAGATTTTTGCACATTTTCTAATATGGCACAACTTTCAAACTGGCTTAGTCTGTTCTTACAGAAATCTGTGTAAGAACCGACTCCCCAGATAGGGGGATATTTCTTTTCTCCCCTCAGGCATCGCTGAACCTTGGTAGCCATATGCAGAATATACGAATAAACGACCAAGTTCGTGTGTATGTATGTTTTTTTAACTGGCCGGATGATCCAAGGTTTCAGTGATGCCAGTGGACCAGCTCTCTGTGCAGAGTGTCCAGAGGTCACAATAGTGTTAATGGAGTACCAGAAAGCTTAAGGGTATGGTCCTGACCTAAGATGAGTGGCCAGATTTGCTAAAGTTAGAGATGATATGTGGCCTTCTTGGATATGAACAGTTTAAAAAGACCAGGCCTGACCTATGATTTTTGTGTAAAGAATTAGCATCCACCCTGTAGATCTGCAAGAGAAGGCTACCTCCTGCAGTGCTGTATCTTGGTGAATGCTAACTCTGCTCAAGGGCCTTTTGGGGGAAAGGGCAGTGAATAGCCTCTAGAGAGGTAAGTTTCCCACCCTCCCAACCTCTCCCCAGCTGCAGCTTGCTTGATGCTGTCAGGATCTGGATTTGGGGGGAGTCTCTCTGTAGTGGAACCAGTGACAGAAGCTGTTCTTTAGAATTTTCAGGATGGCTGTATTCTGCGGTCAGAATGAGAGAGTCAAGCTGGGCAGAATCTCTCGCCAAGAGTTCAGGTAAGGTAATGTTTATTCACTGGGAATGCTTTCCACAGCCAGACAGCTATGCTGACAATCTCTCGAGTTTTTCTCCCAGTTTGTTTACGTTTAAATGATAAGTTTGTAACTTTTTTAAAACTAAATTTTGGTTGGATTTTTTTCATGAAAACCTTTTTTTCTTTATCCCATACATACAAAATGGTTTGAAATGTAATTGTTTTTTTAAAGAACCATATGTGTTGGAAATTCTTTAATCTGCTGTTTCCTCTTTTCCCCCCCCTCCGAAAATTTTACATAATGTAAGCTTCATTATGTCTTTTACCTTCCCCCGGCTCCCCACCTCCGGGAGGTACTAATGCTCTTACCCGGTGCTGAAAAATGGCACTGTAAAGGTATGGGAAGGAAGGAACCCCAAACTACAACCTGCTGTCCTTTCACGCCTTCCTCTGGAGACTGTTCCATCAGTGCTGAGGTGTGTGAGAAAAATGCTTTACGGCACCGCCATCTTACTGAGTTGCTTCACGTGAGGAAAAATGGGGTTTTGACCCTGCCACTCAGTGACTCAGTTCCACATTTTGGATTGCATACTGGAAAAGAAGCCAATCTTCTTGCTAGTAAACCAACAACCCAGCTGTATGCAGTGGTGACCCAAACAATGGATATAAACCTAAAAATCCGAGGGAGGGGAGACGTGGAATACAATAGTTCTCGGGATCTGAAATCTCCTATTTATTTGATCAGGTTACTTACTGACGCTTGACAGAAATCTGATTGGTGGGGGTCTCTTAGGATCTGGCGGACATCTGGTATTAATTTCCTTCCAGGAAAAATGAGAAATGCCAGTTAACCCAGAGAGCATCTGGGTTCTGGAATTCAGCATTAGCCGCCTCAGGACAATTGTGTCTGGCCTCCATTTTTGTCTGTCGTTCAGAGCTGGCTTCCACCTACAAGTACCCTGTGCTATAAGGATCCGGGGTAGTTGGGTGGATGGGGTTTCTCGTTCTTTTTTTTTTTTTTTCCCCCTTCCTTCAGGGTGGGGGATCGGTTTGGCTTTCTTTTGCTGTGGTTTGTTTTCTCTCATTTTCGGCAAGATCAATTTTAGCTGCAAGGACTTGAAAAAAAGACTCTGAAGGATGCCGCCCCGTTTTTCCTTGAGGCCTAGATTTTTGTATTCTGTCCTGAACAGAAGTCATCCGTCACAGCCTGCTGAACCAGTAGCACCCAGGGATTTTTTTTTTTTTTTTTTAAGCAGAGTTCCCTCTTTGGGGGGAGTTTTTAGTTTTGTTTTGTTTTGTTTTGTTTTTAATTCTCTTTCCTTAGCAGCAAGGTCTTATTCTCGGAGAATCTACCCCATTGCAGACTCACTGCAACTTCAGGAGCCTTAATCGGTTAAGTGCCGTCAGCTCGATGTACTACTCCGGACTCTGGCAGCAGCTATGGGTTCTATTCTGTATTTGCACTGTGTGTAGCGCAAACAACAGTCGGAGGCCAGATGACGTGTTAGATGGCCAGCCTTGTAAAAACTCGACTCTGTATGTTCCCATGTATGTTACCGCAATGCTCCTTCTGTTGTACAGTCTGTGAGATACTCTTTGAAGATGGTACTTTTATTTTATATTTTGTTTCATTTTCAATAAAAGTACATTACCTCCCACTTGCTGGTATTGAATCCTGTCGCTGAATGTGCCTTGTGTGAGTGTGTGCTCCGGCGTTGCAGGACCCCAGAGCTGGAGGTGGCACTCGGTGGTTCTTGGGGGCTGGCTGCCTTCCCTCCCCGCGGGTGGTGGTAGACATATGCTACCTGAGGTAACACGTTTTCGTTTTTGGGAGGGAGTGGGGGGTGGGGAGGGCCCACGGGAGGGTTTCTGGATTTTGGAATAGTCTGCTTTGTTTGCTCTCTTCTGTACTATTAAACTGCCGATGTTTATTTTCAGGAATGTTTTGCAAATGCACTTCTCACTCTTCCCCAGTCCAACTGTAGGTACACTGTTCCTTTTTATCAAATAAGCACGTTTGAAACGATCCAAAAAAAAAAAAAAAAAGGGTCTTAATTTCATTTAAAGACATGTATCAATGTGTGGAGAGACTGGAGTGAGGTCAAATATATACTTTTTAATGACCGTGTGTTTAGAATTAATTTCAGCTTATGGACAGGTTTATGTTACATTAGAAAGAGGAACGGTTTTGGTGGTGTCCTTAAGGAAGAAAACAATCCAGATGAGGCCGACCTCCTGCAAAACGCCTTGAGTAAATATCCGCGGGCGAGTCGTCAGTCGTATTTGGTCCTTCAAGGTCTTCCTCTGCTTCTGTATGTAGCGCTGTCACAGTGGAGCTGCTTCCTCTTTCTAACTTAACATAAAACTGCGGCATGGTGTGTGGGTGCCGTGGAGATGTTGACAGTGGTGTGTGTTTCTCCCTGTAGGCCTTCGTGGTGAAACACCTCTTGGAATACACCCAGGTCACAGATTCTAACCTCAAGTACAGCTTGCTGTTAGTCCTGGGCCTCCTCCTGACGGAAGTCGTGCGCTCGTGGTCACTCGCGCTGACTTGGGCATTGAATTACCGAACTGGTGTCCGCCTGCGGGGGGCCATCCTAACCATGGCATTTAAGAAGATCCTTAAGCTAAAGAACATTAAAGAGAAGTCTGTGGGTGAGGTGAGTGAGGGGTGTTTGCTTCAGGGCAGAGAGAAAGCTCCCGGCTTGAGCTCTTTCTTTCAGCTGGATCTCTGCTTTGCCCTTCATCTTCCTCCTGAGACAAGTGACCGGGGTCCTTGCGGGGTCCTCTCACTGCTCTTTGTGTCTCGTAGCTCATCAACCTGTGCTCCAACGACGGGCAGAGGATGTTCGAAGCAGCCGCTGTGGGCAGCTTGCTGGCTGGAGGACCCATTGTTGCCATCTTAGGCATGATTTATAACGTAATAATTCTAGGACCAACAGGCTTCCTAGGATCAGCTGTTTTTATCCTCTTTTATCCAGCAATGGTGAGTAAGCCTCCTTGCTGTATCGTAGCAGCTTCTCCTTAAATGAGCTTCTCCTTAAACTTCTCCACTAGGTTTTATATAGTAGGCGTCGCTGAGGTGTCACATCTCTGATTGGAAATTTCCTCAGAGCAGGTACCTGGTTTGGAAAAGTCTGGAAAGAGCTAGGCAGTGTTCAGTCCCTAGGCAGAATTTTGTCTTGAGAGGAAGTAAGATGTCCTGTGAATAAAGGCCATGACTCTTAAGGAGATTTAAAAAAGAGAGTCTGAGTGAAGGAGGAGGCCAGCAGCTGAACTCTGCCCTTAAGAACACGGTAGTGTCTGAGTCCCTTCGTCTCAATTTGCTGCTAACTGATAGGACTCTTCTGCTTCCCTTTGGTAGCACTCAATAACCATAATTACTCTGAGAACAAATACTTTACTTGTCTTAACTTCCTTACAAAAGGATACGAATTAAATAATATTTTATTATAATTTAAAAGACCACTTTTATTAAAAGGCAGTGCAACTACACGATGCTCATTTTATTTATAATAATCTTAAACAGATTTATTTCCCAGAAAGACTAGACAGTTCTTAAATTTGAATAAGCCCTGACTTGGCATGACATCGCTTTTCCTTTCAGATGTTTGTATCACGGATCACTGCATATTTCAGGAGAAAATGTGTGACTACCACAGATGAACGTGTCCAGAAGATGAATGAAGTCCTCACTTACATTAAATTTATTAAAATGTATGCCTGGGTCAAAGCATTTTCTCAAATTGTTCAAAGTGAGTTTACAGATTTCATATGTGCATGTGGTATAAGGTCCTTGCTTCCTGAGCACATTAGCTGCTAGGAACCCTAATGTCATAGGATCATAATAGCTTCTTATAATATCTTATGATCTTTATATTGAAAGGGATTTTAGAGACTTGAACTCATAATCTCATCTCACATAGGAGGAAATTAAGGCCAGAAAATTGTGATTTTTTTTTTCCCCCAAGATAACTAAGCTAGTTATAAGCAGTTCATTCAGTTGCAAACCCCCCTATCTATACTGTCATCCTACCTGTGATTTTGTGGCCTGGCTATGAAGACATCACAGAAAACATTATCAAGTTGTCTTCTGAGAGCTCCCCCCTTCCCTACCTGCCAAAGGTGCGTGTGCATCGCAGGTGTGAGATGTGTGAGGTGTAAGATCCTGGGGGAGGGGGAGAAGGGCCGCGCTGGGGGTCAGGACAGCTGGACTCTGGGCCTACCTCAGCTACTCGGTCATCAGGGTTTTTGGTTTGTTGTTTTATTCTTATCTTTTCAAACAATTGACTTATGTTGAGTCACAAGGCCCCATCCTGGTCCTATCCTGCTTCTCCTGATCAGTAAATTCAATGCACACATAAACATGTCTAATATGTGAATGCCACAACGCTTAGAGGAATAATTGGCATTAGACTGGACATTCAAAAAGGTCTCAACAGAAGTTGGAAAAATGGGCCTTAAAAAAGGTGGCATTTCAGAAGGGTACATTTAAAGAGACTTTAGGGTTGAAAAAAGAAGGCATGTTTCCATTTAAACTTACTTCACAAAAGATGTGGGCTGTTCATTGACCATCACCTCACAGTGAGCTAACTTGAATACGTTGCAGTTACAAAAGTTAATGCAGTTTTAGGTTGAATAGAAATCCAGTGTTCAGATCAAGGAAGCTGTTTTATTTTAACTGTTTGATTTATCAATTAAACCTTCAGGAACATTGTGTCCAGTTCATAAACTTTATTTATCAGTGGTCATCAGGAGGAGGTGGCCACTCAGAGGTGTCCAGCAGTGGGTTAGCCAACTTTCATTGCCCGTGGAATGGAACCGATGGATGCGAATTGGATATCCGCCAAGCATGTTGCAAGCAGGGTGACTGCTGACGGTCCTTTCTGCCTCTCTCATTCTGTGGTTTTATAATTTTCTTTCTGAGAGGCCACTCATCCTTCAGCCCCTGACTCTGGTATCTTTACCTGTGTATATTGGTTTGAAGAGTGTTCTTTCTCATTTTGGACTTAGGCAAGGTATATGGTAAATGTGAAAGCAATGGGTTAGATTTTTTAAAATATGACATATGAGCTAGCTCTGAAGATAGTTACCAATGTCTTGAGCAGTGGTAATACTCTAAGGTCAGTACAAAGCTTCTCAGAAGAATTGCTTTTATGTTTAAAAACTTTTAAAAACACACACACATACATATACACAAAACTGGCCACTTTATTGTCATACCTCCTACTCCATGGTCTTCAGTACTCTAGGGTTGCTCTGTTAATAAGGGTCTCTGTTTTGCAAATATTTAAGAAAAATCATTCTGCCTACAAAAATTGTATTTCACTCACCTTCTGTCAATCATCTCACTGCTTTTTGTGTGAAAGCCTCTGCCCAGCACTGACATACGGTAGGCACTAATAAATCTGCGTTCTTTTTAAATTCTCCATTACCGTGGTGTAGTCTTCCCTGTTGTTTGCTGGAAATAAACAACAACCAGGTAGGCAAACAAAACTGCCATTTGCAGATACAATTACTGTGTTCATCCCTTCTAGATGTAAGATGTTTGCAAGAAAAACCAGACTGAAGGCAGAAGATGTTCATTGCACTGATATGTAGGGACTGCTTTCTGTTAGATTCATTCTGTGACTTGATTCCATTTCAAACCTCAGGCTTATGTACCAGCATTAATAGTGATAACTCTTAGTCATGTTGACCTAGGTTTTGCATCATGGGTGTTAAGGAGTTGTTTTAAAACCTATGTGGCTGAAGACCTACCAAGTCTTCTTTGGTGACAGAGGACCAATATCCCACGGTTTCTTTTGACTTGCTTTAAAATTGGCTTGCTTTTCATCAGTTGGCTTGCTTTTTATTCTTAGAAATCCGAGAGGAGGAACGTCGGATCTTGGAAAAAGCTGGGTACTTTCAGAGCATCACTGTTGGAGTGGCTCCCATTGTGATGGTGATTGCCAGTGTGGTGACCTTCTCTGTTCACATGACCCTTGGCTTTGATCTCACCGCAGCACAGGTCAGTGAACCCTCAGGGCTTGGGGAGATTTTAGAAATACCACATATAGAGATGTTCTGGTGCTCTTGTTTCTGGATTTTGAGGTGCCCCCAGTAATCAGAAGGTATTTTTTCTTTCATGTGATTAAGCCGGGAAGAGTGGCGATTCAGCCCTAAGCACGAATAACGTGTGGATTGTTTTAAATCAACCCAACTTTGGATTTAATTCTGAAAATACAGATCATCCTTTGGTTCAGATTTACTGAGAATTTTAATTGCAGGTCTCATAAAAACTCTACCTTTAAAAAAAAGCATACATGGGGCACCTGGGTGGCTCAGTCGGTTAAGCATCTGACTCTTGATTTCGGCTCAGGTCATGATCTCAGGGTCGTGAGATCAAGCCCTATGTTGCGCTCCACGCCCAGGGGGACGTCTGCTTGGGATTCTGTCTCCCTCCTTTTCAGCCCCTCCCCCCCCCCACATGCACATGCTCGCTGTCTCCAATAAATAAATGAATCTTAAAAAAAAAAGCATACGTGGGCGCCTGGGTGGCTCAGTTGTTAAGCAACTGCCTTCGGCTCAGGTCATGGTCCCAGGGTCCTGGGATCGAGTCCCATATCGGGCTCTCTGCTCCACGGGAAGCCTGCTTCTCCCTCTCCCACTCCCCCTGCTTGTGTTCCCTCTCTCACTGTGTCTCTCTCTGTCAAATAAATAAATAAAATCTTAAAAAAAAAAAAAGCATACGTGACGCATACCAATTTGACAGTCAGGTTGCTGCCTTCCTTAAATCGATGTCTTGTTATTTTTGTTGCAGATTCTCATCAAGCTCAGTTTCTTTTCTTTTCCTATTTCCAGGCTTTCACAGTGGTGACTGTCTTCAATTCCATGACTTTTGCTTTGAAAGTAACACCATTCTCCGTAAAATCCCTCTCGGAAGCATCGGTTGCCGTTGACAGATTTAAGGTGAGAGGCTCCCTTCCCTTTCTCTATGTCAGGAGCCATCCTGGCAAAGCCACAGCTGCCTTTATTCCAATGGGCCACACAAGGCTGGCCGTTCTTGGCTTTTGTTCACCTCTAGCTTTTTGTCCAGCTGGTAAGAAAGGGGGCAGTAGAGGAGAGTGAATTAAGGGATGGGAATAGTTACCTTTTCAAGTGAATGTGAAATTTTACTTTTTGTTGACAGCCCATCTAGTTCTGGGCTCCCAGGATTTTGTTCTCCTTCAGAGCGAGGCCCTTCTTCCTTGGCCTGACTTGGGTGTATGTCCTAAAAAACTCCTGGGCCTCTTCCGGTGATTCAAACCGGAAGATCAGAACTGTTAGGTGACTGTCAGCTTCTCCTCACCTCGATCTACCGTTGCGTCGACCTCTACCAAAATGCTGTTGTCATTTTGATCGGTCGATATGCTACGCCCTTTTCCATACTTTCTTTTTCCTGCCCTGTAGTCACCACTCCTGATGCAGGGAATGCAGTGACATGGGAATAGTCGTACAATGAGATCATGTTGCAAAGTGCAGCTAAGGAAATATCAGGTTTTTTCTGGAGGCGGTTAGTTGATCATGCTTTGACTGTGTTCTTTATGCCTTCAGAGTAATACAAATAGCTGATACAAGAGGTCGATAGATTCGGGTGGGTGAGGGGAAGGAGCAGCGCCTGTGTGGGCTGGAATTCCTTGACAATGCCCCTGCAGGGAGTAGCTCCTACATGCCTGCCAAGCCTTCTTGTCTAGTGCAGAACAATGAAAAAACGATGCTGGTTGCTTGAAGGTTTGGGGGGAACAAATTGAGACTCATGGAGAATATGAAGAATGGAGAAGAGCTTTCTAAGATTTATTTATATTCTACTTGTTTATAGTTAACAAGGTGAATTTTGTTTGGGCAAGAATGCCAGTCCTCAGGAATGCATCCCCAGCTCTGTGCCCTCCCTCCCTCCAGCCTAGCTGCTAGAAGGCGAAGAGCCAGAGCCATAAAAAAGAAATAGTCTAATTGTAATCAGAGCTTTATTTTGCTGAGTCTGCAATACCTAGTCATGGAAGAAAGCATATGTTTTGACCATAAGATTGTCCTCCTGTCATTGTTAGTTAGAATGGATTTGATAGCATTTTGGATGAAAGAATAAGAGTTGATAGTATAGGTTTGTTCACCCTATGTTTCTCAAGGGCTTTCTTTTCTTCCATTTACCCGTGGGGATTTGCATTTGCAGGTGGCTTTTCACACCACAGCTCCCTCCTCTATCCAGGGAACTTCAGAGTTAATAATAGAAGCAAAATCACCCACAGCTGTATTATATGCCCCTTGAGACTTCAGTTCCATTCTGTCTTCTTCTTCTTGGCAGGCTCCTCCTGCCCCTCCTGCCCCTCCTGCCCCTCCTCCTTCCCCCCACCCTCCCCTTCCCCTACCTTCTCCACCTGCTAGGAGGATGATAACAGGTAGAGAGGGGTAAGAAGCCACCTTGTGACTTTTCTAAGATTGTTGTCAGTAGAGGGTTGCCAGTTTTAGCAAATAAAGAGACAGGACCCCCAGTTAGTTAATAACCACATGGGATATACCTATACTACCAAATTATTCATTGTTTATCTAGAATCAAAATCTAACTAGATGTCCTGTATTTTATCTGGCAACCTTCTGTGCCCTCTTCTGCTCAACAGACGTACTCTGAGTGCATGAGGGTTCTGTTTTGATAGTTGGTGTCCTATGGTAAAGTTGAGGTTTATGGTTTATGTACCTCTAAGATTCTGTTGTCCTGGCAGGTGCCAGTCCAAGTAGATATAAATTCAAGTGTTGTGAGTCCCTTGTGTGCCTCCGCATGTCTCAAGAGGAGGACAGGCTGCAGGGAGCCCATGGGAAGGAAATGGGGAAGGAGCTGTGCAAACTGGAGCACCGGCTTATTTTTTTAATAGTCCATGAGGCCTGAAAGATCCCTTTAATAACTCCTTAGAGGAGAGAAATGATGGGAATCCTGTCAGCGTGTGGTTTTACTCTGTGAACGTGGTCAAAATATTTGGCATATTACTCTTAGCTCAGTCAATCCAGAAGGCTCTGAACAAATGAAACCAACAGCTGTTTTTGGAAAATTAAACCTAAGGTTGATGAAGAGTAATGGTTATCGAGGGTATTTAGAACCAGGACACTTCTGGGAAGATTGGAGTTTAGGAACTGATAGGAGATGTGGCAATCAAAGCTTGGAGTTTAGGATCTAGGTACAAGGACTTGCTCTAGGGGTGGGAGATTATATGTTACATTTACTAACACCTGCAAACTTTAAAACAGTTGGGGGTTCTCAGTAAATAAGCAGAGTCCTGACTCTGAAAGGCACCTTTTATCTTAAGTCTTTCTAATGTTTAAAAAAAATTTTTTTTTTTTTTTATCATACTGGGAATCCAGCTGGGATTCTGTGGAGATCTGCAGTTTAAGAGAGCTGTCAGAAGTGGGTTCAAGATCATGGGCACTTACAATAAGGTTTATTATGGTCAGTGTTTCAAATCTCATTTCAGAAATACTTAGCTTTTCAATCATTCCACTTTTCTTCCCTAACATAACTCAGAGGGACTGTGGGAATGAGTGGGAGGAAAGTCTTGTTGTCTTCCCAAGGGTATTTCTGAGAGAGATTCCCTTCACTTCTTCCCAAGTCCGTTCCTTTGGTTGTTTGAATCCTCACAAGTTTCAAGGCAGAACTTTGAAGACATGAGAGCTTGGCAAGAAGAGGCACTCTGCCGATGATAAACCCAAGCAAGCTAGGCATGGTCACCATCTCGGCTCGCCTCTCCCCACACACATGTGCCATGTGGTTGCTGAGGGGAGCGCACAGGCTTTGAGGCTCCGCAGGAGTGTTCTGGAAGGGAAACACAGTGATGGGGATCCATCTAGGAGAGCAGCATGCCCTTTGGTTTTTCTGCTTGCATTTTACTGCTTGCTCTTCAGCAAGTCATGGGTGAGAACGAGGGGCTGCATACGGGTTAGTTAAATGCACTTTGGCCATACTAGATTGGCAGAAAGGAAAAGGTAGGTTAGGATGTGATGGGCAGTGTAGAGCGTTGGGCCGTTGAGAAGGCCCCTGTCCCTCCTGAGGGTGTCCCCACACCCCCGTGACCTCTCGCTGGGCCTGAGGCTGGGCTACACTAATGAGCTACCTTTTGCCCTTCAGCTTCCTTCCACTGTATAGCCTGATGTGTTTTGCTGCGTGAGTGTGCGCCCTAGGCTTGTCCCCCTGGTCTTGGTCCAGTGTCTCATCTTTGCACCTCTCTCACAACTCCTATCAGAGTTTGTTTCTGATGGAAGAGGTTCACATGATAAAGAAAAAACCAGCCAGCCCTCACATCAAGATAGAGGTGAAAAATGCCACCTTGGCATGGGACTCCTCCCACTCCAGTATCCAGAACTCACCCAAGCTGACCCCCAAAACGAAAAAAGACAAGAGGGCTGCCAGGGGCAAGAAAGAGAAGGTGAGACCGCTGCAGCGCGCTGAGCAGCAGGCCGTCCTGGCCGAGCAGAAGGGCCACCTCCTCCTGGACAGTGACGAGCGGCCCAGTCCCGAGGAGGACGAGGGCAAGCACATCCACCTGGGGAGCCTCCGCCTGCAGAGGACACTGTACAGCATCGACTTGGAAGTCGAGGAGGTAAGCCCGGTGCCTCCCCACTCCCCACCTGCACCCCGTCTGTCCGCAGGTGTCTGCGGGCATCTCCTCCGGCACGAGCGGGCAGCTGCCTTCCTTACACCAGAGTACCTGGTGGCTGGGACTGGTTGGAACTAACGAGCGGATCCGGCCACTCCAGCTCCACAAAGGAGTCTTCAGGCATCTAACAGTAGACCTTAATACCAGCTGATCTCATGAGATGCTCATTTGACAAGCAAGGAAATGAAGAGTTCAGGTGGATTTTCCAAGACTTTGCCCTGAATAGATTCTAATTGTTACAGTTGTATGTGAGCTGTAATAATTATTTCTGGTTATCATAACTCTGGGCGAGCTTCTCGTTACCAGTAGGCTGTGCAGAGCACAGACCCCGGTCCATATAAGAGCCCTCAGGGCTGCTCTTATTGACAAATCTCTTGTAATTATTTATCTACTTATTTATCTATTTTTATTGCAGAATAGCCAGTGTTCTATTAGTTTCAGGTGTACAACATACTGATTCTGTAATTGTTGATTTTTCATATAAACGAAGGATCGTTATGATGTGTGATGTTACAGCCTGGATAGCACAGGACTAGAATCTCTCCGAGGGGCTCCCGGGCAGAGTGGCTGGAAGAGTCCAGTTCGGGGCTTTGCAGACACAGTCTGTGACCGTTCAGAGGGGCACAGATGTATATGTACATCTGTCGTCGGCTGTTTTCTGAGTGCCAGCTTTATGCCAGGCCCCGTTCGTTGTGGGGCTGGGCTGTAGCCGCTGGAAACCAAACGGACAAAAACCTCTGTGCTCCTCTAGCGTATGTTTTAGTGGGCAAAGACAGATAGTAAACGAGTAGAGCGTATGGTATGTCAGATGGTGATAAGGGCCCTGAGGACGAGAGGGAGTGGTGGGGCCGGAGCAGGTGTGGTTGCAATTTAAATAGGCTGCCTGAGGGAAGGCCTCATTTAAAAAGTGGTATCTGAGCAAAGGCCGGAAGGAGGCGAGGGCGTGAGCCATATGGGTATCTGGAGGAAGAACATTCCAGGCAGAAGGAACAGAAGCGCAGAGGCCCCGAGTGCGCAGTGTACGTATTCCCCAGCAGAGTGAGCACGGGAGAGAAGGGCAGATGCCGGGGGCAGAGAGGCGGTTGGGGTGCCGAGCCTCCTCTGGTGACTTTGCCTTTGCTCCGAGTGGGAAGAGAAGCCTCGGGAGGGTTTGGAGAAGAATGATATGATCTGACTTCTGTATGAAGAGAAACATCCTAGCTTCTGGATTCAGAAGAGTATGGAGGCAAACAAGGAAGGAGAGCAGTTAACCCCGGAGAAGCGTATCTTGGACCGAGGAGGGTGATGAGCCATGTTTGTCAGCATAACTGGAGCTAGGGGGTAGTGGGTTTTCACACAGTGTACATCAGTATCAGCAGCTGACTAAGGCACATTACGTGGATCCAGAGCCAAACTGAAGAGAGAAAAGCTCCCCGCTCTTGAAAGCTGCCACCAAGAGCAGATGGTCCTTCGTGACCACACCTGAAACCACTAGTGTAGTTCATCACTGGCTGCCACGCACGTCCGTTTTTGACTTCCGTTAACTCTTCACCACAGGCTTCTTATTTAATAGTGATTTTCTTGATTATTGAGGCAGCTCCATTACATTTCTCATCAGCCCTATTAGAGGATTATTCCTCATTCAGCTGAAATGTACTCTTCTGCTTTCTGTCTTTTGATCCTCATCCTACCCTTTAGAGCCCACATTCACATGACACACCTTTAGCTATTTGGAGAGGGGTACCTTAATTCTTCCAGTGCACCCCTCTCCCCTTCAGGGCGGGGAAGGGAAGTTAATGTTTGCCTGAGATCCTCTGTGCCCGGGGCATTCCACTGTTGGTATCTGTTAGTCACCATGGAGTCATGAGAACAGAGTTTTCTCTATGTAAACCTAACTGACCTGCGCAGAGATCGAACCTTTGCCTTGGTCTCCTCATTACCATCAGGCTGTAATCTTTCAAACTCTGGAACCATGTCAGAAACTTTATCCAACATACTTTGTCTATGACACTGTACTTGGTTCTACAAAGATCACTCCTTCCCTCAAGTTGCTCAAAGCGCAGTGAGAGATGGACAGTGGAAGTAACCAGACCACGAGCACACAGTTGGCAGGTGCTAGTGGAGCTGAGGTTCCATTCACGACCTGGCTGCCTCCAGAATCCATGCTCTTCTGCACACCAACTCTCCCTTTACTGCGGGATTTGAGCCAATGCAGGGTTGCTAAACAGTGGCCCTTTTGAAATCACCTGCCCGTCCTTGAAAACTTGGAACACCACCTGTTGAGAGCTCATTATTTTGCCTGGAGATATTCAGTTAATCACAGGCTTTCCTCCTCCCCACCCCCACCCCCACCCCCCCTTTTAAGTGGGATTGATGATATCAATAGTCTTCAGATTCTTGGAAATGTTTTGTAGAAAAATGGAAACAGTGCACATAGTTTTTATTGAAAATAATTTATAGACCCTAGAGGAAAACATCATATAAAATGAAATGAAAACCAACAAAATAATTTTGTTTCATTTCCAAAAACAACAAAAATAAATAATCACAAAACATGGGTTGCCAAAAAAGTAAGAAAGAGGCTGGGCTTTTCTAAAAGTAATGTGGGATACCTTCATGTGTGTGGCTTATTTACATTTTCTAAAAGGCTTACACATCCGTTACCTCCCACATACGCCCGCAGAAGCCCTCTGAAGTAGGTGGCTGACAGGGAGCAAACAGGGAAGTGAACTTGCAGGGTCACCAGGATGATCGTCCTCCTATTACTGATGGGCTGTCATTGTGTTTTTCCTCGAAGAAGTCAGCAGCCCCTAGAGACGAGTGGTCCATGGCCCTTTAATGACCTTCCTTTCTCTGTGTGCTTTGTCCAGGGTAAACTGGTTGGAATCTGCGGCAGTGTGGGAAGTGGAAAAACCTCTCTCATTTCAGCCATTTTAGGCCAGGTAATACTTTGTTTTGTCTTTGGCCTTTTCTGCCTCTTTCCCTGGAATCTGCCTCACAAGAGTCTTGGGAAGAATGAACTAACTTCCGGAAGAGAGTCAGGAAAGGTAGAAACAAAATGAACCCTTGGTCTGTGTTCTGCCCCCTGCCCCTGCCCCCACATTCCCACCCCTTATCAGTGTTGTATCTGGGAGTGGGCTCAGTGGATGCCCGAGGAGTGACTGATTGATACCTAGCTGGAGCCATCCATTTCTCCTGCCTTCTTTTACTCAGCACGTATTTATTGAGTGCCACATGTATGCCAGAGAGTGTGTTGGGAAATGTCAGCGATAAGACGTGAACAAACTGCAGACTGCCAACAGAGTGAAGAAGCTGGGCCGGCCAGCATTACCAGCCTCCCTGTCAGAGAGATCTCTGTCAGGATTTGATCTAGAAGCAAAGCCCCGCTCTGATTACAACCTAATCATTGAAAGAATTATGCCCTTGGGAGCTGATGGCCTAGCTGGGGAGTTACGCCTTCGAGACACACAAACATAGCACAAGGCAGAGGGTGAATGGTTCACAGAAGGCCCAGCAGTGGGCTGTCAGCGTTCACGTGGGGGCAGGGTCAAGGATCATCCAGCTAAGGCAAATTGTCTTTTCCTGTGTTTTAAAACCGAATAATAGGGAAAATCAACAAGGTACTTCCACCTGCTTTTAATCTTGAATCAAACTAGCTTGACTTCGATGGTTGAGATGAGGATAAACTGAAGCTCATTCTTACCTACCTGTGGAGAAGGTCCAATGAGTCATTTCTCCATACTGAGGAAATTAAACACATGCAAGAAGGAGTTGGGGAAGGGTGTTTTGTAGTGTCCCGGTTATGGAATATTTTGTCTTATTCAGTGTCACTGTCACAGTTGGTAGAGTGGTACTCTCCTAAGGAGCAGTGGGACCCGTCGTGGTCTGAGGAAGGTTGCATCCAAATCATCTGGAGCTGCAGCGCCCCCACCCCACTGCTTTGTGGGACTCCTCATTGGTTGGGCTCAGCCCTTGATCTTTGTAAACAGCCAAAACCTCCTAGGGGTTCTGATCATTTTGGGGTCAGATTTAAGGGTCAATGATGAGAAACACAGGGGAGATGAAGGGGGAGGTGGTATTGAGTGGGGGATGGTTAGGGTAAAAACGGAGTGGGGCTTTGCTTCTAGGTCACATCCTGACAGCAATCTCTGTGCCCAGGAGGCTGGTAATGCTGGCCAGCCCGGCTTCTTGGGAGTTGTGTTGGCAGCCTGCAGTGTGCGTGTTTGTCCCGTAGCAGCCAGAAGAGTTGAGTTTCCGCAGTAGACCCTCCGTGGGTTTCTGAACACTGAGTGCAGAGCAGGGGGCTTTCCAGTTTTGGGGCGGTTGGTACCGCTGTAATGGTGTGTGCCGGGTGCACCCGTGTACGTCCACTGTGTGTTAACGGTGTTTGAGAGGACAAGCTTGGATGTGCAGGATGGGTGACAAAACTTTGTTTCAAGCTATAACATCCCTAACCCAAGACAGATGTCTACTGTCAGTCCCAAAAGGAACCCCGAAAGAGGACAAAATGGATAAATCATATCAATCACTGTGGCTGAAAACACAATTTGAAGCACGTGGCTCATCACGCAGTCTCTTCAATGTTGAACAAGAGGGTCCATCCTCATTAAATGGATACTCTGTAATACTAGTTGATGTCTAACGATTTTTTTTCCCCCTTTGGTCCTCATTTTACAGAAGCAGCTGCTTTAGCCAACAGCCTGGATTAATTAATTCTATAGATGAATTGAGGCAGGAACTAGCTCTAAATCCTTGCAGCATCCTCCCCAGGGGACTTCTGAAAGAGCCTTCTGCTCTAGTCCTTCCTTTAGTTAAAAGAGTTTGCAATTAGGAAGAAAGGATCTAGAGTAGCTTATGGGCTGCTGAATGAAGTGTTTGTTCACTCAAGTCCTAGATTACGCGGGGTTCCCATCACACATAAGCAAAGAGAACTTTTATTTTCTTTGCTGCTGTAGCTCTCTATGGAACGAAGGCGAGGTCTGGATTCGGGTCCAAAAAGCATCCGAGGAAATTGCCCAAACTTTGAACTCCATTGCGGAATTGTGGGGGGTTCTGTTGGCTTAGGGTGGTGGTTTTGCTTCATGATGCCATTGGATGGTGTCTGTCTCCCTAGATGACACTTCTAGAGGGCAGCATTGCAGTCAGTGGAAACTTCGCTTATGTGGCCCAGCAGGCCTGGATCCTCAATGCCACTCTGAGAGACAACATCCTCTTTGGGAAGGAATTTGATGAAGAAAGGCAAGGAATGTTTGGTTTCTGTCATGCTTTCCGTCTTGGCCGTGTGAGACGCAAGGCAGCCCACGTCAACAGGCTCTGCTCCAACCATGTCCCTGATGCTAAGTGTCTTTATGTCCTTCAGATACAACTCTGTGCTGAACAGCTGCTGCCTGAGGCCTGACCTGGCCATTCTTCCCAACAGTGACCTGACTGAGGTACCGACCTTCTGCCCCTAATGGGGCAGTGCGTTGAGCAGAGAGGATTCTGGAAGATGGGTGGCAGGGCGGTGCCAGAGCCACCTCCTAGTAATGTATCTTAAATGTGGGAGCACCTACATAGGGAGTTTTGCTTTCATTGGGACTTTACGTTCGGAAAGCATTTGTTCCTTAGGGCAGGGTTATCAACACTACTTGTTTTCAGCATATAAATATTTCATGTCATGTGGATTTTTTTTTTTTTTTTTGGTGAGAGTGCATGAGCGTGTGCACACGGCGGGGGTAGGGGATGGAGGGAAAGGGAGAGAGAGCATTTTAAGCAGGCTCCACGCTCAGTGAAGAGTCCGACTCCGGGCTTGATCTCACCACCCTGAGGTCATGACCTGAGCGGAAATCAAGAGTCAGACACTTAACCGACTGAGCCACCTTGGCGCCCTGTATGTCATGTGGGTTTTAAACAAAATCCCATTGTTGGTTCAGAGTTAATGTTTTCTACGCTATTCATTTGAAAACCGTAAGTCAAGCATGTGCTTGTTGAGGTTCTTCTCTGAACTTTATTCTGCCAGCCAACCTCCTTATTCATACACAGTCTGTGGAGAGCCCTCTTCAATTAGAGAGAGAGAGGCCTTAGCACAAACCCTTCTCTCTTTGGCTCTCTGCCCTGGAGCAGTTCGCAGAGGCGTTTCTTTGGAACCGGCTTGTGTTCTTTGGTGTTGACTCTTGTTTCCCATGACCTGCCCTGAAGGTCTCTGGAGCTAGCATTTTATTCAGCTGACTTCAGTTAAATCCTTCGAACCGGATTTGGTGAATGGTTTCATTAGTTCACTGGTTCTCAAATCTTAGTCCCCAGACCCATAGTGGATCAGCAGCAACAGTATTATTGGGAACTGGTTAGCAGTGCAGATTCTTAGGCCTCACCCCACACCTACTGAATCAGAAACTCTAGGGGCAGGGCCCAACCATCCGTTTCAACAAGCCCTACAGGTAATTCTGATAGATGCTCAGATTTGAAATCTCTGAATTCAGTGTTTTTTTAAGGACAAGTTCTTTGGTTTTTTTAAATTACAGAGCCAGTTACCGTTTGACAATTGATTTATTTATGTGTTCATTTAGTAACATTTAGAAACTGCTGGGCACTAGGAATATAAAGGACTAGGATAATGATCTGTGCCCTCAAAAAGCTTACAATTGAGAGGATGGGATACCCGAACAAATAACTATAAAATAAGCTGATAAAAGCTCTCAAAACTTTAAGAAAAAAAATTAAAAAAAAAAAAGAGTCCCCTTTCTTTTGGGCAGTAGTAGAGACGAGGGTGGGGGGGAGGTTTCACAGAGGAGAGGGTGCTGGAACTGAGCAGATACAGTACAGAAAAGGCATGACAGTGGTGTGAGGGTGCATAATGGACACACAATTTAAAATGGCTTAGATGCCAGGGAGTGGAAGAGAGGTTGGTTGGTAGTGGAGACTGAGAGTTGCCGTGGAGCCAGGTGGCAAAGAGCTTGCTTTCTATGACATGTTGGCTTAGATTTTATTCTTTAGGGCTCTTGAAAGACAGTTTTCAGCAAGGGTGGGACATGGTCAACTTTGTGCTTTGGAAAGATCTTTCTGCCCACAGAGAATGGATTGGAGTGGTATGTCAAGGGGGAGTTCTGGGGGAGGCAGAGTTGTCTTCTCTGGGCTGGCTCCTGCAGTTCCAGTGTGGGCCCTGGAGGATCAGAGTGGCACTTCTTCCAGGTGGGGAATTCAGTAGAAGGAGCGGGTTTGGGTGGAGCAGAGGAGCAGTGACCGGGGGTGATCGCTGAGCTTGGTATTGGACTTGAGCTGGAGGCTTCACTGTGCTTTCTGGACTCTTGTAGATTGGTGAGCGAGGAGCGAACCTGAGTGGTGGGCAGCGCCAAAGGATCAGCCTGGCCCGGGCCTTGTATAGTGACCGGGACATCTACATCCTGGATGACCCCCTCAGTGCCTTAGATGCCCACGTGGGCAACCACATCTTCAGCAGTGCTATCCAGAAGCACCTCAAGTCCAAGACAGTTCTGTTTGTTACCCACCAGTTACAGGTATGGGGCATTCTTGCCCAGGCTGCCCATCTTGGCTTGGGAAATCAGAAACAGGGAGGTGGGCTTGGTTCAGGTCTCTCCATGGAACTCCTTAGAGCTTCCTGGAATCAATGTTTATTTTCTCAGCAAATAGCCCCCAGCCCATTGTACCAATAAAGCTCATCGTACTGATGTACCAGATGGCCATCTGAATTAGAAATCCTCAGAGCCTGTTAGTTTTTGCATATAAATCAGTAAGTAAAAGGGCTGAGAGGAGTAGGCTGCAACTGGAGCTTGCGTATGAGATCGTTTGGAAAGCATCTTGTTAATATCTATATGCAAGTGGGAACTGTTTAAGGAAAACAAGCTCTTCTCCCTCTGTCATGCCAAGACAAGCAGCCACTTTGGAGAGCAGCTCCAGGATGTTGCCATCTGCTTTGCATATGTTGTCAGGTTTAGGGGGCTCATCCCCCATTCTGCCGCAGAAAGTCTGTAACCATGTGCTTCTGGGTACAGCGAAGGGGTGTGAAGTTTAATGCAAGGCTCGTGTGGCTCCATCAACAGATCTGTGTCAAAAACTAGAGGTGATGCTCTTTAAACCGCATCACAAGGCACAGTAAACTAAAACGGGTTCTCTCACTCTTTGCACTATTGACATTTTGGGCCAGATTGCTCTTTGTTGGGGGTGGGGGGAAGGCTGTCCTGTGCAGCCCTGGCCTCTATCCACTGGATGACAGCGGTACCCGTCCCCAGTTGTAGCAACCAAAAAGGGCTCTAGAGAGTGCCAGATGTCCCCTGGGAGGCTCAGTTGCCTCCAGATGAGAACCTCTGAAGGAAGGTGTGGGTATTGAATGTATTTGCACAAATGTCAGCAACACTGTATTGTCCCTGCCCTTTTGTCTCCAGTACCTGGCCGATTGTGATGAAGTGATCTTCATGAAAGAGGGCTGTATTACAGAAAGAGGCACCCACGAGGAACTGATGAATTTAAATGGTGACTATGCTACCATCTTTAATAACCTGTTGCTGGGAGAGACACCCCCAGTTGAGGTAAGATTTGCATGGCGTTTGTGGGCATCTCCTCCTTTCTAGCAAGGGAGACTTGACTGTAGCGAGTGATGGAGCGATCCCAGCTGAACTCGGTGTCTGTGTCTTGTTGGCAGGGGCCCTACTGTCTGGTGACCACACTCCTTTGCTTTAGTTCCCATACTGGTGCCGCTCTACGAGAGCAGGATCATGGGGCTGGTGGGCCGATGTCTTCTGCCACTGAGAACACATTAATGGGGCAATGACACGGAGAAAGTTACGGGCTCAGCGCATGCTGTTGTTCAGTTGTAACTGAGCTTCCTAAACTCTGTCATTCCTGATTGAAGGATTATGAAGCTCCTTTTTAAATAAACAAGTGAAGAGGGAGTGAGGGAAGAGAAATTAAATATTGCATACATTTGACAATGATCCCTGGTGCCTTGGCTGCTAATTTGGCACTCATTAACTGACATCTGTGTCCCAATTCCTGGGTCAGACACGTCATAGATGTCATCCCATGTAGTCATTTTAACAGAGCTCTGTGGCAAAGTAGGATTATCCCCCACTTTTATAGCTGAGGGAATGGAAGATCAGAAACCGTAAGAGCTCGAGAACAAAGGTGGTTTGATGTCACCGTGCTCCTTCTGCCTCGCTACCCTGCTTCCTGTGGCAACACAGAATGGCAGTTTTCCATGGCTTTCCCCTGGGCTCCGAGTTAGGCCCAAACGGGTCTTTAGTTAGAGCTCGCCAAAGAGGTTGTTTTTCCTTCTTGCCACCCTGCTCTCATTTTGAACTCCTTACTTATTCTGTGGTCACCCTGGATTCTAGGGGTGCACTCATGCACTCAGGCTGGGCTAAAAGGTACTTCTTAGCTACCAGGTCATTTGATGTCTGCACAGGATAAAAGCAGAGTTACTGGGACCTTTTCTGGGAGCCCTGTTTCAGTCTTTGGGTGTCATCCTGTTTGATTTCACGAACAGTATAATTAACTGTTCGTGACCGATGCGTTTTAGGCCTCTAGGAATAACAGGCGTTCCAGAGTGTCACCAGGAACTTCAGTTGAGACACCTGAATCCAGATATGGATTTTATGATCTCTCCCTCTGGCTCTCAGGGTACTTTGGACTCTTCAGAAGTTTTCCTCCTCACTGTAGACGTGGAGGGGGGAAATGAGAGGGAAAGAAATTAAAATAGGAAACATCCAAGAAGCAAAAGAATATCGAGAATCGGTGTATTGCAGCAGAGAGAACATACCTTAGGAATGTCACTTAACTTTCCTGAGCTTTGGTTTCCTCATCTTAAAAATGGGGATGACACCTGCCTCTTAGAGTTGTTGCATCAATTAAATGAAATAATATGTAATCTTACTAGTAAGTGGTCAGCAAATGATAATTTTCTCTTTAGTGCATTTATTCATACACAGCAGTAAATATAAAATTAGAGCCCCATCTTGTGTTCTGTCGTGGCTTTAAATTTTATATTTTCTGGTTTTTTTCACTGTCCGTTTAAAAAGTCTAGTTGGAGAGCAAACTGGGGTCATGAGGCTGACAATGACATAGAATTAAATGTAGTAAGCTCAGGGCGCCTGGCTGGCTTAGTCAGTAGAGCATGGGACTGTTGATCTCGAGGTTGTAGGCTTGTTTTGTTTTGTTTTTTAAAGATTTATTTATTTATTTATTTATTTATTTATTTATTTATTTGAGAGAGAGAGAGAGAGAGAGAGAGCACAGAGGGAAAGGGAGAGAGAACACCAAGCAGACTCCCCACTGAGTGCAGAGCTCAACTTGGGGCTCAATC
Organism: Halichoerus grypus; assembly: GCF_964656455.1. Taxonomy (NCBI): domain Eukaryota; kingdom Metazoa; phylum Chordata; class Mammalia; order Carnivora; family Phocidae; genus Halichoerus; species Halichoerus grypus. The sequence continues at coordinate 81,421,907 of NC_135712.1, forward strand.
CCATGACCCTGAGATCATGACCTAAGTGGAAACCAAGAGTCAGATGCTCAATCAACTGTGCCACGCAGGCACCTCAGGGTTATAGGTTTGAGCCCCATGTTGGGCATAGAGATTACTTAAAAGTATAATCTTCTAAGAAGTAAATGTAGTAAACTAAATTAAGGGAATTTTCTATATAAAGATAATAAGAGGAACTTCAAAAGGGGAGCATAAAGTAGCCTCTGTTATCTCAGGTACAATCTGATGAATGTTTATTAAGTCACTTTGTGTCCTATTATGGGCAGTGCTTGGTGCTAGGTCTGGTATAGGTTACCACCGTGAGTCAGACATCATCTCATCCTCGAGGGACTCGCAGTCTGCTAAGCAAGACCGATGCTCTTATGCTCTTACAGGGAACTGTAACACCAGGTCACATTTGCTGCAACATGCTATCATAAAGTACTAACGGAGTGCCTGGGAGAACAGGGGAGGGGTGAGCTCTATCCTAGAGGAGTCTAAGTGGCCTCAGGGAGGATTTAAGATTTGAATCCCTCCGAATGGGGATAACTGTAACTGAGTTGGGGTGAGGGGATGGGCATTCCAAGTGAAGAACCAGTGTGGACAAAGGTCCAGAAGTGGGGAATGGCAGGGTGGTGTGAGGAATGGTGTGAAATCCAGTGTGGCTGGAGAGTAGAAGTCACAGGAATGGGAGAAGAACATACAGAGTCGGGCTAGGGCCAGAATGTGGAGGTTTTGCAAAACCAGGCTGAATGTGAGTATATCCTGTGGTAGCAGTGGGAAATGGTCAGATCTATGATTGGATTTAGTAATGTGGAGATCAGAGATGAAGGAATGGGAATGACCCCAGCCCTAATACTTTGGGCAAGTTGGAGTGGATGAGAACATTGGGGAAAGCAATGTCTATGGAATAACAGGATAGGAACCCAGATACCAAAGACTGAAGGAGTTGAGGAAGCACAAGAAAGTGGCCCTTTTAAGAGGTTTGATGTATCTCTTCTCAAGAATAGCAGCAGCTTGAAGATGATTCTCCAGTGTGCCTGTGGACATTTGTCTGAATGGCCGTATTGTAACCAGAGACACTTTTTTTTAATATTAGATTAATTCAAAAAAAGAAACCAGCGGTTCACAGAAGAAATCACAAGACAAAGGTCCTAAAACAGGATCAGTAAAGAAGGAGAAAGCAGTGAAGCCAGAGGAAGGTAATGACCTTTTTTGAGATTTTAGATTTGTCATTAAAGTTTATTGGAAAGTATGCCAAGTGGTAATTCATAATGTTTGACAGCATTGTGTGTTGTAGAATCCTCTGGCCTTATATTTCTGGAATAACAAATTCTTGTATAATATTGGGAGACTATGAGGCGACTTCTGTTTGCTTAAACAGACCAAAGCAGTAAGAATGACCTTTAATCCTCTGCTTTCGCTACATACTGTGGGTCAGGTGTCTGTAATCATAGCTGAGTCATCTTGAGTAAGGAGAAATGGAATGATGAGTAGAGGTACACCCTTCTTCCCGTGATTCACCTTTGCTTTTTTTTTTTTGAAGATTTTATTTCAGAGAGAGAGAGAACAAGCATGGGTAGGGGAGGGCAGAGGGCACCCCTCACCTCTGCTCTTTAAAAGTCAGTGCCAATCTGCCTTCGCTCAGGTCATGATCCCGGAGTCCTGGGATCAAGCTCCGCATCGGGCTCCCTGCTCAGTGGGGAGCCTGCTTCTCCCTCTGCCTCTGCCCTTCCCCCCCTGCTCATGCTCGCTCTCTTGCTCGCTGTCTCTCAAATAAATAAATAAAATCTTAAAAAACGAACAAAAGTCAGTGCCAGTCTGTGGCTGACTCAGCAGAGCATGCAACTCTTGATCTTAGAGTTGTGAGTTCTGAGCCCCACGTCGGGTATAGAGATTACTTAAAAATAAAAATCTTAAAAATAAAAGTCAGGGCCAGTCCAGGAAGAGATGTTCCAGCACGAGCAGTGTCTACATCTTCAGTAGCTCCCTTGTTAGAATGTTACCCTCCTGGCTTTTTCTGATGAGGCTACAACAGGGCCAGGCTGAAGAGTTACAGCGCAGGTTTTTCCTGCCTGACTTTCCCCGGCCAGAGTCCTGGCTCTGGTTTCTTAAATCCTTTATCTTATCAACTAAAGCAAATATTGAGAGTTAGGAAAACTATTTGTAATGCCTCCGGCATTTTCACCTTTGTGAATCTTAAGCTGCACCAGTTTACCCGAGAGACAGAACAAAGAGCGCAGCCCTGTTTTAAAGCTCTCTTTTGTTGTCACCGAGTCACCTCACGTTATGAATCCAGGACTTTGGCCCTGGGCCTGTTTTCACTTCCTTGTTCTTAAAACTGCACAGTTGTTTGGTGTTAGGAGTTGACCATCCTGACTTAGCACACCCTGCCGCTTTTCTTCCTTTCCGTAAACCAGGCATGAGACTTTGCATTGGGTGTGATCTAAGATACCTGTACACACACAAAACAAACACAGCACAGAAGGCTGAGTCATCTCTCTGCTCCTGGCACAGGCGGTATCAGAAACCCCAGAGAACCCTGAGGGAATGTTTGTTCTCATCTACAGAGCCCCTGACCTGGATACTCACAACTCTTCAAGTACTCCGGGCACGTGAGGCTTGTTCCAAGATAATTAGACGTTGCCCGTGATATAGAGGCACTAGCTTTTTGGAGGGCTGTTTCTCTGTATTAGGCATCAGCATCAGTCACCTGACCATCCCAGGGAGCCTCCAGGAGGTACCCTTGAGCCTTTCTCTCCTCCTCAGCCGATCACCATGGTCTAATGAATTTACCTCCCGAACCTCCAACCCCATTGCCACGACCCTGGTTCTAGCCCCATCATCGTGCACCTAGAGTGTTACAGCTGCTTCCTTTTAAATCTGTCCCCCATGCAGACAGCTGAGAGGTCTAGTTAAAAATGGGGAACCAGGGGCACCTGGGTGGCTCAGTCAGTTAACCGTCTGCCTTCAGCTCAGGTCATGATCTCAGGGTCCTGGGATGGAGCCCCGCGTCGGGCTCCCTGCTCAGCAGGGAGTCTCCTTCTCCCTCTGCCTCTCCCCCTGCATGTGCTCTCTCTCTGCCTCTCTCAAATAAATAAATAAAATCTTTAAAAAAAAATGGGTGACCAACCAACTCACTTTCCCTCAGGAAGTCTTTCAGTGGCCTCCCATTTCAAAGCAGTGTTTTCTCATCTTGGTCCTGATAGGGCACACATAAAAAATGCCATCATTTGTACGGGACACTGGGATGCATGGACGAGGCTGCTCGCTGCCAGAGGCGGCTGATCTGGCCATCCACAGAGCCATAGCCTGGGAGTCAAGTCTCCACGCATGTGTAGCCCAATTTCTTAAGCTTCCGTAATCGACCTTATCTCCTGCCGCTCATTAGGTGCACTTAATGGTCCATCCTTGCTGAATTGGCTGGCTGTTTTCCCACCTCTGTGCCGGTGCCCACCTTTTCCCCACCTGGTGTACCTTTTGAGACCATACAGAAAGCAGAAAGTCTTCCCTGAAACCGCTCCCCCAAGGAGGTTAGGTACACCTGGATGTTCCCGTGCTGCCCTGCATATATCTCTAGCATTGCATTTAGCATATTTTATTATAATTCTGTGTTCATTTTGTCTGTCCTACCAGGCTGTGGAAAGACCCTCTGCCAGATCTCAAGGGCAGGGACGTGGGCTTAATTGCTCCAGGGCCTTATCGTGGGCCCGGTTCATAGTGGTGCTTAGTAAATGTTCAATGGAAGAATATTCTAGCCAGGATAAAAGAATTCTAATCTAGAGCCATGTGAAACTATAGGTTTTCTTTGAGTCTGCTCTCCTATAAGTGACTTAGTTTTGGAAAAGTAGCTTTTTCCTGCTGAGTTCATGTGTTTTTGTTTTGTTTTTTTCTTACCTAGGGCAGCTGGTGCAACTGGAAGAAAAGGGGCAGGGTTCAGTGCCCTGGTCAGTATACGGTGTCTACATCCAGGCCGCGGGGGGCCCCTTGGCTTTCCTGGTCATTATATCCCTTTTCATGCTGAATGTGGGCAGCACGGCCTTCAGCAATTGGTGGTTGAGTTACTGGATCAAGCAAGGAAGTGGGGTAAGTTTCCTCATTAATGGGAAAATTGTATTGTCTCAGAATGTCGCTGTTTCTTTGTATTCTCTGGCTGTCCTTGGGGAAACTGCTCTAGTTTTCGATGGAAAGAACTAGTGAACAAGGATTACCCAGGGTGCAAAAGATGAGCCCCTAACGTGGCCTCACAGGATAGTTGCTCCCTGACCAGCTATGTAGCAGCAGGACCCCTGGAGGCGGTCTGCCCTCCTCCACTAGAAAAGAGAGAAGGGGGCAGGGTGGGGGGGGGGGGGGCAAAGCCTGCCTTGTGTTTGCCGCAACCAGGCCCCACAGTCATTATCCTGCCCCTTCCTTTGAGCTGAGAATGGCCCCGAGTAGGAGTTCCTGGCTGTCCTTAGGAGTCTTACCTCACAGAGCCTTGCCTCCAAACAGAACGCCACAGTGACGCAAGGGAACAAGACCTCTCTGAGCAGCAGCATGAAGGACAATCCTCTCATGCAGTACTATGCCAGCATCTACGCCCTCTCCATGGCAGTCATGCTGATCCTGAAAGCCATTCGAGGAGTTGTCTTTGTCAAGGTATGCAGCGGGTGGCTTCTGCGTCTCCTCTCCCTAGTGACTGTGTGGTCAGCCTCTCTCGGGTTCATTCTGAGCAGGGGAGCTCCTCGGAAGCAGGATTTAGCTGAAGTGACCTGTATCCCATTAGCCTCAGCCTTTTCCGAGTACCCCCCTCTTTCTTCCGTGACCATTTGCCCTTCTCCAGCTTTGCGAGTGGATGTCCTCTGGAGCTGGGACCTGGGTAAACAGGAACTGAGTCTGCCTGAGTCCTTGGGTCTCTGGGCCCTGATCACTTTGTCCTCTGCTCCTTAGGGCACACTGCGAGCCTCCTCCCGGCTCCATGACGAACTTTTCCGAAGGATCCTCCGAAGCCCTATGAAGTTCTTTGACACCACCCCCACAGGGAGGATTCTCAACAGGTTTTCCAAAGACATGGATGAAGGTATTTCTCACTGCTTCTTTTATGCTCTGGAGCATAAGCTGCAGCTCCTCGTGCTCTGCAGCCTTCTAAATAACCCGCCAGGCGTGCTCATCTTTCCATCCGTATGTCCTGAGAGTGCAGCGGCTGCTGGGGTCCACACCAGGAACAGTTTAGTTTTGGACTTTTCTCCAGGTTGCAACTTGTACTTAGGCTAAGGACCCATCTGGTTTTTTCACCTGTCATCTAAGTTCTCACCTGAGCTCATTTAACCTGAAAACAAGTTCAGAGGATCGAGTTGGCCTAAATACTTTGGACGGGAGCGTCTGAGATTCCAGAACATGTTTACTTTGAGGGTAGTGCATTGGTTCCTGGACATTTAAACCTCTGGCAGGTTTTCTGGATGCTGTGTGGGCTGTGCGAGCACCAGAACCTAACTCCTTCTCATCGTTCAGTATGATAGTAATGGCACCTGACGTTTATTGAGGGCTTCCTGTGTAACCAGCAGTGTGCTAGATACGTTATCCTCATCCTCACAGGAGCCCTATGGGATGGGTATTGATTCACCCACTGAATGCATGGGAAAGCTGATGTCTAGAAAGGTTAAATAACTTGCCCAAGATTACATAGCTATTAGATAACAAAACTGGGAATTGAGCCCAGATCTTTTTAGCCTCGAGCTAATGCTTTTAACTGTCACCCTGGGCCGCCTCCACAGGAGTTTGTTTCAGATGTTGATAAAGCCAATGTAAAGCCATGGCCAGAGATAACAAGGGATCAGAACCATCACTGATACACAGAACTGATGCGTACACACACACACAAATGGAGGAAAGGTGGAAAGGAAAAAATCAGTGATATCAGCATGTCTGGGATTTTTATGAAAATACTCCAGCCAAAAAAAAAAAAAGTGGGAGGAGGAGATAGCCCTTCTAGAGAAGATGAAAAAAATACTGATAACTTTTGAAGGTTCTACATTCTTTTGATTTTTGTGTATGTTTAAATTTTTCCATAATGAAAAATTTCTCAAATGTTAGCAGCAGTTTATTGTTATGGGTAAGACTAAAGACTATGTTTCCTTCTTGCCTATTTATTTTCCAAATATTTTACAACAAAAGTATATGACTTTTAAAGGGAAAATTGTTTAAAGGGGTTGGGTAGCCTCATAAACCCAGGAGAGGACCTGGGGGAGAAAGACCACTTAGATTTCCTTGGGACAAGAAAAATGAGATCAAGCAGGTTTCTAGATTTTTCTTTGATTTAAAAGACAACACACACATTTGAAATCGAGAATTTGTGGAACCTCTTTGTGTTTTTTAAAAATTTTTGGTCGCACTCTCCCTGTTTGTGGGTCCCAGCAGTCTGATCCTTGCTCCCTTGTGGTTTCCCCAGTCGATGTGCGCCTGCCATTCCAGGCCGAGATGTTCATCCAAAATGTCATCCTGGTGTTCTTCTGTGTTGGTATGATCGCCGGAGTTTTCCCGTGGTTCCTGGTGGCGGTGGGGCCCCTCTTCATCCTCTTTTCAGTTCTGCACATTGTCTCCAGGTAAACAAGAAGTGTTCACATCTCCCAGCGATGAAGCCAGGGTTGTTTGTCTACTGCTGTGACACAGAACTCATTCTCTCTCTAGGGTCCTGATTCGAGAGCTGAAGCGTCTGGACAACATCACACAGTCCCCTTTCCTCTCCCACATCACATCCAGCATACAGGGCCTTGCCACCATCCACGCCTACAACAAAGGGCAGGAATTTCTGCACAGGTCAGTGTTGATGGCGGCCGGAGGGTTCAAAGGGGAGTCAACATACCAGCATTTAATAAGTCTAAGAGGCCCTTCAAGGCCAGAGCTGGGGATTATAAAGCTCATTACCAAGTGATGTAATGGTCTCTGATTAAAATTTACTCACTTGCTGGAACTCCTTTCTAATAAGCAAATGAGAAGACAAAAATACAGGTTTGGAGTCTATTGGCTTTGGACTCTAAATGGCTATATTTGAAGGAGTTTTTCTTTTTTCTTTCTTTTTTTTGTAACAGTGATGGTCATTGACATTAAACTGACATTTTATGTTATCTGCTGAATATTGTTTAGATGACAAATTTATGTACATAGACAGTCATTGAGATTTGTATTAACAAGAGATTGGAACTAATTTAAATGTTCTTCAAGAGAGAGCTGGTTAAATAAGAATATTATGTGGCCCTTAAAAAGAATGAGACAGGGGCGCCTTGATGACTCAGTTGGTTAAGCATCTGACTCTTGATTTCGGCTCAAGTCATAATCTCAGGGTCGTGAGATCGAGCCCTGCATCGGGCTCTGTGCTCAACAGGGAGTCTGCTGGAGATTCTTTCTCCCTCTCCCACTGCCCCTCCCCACCACACGCTCTCTCTCACTCTCCCTCTCAAATAAATAAATAAATAAATCTTAAAAAAATGAGACAGTTCTATAGGTACTGATATGGAATGATCTCTAAAATACATTAGTGAAAGAGCAAGGTACAGATGTGGGTGTATGATATGATCCCTTTTAGGTATGTGTTTGTACATATAACATTTAGAAAATCTCTGAAAGGATACACAAGGAAGTACTAGTTTCCACTGGAAAGGGAAACTGAGTAGCTGGTGGATGGGCAGGAGAAAAACTGACTTCTCATGGTAAAACTTTTTATGCTGTCTAAATATTCTATCCTATGTGTAAATTGTCTATTCCAAAAACTAATGTCTGTTCCAAAAATTAAGTAAGTAATTTTAAAAAGAAAATCTAAATAGAAAGTTTAGTTTAGGGGCGCTTGGGTGGCTCAGTTGGTTGAGTATCTGACTCTTAATTTTGGCTCAGGTCATGATCTTGAGACCAAGCCCCATGTCTGGCTCTGAGTTGGGCCTAGAGCCTGCTTGGGATTCTCTCTCTCCCTCTCCCTCCACCCCCGACCGCCACTAGTTCTCTCTCTCTCCATCTCAAAAAAAAAAAAAAAAAGGCCTCAAAAAGTTGAAAATAGAGCTACCCTACGACCCAGCAATTGCATTACTGGGTATTTACCCCAAAGATACAAATGTAGTGATCCGAAGGGGCACATGCACCCCAATGTTTATAGCAGCAATTTCCACAATAGCCAAACTATGGAAAGAACCCAGATGTCCATCGACAGATGAATGGATAAAGAAGATGTGGTATATATATATATATATATATATATATATATAATGGAATACTACTCAGCCATCAAAAAGAATGAAATCTTGCCATTTGCAATGACGTGGCTGGAACTAGAGGGTATTATGCTAAGCAAAATAAGTCAACCAGAGAAAGACAATTATAGGATCTCACTCATATGTGGAATTTAAGAAACAAAACAGATGTATATAAGGGAAGAGAGGAAAAAATAAAACAAGACGAAATCAGAGAGGGAGACAAACCACAAGAGACTCTTAACCATAGGTAAAAAACTGTGGGTTGCTGGAGGGGAGAGGGGTGGGGGCGATGGGAAAACTGGGTGATGGACATCAAGGAGGGCACGTGATATAATGAGTACTGGGTGTTATATGCAACTGATGAATCACTGAACTCTACCTCAGAAACTAATACATTATATGTTAATGATTGAATTTAAATAAAGAAGAAAGTTTAGGTTAAATGACCCAGAAAAATAATCATCACTTTAAGAGAAGAACAGTAAAATACACTCCATGCATGTGTATGTACATACATACATACATACATACATTTAACTATATTGGAAAAAATGCTGGGAGAAGATCCAGCAGACTATTAACCCTGGTTTTAACTGAGTGGTGAGAACACTGCATTTTCTTCTTTACTGCATTTCCTAATTTTTCTCCAAATATCTTATATAAAGAGGAAAAGTGATTTTCTTTTTTTAAAGCAAAGCACATTTGCTTGGCAAGACTTCCTGCTCAGGCGTTCTAATTGTATGTGTATGTGACACCTGAGCCTTTGGATGGGGTCTGATCTCTCTAGGACCCCTGGGGACAGTAGTGTCTCGCTCCTTAAATGGCAGAGGTTGTCCAGGTCTTTTTTGCTGTGGTTTACTTCCTGGTTCTGTGCTCCACGGCCTTGGAAACAAGTACCATTTTGCCCAACAGCAGTGTGTCAGCAGACATTTTCCACTTTCCCACTTTAAGTCTGCGAGTTTATCTTTCCAGGTCTTAGGGCATTTCTGCAGTTTGCCTATGTAGCCTGTCTCTTTGAGGAAGGGACCCCTGACCTACGACATTTTTCTGAAGCTTAACCAGCCTCTTTATTTGGTCTCCTTTCCCTGTGCATTTGTTCTGTCATTAACATAGGTATTTTTCCCTAATGTCTTGAACATGTTTCTTTGAAAGAATAAAACTAGAAAACCCCAAGTTGTTCTATGTGCAGAGCCTGGAATACTCTGCAGTCCTTAGATTTCCATATCCTTCTCCTAGGGACAAACAGGAAGTACTTAAAAGTTAGTCCTCCATCCATAATTCACCAGAGCTCTGACATCACCCGCTCTCAGGATGGTGTGGTACTTTGTTTGCCTATTAGGTGTTCTGTCGCCCTCTCACCCTCACAGGTACCAGGAGCTCCTGGATAACAACCAAGGTCCTTTCTTCTTGTTCACGTGTGCAATGCGGTGGCTGGCTGTGCGGCTGGACCTGATCAGCATTGCCCTGATCACCACCACCGGGCTGATGATCGTTCTCATGCACGGGCAGATTCCCCCTGCCTACTCGGGTCTTGCCATCTCCTATGCCGTCCAGGTCAGTCTCAGGGATGGAGCATTACCTTTGCTCACGAGAGTTCTGTGTTGGCCTAGGAGAGGCATGGTAGGGGGCTCTCCCTCAGCCTTTGAGACTCCTAGAGCTTCTGCCCACCTATTTTCTTAGTAACAGCCTGGACTTGGCTGGAGTGGGGAGGATGGGAGAGAGGTACGTGTGTTATATAGGAACAAAGGGATTTAAGTCTGTTGCACATGTTTAAGAAATAGGTGCCATTTATTTATAAATAAACACGATTTTGAAAATGGTTTCTTAATTACAGGTTTCTACGTTCACCACCCTCTCGTTTCTGGCCTCTTCCTGGTCTTCTAAGAAATACTGTGTCCTCAATATGCTTCTTACATGCATTTTATTTTCAGGCCCCTGATTTTCCCAAAACTGTTACATATGTAGACCCGGCCCCTAGGGATGGTTTAAGGTCTTTAAATAGCTCAGAGAACAGTTGGGAACTTGAGCACTAAGTATTTGTAGATGTTAAGGAATTATTACTAATTTTTTAGATGTCATCATGGTGTTGGACAATGGTATTGTGTTTTTAAAGAGTCTTTCTGTGTTAGATACAAGCTAAATTATTTAAGAATGAACGGATAGGATGTCTGGGATTTGCTTTCACATAATGCAGATGGGTGGTGTGGTATGGATGAAACAGTGTTATCTATAAGTTGACAGGTTTTTAAGGACATGGGAGTTCATTATACTGCCCTTTCTACTCTTGTATATGTTTGACATTTTTTCCATGTCGGAAAGGTCAAAACAAATAAGTAGGGAAGCAAAACCAAGAAGAGCTAATGTATCTTCACAGATTTCCAAAGATGTCTGTCCATGTTATACGGACTTACTTGATCATCAGGGGGAGAATAGGTGTTCTAAGTACTGTGGTTCAGGATCCTCAGTCTGAGGTGCCCGGGGGGCTCTGCATTCTCATCAGCGGCTCACAGGGCGATATAGATCTCCATTTGTTGTGACTGCCAGAGCAGGTGCAGGCTGCTCGGCGGGAAGCCCGGAAGTTACTCAGCTGCAGATGTGTGTACTGGAAATGTGAAAATGGGTGGAAAGCCTTTGGCTGCAGGGAAGTCAGCGCCAGCCGTCCCACAATGCCACCTGCCTTTGTTGAGAATTGCAGTTGACTGGGGGATAGTAGGCATCATGTTAAACATTTAGAGAATGACTCGGTCCGTAAAACCAGCTGCTGCCGGTGCCCGGTTCATTGGTATATTGAGCTGTAATCCCCTAGCTGGAAGACGTTTTCTGGCGTTGGCCTGACATGTATTCATAATGAATTCCTTCTTGGATTTTGCCTTCCATTATCAGTTAACCGGGCTGTTCCAGTTTACCGTCAGACTGGCATCCGAGACAGAAGCCCGCTTCACCTCAGTGGAGAGGATCAACCACTACATCCAGGTCAGGACGCGAAAGCCTTTCTTCATGACCCTTTTACCCTTTTGCTGCCTCGGGTGGTGGTGCAAGGAGGATGCTTGTTTCTCACAGGCGAGGACCAGCAGTCTCTTCAGCCTGTGTGGAGTGGAGAAGAGATTATCCTAAGAGGTTCTAAATGTTTTTGTGAATTGTGTCTGATTAAGAATGTAGGTCATTTTCCTTACAGTGTTTAAAACCATGGAGTGTTTTAAATCTTATTCTAGTTTACTTGTTCTTTTTTTTTTTTTAAGATTTTATTTATTTATTTGGCAAAGAGAGACACAGCGAGAGAGGGAACACAAGCAGGGGGAGTGGGAGAGGGAGAAGCAGGCTTCCCGCTGAGCAGGGAGCCCGATGCGGGGCTCGATCCCAGGACCCTGGGACCATGACCTGAGCCAAAGGCAGACGCTTAACGACTGAGCCCCCCAGGCACCCCTAGTTCACTTGTTCTTAACCAGGGATGGCCATCGGTATCCCTGCTGAGCTTTAGGCAGAGACAGACGCAGGCCTCATCTCTGGAGATTCTGATACAGTTGATCTGGGGTGAACCCCAGGCTTCTGACATTTTAGAAGCTCCGTGGCTAATTCTAAACTGCATTCCTAGTTTAGAAACCAGTTTAATTTCGTTGATACTGAGATGAACTGACTCTTCCTGCCTTCCCTCAGTAACCCTTCAGTGCTACCTCAGGGCAGCGTCTTGCGGCCGGAGCATGTCCAGCTGGGACGCTGAAAGCAGTTTTCTATAGAGAGAAGCAGAGTCACAAGTAGTTAAGACTCTCAAATTTAACTCAGTTCAGAGGAGTTACCTATTTTGTGAACTGCCCAGAGACTTTATCAGCATTTATATCATGGTTTACGTGGGAAGAATGTATCTCAATTTCCAGATAATTGACTTAGAAACATAGTTTTGAAAAACTACCCTTTCAGTTGAGAACTAGCATATTATGTAAACTGCATTTTCCAGCAGACATGCTTTCCTGAACTGTTTTGACAATGAACCTCATTAAGTGTAGGATATTTCTTAAACTTGTACATTATTATTCTCAGAAAGAATGGCAGATAGCTATCTATGGCAGATAAATATCTGCTAATAGCTGTTCCTTTTATTTATCCGTTGGGTTCTTTGCCCAGTGCTCATGTCTGGGGACAGTATCTGGGTGTGTAGTGTTTGATTTAAAATTGCTGTTGGTGAGAGTCTCTTGCTAAAAAGGTCACGGTGATGGTCAGTCGTGGTAGAGTGGACCCTGCACAAACCAGTCACATTTCTGAGGACTGGCTCCCACTGCTAGTGCCCAACCTGGATGCCTCTGCCAACACGGAGCCCTTCCAGCTTGGAGTTCAAGATGTCAGTCTCCACCTGCCCTCCCAGCCCCACCCCCGTCCCTGCCCAGAGCTCCACAGCTGTTGGCTTTCACTTCCCTAGGAGGCCGTAAAGTCCCGTGACTAGTTGCCAGAGAATTTTCAAACATTGCAAGGTGGGACTGTTGGTAACAAAAATTACCCAAGCAGTTACACAGCATTTTTAAAGCTGAATGGATTTCCACGATTCTCTCATCCAGTCCCCACGACTTGCAGATGAGAAACTTAAGACCTAGAGTGAAGAAGTGATATATCCAGGTCACATCACGATTGGGGGCAGATTGAGCTTCGAGCCCATGTCTCCTGGGGTGACTGATACGTCAGAATGCCAGGATCTGATGAAATGTTCAGGAAATGGTAGTTGCCTTCCTTTGGGTTTGGGCGATTGGCTTTCAAATGGTGGAATCTTGTTTCAAGTAGAATATTGTGAAAGAATTCCAATAAAAAGGGCTGTGTTTGAAGAGCCGTGGAAGGCCTCATGCCCCACCCTTGGCCTCCAAGGCAGTTTTGTGGAGAAGTTCCCTAAGACAGAAAACAGTTGGAAGGCCACTGCCCCCCCCCCCCCATGCTGCTTTGTGGCCGCTGTAAATGGCTAAGTGTGAAGTTAGTCACCATCGCACTCTGTCTGGTTTAGTGGTGATAAGCATGTACTGCCAAGGGCATCTTCCATGGGAAGGGAAGAGGGCAGCAGCTGCTTCTGTATGGCTGCTGTGGTTGTCTGGCGTTTACTTCTCTTTGAAAGCCTTGCAGCTCCCACAGAAGCTGGTCAGTCTGACCCCGCCACTCCTGTCTCCCCAGACTCTCTCTTTGGAAGCACCTGCCAGAATTAAGAACAAGGCTCCCTCCCCTGACTGGCCCCAGGAAGGAGAGGTGACCTTTGAGAATGCAGAGATGAGGTACCAAGAAAATCTCCCTCTGGTTCTGAAGAAAGTGTCCTTCACCATCAAACCCAAGGAGAAGATTGGCATCGTGGGGCGGACTGGATCAGGTAAGAGTGAGCAAAGGCCTCTGGAGAAACATTTGAACCTATCGGAGTTAAAAGTGTGGGGCCCATGATTTGCTGTTTATTGACTATCACTCTCATCCCTTCAAACCAGCTCCGTATTAATGAGTGATGAGTAAGGTCTCTCTCAAGCCAATTTTCTCAGTGTATTCTCAACCCTGCTTTTTTAACACTTAGTGCTTTTTCTGATCATAAAAGTATACATTCCAATGCAGAACACTTGGAGTATATACGAAGTACAAAAGGGGAAAAGCACCCATAACTCCACTATCTAGAGATAATTACTGTTAATATTTTAGTAGGTATCTTGTCAGGCTTTTTTTTTTTAAGATTTTATTTATTTATTTATTTGAGAGAGAGCGAGCAAGAGAGCACGCGTGCGTGCAGAAGTGGGGGGAGGGGCAGAGGGCGAGGGAGAAGCAGACTCTGTGCTGAGCAGGGAACCCAACGTGGGACTCTATCCCAGGATCCTGAGATCATGACCCGAGCCAAAGGCAGACGCCCAACCGACTAAACCACCCAGGTGCCCCTTGTCAGGCTTTTTCTGTCAGCAAATATGTTTATGAAAATGGGGTCATTTTACACACACCATCTCATGGGCTGCCTTTAAATCTACCAAATATTTTTCCATGTCAATTAATAGCCTGTGACATGAATTCTATTCAGCAGGATATAAAATTCCATTTTATGGATGTATCATAATTTATATTTAACTGGTCTCCAATTGTAGGGCATTGAGGTTGTTGTCGATTTTTCACTATTATGAATAGTACTGCAGTGAATATCCTTATTTCCGTGAGGTCAAAACACACAAAACATTTAAGTCATCTGTGACATAATGCCAGTGTTGCCTTGTATTTATCAGACGTTAACGTAGCTCTAAATAAGGAACCTGTGTTCTTTGAAGACAGAAATTATTTTCTTGATCTGACATCAGTTGCAAAGAAATAGAGAATTGGCTCTCATTTAGGCATTTTACTTTGCACTTAGAATCATATTACTTCTTGGGCGCCTGGGTGGCTCAGTTGGTTAAGCGACTGCCTTCGGCTCAGGTCATGATCCTGGAGTCCCGGGATCGAGTCCCACATCGGGCTCCCTGCTCAGCAGGGAGTCTGCTTCTCCCTCTGACCCTCCTCCCTCTCATGCTCTCTGTCTCTCATTCTCTCTCTCGCAAATAAATAAAATCTTAAAAAAAAAAAAAAAAAAAAGAATCATATTACTTCTTTAGATTCCTAGGGTCAAGACTTGAGTAATTCATTTCTTTCCCTCTTTCCTTCCTGAATAACATTTCAAAGATTGAGGCTTGTTTTCATTTACTAACTGGTTTACCTGGTATAAGAAGTCTCTCTGGTTCACTTCTCATCAGCTCTGGGGGCTCCATGCTTCCTTGGCATCAAAACTCTTCTCGCTTTGTTTCTTTCCATTAAAAACAAAACAAAACAAAACAAAACAAAAACCTTGTGTCTTTTCTGGCCAATTTACTTGAAAGAACCTGCTAAGAAGAGAAGAAAAAGCCATTTCCTACTTCCTATTTGAAGGAATTATTTCATGTCAGAACAGTACACTGTCTGTAGGTTTTTTACACTGCAAGGAGAATGTTCAGCCAAGGAGGGTGGCTGTCCCCAAAGCTCTTCCTTTGCTTCCTCCCTCAAATTCCCTCTGCTACATGGGCTCCCAGGGGTACACTGGGAGCTCTGACTGTTGTCCTGAAAGCTCTGACTAATGTCCCCTCCTGTGATTCCCCTTAATCCTTAATACAGGTGGGACAGACTGAACTATTCATTAAGACTTTATTAAACCAGGGACGCCTGGGTGGCTCAGTCAGTTGAGCGTCCGACTCTTGGTTTCGGCTCAGGCCGTGATTTCAGGGTCGTGGGATTGAGCGCTGCGTCCACGCTCAGTGTGGAGTCTGCTTGTCCCTCTGCCTCTGCTCCTTCCCCCTCTCATGCTCTCTCTCAAATAAATAAATAAATAAATAAATAAAATCTTAAAAAAAAAAAAGACTATTAAACCATAAGTAGTGACAGGAGAAAAATAAGAAAAAATAAAGTAATTATAAATAGCCTGACTTACAAAGTCTAAACTAATCCAAACAAGCTTCTTCAGCGACTTGTAGACCCTGACTCTGCCATGGCCCTAGTCAAGGACATCACTGCGAGGACTTCATGGCCTCTTTTAGTAGCACATGCCGTCAGTGCGAAGGTAATCTAGATCCAGAGGACTATAAAATCTTCTAGTCCAGGTAGCATCTTTTGTTAAAGTGGAACAACTTGATCTATTTTTTTTTTTTAACAGTATGGTGATTCCTTTTTTTTTTTTAAGATTTTATTTATTTGAGAGAGAGAGAGCATGGTGGAGAGGCAGAGGGAGAAACAGGCTTCCCACTGAGCAGGGAGCTGGATGCGGGGTTCAATCCCAGGACCCTAGGATCACCACCTGAGCTGAAGGCAGGTGCTCAACCGACTGAGCCACCCAGGCGCCCCTCAGACCTGCTCTTCTGTCACAATTCCTTATCATGATAGAGTCATCTGCAGCCACTTATGTACTCCTTCCCTGTGTTTTTACCCCAGGATGGTGGGGGGTCTTGTCTTGTTTCTCTCTCACCTACGATAAGGGGACAGAAGAGAGAGAAAACATCTTGTCCTCTGGTTTGCCACTAGCCCCTTGCTGTAAGAACTCTGTTCTCCTCACTTTGCCTGAGATGCGTGAAAGCCCGTGTACCCACTCCTAAGGTGAAACGCAGGCATTTTTCTAATTTATTCTCACGAAAGTAAGAGTACCTGGTAGTACCTCAAACTCCTTCTCAGGCTGAAGCTGTGTGATTTAAATGTATATACTTGTAGCTCAGGAAAGTGCATTTGTTTCTGTTTCTGGCTATCACTTTCTACATTATCTTAATCAGATGAAATAATAATTGAAGAGAACTAGAAAAATAGATGATTTTGCCCAGAGGTTGGGGGGATTAAACCCGTTTTTGTCTTCACGAAAATTTGCTAATTGAGCTACTTTTCTGCATGTCTTTGGCTCCTCAGGGAAGTCCTCTCTGGGGATGGCCCTCTTCCGTCTGGTGGAGTTATCTGGAGGCTGCATCAAGATCGACGGGGTGAGGATCAGTGATATTGGCCTTGCTGACCTCCGAAGCAAGCTGTCCATTATTCCTCAAGAGCCAGTGCTGTTCAGTGGCACCGTCAGGTGAGGACCCGAGTGCCCGTGTGCTCTGTGCTGCCTTTTGAGGCCAGATGGGCACGTTAGAGCCTCCCTGTGGGCCCGGGATCGAGTGACCTCAAGCCTAGTGCTTTTCCCACCACTTCTTACTGCAGAAGTAAGGGGCAGCTCCACACAACGGGGGCTGAGGGCCCTGCAGCATGTGCTGAAGAAGTCAGAGAGATCTGGGCTCAGATCTCTGCTCTGTGACTTCAGGCAAGTTACCTGCCCACGTCTAAGCTCATTACCTCACCTGTAAGGTGGGGATATTATTAAGGGCTGTCATTGTGGAGATTGATTAAGTTGATACAAATTACACACGCACCGAGCCTGGCCCATAGTGAGCAGTGAACAGTAGCAGCCCGTCAGCCTCATCCCATCATCCTTCTTCCTCCCACTCCATATTGTCATCTGTCCTACGTGTGCTCCAATTTGCCGTTCTCATGGTGGTTTTCAGACCTTGTTATCACTCAGGTGTTCATTTTCCAGTATCTTCCCCCATCTTTGATTCTGACTCTGGAATGGTGCCTCTCTCTCTCTCTGAAATCTGCCGGGATGCCTAAGATAAATTTCCTCCTTTTTTCTTTTTTTTTTTAAAAACTTATTTATTTGTGAGAGAGAGATCACAAGCCAGTGGGGAGGGGCAGAGGGAGAGGGAGAAGCTGACTCCCCACTGAGCAGGGAGCCCGATGTGGGGCTCTATCCCAGGACCCCGGGGATCATGACCTGAGCCGATGCCTAACCAACTGAGCCACCCAGGTGCCCCTAAAATTCCTCCTCTTGACCTGTTGAAATAGTCACTAAGAAGGAAATATATTTAATCCCATTGACTTTCCCTATACCTTATCCTACCGTCACCCTTAGCATTGGCCTTAAGCATTTGCCTCCTTGGAACAATGGGTTTCTGTAATTCCTGTCCACGTCTGTTCAAGTTGCTTCTTCTTTCAACTAAAAATAGCTTTAACTATATAGCTGACCTAGTTTGGACTTTTTTTAATGAAATTAAATTCTTTAATTTTTAGCAGTCTTCAAAAAAATTGGTACCAACTTAATTTCAAATAACCATGGACTTGTCTTTAAAATTAGGTCCTTTCCCTTTCTTTGGAAATGGCACCTGAACTCACTGATGCAAGGAGGTTTGGTAGGTAGAATGAATTCTCACCTACCCGCACTCTTGGGTGTATTTATTTTGGCATTTTCTCTAAACACTAATGAATTTAGGCAGCATAGATTGGATCTGTCAATGATGCTCCATCATTCTCTTTGGGTCCTGAGATAATAAGATCAAACAAATGTCAGAAGAGAATTAGAATTTATCGAAGACTCAGGTCTAAAATTAAGAAATCAAGAGGTGTTGCCAGATCTGCTCTTCCCTCCCATAAATCCCTATTTTTAGATGCCACAAGAATGCCTTTGAGAATATAATTGGCCTTATAATTTTTAGCTCAGGACAAAAGAACCATTTTTTCGTCATCATTTGGAAAAGGATTAAGAAACAGGGTGTGTTAAACTTGGCTGTGTTAAATACATTGCCACCAGGAATCCTCACTTTTCATTTGTAAATTTTACAGCACTTCGTTTGTGGCTGTGAATCAGGGGCTTCTAGAGTGAGTGGTTAAGGGCTTGTTTGGGCAGCACATGTACTAGAATTAAGGGTTAAGAATTGACCTGCTGGCCTGTGCAGCTGCTGTTTGTAGAACCTCATGGAAATGCTGGGAGTTGGGGCCATTTGTTACCAGCTCTAGTGACATGGTGCTGCTTGACGGACAAGCTTGTAATTGGTGTTCTGCTGCCCTGAGTTTTTCGTTATTGAGCTAAGAGTGCTGTTTGGGTGGTCAGCTGTACAAATTTAGGAAATCATACAAGTTTCATGTTCTGCCAACAGTAATTTTGGCTTTTTAAGTCAGGAGTAGAGCCTGAGGACAAATTAAATCCCAGACCTACTGTCTTCTTCCTTTTGTCCTCTCAGGTCTCATACAAATCCCAAAGAACATTCAGCTTTGGGTGTTCTTTTGCTTTTCTTAGAAAATTAGAAAACCTATAATGAGTTTCCCAAGGCAAGGGCAGGATAGATCGGCTATTTCCCAGCGGTCTCCTGGAGACCCTGAACATGGAAACTATCTTTACTACTGTTAGCCAGCAGTGAGGGTGGACACATCTTCTTGAGATACCAACATGCAGTTAAAACATAAGGAACTCTCAGGGCGCCTGGGTGGCATAGTCAGTTGAGTGTCTGACTCTTGGTTTCTGCTCAGGGTGTGATCTCAGGGTCATGGGATCAAGCCCCACATCAGGCTCCACACTCAGCGCAGAGTCTGCTTGGAATTCTCTCTCCCTCTGCCTCTGCCCCTCCCACTCGTTCTCTCTCTCTCTAATAAATAAATAAATCTTTAAAAAAAAAATCATAAGGAACTCTCAGAGTGAAAACAAGGTAAAACCAAATTCAAGTAAAACTTAAGGTGATGAGATAAAAATGTCTGAATTGTTCTCATACAAATATAACCTAAATCACAGACCAGATCATTTGGGGCCATATCGCTCCCTAGATTAGTCAGACTCTCTGTCCATTCCAATAGCTGCATCCAGCCCTCCCTTATCCGGCAGTAGGGCCTGTGTTTCTGCAGCTAGCCCCTTTCCTGTGCCTTTTGTCCTGAGAGCTGGCTCTAAGATAAGAGGTTTCTTCTCATCCCGACCCTAAACATTTTTGCCGACCTTCCCTCTTTCATGGCCTTGGTAGTACCTTCCTTTCCTTTCCACAGAGGACCCTGTGCCTCCTGAGATCCCTCCCCTGTGCCCTAACCAGCCCTTGCTGGAGTGCATTCCATCCTTGGGGACAGTCTACGGCTCAGCTTGGCTGGTGGCTAACTGGCCTCTCAGTAAGACTAGTTGTCCTCAGCTGTCACTCTATAGTCTGTCTGTGAGTCTCAGTCTGCTTGTGGGGACTGGGCATCTTCTCATCCCCTGGAGCATCTCTGCTTGGTGGCCATTCATCAGCAAGAGGCAGTGTTCTCCTTTCTTCCTATTCACATGCCCTCACTCCCTTTCAGTCTGCCCATTACATTTTTTTACTTTTGAGGAATATTTCTGGTCCCCAGCTCAAAATCACGGCAAAAATGACTGAGCACAACTGACCCATTCTGCTTTGGTTTATTCAGACAGGAGCAGTTAGCCCTCTAGAGTGAATGGAAGCTGTTCTAACTTTGAAGCAGCTTCTTTCTTAGAATCTCAAGGTCTTATTGTTGTCTCTGAATTATTCTGTTGTTGAAGGGGGACCCCTTTCCTCTTTCTTTCTTCTCTCTCTCTTACTTTCTCTCTCTCCCTCTCTCTTTCTTACTTTCTTTTTCTTTTTTTTTTTTGATAGTCTTTGTTTCTGTGGAACTTGGAATTTCCCAAAAGCTTCTTATTTTCAATATCAGAAAGTAATGTGAGTCTAGAATAACTACATCAAGAACACTAGGTGTTATCCAACATTTGCTAAGTCATTCTGGGCAAGATAGATGGGAAATCTTTACTTTCCTCTCAGTTTTGCTGTGAACCTAAACTGGCTCTTAAAAAAATTATCTTTAGGGGCGCCTGGGTGGCTCAGACGGTTAAGCGACTGCCTTCGGCTCAGGTCATGATCCCAGGGTCCGGGGATCGAGTCCCCGCATTGGGCTCCCTGCTCAGTGGGGAGCCTGCTTCTCCCTCTCCCTCTGCCTGCCACTCCCCCTGCTTGTGCTCTCTGTCAAATAAAAAATAAAAAATCTTTAAAAAAAAATTATCTTTAAAAAAATGGGAAAAGGTCATTCTGTGCCAGACACTGCTGCTCTAAAGAACAGCGATAATGGAAGTCGCTAAGCTTATTGAGAACTTACTACGTGGCAGATGTTGTCATAAGCATTTTAATCGTATTAATTCGTCAGATTCTCAAAACCGCAGGAAGTAGGAACGGTTATTGTGCCGATTTTATAGATGAAGAAACAGAAACCCAGAGAGGTAGATAATTTGCCCAAAGATAGGCGTTTGAACCTGGCTGTGGGAGCTCTTACACGCCACGCTCGCTCCGTCACCTCCTGGAATTCTCACGACACCCACTCTCCACCGCGACCTTGGGAGGCATTCCGCCTTTCCAGCAACCAGAGTTAAGCCTGCTCCCCTGGGGGTCTTGACTTTTAGTTTCTTTTTCCAGCAGCTTCACAATCTCCTCATCTGCTTCCAGATTTGCACAGGCCTCCCTCATCTTGGAAAAAAAAAAGTCACACACGCTCTGCTGCTCTCTGGAGTCTTTCTCAGTTACTTTGCTTTCCCCGTGTCCCTTTTCCCACCTCTAGCCTTTTTTCTACCTCATTTGATGCTTAGCAACTAAAGGCCAAAACCAGTCCACATCTCTGAATAACTATTTAGCGCTGTCCTCTAGCTCCCAGCGCGCAGGAGGTCTGTGCTCCCAGGTCTCCTGCCCCGAGGCCGCGCGGGAGGCGCCCATGGCGATGGTGGGACAGTGCGGTGCAGCAGCGTCTTCTCCCGGGCCGGGGAGGCACTCCTGTGTGCTCTCACGCTCTCGCAGAGATTCTCGGCCTCTTTTAGCCGTGGCCAGGAGGCCAACTTAGAATACTGCCAAAAATAAATACGAAGGACCAAAGATGAAAATGCACTTCTGGCAACATTAGGACCCCAGGAGTTCTGACTACTAAAAATAGGTGCCTTCCTGTTCCGACGCCTTCTTTCTCTATCCATCCACCCAGCCAAAACTTCTGATGTTAGGGATGCATAACTTTGCTTTCACTTCTGTTTGTGGATCAGACTCAGGGCCATCTGGCTTCTCTAATGAGGGTGTATTTTTTTCTATTCCTGATTGAGCTCCCTGTTGAGATCAGTCTGGTGTGCCTTAATGTGTATGTACACCACCTCCTGGTGTATGTAAATATTCCTTATATATCTGGAAGCCATTGTCTAGTTTTTGGAGGCTCGTTCAGCTGGTGGGAAGGCCTAGGGTCAAGCCTGCCCATGTGTCTGCTGAGTCTTCACCCACAGAGAATCTGATGGGGCAGCCTCCTCAGTGAGCAGGCAGCTGCACACTTACGTGCATACTCTGTGTCTGATAAGGGGTCTGTAAGGGGCTGCCTAGGTGTATTCGTCCCCTAGGGAGGTCACAACGAAGTGCCACAAAATGAGTGGCTTAAAACAACAGGAACTTTTCCCACAGCTCTGGACACTAGAAGTCTGAAATCAAGGTGTCAGCAGGATCAGGCTCCCTCTGAGACCTAGAGGGGAGGATCCTTCCCTTGCCTCTTCTACCTTCTAGTGGTTTGCCAGTGATCTTTGGTGCTCCTCGGCTTATAGGTGCATCATTCCAATCTCTGCCTCCAACGTCACATGGTCTCCCTTTATTTCTCTGCCTTCACGTGACCCTCTCTTATAAGGACACCAGTCATATTGGATTAAGGGCCCACTGTATTCCACTACTCCAAATGACCTCATTTTAACTAATTACACCTGCAATGACCCTATTTCCAAATAGGATTACGTTCTTGGATACCAGGGGCTAGGATTTCAACATACCTTTTTGGGGAGGACACACTTCAACCCATAACAGTAGGCATCACTGTATAGTTTTAAAGAACATTTCCTAGACTAAGTCTAGGAGAATGGTCCACATGTTCCTAGCCTGGAAACCAGCATTATAGAGTCCTTCAGTCTGGGGCATATATTTATTGAAGTCTTCCTCTGTGCAAAGGACTCAATGCAGCAGAGGTAGGAGGAATCTGAATGAGTGGTGAAATCCAGAACCTACAATTAAACAATCCTGCCAGGAAGAGGTAAAGAAGGGGCAGATTGAAGCAGTAGGCGATGGGCTAAACTAGAAATCCAGAAAGCGAAATGTCAAACCATACGTGGCAATTTATCAAGTTACTGGGACTGGAAATTCCAGCCTTCGGTAACATGGATTTTCCACAGGCAAATATACTTCAGCAGTGGAGAATGAGCAGCATTCAGAGACCAAAGAAGACAGATGTTTATAATCAGGGAGCTCAGGGGTAGAACCAGAGCAAGGTGGGGCCCCAAACCTTGGGAGCCTGAGCAGGCTGTCAAGATGGGAACTCGGGTACATGGAAGCACAACAGGGATTGAATTACTGGAACTGGATTGCCAGGAGGCAATTCAAGCTCAAGAAGAGGGACCAGAAGCTCTAAATGGGAACTATAGTCAGAGCAGAATGCGGATCTAGAGCAGCCCAGCACTGAAGCACATATTGCTTCTGACTGCAGTTCTTACAGCCTAAGGTCAGAGTTGATTCCCCCTAAAGGGCAAAGGTGATTCTTCAGCATGGAGTCTTGTGGCTTGGCTGCAGATAGACCATGGTGGGGGTTACGAGCAGGAAACCAGGCAAAGTAGAACATGACCCCTATTTGTAACCAGTCACGATTGCTCATGTGTGGAGTGCCCTTCTTTCTAGGTTTGATAAGGACTTCCAAAAGGCTCTTGTAAAGAGCTCTGAGGAACTTGTTAAAAACAAAACAAAAAAAAGGTAAAATAATAATAATGGTTAGTTAATAAAGTGATTTTTTAGAAGAGTGCTGAAGTTTACGGTTCAAAAAGGTCGAAAATTCTGCTATAAAACATGAGAAGGTCCATATGAGACCACACAAGTAGGAGAGAGAATATTGTGAAAACTTGCATTGCCACCTAGATAAAGTCCTATCTGTGCAGAGTCTGGATGGGGAGGATTGTCTTGCAAACTTTGCCCCATGGGAATTCCCAGCAGTCGGTTATTGTTGAACCAGGCAAGAGTGTGATTAATCTCTTATTCTTCAGACTTGGGATAATGAACATGGGTTTCAGTCGGTCCCTAACCTGGTGGTGTGTAAGTGTAGAAGATTCTCCTAAGAGGCAGCAAAAAACCCCCAGAACAATAGGGGCTCCTGGCTGGCTCGGTCAGTTAAGCGTCTGCCTTCGGCTCAGGTCATGATCCCAGGGTCCTGGGATTGAGCCCTGCATTGGGCTCCCTACTCAGCGGGGTGTCTGCTTCTCCCTCCCCATCTGACCCTCCCACCTCCCCCCAACCCGTACTTTCTCTCTCACACTCAAATAAGTAAAATCTTTAAAAAAGGAGCACCTGGGTGGCTCAGTCATTTAGTGTCTGCCTTCGGCTCAGGTCATGATCCCAGGGTCCTGGGATCAAGCCCCGCATCGGGCTCCCTGCTCCGTGGGAAGCCTGCTTCTCCCTCTCGCACTCCCTGCTTATGTTCCCTCTCTCACTTGTGTCTCTCTCTGTCAAATAAATAAGTAAAATCTTTAAAAAAAAACAAAACCCGACAGAACAATAAATGGTAATCTCGTCAACCCAGATGTGTGTGCAGACTCTGGAGTGTTAGATAGGGAGGGTCAGGGGCTTCCAGTGTGACTAGAAACACGTACACTTCTCCTTAGACTTAGCCCGTGGTCTGCCATTTCACAGTTTAGATTATCAGCAAATTGGACCACCTTCTTGTTTAAGAGATAGGACTATGGAGATATGAGATATGAGATATTAGATGGTATGCCTATAGAAGATCGGTCTTCCCCGTCCAGACTTTGCACAGATAGGACTTTATCAGAACTCTTTCTGAGCCTGGTATTCAGGATCCCGGGATTATTGTGTCCACTTGGAAAGTGCAATGAATATAAATCAGAAAACCACCAAGCACTGGAACCAGGCTTGAAGGGTCAGGAGACGCTTTCTGCATCTAAGTTGTGACCTGAAGGACAGGAAGGAATCCTAGTCAAGGAGTAACAGCAGTGACAATAAGGACATCATCATAATCGTAGCCCCTGCATGCACAGGGCTAACCATGCAGTGGGGGCTGCTCTAAATACTTTCTACACATGAAATGCAGCCGTCACAACCTTTTGAGGAGGTGCTTTTTGACCCCTGTCTTACACATGAGGGCACTGAGGCATAGAGAAGTTAGGCTAACCTGGTCAGGGTCACACAGTTGTATAGATAGAAGCTGTGTAGGAATCAGCAAGTCTGACCCCAGAGCCCTTGCTTTTGCTAGTGTCTCTCAAGCCAAAGGGTGGGAGGGGTGCACGTATTCCATGTGCAAAGGGCAAGAGGCACAAGAAAGCAGAGCCAGTTAGCGTCTCCCTGGAGAGTCCAGAGGTGGCCCAAAGGGATGAGCGAGGCAGGTACCAGCCTGTGCTTGGTGGAGTTCTGGGATAATGTCCTGCGTGCATTTGCATGCCTGGAGTTAGTAACCCCAAACATGGAGACAAATGAGACATAGACCTAAAGTTCTCCCAAAGACTTCCTGTTTCCCATATATGAAGTATAAGTTTATGAGCAAAGTTACACCTCATACCTTTCAGGTTACTAGACCTGTAAATGTCATGTTTAGATGGAGACAAGACACCCCAAAATTAATGTAACCTCCCAATTTCCACCATTTATCCATTCTACCACCACCTCTCCACCTTTATCCTCCATGACAAAGAGCTGTTTCCCCTGTCTTTAACGTTTCCAGAAATGTCCAGTCCTTTTGGTATCCTCCTTGATGTTCTCGAGACAGCTGCTATTGGTACAGTAAGCAAGAAGAGTCCCCAAACTGGTTTTCTGTACCAGTAAATTCCTTCCTCTTGAGTTGCTCTTCACACTCTCCTTTCTCCTCCGCTGAGCCAGCCACCCTCGAGTCCCTGCTCACTGACAGGCTCTCACCCTAGTGCGTCAGGAAGAAAAAGGCTGTTTTTCTAAGATTGTACACACAGAGAGATGTATTTCGACATGTATATGCCAAAATGCTCACAGTGTTTGCTTCCGAGGGTCTGATTAGAGGTGATTAAAACATCATTGGTTTGGTTTTATGTTTCACATATCTGTATTTGTTAATTTTTCTGTAACCTGTATTATTTACATAATAAAAATAATAGACATTATAATAAGTAAAGTGTTATAAAGAAGATGGAGAGGCCCAGCCTGTTCTCAGATACATTCCTTTGATGGGCAGGCACCAGCATTTCTAATTGCTACCTAAGGCTGGTTGGGGAGCGAGGCATCTGTGACCTTGAGGAGTTTCATCCCTCCTTTTCCCATGCCTGTTTAAACGTTTACCACAGACAGCCTTTGCAATATGGTCACTTACATGTTGGCTCACTGAGAAATTCCTCCTGTGCCTCTCTCTAGGTCAAATTTGGATCCCTTCAACCAGTACACTGAAGACCAGATCTGGGATGCCCTAGAAAGGACACACATGAAAGAATGTGTAAGTAAAGCCCTGAGGGAGGGCTTTGCTGGAATTTCAAGAGTGGAAACATAATGATGCTGTGGTCACTCCCCAGCCTGCTCTGGCTGCCTCTGTCCAGCCTGGTCTGTCCATTTACTTCCAGGATATCTGTGTAGGATCACTTTAGATAAGGCTTCCCAGGCATTTCAGAAAGGGCATAAAAGTTGATATCCCTCAACCATGGTCATATTGCCCTTTTGCTGTCCATTGATTAAGCAAGATGTTAATGATAAACACTCAGAATTCTGGAATGCTTTTTAAATGAATTTCTACTTTATTCATCATACTGGTATAACATGCTTTTGCAGCATCTGGATATGAATCGAGTCTGCAGAAAGCATGCAGCATGCATATGGGGTCCTTGATCTCTTAGGGTAACTCAGCACGCACCCTCCCGAGGCCACGGTCAACAGACTGATACCTCTGCCCAGGAGTAGGATCTCTCATGCCCCTGAGCCGAGTTAAGCTCAGGATCCCCTGCCCTGATTCAGCTAGGTCAGCTCCGCCTTTATCACTTTGATATTGGGCTTCCTCAAACCATTTCATTTGAAGAATAGGCTCCTAGCTTATTATAAAGGCAAGTTTGACAACTGTGTATCTATAGCCTTGGAAATCAGAAAGCGTGATCTCACTTTCCCCATCTCCTATGGCGTGACCATATTTTCAGAACCAAAAATTAGGGCCACAATCTGACAGGATTTGGGGATATGAAAATACTGGAATTTCTAAGACCTTTTAATGGTATGAGGCTAACAGAATAGTATATTTGAAATACGGAATGTCTTAGAAAATGAGGGTCCTAGTACACGTGATCATCACCTCTGTACCTTCTTTCTAGATGAGCCAGATTCTTGGCTAGAAATTGTTGCATCTGTTTCAGAATAGCTTATTTTTGCCACTGGATTTTGGATAAAATTTAGTTCAGTTTTTTTTTTTTCTTCAAAATTTACTTTTTGACTCTTCTAGTCTCTACTTCCTTTCTCTCTAGATTGCTCAGCTACCTCTGAAACTTGAATCTGAAGTGATGGAGAATGGGGATAACTTCTCGGTGGGGGAACGGCAGCTCCTGTGCATAGCAAGAGCCTTGCTCCGTCACTGTAAGGTAAGGTGGTTTGCGGAGTGGCAGGGAAGGGGTTACAGCCTTTCCCAGCTTGAGGTCCAAAGGCATTCCTGGCTCCAAGCCCGCCGAAGCTTTTTAGGAGCATGCGCACAGATGTTTCTAAATTCACCTTGACACCATCTGGGTATACAGGTGTTTTTGAGCCTTCAGACTTCCTGAGCCTTTAATTTCCAAGGGTGACTTTTGTTTCTGGCTAGTGAGTGGTTGTAGTACTGTTGGAAACCATAGACTTAGAGACCTCCAGGCCATCAAATCCAGTCCCCTTATTTTGTAACTCGAAAAAGAAGATCCAGAAAGATGACTATTCATGCTCAGGGTCACAGGGCAAGTAGGAGCAAGTGTTTTGTTACATCAGTATTACATGCATGTCCTTTTGTGTGTGGAAATGAAGGCAAACACATGGGTTTGAGGGGCGCCTGGGTGGCTCAGTCGTTAAGTGTCTGCCTTGGGCTCAGGTCATGATCCCGGGGTCCTGGGATCGAGCCCTGCATCGGGCTCCCTGCTCAACGGGAAGCCTGCTTCTCCCTCTCCCACTCCCCCTGCTTGTGTTCCCTCTCTCGCTGGTCTCTCTGTCAAATAAATAAATAAAATCTTAAAAAAAAAAAACAAAAAAACACATGGGTTTGAAGTTGTATCTGTTCTAAGCAAAATGGTCCTTTTACATAGGTGTGTACCTACTTAGGAAAAACAGATTATGGTGTAAAATTTAAATAATGAAATACATTTTAGCGAAACCTAGATTAAGGAAAAGGCTTAGGGAAATGGTTGGATCTCTCTTTCTCCTCTCTCTTGTGGCAGATTTTGATTCTAGATGAAGCCACAGCTGCCATGGACACGGAGACAGACCTGCTAATCCAGGAGACCATCCGAGAAGCATTTGCTGACTGCACCATGTTGACGATTGCCCATCGCCTACATACAGTCCTAGGCTCTGATAGGATTATGGTGCTGGCCCAGGGACAGGTACTGAGCCCCTGAGGGACCATGGCTTGGCATGTGGCCTCGTCTGGGCGGAAAACTGGCCCCTGGCAGGATTGGGCTGATTGCCATCTTAGTGAGATTCTTAGCTTTCAGATAAGCAGCCTTAGGAACTCTAATCTGGCTGCGGCTGGGAGGGACACAGCCCTCCCAAGCCAGATATTGAGTAGGGGCACTCTTACTGGTTCTCATTTTGCTTTAGTACCTGCTTTTTTGTTGCCTGTAAAAATGACACTTTGAGGGGTGCCTGGGTGGCTCAGTTGGTTAAGCAACTGCCTTTGGCTCAGGTCATGATCCCAGGGTCCTGGGATCGAGCCCCACATTGGGCTCCTTGCTCAGCGGGGAGCCTGCTTCTCCTTCTCCTTCTTCCTGCTACTCCACTGCTTGTGCGCTCTCTCTCTCTCTCAAATAAATAAATAGAATCTTAAAAAAAAAAAAAATGACACTTTGACTTAGGTCAGAGAGCTCATGTACTTACTAATTAACTCATGCACACAGGAATTGCCCAAGGTGTGTTGAGACCAGCCACCGCAAGTCTGCTTTTTGCAATCACGTAGTGGTGCCAGACTTCTTACACTGCTGTTCCAAGCTTTCCCACCATCTGGCCCAGCCCGGCCGCCTTCGTTTCCCACTCGTTCCTGCAGGTGCCGGGGGCTACAATCTTGCATCCCCTAAACTGGTTCTCCTCGGTGTCTTTCCTCACTCCGTGCCATGTACCTCCAATGCCTTTTCCTTTTGTTCCCTCTGCCACATCCCCACGTCTGCTTCCTGCAGCCTCCTGTCCCTCTGAAAGACACAGCTTACATGCCCTAATGGCCTCTGCCGCCTGAAACTTTATGTGTACCTCTCGTGTGGCTCTTCTGCCTCCTCTGATGGTAACTGGCTACTGCCCTCTGTCCCCTATTAGACTGTAAACTCTCTAAGGGCAGGGGCCATGCCTTACTCATCTTTGGGTCCCTGGCAGGGCTCCATGCTACAGTCTTTGCCCGTGGTGGATGTTAAGTATGTCACTTAAGATGTTACGTAAATTTATGTTGGACAGATAGCTCCTTTGTGTGCGCCTGGGATGGCAGGAAATTAGTGGTTTGGCAGAAATAACAAGCCAGTTGCAATGTGGAACTTGTGTGATTAATAATAACGGCCCCCATAACAGCTGCTTCCGTTGAATGCTTACTGTACGTCAGGCACCGCGCTAAGGGCTTTACATACAGTCTCCCAGCATGTGATTAGTCATCACAACCACCGAGAAAGATACAGATGTGTTAAGCCTGCCTTCCCGAAGAGAAGATGGGCTCCGGGAACTTACACTATCTCCAGTCCACAGGAAGGGAGAGTCGGAGCTGAGCTGGGCCAGCGACGCCAAAGCCGGCACTCTACGCAGCCGGACCGCCCCGTCCCTCTCCCTCTGTGCAGAAGTCCTGAGGAAAACATTTACTGTAGCAGATGTAGGCTGCTCTACAGAGCTGACTTTGAGAGAATATAGGAGTTAAGGATTTTTCTCCTCATCTTGAGATTATGTTAACATTAGTGGTTTTTGTTACTGTCTTTGTTTGCATTATCCTAAATGTTTAGTGAGATTCTATTACACGTTTCGATACACAGAGCTACTACTCTGTACACAGGTATTAAGTAGAATATAATAAAATAAAGCGGGGGGGACCAAGAACACCTTCTGGGAAATTCTTTCTTAAAGACACATCTAGACCACTTTGTTTCTATGAGTGGCTTAGTGTTTTGGAATGGGGATCCATTGGCTCTTTTTGAGGAACTCTGTCCTTCCCTTCCCTTCATTTTTGTTTCTTGCGAATTAAAATTTCCTTGCAATTTTAGGAAATCCTGAAAAACATGAAAAAAGCATAAAGGCAAAAATAAGATGAGTCATTTACCTCCCCAGGGATAAGCATCATTAATACATTCATTTGCCCCCTGCCAGCATTTTTCATGCATCTATACACACAGACTCTAGTGGATAGGATGTGCTGTGCTGCGGACACACAATATCAGAACGAAAGAGGCTTGGACAGTAGGATTCTCTTAGCCCCCAGCAGGAGGCCAGAGGGTTGGTTCTTCAGCAGCTCAGCGATGTCAGGATCTGTGTCAGCGTCCAGCCAGTACCCCCCTTCCTTCCCCCTCCTGGTGAAGGATGTCTGTGCTAGCACCCACCGTCTCAGCCTCACACGGGCAGGCCTGGGGAAGCGTACTTCGTCCTCTGCCTATATCTTCCGGGCAGAACGGCCTGTCCTAGAAGCACCTCAGAGACTTCTCCTCGGTCAAGGCTGTGCCCCATGCCTTGGTCCTGTAGCAAGAAAGGCTGGGAAAGTGAGTAGGCGACAATTTGCTGCCTCTCTCATGGAAGGCAGGTTCTGCCAGCATTTCATTCCGTTTTTTACTACAATAGGATTTTCAGTGGCTGCATAGAAGTCCATCATAGGAATGGATAATTGAATGAATCCCTTACTTTTTTATTCTGCCAACTGGGTACTTTGAGCTGTTCTCTTTCCAGTTTGTACAACAAGATGACATTTGCCTACTATGCCCTTGACTTGAGCTGCAACTTTTTCCCCCCCTGAGATTTATGTGAAGGAGGTCTGGATGTCTTTGTCCCTAACCTTTCCCTTATACCCGAGTTAGTAGAAACAAAAAACCCAAAGTGGAACCCACTGGGGCATGGCAGGACTCATGGAATTGTCACTGCGATTCCACCCCCAGGGGGCTTTGGGGTTTGCCCCCTTCTTGGCAGTGGTCCTCTGAGTGACCCCGAGTGACGTGTCTCCTTCCTTTGCAGGTGGTGGAGTTCGACACCCCATCAGTCCTTCTGTCCAATGACAGCTCCCGGTTCTATGCCATGTTTGCCGCAGTGGAGAACAAGGTCGCTGTCAAGGGCTAACTCCTCCCCGCTGCTGGCTCTTTTCCTTGGAGCATTGCCATTCCCTGCCTAGGGCGGGCCCCTCATCGCGTCCTCCTGCCGAAACCTTGCCTTTCCCAGTTTGATCTTTCGCACAGCAGTTCAGGATTGGCTTGTGTGTTTCAATTTTAGGGAGAGTCCTATTTTGATTATTGTATTTATTCCATATTCATGTAAACAAAATTTAGTTTTTGTTCTTAATTGCACTCTAAAAGGTTCAGGGAACCGTTATTATAAATGTATCAGAGGCCTATAATGAAGCTTTATACGTGTAGCTATATCTATATATAATTCTGTACATAGCCTATATTTACAGTGAAAATGTAAGCCGTTTATTTTATATTAAAATAAGCACTGTCCTGATAACAGTGCGAATTCCTTTCTATCATTTTTGTACAGTTTGCTGTACTAGAGATCTGATTTTGCTATTAGATTGTAGGAAGGGTAGCGTACTGGTGGTTTCACGGTGCCGGGTTCTCTGGGCGTCCAAAAGGAAGATGTGTGGCAATAGCGGGCCGTCCGGGGGGCCCCCTCTGCACCTCCTCACAGCCACACCCGGGCGACGGGGAGCGGAGGGGGCTGCCGGAGGCCGTGCAGAGCGCCGTGAATTCTCAGGGCTCCTGCTTTCTGTCCTCTTGTCATTCACTGTTTCTGTCAGGAGAGCAGCGGGGTACAGCCCCGGCCCCCTTTTCACTCCCTCCGCCAGGAATGAGAATCACAGAAGGACGTTCCTCGGACAGGGGGAGTCTCTTTCCTGCCTTCCTCTTTTTGCTGTTGTTTCTTAACCAGAATCACGTCCGTTCACAGAGTGTGCTACTGCCTCAGGTTCCTAAACGCGGGCCGCCGCACAGAGCTCTCCAGCCCGACACCTGCCGGCTCCGAGCCCCGGAGCAGCCGCTGCTCTCGTCAGTGGCACTTTGTCATTTGCCTGGTCCCACGCCTCCACAGTTCAGTGACAGGGTTCAGGAGTTTGTGGGTCTGTTCTCTCCCGCTGCAGTTGTCACACAGTCTGTCTCTCTCCAAAGTCTGCGACTTTAAGCAGCTCTTGCTAATCAGTGTCTCACACTGGTGTAGAAGTTTTTTGTACTGTAAAGAGACCTACCTCAGGTTGCTGATTGCTGTGTGGTTCCGTGTGTTCCCGCAAACCCCCTTTGTGCTGTGGGACCAGTAGCTCAGGTGGGCGTGGTCGCTGCTGTCATCAACCGAACGGTCAGCGTTGCATGTCGTGACCAACTAGACATTCTGTCGCCTTAGCATGTTTGCTGAACACCTCGTGGAAGCAAAAATCTGAAAAAGTGAATAAAATTATTTTGGATTTTGTAAAACTCTTGGTGTATAAAATTGTTCTCTGGGAATGGCTTTGGGGTATAAGAACCTTGCTCTGAATATCCAATGATGGGGTTACGTGCTGGAAGGACCAGTGACAGAGCCGGTTGGGTGCAAGGGGTGTGGGGCCCAGCGTGCCTGGAATCCTGGGCGTGGGCTCTGGTCCCTTCAGCCTGTGTTCCTGGGCACGGTCCCCAGGCAAAGCTCCCGCGCTGCTCACAAGAGGTGGAGTGGGGAGGGTGAATGGTTGTGGGGAGGCAGGCAGTTGTGGTGAAATAGAGTTCAAATGAGCAGTCTGTTGAGGACTCTCAGCAGTTCAAACAATGCAGTTGCCCTTTCAGCCAATTCATTCAGATGAACTCATTGAGAATTAAGGACCATTCCAAAGGCACTCATTCTAAAGTTTCTCAATATATTGTGTCGAATGCAGCCAAGAAAGCTTTTAAGCTATTCGTATTGGTTCTGCTGACCATCGGCAGAAATCGTATCTTAAACCTAGCTATTTTTGTAAACTAGTGTGTTAAAAATTCAGGGGGCTGGCTCTAAAGTTAAAATTGAGTTCCTCCTTGTCACATGCCAAGGGCTCGGTAGGTGCATGTGACCCGTGGCTACCGTCATGGATGGTGCAGGAATGGAACATTCTCATCATCGCAGGATGTTCTGTTGGACACTAAGGTAAACAGCCCCTTTTTTTGATTCCCTGGGTTTACCTTCCAAGAAGGTAACAGGGTCTTATCTCTCGGTCTCCTTCACCTTTCTCACCCTGCTTTGCCCCTTAAACAGAGGCATTTCCTGCCTTCTTCCCCTGGCGTTTGCTCTCCCCGGTGGATCTTTCACTATAGGCACAATGACAAACCAGCGGCGGGCTTGGCCTATCTCCTTAGTGCCGAGCGCCCCCACCGGCATCTTCCAGGTTCCTCAGACAGCTTCTCAAAAGTCTAACAGTGCTCCTGGCTTAGTGAGCAGTCCCGTGGCCTCCTTAGTCTTCCAGGCTAGAAGCCTTGAATTATTTCAGCTCTCCTGTCCCTTCCAGATAAATTCCATCACGCCAGGTCCTACACATCACCACCACCACCGCCTTCTCTCTCTCCCTCTGCCCTAATTAAGGCCCACCTCCCTTCTTTTTTTCCATATTGTAGCTACAGCTCATAACCAGTCTCTCCACCTCAGTGTCTTTCTCCAGACCATTGTATATACTCCTGTCGAAATGCTGACCCAAAATGCAAGCTGGCCAAATGCTTTCCACCAAAACTCCTCAGGGGACAGTTTCCTATAAAGTGGCCCATGTTCTTTAGCTTGCCATTCAGGGTATCCATTATCTGGCTCCAACCCTCCATTTCTACTCAGTATTCCTAAAAACAGGCCGCTATTTTCACACCTTTAAGTCTTCGCTATTAGCCTGTAATCCCTTGATCCTCTCTTGGTTGGTTGGTTGAGGGCAGGGGAGGGGCAGAATCTTAAGCAGGCATGAAACAGAGCTTGCTGCAGGGCTTACTCTCAGAACCTTGAGATCATGACCTAGGCTGAAAGTAAGAGTCAGACGCCTAACCGACTGTACCACCCAGGTGCCCCAATCCTCTCTTGTTTAAAAAAGCCATATTTTGGGGCACCTGGCTGGCTCAGTCAGTGGAGTGTGAGACTCGACCTCAGGGTCGTGAGTTCAAGCCCCACATTGAGCATAGAGCGTACTTAAAGTAAAGAAATAAATAAGCCATGTTTTTTTTTTTTTTTAAAGATTTTATTTATTTTTTTGACAGAGACATAGCGAAAGCAGGAACACAAAGAGGGGGAGTGGGAGAGGGAGAGGCAGGCTTCCCGCTGAGCAGGGAGCCCGATGTGGGACTCGATCCCAGGACCCTGGGATCATGACCTGAGCCGAAGGCAGACGCTTAACGACTGAGCCACCCAGGCTCCCCCTAAGCCATGTTTTTTTTTTGTTTTGTTTTGTTAATTTTTTTTTTTTTTTTTTTTTTTGCGAGAGAGAGAATGAGAGAGAGCACGAGAGGGAGGAGGGTCAGAGGGAGAAGCAGACTCCCTGCTGAGCAGGGAGCCCGATGTGGGACTCGATCCCGGGACTCCAGGATCATGACCTGAGCCGAAGGCAGTCGCTTAACCAACTGAGCCACCCAGGCGCCCCATGCCATGTTTTTTTAAACTCAGATCAACTATTATCTCCTCTACAGGCCTTTCTCTTCAGACTCCTCTAGATTCCTGCAACCCTTTGCTTACTATTTTTTTAATTATTTTTTATTTTTTTCTATTTTTATTTCCTTTTTCTTTGCATATTGTAACTGATTATTTTCTTGTATTTCTGCCCATGAATATAAACTTCTTAAAGGCATTAAATCATCTTATTTTTGTATACCTAATCATTCCTGGCTTAAATATTATGTTTTACATATAGTAGGTGCTTGACAAGTATCATGCTACTCAGCTGAGTCTTGAATAGTGCTGCCCCTCCCCCCCTTCAAAGCAGAGGTTGAAAGAAAGCAGCTCCCTGTGGGAACCCCACTGAACACTCAGCAGAATTCTAGATGCCAAGTTCATTGCAAACCGTCAGATGTCACATCATCATTTCCCCTTCGACAAAGCCTGGAGACTAGAGTCAGCAACTGTAGAGTAGAGCAGTGTACGGGGAGCAGTCAAACTGGGATACTTGCAAGAGTGAAAGAAAGCACGGCTCGTAATAAAATGTGCAAACAGTGCCGTGTCCTCTAGCACTGGCCCTTGCCCCGGTTGCCTGGATATGGTGTCTGAGTCTATAAGCCCTCTCTTGGTTAGGGATTCCTGGCTCTCCCAACCCTCCCTAGTAAGAGCTACAGTCCCTTGGGACTGGACCTAAGCGTCTGAGGCCGTCAGGCCACCTGTATTTATTTCTAGTCACTCCCAGGAGGCACTGGGCACATGGTGCAAGTTAAGCACAGAAAGAAAAGCCCCCGGGGCGCCTGGGTGGCTCAGTCGTTAGGCGTCTGCCTTCGGCTCAGGTCATGATCCCGGGGTCCTGGGATCAAGCCCCGCATCGGGCTCCCTGCTCGGCGGGAAGCCTGCTTCTCCCTCTCCCACTCTCTCTGCTTGTGTTCTCTCTCTGTCAAATAAATAAATAAAATCTTTAAAAAAAAAAAAAAAAAGAAAGAAAGAAAAGCCCCCCTTTGTTCAGGTGTATGGAGATAAGTTTTGGGACCTCTCCTGCCTCACCTCTCATTTCTTCCGTCTCTAGTGGCTTCTATATCTCCTGGTATTTGTCTCCTCTCCCGTTCATAGTGGATGGAGATGTGGGGGGTGGGATGGAACATCCTTCAGGCACTGAGCTTGGATTTGGCACTGGATTTGAGTAGATCTGGAGGTGGGAAAAACCACCTGAGCCCTGTCTACTGGGGGGAGATGAGAGATCTACAGTGGGGGGCAGTGTGTTACGGGAAATGGCTCCTGCCTGGGGCACAGCCTGGGCCGAGGCTGTGATATGCAGTCCTTATCCACTGTTTCTCCCAGGGCCACAGAAGGGGGTCTGGATGGGGCCCTGTGGGCAGAGAAGGGAGGCGGAGAGGAAAGGGCATTTCAGCTCTGACGAAGGGGTTTCTGGGTGCAGCATCAGGCAGGATGCAAAGGTACTCCCGGGGCCAGGCAAGGCCTCGCACAGGAGGCTTCTACAGCTTCATCAGAACCTCTGGAAGCATGACTAACTGTGAGTGTCTCACACCTGTTTTCTCTTAGCCTTTAGCAAACTTCTTTTTCAGTATGTGCTGGCCTGTCCCAGCTGGGAGGCAGCTGTGGAATGAGAAAACTGAATGTGGAGACAGAAGACCTGGATTATTAAACAAATCAGCTCACCCTTCTGAGGCTCTCCTTCTTCATCCGTAAGGTGGAAGCAATTTTCTTCACAGTATGGTAGAGAGGCCTGGTTTAGAAATTTGATGTGCAAATACCTCATGCGGGGAAGGTACTTAGCCAAGACATCTTACTGATTTGAGTGGTTCCTAGAGGACCAGGAGAGAGGGGTCTGAGTTTTGTCCATACTTGGCCTAGAATTTGAAAGAGAACACAGGGAGCCCCATGGCTTGGGTGATGATGATGGCTAGACTCACGGAGACTGCCTGTGAAGGTGCCCCTTGGAGGGTGGGCTGCCTGCCACAGGGTCAGACATACTGTGCGTGGGGGCTTCCCTTTAAGTGGGAACCTTGTGGCCCACCTCCACCATCTCACTCGGGAGCCCACACCTCACAACCTGACACCAAGGGCTTGGCCAAGCAATAAAGAAGGGGTTAGTACCCTGCTGGGGCCTCCATCCCAGATCTGTGTCCCGGGGTCTGCCATCCCTGGAATCCAGTGGCCGTCTGGCCCTGTGTGCTGGATGTGTCCGGCTTAGGAGCCGCATCCCACCCTCAGCAGCCAGACAGTGTGACCTTGGGCAGGAGCGGGAGGAGGGCAAGTTCAAAGCTCAACACACTGGGGAGCGTTGAGCAGGCAAGTCTCCCACTAGGGCAATATATTTCTGCAACTTAAAGAAAAGGCCTCAGATGCCATAGCTGCTTTTGAGGAGGCTCTGGACAACATTCCTGGCCAAGATACTGAGACAACAGCTGAAGCCAAAAGGAATGTGATCAGTGAGGACACAAGGCAGACGACAGACCCCTCTTTCTATGCTACCCCCAACTCCAAAAGCAGAGTCACCATCACAACCACTGCCCAACTACCTTCATCTCTGCTAAAGCCTCTATCAAAACCTTCACGACCACCAGCACCCCCAAAACTACCATCCACATGTACCCAAACTGCCAAACCATCTGAATTAACTTGAAGGCTAGAACGGTATTCTAGGTTACATATTTCAGTTGAGAATGGTCACTGGCCTCTAGTAGCTCACACTGCAGTGGGAAGAGGAAATGGTCAAAGAGTCTGGGCATATCAAAAGGAGCCCAATGGGCCACTGGTTTGCTCACACAGAGGAAGGTTGGGCACAGTGGGATTGGATCCTGGGGGCCACCAAGTCCTTCTGTCAGTGAGCCCACATCCCTCAATGGCAACTCAGGACTCCGAGCAGCTGGAGACAGCGGAAGAAAGGGAGGCCTGGTGCCTGCCTTTAGGAGCTTGCCTATTGTGGAAAAGATGGCGTAGACACAAAAAGTAGACAACAGAGCCAAGGAATCAACCCAGAACAAGGCAACGACCACTGTGGGAGATGGCTGGCTCATTGGGAAGAAAAGTGGTGAGGGATGGGTGGGGTTGACTAGGGAAGCTCTCGGATGGGTGAAGTTTCTGAAACAATGTTATGAGGAAGAAGGAAGTGATTTGTTGGAGAGGGGAAGGCAACTTCTAACAAACAGGAAGCAGTGTTGTGGGAATGGTAGCAGTAACAAATATTGTTACAAGCATGGAACATTACCTGCAGCACTTGCTTGGAATGTCCTCTAATCCCCCCATTCTCCTCAGTCCTAGGCAACCGCTGATTGACTTTCTGCCTCCATAGATTGGTCTATGCTGGACATTTCATATGAATGGAATCATGCAATATGTTCTTTGTGTTTGGCTTCTTCACTTAGCATAATGTTTTCGGGTTCGTCCATGTTATAGCATGTATCAGTACTTCCTTCTTTTTTGTTGCCAAATAACATTCCACTGTATGATTACACCACATTTTATTTATCCATTCATCAGTTGATAAGACACTTGGGTTGTTTCCACTTTTTGGACATTATGAATAATGCTGCTATAAGCCAATGTGTACATATTCTCATGTCTTTTCAGTGTCTACCTAGCAGTGGAATTGCTGGGCCATATGTTAACTCTATAATTAATCATTTGAGGAACTCTTCCAAAGGAGCTGCACCATTTTACATCCCCTATGGGATCTCTTACCCTCCAGCTGCTAATTGGATTTGACCAGTGGGAAAGCACTGACAGAGATCAGAGTGAAGGAGAGAGAGGATGGGATATTTATCCCTGCAGAATTGCCATCAACCAGCTGCATCCTGCTACCAAAGGCCAGAGCTCTTGCCCGTGACCCTCTCCACCCAGCTAGGGGCTCCAAGTTCTTAAAACATCCCTGCCCTTTAACTTTTTAAAAACATGTAGTAAAATATACACAACACAAAATTGACCACTTTAACTATTTTTATGGGTACAGTTCAAGTGGCATTAAGTACATTCACATTGTTGTGCAACCATCACCTGCCACCATCTCCAGAACTTTCCCAACTGCCCAAACTGAAACTCTGTACGCGTTAAACAATGTTCCTTGACTCTTTAAGCCTCGAGTGGAAGAGGCTCCCCACCGTGGCTAGCCTTGAGCACGGCACTATGCTTTGCGGTTCCCCTAATCACTGCCCACACATCTTTGTAAACTCTCTCTTTATTAAACTATCCTCCATTTACTCAACTTGAGTGCACCATCTACCTCCTGCCGGCCCTGGTATGGGTATAGAGTTCTGTGGGGCAGGTGGCTTCCTCAGTTGTCCAAATGAGAAAAACCGAGGCAACTGGAGGCTGAATGACTTGCCTGGGGTCACTCACCTAGTAAGAGAAGAGCTAGGATCTAGACCCAGCAGTCTGGCTCTAGGACAACTGAAACAAAAGCAGAGGCTACAGAACTTGACTACGGACAAACATGGGGACCCCAGGCAAGTGAGGAGTCCGAGCCTGAGCCGAGCTTGGAGGTGGGTGGAGGACGGTGACTGGGTTGCTGGTGAGGCCTCCAGGGAGGCTGCTTAGTGCCCGGACAGAGGAGAGCAGGAAGCATGAGCTCGGGTTTCATCATACTGAGCAGGAGTAGCGTATCCTGAGGGGAGGCCCCACCACTGCAGGGGCTGTCCCCCATCCCTTGTTGAGCCGACCCATGTAGTCCTCTGAGGCTCCCAGGCAGAGGCTGAAAGGAGCCTGATGAGGCCAGAGGTGAGGCTGCTGGGGGAGTGAAGGTATCCCAACCTGTCCCAGGCTGAGCAGCAGGGCCTGGGTGTGACTGGCATGGCCAAATGGATATACTCCATTGGGAAGGACTCCTGGAACTTGTGTCCCTCCATGACGCTGCCTGAGAGCGCTGGGTGCATGAGGAGAGTGGCCAGAGAGGGCTAAGGAGAAGGCTGGATTGCACTGGGAGCCCTGGGACCAGCAAGCAGAGGGGCATGGGGAGGTCAGCCCAACATGTAGCCTCTGCTCAGCAGGCTGGCTTTACTCACGTTGCCTTCCTGCTCTGGAAACTTGGCACCTCCTCCTGGAAAAGGCACTTCCTCCTGGCTCCTT
Source organism: Halichoerus grypus (assembly GCF_964656455.1). NCBI lineage: Eukaryota > Metazoa > Chordata > Mammalia > Carnivora > Phocidae > Halichoerus > Halichoerus grypus. Next base: position 81,461,475 of record NC_135712.1, read on the forward strand.
CGGTTCCCATCCAAGGAAACCTGTGGCAGCTAAGCTTTCAGCTGCCCCCCGAGACACTGCTCTAGGTGGGAATTCTGTCCTCAATTGGAGGCCCTGATGGGCTAGGCAGATGAGCCTCCCTCTCAGTCCAGGGACACTAGAAGGAAGGAAGCAGGGTCAGACACTGGGGTGAATCCTGGTCCTGCCACTCACTAGCTCTGTGGCCTTGAGCTTCAGTTTTGCTACCTGTCAAATGCAGGATTCTTGGGGGCATTGCAAAAATTGAAGGGAAAGACTGTGCAGAGCCTACCTCAGCCCAGAGGAGGATTCTGAGGCAGTAGAAGCCCGCTGCCCGTGAATGTGACACCACAAGGAAAACTAACAGAACCCTGCCGGGGGGAGCACTGTGTGTGGATGGAAGGAATTCTCTGAAAAGCCATTTGGGATGGGAGATGGGGAGAACGGGCAGACTCAAGGAACAACTGCTACATTAAGCTACCTTCTAGGGCCAGCGGATCTCATCAGTTGGAGGGCTTCTGTTGTGTTGAGTGGGGTTTGAGATCCGAGCCAGAGATGAATGGCTGCTGAGAATTCTGGAGGGCAGGAGACACTTCCCTTCCCCATGACAACAGTCAGCTCTCAATGTTGACTAAATATTTTTTTAAGTTTTGGTTGAGGATACTAGCTGACTGATCCTCAGGCTCCTCATGCAGTGAGAAGAACACTGTACTGGGAGTCGGCAAACCTAGCTTTTCAACCCTTGTCTTCTGCTTTCTTTTTTGGCCTCTCTTTCCTCCTCCTCCTCCTCCTTCCTCTTCTCCTTCTCCTCCTCCTTCTCCACCTTCTCCTCCTCCTCTTCCTCCCCTCCTCCTCCTCCTTCTTCTTTTTTAAGATTTATTTACTTATTTGAGTGGGGGCGCAGAGGGAGAGGGAGAGAGAGAATCCTACGCAGACTCCCCACTGAGTGCAGAGCTCCATGTGGGGTTCCATCCCAGGACCCTGAGATCATGACCTGAGCCAAAACCAAGAGTCGGACTCTTAACTGCCTGAGCCACCCAGGCGCCCTCACACATTTCTTCTTCTTAGCAATGCTATCCTTTAGAAGTTGTTGTTACTGTTACTCTTGTTTCACAGACAGGGAAACCAGGTTAGAGAGCTCAAGTAAGTGCCCCAAACACACAGTAACTGACCCGAGTTTCAAATTCATGTCCCTCTGATTCCAAAGTTTTTGCTCTTTCCACCACATTCCCTGTCATTCCTATTGCTCCAAAAATGCCTAAGGAAGTAAATGAGCCGACGTGTTGAATAGAGATGTTTTGCATTGTCATTGGTCTGCCAGAGTGGCTGATACTGAACTGTCCTTGGCAGTAACTGGCCAGCAAGTTCAGCAAGTTTGGCAAATGTCTACTAGAATGTGAGTACAAGACCATAGACCATGTCATCAGCTCCTCTTGCTGTTGGCATGGCAGGGGGCCCTGAGCCCTGATGGTCTAAAAGCTGTGTCTAATAGGTCAAGTTTAAAAGGAGGGAATCTGAGGCACCTGGGTGGCTCGGTTGGTTGAGCGTCCGACTGTTGATTTTGGCTCAGGTCATGATCTCAGGGTCCTGGGATCAAGCCCTGCATCAGCTCCTTGCTCAGCGGGGAGTCTGCTTGAGGATTCTCTCTCTCTCCCTCTACCTCTCCCCCTACCCTCTCTCTCTCTCTCTCTCAAATAAATAAATCTGGGGCACCTGGGTGGCTCAGTCGTTAAGTGGCTGCCTTCGGCTCAGGTCATGATCCCAGGGTCCTGGGATCGAGCCCCACATCAGGCTCCCTACTCCGGGGGAAGCCTGCTTCTCCCTCTCCCTCTGCCTGCTGCTCTGCCTACTTATGTGCTTCTCTATCTCTCTGTCAAATAAATAAATAAAATCTTTAAAAAAAATAAACAAAATAAAATAAATCTTAAAAAAAAAAGTAGGGAATCAGAGTTCAGTTCTGTCTCATGCCATTTGGGATCAGAAAATTTCCTTATTAAGAGTGCATTTCTGGGCGCCTGGGTGGCTCAGTTGGTTAAGCGACTGCCTTCGGCTCAGGTCATGATCCTGGAGTCCCAGGATCGAGTCCCGCATCGGGCTCCCTGCTCAGCAGGGAGTCTGCTTCTCCCTCTGACCCTCCCCCATCTCGTTCTCTCTCTTCCATTCTCTCTCTCAAATAAATAAATAAAATCTTAAAAAAAAAAAAAAGAGTGCATTTCTGCCAATTTGTTGCTAGGGATTGTTCTGTGATAAAAGCTCCAGGGGGCATTAATAGCCTGGAATCAATGCTGAGCTATTGCAGCTTGGGTGGGAGATGTTTCCTGAAAGAGGAAATGTTACAGGTATCCCTAAACTGTCCCTAACCATCCCATCAGTTGAGTGAGAGCAATAATAGCAACGATCCCTAACACAGCGACGGTACTTCAAGCCAGTCTTCTCATTCTATTTCATTGTGAACTCCAAACTGCCATTTCCTGGGAAGAAGCTGGCAGAGAGTCCCCAAGGGGCACCCAGCAGGCAGATGGCTCTGTAATTTGGGGGAGAGGGAGGGTTGCCCTTTTTGTGTACTGGATAGGCTATCCTCTGAGGCTGTTCCATGCACTAAGATCAGTCAGTCACTTTGCAAGGAATCCGGAATGTCACTCAGAACAAGAAGTAAAGAATTCTGGAGGGTAAAGAGCATCTTGCTCAAGGCCCTCTGCATCTGAAGATGATTACTAATAGATGTTGTAATGCAGAGGCTCCTTCATCCCAGGTAGGGAGAACAGGGGGAAACTCCCAGGACTACAATTAGGAAATCTATAGCTTACTCAGGCAGCAGCAAGAACATGTGCCTCCCAACCCCTCGGCTGAAAGCCATGGAGTAACCAGCTCCGGGTGACTGTCGGCCCGGATGGCTAGGATCGGGCCCCTCCTTAAGACCGCAGTAGTGCAACTAAAAAAAAGAAAAGAAGGGGCACCTGGCTGGCTCAATTGGTAGAACATGGGATTCTTGATCTCAGGGTTGTAAGTTTGAGCCCCACATGGATTACTTAAAAAAATAAAACTTGAAAAAAAAAAAAGGAAGAAAGAAAAGGAAGTGCCTTCTGAAAGTATTTACATCGGCTGAATTTCTGGATTCTTTATTTGCTTCTGTTTAGGATGCAGGCTTCAAACTCTGCCAAGTGTTTTGTTTTTGTTTTCAATTTCAAGATACCTTTCTCAAAACCAAGAACCCTGTTGCCAGTCCTCTCATCCCCACAGGAGTGGCTGATTTAATTCTGTGGTGTTTATTAAATGAGCTGCGAGGTATAAAGCCTTCCTCAGAACCCCTGGAGCTGAGTGTCCCGGGTCCTGGGTCCATAACCAACCCCATCCTGGCTCCACTTTGACCTTCCTTTTAGCCCAAGACCACGTGGTAAGGAGCCCCCGCACTGTAGGGGCCTTTGGCTTCTTTCTGCTCCCACCTAATCAGGCTGATTCTCTTTCTAATCTCTGACTTCTTCTTTGAGGTTAGAATGAGGGGTAGGGCTGGGGTTCAAGTTTTCCTCTCCCAGTCCTAAAGAGGGTTAGGGTTGGGGCTAGGGCTGGTTAGGGTTCATGTTCTCCTCCCCCCAGTCCTAAAGAGGGAAGCTTTTTGTCTTCTCCCCTTCTCTCTGCCTCACCACTCAGTCTTTCTTTCTCTGTCTGTCATTCCATTTCTCCCCACCTTACCACCCCAACCCCCATATTTGTTGCCCTGTGCAAAACCCGGTCCTCTTCAGTCACGCCTAGCAGCTGCCGGCCTTCTCCATAAGTGGCCGCAGCTGTGTCTCCCTGTGTCTTCAGGATAAAGGTGGGTGGCCCTTAGCCAGGAAAGTATAATGCTCAGCAACTTTGCTGATGTGAGCCCGGACGAAAGGAACCCAGGGAGAGCCGCCTGCCCCTGGGCCCCTGTCACCAGCACACTGGGTGTTCTCAGGACTCACGTCAGCCCACTGTCAGGGCTAGGTGCTGGGTCAGCTGAGGCTCCTGGAGCCGTACTAGCTTCGATTTGCAGGGCACCATCATCTTGCCCAATCTGGCTTCTGTGCTCCTTGATCCTGAGTGTTGGGAGACCCCCCCAGCAGTTCAACCCAGGCCACTTCTTGGACAAGGATGGAAACTTCCTGGTCAATGAGGCTTTCCTGCCATTCTCCGCAGATACCGGGCAAAGCATTGTGTTATGGGTGGTAGGTAGGGGGTGTGATGAGACAGACACAGAGTCAGCTGCCACCATCTAACCTTTCCCTCTGCTTCCAGGGCATCGAGTGAGCGCAGGGGACCAGCTGGTTTGGATGGGCTCTTCCTGATGTTTGCCACCCACCTTGGGACCTTTTGGTTCCAGCTGCCAGAGGGGAGCCTAGGGCTCAGGCTACAACACATTTGGGGCACTTTGCAGCCCCAGCCCCAGAAGATCTGTGCAGTGCCCCATCTGAGTTGCTCCAGCCTAGGTCCTGGGGAAGGGAGGGTCTGGAGACCTGTTCCCCACAAAGTCCTTCCTCAGTCTCTCAGCTCCAGCAAATTTGTAGAAGAAGAACAAGGTTTTCCCCTGCTCAGCTGCTCACGGGTCCCCCTAATACAGGCTCTGTGCAGTGGCGTTAGGGAGAAGACTTAATAAGGATTCTATAACAGTAGCTCAGTTTCAGTAGCTCAGTTCTTAGGTTAGTTATGCTCTGGCAGGAAAGGATTTGATAAGGTTACTTAAGGTTTTTTCACAAGATTAACTTGGGGAGTCAAGCCTCATACTGTAGCAACTAAATAGATTCAGAGGGAAAGACGTTTGAGAAAAACTCAATATAATACTGCATGTGAGTAATACTGATGCTGGCATCTAATAAGGCCCAAACTGGGCAGTTTATTTTCTGCCCTCTCCTGCCCTCTCCTGACCAAAGGGGAGAAGTGCAGGCCGCTGCTGACCGCTCTGGAAAGATTTCCCCAGTCTGTTACCAAGCAAAACCAGCAGCCAGTGCAACTATTCTCAACAAATTATCTACCAAGCACTCCCTTTACTCCCTCTCCTAGCCCCTGCCAAGATCCCCAAGTTTTGAAACATTATCTCCAGACAAGGCTTGTTTATTTAAAAAAGACTGACTTATATTAAGTCAAAATCAAAATGAGATACCACTGCACATCTTTTAGAATTGCTAAAAACAAAACCCTGACAATCCCAAGTACTAGAAAGGTGCAGAGCAACTGAAACCCTCATACTCTGCTGGTGGGAATGAATGGTCCAACCACACCGGAAAAGAGTTTGGCGATCTCTTACACAATTAAATATTACACCATACAACCCAGCCATCCCACTCCTGGGTATTTACCCAACAGAAATGAAAATATATGTTAACACCAAGACATACTATATGATTCTATTTCTATGGTATTCTTGAAAAGGCAAAACTACAGGGACATAAAGCAGATAAGTGGTTGCTAGGGTCTGGAAGTAGGGTTATGGATTGACTATAAAGGGACATGAGGGAACTTTATGGGATGATGGAAATGTTCTGTCTGATAACTGGTGATCGCTATACAACTGAATATGTTTGTCAAAAATCATGGAACTATACACCTAAAAGGTGAATTTTATTGTATATAAATCATATCTCAATAGATCAGACTTTTAAGAAAGGCATGTCCTTTTTAAAAAATATTTTATTCTTTTTTTAAAGTAAGCTTCACACCCAACCTGGGGCTCAAACTCACGGGACTCAAACTCATGACCCCAAGATCAATAGTCACATGCTCTACCAACTGAGCCAGCCAGGCACCCCTAAGAAAGGTATGTCTTACCATTTTCCTTTGAGTTATTTAAAAGATGTACATGTGAATACACCAACATTTCAGTTAGTAGGATATCAATCATTGCTGCTGCACTGAGTGGGAGATGGAAATTCTTTTTTTTTCTTTAAAAAAAAATTTTTTTTAAAGATTTTACTTATTGGGCACCTGGGTGGCTCAGGTGGTTGGGTGTCTGCCTTCAGCTCAGGTCATGATCCCAGGGTCCTGGGATCGAGTCCCGCATCGGGCTCCCTGCGCAGCGGGGAGCCTGCTTCTCCCTCTCTCTCTCTCTGTCTCTTATGAATAAATAAATAAAATCTTAAAAAAAAAAGATTTTATTTATTTATTTGACCGAGAGAGACACAGCGAGAGAGGGAACACAGGCAGGGGGAGTGGGAGAGGGAGAAGCAGGCTTCCCGCTGAGCAGGGAGCCCGATATGGGGCTCTATCCCAGGACCCTGGGATCATGACCTGAGCCGAAGGCAGACGCTTAACGACTGAGCCACCAACGTGCCCCTAGAATGGGAATTCTTGATGGATTAATTCGCCTCTGGCCTTTTTGCAGGCAAGCTTACCAGTTCCTTTAGACTTTATGAAATCTTGAAGCTCTCTCACAGACAGCTCATTTTCTGTGTAGAACCATACCTATGCCCTGGAGAGTCCAGACTGGGACCCACTGAGCAAGTTGGATCCCAGAAAGCCCCAGAAAGACTGGGGTTTTCTTGCCCGGGAGATTCTCCCTCACCCCCTCTCTAAGGTTCACCTGTTTGTGGCCCAGGCAGGCTATAGGGTGGAGAAAACACAGCAACCCTAATCCAACCGTTTTTTGTCTCCCTCTCCTAAGCTTCTGTCAGTTCTCGCCCTGTTAGAGTCCCTCTGGTACAATAAGAAATATACTTGGGTTTTGTTCCTGGCAAAAAAAACTTCTCAAACCCTTGGAATCTCCTGAGTGACAAGAGTGTCTTTTGTCGTGCATAAGAAGCCCTTTTGAGTTTATTCTAATGAGATGATTTGGGGGGCTCTAGACAGTGTCAGGATGGGGCTGGTCACCAGAAAGACCAAGAGATCAGAGGGTTGGAATTTTCATCCTTACTCACCAGGCCTCTGGGAAGGGAGTGGGGGGTGGAGGAGGCTGCAGATTGGCTCTATAAAAACTCGAACTATGAGATTTGGTGAGTTTCCAGGTTAGTGAATACATCCACTTGCTGGGAGGGTGGCACATCCCAGTTCCATGAGAACAGAAGTTCCTATGCAGGGGACCCTTCCAGACCTCACCCTGCATACCTCTCTATCTGGCTTTCCGTCTGTATCATTTATACTATCTTTTATAATAAACTGGTAAACGTAAGTAAATGTTTCTCTAAAAGTTCTGGGAGCCACTCCAGCAAATTAATTGAACTCAAGTAGAGAGCTGTGGACATCTCTGATCTATAGCCAATTGGTCAGAAGCACAGGTGATGACCTGACCTTGTTGTGACTGACATCTGAAGTGGGGCGTGGGGCAGTCTTGTGGGACTGAGCTCTTAACCTGTGGAATCTGACGATATCTCCAGGTAGAAAGTTTCAGAATCGTGTTGATTGCCTGATGGTGCTGAAAAATACACCTCGGAGCCTCTCTCTGGAGCTTGCAACACCCTCCAATGCCCACCCCTACCATCATCCAGCCTCCTGTCTGTCTTTCATCCTGCCTGGCTTCCTGCTCATTACTCCATTCAAAGGCCAACTCCTCTAGGAAGCTTTCTCTCACATGGGCTTGGACCTTGGCCAAAATCCCAGTATTGCTCTTAATAACCCAACTTTTGTGTGCCTTGGTTTCCTCATCTGTCAAATGGGATGCCAATAGGAAATTTTCTCTTAGGATTGTTGTGTGCAATGCTCAGCACAGAGCCTGGCATATGATAAGTACTCAGTACATGTTGGCGGGAATCTCTTTCTCCCACACATGCATATAAGCACTTTGTACCTTTGTTTATGGTGATAAAATAAAAATGACAAGAGGAAGACTTCTCCTGCGGTTGGGCTTCTATGTCAGTTTCTAATTATTACCTCATAATGATACGATGATAGCTACTATGCATTGAGTATCAGCCATGAGCAAGTGAGTCCTTGACATATACAAAGTCATTTACTCCTCAAAGTGACAAGGTAGGTGTTATTATCTGAATTTACAGGAACCAGAGTCAAAGTGTCAGAGCATCACTGAGCCTCCATCTGGCCCACGGCATTGCCGCAGTGGGAGCTGGAGAAAAAGGGGGAACCCTTGCAAACAATGCTCATGCTGCTTGTTTGTGCTGTGGGTAATAGTCTTTTGTCTCCGACTCAGAAGTCTCCTGTTTTCTGCCAGCAATCAAACTCATTAGCTTGTCGATGAAATCCCAGACTTGACACCTATGACATAACCAAAGTGAATTTATTTTAGTTTCCCAAACAAGTCATGCCCTGAAAGACATCACAGATACTATTCTCTCTGCCTAGATCATTTCAGCCCTTCTCTTCTTTTGGTCACCTCCAACAGTTTCTCTGGGAAGCCTTCTCCCCTGCCTCCCGTTCCCCAACCCTCAACTGTGGTATTTCCCCCTCTTCTAAACTCCCACGGAGCCTTCTGTTTCTTGGCTCATAGCACTTCTCACAATGTGTTGTAATTGCCTGTTTATTTACTTGCTCCCTTCTCCCCCAGCAGAGCAGGATCTCTGTGAGGTCGGAGATAGTGTTATCCAAAATACATCCTAGCACATTGCCTGGCATACTAAAGGTGCTTCATAAATATTTATGGGATGAATACAGTACTATTACAGTGATAAGCATAAAGCAGTATAAAAGCGTAAATGGAGGTCATCTAAATCAGACTGGAGGTCTCGAAAGGCCTTAAAGGAAACTAAAATATGTCACCCCAAAATATGCCTCTTTGACATAAAAATTATTTTGAGCTGAAGGCAATTAAGAAGCAGTAAATCCTAAAGGCAGGGAATATCTCCTTTCCTAGAAACACTCTCAACAGCCCAAAGACCAGAAACCAGGCACCAGAGGAATCTGCAAACCTTGTTAAATTAACCCAGATCTTTCTCGTTAAGGAAGGTAAGGACTACCTAGCCCTAGTTGGACTAACCCTAACCTGAACCTCACTGTCAATTCTTCACAAATTATTGTTTCTTTATCTAAGATATAAAACCTTCCTGCTCTGGTCTCTTCTTCAGATCTTGGTTCTCTTGTGAAGACTCCCATGTATATGTAAAAATAAAATAAAATTTGTATGCTTTTTAGGGACGCCTGGGTGGTTCAGTCGGTTCAGTGTCCGACTCTCGATTTTGGTCAGGTTATGATCTCAGGGTTGCAAGATGGAGCCCCAGATCAGGCTCCACACTCAGTGGGGAGCCTGCTTGAGATTCTTCTCTCCCTCTGCCCCTCCCCTGCTCGCATGCACTCTCTCTCCTAAATAAATAAATAAATAAATAAATAAATAAATAAATATCTTTTTAAAAACATCTCTATGCTTTTTCTCCTGTTAATCCTTGTCAGTATAATTCTCAGACCTGGCTAGGGATCCCCAAGACAGTTGAGGAAAACTTTTTCCTCCCCTACAGCCTCCTAGGAAAGGACAATTGAGGTTGGTCTGAAGGACAATTGGTTAGGTAGGTTGAGTAGGGGGGTAAGAGAGGGTGTTTCAGACAGTGAGAATGGTCTGTGAACTCGGAAAAGCAGGTGCCTTTAAGAAACTGCTAATCATACAGTCTAGCTGCAGCTAGGGTCGGAGGGTGGGCTGGAGTGGCAGGAAATAAGGCTGCCTGGCAGGTAGGCAAGGGCTGAATCATGAAGTTTGTATTCCATCTAGAATACAGATTTTGATTTCAGGTTTGGACTTTAATGTTAAAGATCAGAGGCACATTCTCCTAAGTGTGTCATAGCATGACATGGTGAGGGGCACCTGGGTGGGGCTCAGTCCGTTAAGCACGGCACTCTTGATTTTGGTTCAGGTCATGACCTCAGGGTCCTGAAACCCAGCCCTGGGAAAGGGCTCTGCCTGGGCCTGGAGCTGGCTTGGGATTCTCTCTCCCCCTCCCCCACCACCCCCAGCGCTTCTCTAAAAAAAAAATAATAATAACGACAACATAAGATGGTCAGATGCAGAAGAAAAAGAAATAATATAAATACAACGATGCAACGGTTCCTCCACTCACTCCTCTCTGAGCCTCTGTGAAACAGTGGTGATTCTATCCGCCTCAGGTGTTTGGTGAGGATTAAATGCAATAACTTAGGTAAAGTGCTTGATACGTGGCAATACTAAATAAATGCTAGTTTTCCCTTCCTTGTTCCTCTGGACCTCCTCCGCAAACCGGGTGGAGGCCGGGGCGCTCTCCTGCGCCCGCCCCAGGCCCAGGCTCCGCGGGGCGGGAAGAACCGCCAAGCGCGCGGCGCCCTCGCGGCCGCCGGGTGTGTAGAGACGCGGCTCAGCCGGGCGTGGGGGCGCTCTAGGCTGCACCTCGGCGCTCTATGGTTTTTGGTTTTTTTTTTTTTTTTTTTTTTTTCTTCGCCCCGGAAGTAGTTCCGCGGCAGGGGTTGGTAAGGTCGGGCCATGGTGGGGCAGAGGTTGGGAAGATGGCGTGGCGCGGCTGGGCACACAGAGGATGGGGCTGTGGCCAGGCGTGGGCTCAGCCGGCGGGCGGCCGCAGCTGCGAGGAGCTCACTGCGGCCCTGGCCCCGCCGCGACTGCTCGGACGCAGGTAATGACCCCCGCTCCGGGCTGCTTTTCCTTCGGACCCTCAGCTCCGGCAGAGCATCCTCGGGGGCGCAGGCCGTGCGGGCCTGTGGGGCTGCCTTCTCTCACCCCTGTCCTGACCCGTCTCTTCCTCTCTCCGTCCCGCTTTCCCCTCTCGCCTTGCCAGTCCTCGCTTCTCGCCGTGCCACCGTGCCCCGAGCCGGGTGCCCAGTGACCGACCCCGGCGCAGCTTTCCGTGAGCCCGCGCTGTCTGCCCCTTTCCCCTCGGGATGGACGTGAGGGGAAGGGAAACTAGTCTCTGAGGGCTCATTGCGTGCCACGCCTCATTAATCCCGCGAAGAAGGTATTGGGCCGATTTTTTAAGTGAAGCAGTTACACAGATGGTAGAATGGCAGAACTGATTCTCTGTTTTTATAAACCTGTGTTCTACTACAAGTTATCTTCTTTAGCGTTTAGAAAACGAAGGGAAGACGGAGTCACAGGGCTTTTGCCTTCTTCAAAGTCGTAGGAGAGCTTTTCTGTTGAAGAATGGAGACCGTGGAATTTAGTTTCCAGGTGATTTGGAAAGAAAACTATAGTACTGGTTTTCCCAAGTAGAAGCTGTATGAAGAGTATGCTCTATCAGTATTTGCTGCTTTTATTAATTCAATTCTAAAGAGAAGAGAAAAATCCCTCAGCTGTCCAAGATTTTGATGTGTATTTGACTTGAAATTTGTTCCTATTCTTTAATCTAGAGTTTCAACCTTCCCGGTTTGAGTTGGGTCCAGATGCCTGAAATCCCATCTGATTGATGATAGCAAGTTAAGGTAGAGTGTTCAACAGAGGGGCTAGCCAGTGGCAAATAATTGAGGCTCCAGTATGGTGGAGCCATTGCTTAATTTTAAGAATCAACCGGAGCGTTTGTAGAATATATTTCCCAGACTCCACCCTAGTTCTGTCAGCTCAGAAATTGTGGGGCGGTGGGAGTGGAAGAACCTGTAGTTCTTGCAAGCATTCCAAGTGAATTGGATTAGGGATTTGTGAAAACTTGCATACATTATAGCTTCACTTCAGGATACACCTTAACTTGGAGCTTCAGGAACTATTCTTAAACTCCTGGGGAGATAGAGAATGAGGTCAGGTGGAGGTAGTGATAGATTTCAGCGGTCCAGATTCCATAATTTATTCCAAATCCCAGTCAAAATTGCATGGTTTGAGGGGGAGGAAAAATGAATATGGCTATCAGGAAGCAACAGGTGTGATAATATTAAAAATATGTGTTAGGAAGGGAAAGCAAAGGAAAAATAACTTGATTAATGAAGAGCCTCCAGTAAAAATTGGAGACCATTTGAAAGAAAACAAATGATGGTGTGATAGTGATGATTAGCACCTATTTTTTTTTTAAGTTTGCTGTTTGCAGAGTTTGAAAATGACATTTTTATGGTTGCATAGAAAAATGTGCATTACAAGAGAATGTAGGTAAGCCTGAAAAGCATATGCCTGCTCACCTCTGGAAATAAGCACTTAATAGGAAGAATGAGTTAGCTTGTATGTAACTTTATTTGGTCTGCTTTGACTTCTTGTGGTTCTAAGATTAGTATACAGAAGAATGAAGTTAGAGATAAGGTTAAAAAGCAGAGTTCTGGGCCCAATCCTTGTGATTCTGATGTGATAGGCCTGAAGCATGGCTGAGAATTTGCCATACAGGTAATGATACAAGAGTTCTGTAAACTATGGCAGGCCCGACGCAGCCCACCAGCTAAAAATGGTTTCTACGTTTTTAAAGGGTTGTAAAGCAAAACAGTATGTGACATATGTGTTCTTCAAAGAAACTAAAATATTTACTATCTGTCCCTTTACAGAAAAAAGAAAAAATCTCAGTCTCTTCAGAAGCTTTACCATTATCAAATTTCTGGTGGCACTTCAAAGAAATGGTTTAGGCTTAAAAGAAGCCTGCATAATTTCAGTTGTATGGAGCTAAGAGAGTAGTTGGTAGTTCAACTATTTTCCTTGTTTAAATTACCATCTATTAACTCAGATGGGTTTTAAGAAAAATTTGTCATGCATGTGTTTATGTAGAATTCCCCTCTCCCCTAAATACGTTTATTTTCTTTTCAAGTGGAATGAATCTGTTGTGTGTATGCTTGGACACATGTTGTCTCCATTTGAACATTAGGCCATTTCTACTTAATTTATTCATGAAAATCTTTAGAAACATAGACATTAGTGCTGACTTGTATGTATATCTAAGTTGCACTGTTAAAAAATTCACAAGACTGTTTTCACTCACCATTAAGCCAACTAATACATAGATACGAGTTTTTCTATTTAAAAGTTATGGGATCATGTTAAAAAACTGAACTATAACAATTGTTTTTTTTTTTTTTTTTAAAGATTTTATTTATTTATTTGAGACAGAGAGAGCACATGAGAGGGGTGAGGGTCATAGGGAGAAGCAGGCTCCCTGCCGAGCAGGGAGCCCGATGCGGGACTCGATCCAGGGACTCCAGGATCATGACCTGAGCCGAAGGCAGTCGCTTAACCAACTGAGCCACCCAGGCGCCCTGAACTATAACAATTGTATGGCCAGTAGTAACTCAGGTTACTTTGAGCACATTGAGCACATTAGACTGCTTTCACAAATGACTGGTATTGGCGAAAGGACCAAAGCAGGCAGGCCTGTCTTCATGAGTTGGTATATACCTCTAATGACCCTCTCCTCCCATTCCACTCTCTGCTTGCACCATCCGTTTTATCATGTTGTTTCTCTTTGTTTTCTGAACTTATTTCAGGTAAGTGATTTATTGTCTTTTTTCTTTTTTAGATTTTTATGTATTTATTTGAGAGAGAGAGCGGGGTAAGGGGCAGAGGGAGAGACAGACTGCCTGCCAAGCAGGGAGCCCTATGTGGGCTTGATCCCAGGACTCCAGGATCATGACCTGAGCTGAAGGCAGACACTTAACCATCTGAGCCACCCAGGCACCCCTGAATCATTTATTTTTCCATCTTTTGCACTGATATGAATGAGTAGAGCTAAAGAACCTAAGCTTGTAAATACGACCTCAAACATTTGCAATTAGAAAGGTTTATCATGCTTTTCCTTATTTTTGCATTTTAAGAAATGTAAAACAAAAGCTCCATAAGGGCAGAATGTACCTTGTCATATAATGTTTGATGAAGTACTTCATCTAAAAGCATTTTTGTAGTAACAAAAAACCCAACTCTAACCAACCCTAAGCAATTAGGAAAATTTATTGGTTTATGCAGTTAAAAAGTCCAACAGTAGGACTGGCCTCTAATGAGGCAAGATTCGGTGTTTCAGATTGTCACCAGGATTCCATTTTTCTCCATGGCTTGGCTCTGCTTCCTAAATGTTGGCTTTCTTCTTTCAGTGTGCTCTCCTTGTCGTAAGATGGCTGTCAGTAGCTCTTGGGGCTATATACTTCTAGGTTCACATCCAGCAGAAGAAGTTTCCCAGTATTACAAACAAAATATTGAAATTCACTGGACCAGATTGGCCTGATTTGGGATATGTTGCCATCCTTGAATCCCTTGAAGTTGGCAGGGAGTGGGATCTGTAGGTTGGTTAAAGCCAGTCAGGAGCTTGGTGTGCTTCCCCCAACCAAATGGCTGGAAATTCCAGTGTACTGTTAGGAGACGGGAAAATGGACGTGGATGCTGGGAGTCGGTGAGAAACTCTCAATATTGTCAGCCCTAATGAAACTTCTGTGTTTGAATTCTTTGTTACAAATCCGAATTCTTGTTAGTCCTAGTCAGGTAGGATTACACTCTAGATAACCATTCTGATTTAAGTAGAAATTTTGTTAGGGATTCGGTTCTAGCTCCTTGCTATTTAAAGATTTTTATTTATTTATTTGACAGAGAGAGACACAGCGAAAGAGGGAACACAAGCAGAGGGAGCGGGAGAAGGAGAAGCAGGCTTCCCGCGGAGCAGGGAGCCCGATGTGGGGCTGGATCCCAGGACCCTGGGATCATGACCTGAGCCGAAGGCAGACGCTTAACGACTGAGCCACCCAGGTGCCCCTAGCTCCTTGCTATTGAAAGTGGTTTGTGAGCTAGCAGTTTAGGCATCATCTACGACAGGAGTGGTGAATTTATTTTGTGAAAGGCCAGATAGAAAATGACAGGGCCACATATGGTCTCTGTCACATACTCATTTCTTTTACTTTAAATAACTCTTCAAAAATTCAAAAACCATTCTTAGCTGGCAGGCCAGATCCACCCTGCAGGCAGAAATTTGTCAATTTCTGAGCTTGTTTAGAAATGCAGAATCTCATATTTTCCCCGCCCCAGACTTAATGATTTAGAATCTGATATTAACAAGATCTCCAGGTGATTTGTATGTATACTAAAGTTTTTCCCAAACCTGTGGTAGATCAACCCTGGCTGAATATGAAAATCACCTGGGTAGCTCTTTAAAAAATAGTGAGGCCTTCGTCCCACCTCTGGAGACTCTAATTAGTATGAAGTGGAGCCATAGTACAGAATTTTTAAGAGCTCAGTAGGCACTTCCAATGCGTAGTAGAGGGAAAGAAAAGCTGTTTTCCCTCTACCAATCTTAGGTTCGTTGGCTGGGGCCCTATAAATTAAACTGAGAAAAGATGGATTAGCAGGAGAAAAACAAGTTTATGAACATGTGCATTGCACATACACATGGCAGTACTCAGGTGAATAACACAAAGGATGGTTAGAATTTGGGCTTATGTTGCATTTTAACAAAAGAACAGCAAAGTTTTAGAAATGATGAGAAAGGAAAAGGACTTTGTTTCTAGAGCAGCAAACTGGGGAGGCAGTATATGAGGGAGCTAATGGATATAAGGGCTAGTTATTAGATTTTTCTGGTGCCTTCTCTGAGCACATAACGGTCTAGAGTTGTCTCATGATTCTGTTTTTCCTGGTAGAGGATAGTAGGTATACCTTCACAAATTTATATCCTGCTTTTAGGCAAATGGGAGCAGGGCAGAGAGTTTTAATTACATCTGCTTTTCATTTGCCCTCAGCCCAAGACAGTCCTTATCGCAAAGTGGCATGTTTGGGGGTGTCATGTTCTGCTACTCTTCAGAAACCAGGAATGAGAATTACTGTTCTAAGCTTTCATGGTCATAACGGTCTTTGTTGCAACTGATATGGTAGATTAAAATACATGGCCACAATAATTCACAGCTCCTCTCATCCAGAGTTGTTATCGATTTCCCTGAGCTGGGTTGGTCTTGTGATTTGCTTTCATCAGTAGCATGTGGCAGAAATAATGTACAAGGTCCAGAGTCTGAGCCTTGAGAGGCTTTGCAGCTTTCACCTTTTTCCCTCTTGGAATACTACTACTCCCACTGCCATGATGGAAGCCCCTGCTAGTCTGTTGATTACTGAGACCATTCGGTAGGAGATGGCCAGGCTCCCGGTATGGGAGTGAAGCCAGCTTCGACTGCCCAGCTCCAGTTGAGCGCTCAAATGACTGGCTGCGTGAGTGACCCTAGGTGAGACCAGAAGGACTGCCCAGTTGAGGGTGCTAACTTAGGAAGTCTTGAGAAATAATTATGGTCTCAGGACAGTTAAGTTTTGGGGTGGTTTGTTATGCAATAATAAATGAGACAACTGGGGAAGCTTCTGCCAAATCAGGATCTGCTGACCAAAGTAAGAACTATGCTGCCTTCACCATTATTTTCACTTGCAAATTGATGCATTATGTCTTGCCTTCTTACTAAACTTAGTTCTGACTTCCGGTATTGAACCATTGTAACACTGACCGAAAGGATACCTAGGAAATGCAGTTTTTAGCTTTTCAGCCCCTGCAGCGTATGAATGTGTGCTAGGTAATAGGAATAGGTGTTCAGTGAACCAATACATTGTACTTAGTTCTATTGAACAAGTTGTGTGTGTCCAACTGTAATTCCCAATACGTATATATATTCTTTTTTTATATGTATATATTCTTAATATATGTATTCTGCATCTGACCTTAACCCTGGGGCCAACTTGTGTAATATATTCTCAGTGTCCTTGGCCCCACATTTCTTTCTAAGGTAAATATTATTTTAGGCAAAAGGTCTGGCTTTGCTTCAGGTTTAGATTCCCGAACTGCTGGTGTGTTTATGTTCCTTTTCAAACATTGCACTTCAGAATTTTAAATGAGTTGATGAACTGTAGAAGTAATATTTCATTAGAACTGATTGAATACTTGTCTTCTATTATTACACTGTTGGCAGTATAGTCTCATCCTTCACATTTTTTGGTCTAATAAGAAAAAAAAGCCAGAAAACAACACTTAGTTACAAACTTGGTCTTTAAAGGGAACTTTCGGGACACCTTGGTGGCTCAGTTGGTTAAACATCTGCCTTCGGCTCGGGTCATGATCCCAGGGTCCTGCTCAGTGGGGAGTCTGCTTCTGCTGCTCCCCCTGCTTGTGTGCTCATGCTCTGTGTCTCTCTCTCACTCTCTCTCTGACAAATGAATAAAATCTTAAAAAAAATAAAGGGAACATATTCATGTTACTTTATGTCACACCTTTGTTTTTTGGCCCAAAGTGGTGGTGTTACTTTATTTACTAACCTACCTCTATGTTACTTTGAATTGTTTAATAAAAATAAAATCCCCCCAAAATAAAAATTAAATCCAGTTGCAAAGGATTAACATTTGCCACTTCAAAGGTGTTATCAGTTAGTAATACATTTGGCTCTAAGTAAGTTTACTGTTTAAATGAGGGGGGATAGTTAGCATAAGATGATGGAGGTAAGTGGCTACTGTCTTTGCTCAGTAGCTCAAAAATATCAAGGTTAGTATTTGAATCCCTTGGCCTTTCTCTTGGCATACAGGATGACTGCCTGAAATCTAGGCATTACATTCCTTATTCAAGGCAAAAAAAAGAGGGGGTATGACATTGCTGATATGTCCATTTTTATAGATAAGCAAATCTTTCCGAGAGGTACATAAAAATTCTTAAGTCTCTCATTTTGTCAGAACTCTGTAATATGGCCACCCTGTGCTATAAAGGAGGCTGGAAAAGTGAAGATACTTACCTTTTCTAGCTTCTGCAGAAAAAGGCAAGAGAAAAAGAAATAGATACAGATTTGGGATTAGCTGTTTAAGTGTATTTGCTAAAGGATATTCATAATACTGGTAACAGGGCTGTGAAGGAAGTTCAGTCATTCAAAGGAACATTGGCTTTGTTTGAATAAGTGCATCACTTTTCAAAATAGATTTCCTTGAAAGGAATAGCACTTATTTGGAAGTATAAATTATGGATTATTAAAGTTTCAAGGCAAATTACTTTATCGCCATCACCCATCCTCACCATGTGACTTCTGAGAGTTGAACTGTGGAGTGGACTTAGTGTTGAAGAAAGAGCATACTAGGCAAGTAATAGTAATAATAGTCACTATGCCATTTTTCTGAGTTTCAGTTTTTTTCCAGATGCCTACTAGACACCACCTGGGTATCCTACAAATGCTAACAATACTTTATTTTGTGTAAGTATTAAGTGTATAGCCATGGATTCTGATGAATGTATGCACCTGTGGAACCACCACCTAAAGATAAACGTTGTTTTGCTCAGCAGTGTTTTTGAGCTTCATCCATGATGTATGATCAGTAGTTTTTTTGCTGAGTAGTACTCCATTGTGTGCATATACCACAGTTTGTCTTTTCCCTTTTCGACAGGAATTGAAGTTCTGGTTTTTAGCTATTAAAATAGAGCTGCCATGACCACAAGCATTTCAAACACTGCCCAAGATGGAATTCTTCATGTCTTATCTTCTAATTTCCTATTTTGGTGCCTCTGATTTCCCTTGTCCTGGTGAATAGTACCGCCTTCCTTTCAGTTATTCAAAATAGAACTAACAATCGTTCTTGACCCCCTTCTTTTTTCTAACAGATAATTATTGACCTTTTCTTTATTAGAGGCTGGGCTTGGTGATAGAGATACAGTGAATACAAAAGTAATTGTCCAGTTGTGGTACAGGCAATAACTTACATAAGTAAAAAAGTCTATGCAGGATGCTTTGGGACTCTAGGAGTACAAAGGAGGCACCCACCCTGGTTAATGAAGGCTTCCTGGAAGAGGAGAGAAATGAATTCTCAGGGGTCACAAGAGTGTTAACAAAGGGGTTTACCAGAACAAGGGAGTAGCACTGCTGAGTTGATGGGAGGATGAAAAATTATTGTGGGGTTTAAAGCAGGGGAATGATACTTCATTTGTGTTTAATAAAATGTGGAGGATGAATTGAAGTGGGCGCAATACTGGAAGCAATGAGGTATGTTAGGAAAAAGTAGAGTATTCCAGGTCAGAAGGGATGAGCTGAGTTGTATGGGAATTTGGGAGAGATTTTTGGCCCCCTGAGAAGGCATTTGAGGAACTATTGAATGTTTGAGGAAAACTGATATAAGAACAACATGCAACATGTTAAAATGTTTGGAGTTATGTAAGCTGTGATCCAGGCATGAAGTGAGGGACAGGAATGAAAAAAAATTTTTATTTGACAGAGTTGGTTTTTAATTGGATGGTAAGAGTAAAGGAGAGAACACCCAAATGAAATCTAGATTTTTAACCTCAGTGATTAACTGTGGTCCCTCTGAAAGACTGAGGAAGTCAGGAAATGGAGCTGTTTGTAGAGGAGGAGTTTCCTTTTGAATATATTGGTTTTAAAGTATTTGAGAGCATATCCAAATGGAAATATTCAGTATATAGTTGGAAATACAAGACCAGAAGATTGAGGTTAGGACTAAAGAAATATATTTGAATCATTTACTTAGAAGTCATACAGGCCACAGAAATACAATTATTCTTTTATTCAGCCCAAGTGTTGGAGGGCCTGTCTGATTTCTGCTTCCAAGGAGCTTTGAGTTTAGGAGGATGTTATGTTTAGAATATGATGAGAACAAACAGGAAAGGGCCTCTACTTTGTCAGTTTAGGGGAAATTTTACAAAAGAAAATTCATGAATTTATATGGGTTGAGTTTGAATGGAGAGCATGTAAAGGAACTGTTAGAGCCTTTGAGCATATCTATCACTAAGGGATAGGTGAAAGGAGAAGCCATCAGGAAAGTGAATTTGAAGACTAGGGAATGCAATCTTACAGGAACTAGGTAGGGCTGGTAAATGTGATCAGTAGTGTCAAATGTTTTAAGGTCCAGCTATGAGGGCTCAAAGCAACAAAACCCTTTACAAAACATTTGGTGGGTGTCCCCAGAACTAAGTGAAATAAATATGGGGAGAAGTAGGAAAAATCCATCAACTTAGAATGGCAGTACTTCTATAAAAGAAAGCAATTTGAATTTGGAGTGACTTTGAGGATAATACATTTAAATGTTTGATAATACTTACATTTAAATGTTTGTTCTGGAAATGGACCAAACTTCAAACAAAATAACAAAGCCAGTCTGTGCAAATTCAAACTGACAACTTAAAGTTCTCCAGCTTTTTACCAGACTACACACTGTGTGTGGAGGAGGGATACAGATGATTTTGCTGATTGATACACAGTTAACAGCCCAAACAAGTTCCCTTTAAAGTTGCCATAGTTTGTGTGTCCCTGTCCCCTTTTCTAGAAGGGCACAGTTCAGTGTTTTGACTTAGAATCCTAGCTGGGAGTAGGCATGTTGGCTTCTTTGGGGCTATAGGGTGAGAATAAACTGAGATGTTGATGATGCAGGCCAAAGAGTGAGGCTCGTGGAGGTTGATGTTTGCAAGATGCAGCTGTTGCTAATCTCTTATTTTCCCCTTAAAGGTTTAACTTTTTTATTCAGCAAAAATGTGGATTCAGAAAAGCACCCAGGAAGGTTGAACCTCGAAGATCAGACACAGGAACAAGTGGTGAAGCATACAAGAGAAGTGCTTTGATTCCTCCTGTAGAAGAAACAGTCTTTTATCCTTCTCCCTATCCTGTAAAGACCCTTGTAAAGCCCTTGTTTTTTACTGTTGGGGTAAGTGCTTATGTCACTAGGAGTTACTTACCTTGCTGCTGCTGGAGTGGTGAAATATTGTCTTATGAATTTGAGAACATGAATTTAATAATTGCTATTATTGTTATTATTTTTTAGAGTGCAAATGCACTTGCGTGAGGTGGGGAGGAGGGGTGGAGGGAGAGAATCTTAAGTAGCCTCCCCGCCCAGCATGGAGCCAGTCACAGGGTTTGATCTCAGGACCCTGAGATCATGACCTGAGCTGAAATCAAGAATGAGAAGCTTAACCTACTGAGCCACCCAGGCGCCTCTGATAATTGCTATAAGAATCTGGTCACTTATGTATGCCCTGGAGAAGAAACTTATGGGCCTCTTACTTGGGATAACATTTCATGTGATTTTTTGAATTTTATTTGAAAATTTCTAGCTGTAAACAGGCCCCAGGGTACAGTAAAGTTAATAAACCGTTAAATATTGTTTTCACCTAATAAGGTTTCACTATGCCAGATGTTCCTGTTCCTTCTCTTGGTTTTGTAAGAAGCAATGAAAATGAAATACTGTCCTTGGAACTATGTGTTGATCTCTTCCTCTTTTGAATTTATTTTGTGATATATTAATTTTATATAGTTTACAGGCTGTGCATTTGGATCAGCTGCTATTTGGCAGTATGAATCACTGAAATCCAGGGTCCAGAGTTATTTTGATGGTATAAAAGCTGATTGGCTGGATAGCATAAGACCACAAAAGGAAGGAGACTTCAGAAAGGAGGTAAAGATAAACATGGCTTTCTTTGTTCTAGTTGATCACAAGTTTTGAAGTCTGGTTATTTGTGAAATGTTAGTGATTGATAACATTTAGATCAGTAGATACGAAGTTACTGAACTTAATCTTCTTTAGAGTCATTTCATTGCAGTGAGTATCAGTGCTTTGTATGTCTGGCAATACTGTACTTGACGGTGTTCTAAGCTTGTCCCTCTATCCACCTGTATCAAAAATCACTGTGGATAGTTGCTGAAAATTAATGTGTTGGGGTCTCTGTAAGCCCTACTAAAGTTTAAGGGCTCCTGTTTTGCATTACCTTGCTGGAATATTTTAAGTACGTAGAATCACAGGCGGTTTTTCAAAGCACCTATGCCTTAGGTGTAGAGATATTATGTGGATTTTAAAAAGCTTCTCTGTGACATGATGTTTACATAGCTCTGATAAATACCCACTGTGGAATATTTCTAACTGCTCAGGGGATGAGGATGCAAGAAAAAGGTGCAAATATAGAGCTTTTAGAGCTTTTTATTTTTTCACATGCAAGTTGGTGACCCTCTTTCAATTTCTTCTTAACTGATTTTTTTTACAAATACTGCCTTTAAGATAAAACATATTTATTTCACTTGACAATACTTAACTGAGCACTGAGGCCCTAAGTTAATATATGGTTCATTTGGTTTTCAAGCACCTTTGTTTTTTGTTTTTCGGTTTGTTTTTGTTTTGTTGTTGTTGTTTTTTGATGACACATGCCTCTCCACTTGAGAGAAGGTTGATGTCCTCTTAATTTTCTCCTAACGATAATTCAAGACTCTTCGAAGTACAAAGAAGTATTCATTCTTTGTTTCCCCATAGACATATGCAAGAAGCCTGAACCTTACCTGTTTTAGAGAGGCTTTGTGTCCGAAGGACAATGGGTGTAATCATTTGCAGGTGAAAGCTACGATAGCTAACAGTGATTTATTCAGAACAGTATGTTTGGGAAGATAGTAACACTGACCTGTTCCATAATCCTGGATTCCTTAGAAGGCTACAGGTTTCCAGCATGTCTATATTATAAAGTATTTTTTTGGAGATTTTATTTTAGAGAGCTTGAATGAGAGAGAGAGAGCACGTGAGTGCATGCGCGTGCTTGAGCAGGGGAGGGCAGATGGAGAGGGAGAGGCAGAGAATCTCAAGCAGATTCCGCCCATGGAGCCTGATGTGGGGC
This sequence comes from Halichoerus grypus, assembly GCF_964656455.1. Taxonomy (NCBI): domain Eukaryota; kingdom Metazoa; phylum Chordata; class Mammalia; order Carnivora; family Phocidae; genus Halichoerus; species Halichoerus grypus. Next base: position 81,483,821 of record NC_135712.1, read on the forward strand.
TCACTCACCGCCTTGAGACCTGACCTGAGCTGAAACCAAGAGTTGGGCACTTAACCAACTGAGCCACCCAGTGCCCTATATTATGAAGTTTTGATGGTCCAAAGGGTTCTTTAGAATGGTGAAAAGTGACACAAGCAATAGACAAAATCTTTATCCAAAGATGGATTAGTTTATAGTTAAATGATAGGTTATAAAATACAAAATCCATGCCCGTTAAAGAAAATTAAAATAATATATAAATATAACATGGGAAGTGAAAGCCCTGGAAACCCCTGCCATACTGCTACATATGTGGGGAGTAAGGTCTGAAAGCTCATACACAAATTATAAATATAAAAATAATGATTATGGATCTGTAACTTTGTTTTTAACCTTGGATTTCTTTCTGTATTAGTATTCAAAGTGTGGTTCAATATCATAGTTAGAATATATTTTTTATTTTAAAACTTTAATCATGGAGGGTGCCTGGGTGGCTCAGTCGTTACGCGTCTGCCTTCGGCTCAGGTCATGATTCCAGGGTCCTGGGATCGAGCCCCGCATCGGGCTCCCTGCTTGGCGGGAAGCCTGCTTCTCCCTCTTCCACTCCCCCTGCTTGTGTTCCTGCTCTCGCTGTCTCTCTTTGTCAAATAAATAAATGAAATCTTAAAAAAAAAAACAAAAAACAAACTTTAATCGTGGAAAAATTTCAAACAAATAAAACTAAAGAGAAAAGTATAATGAACCCCTGTCATCCACCTTCAACAATTATTGACACAAGGCCAACTTTGTTTCGTTTAGTCCCCTTTGTTTCCTTTCCTTCCCTGCCACTGATTACTGTAAAGCAAATCCTAGGCATATTTCAGTGTGCGTCTCTGAAAGTTTCGGATTCTCTGTTTTTCTGAACCTCAAATTGTTATTATACCTTAAAAGGTAGTTTTAGAAAATATTTTTGGTTAGAATTTTAAGACTAGATTGGATCTTGGTAAATAAATTACTTAAGCTTGATACCTGTGTATATCTTGATAGTGTGCTAGGTGTTTCGTTATTAATATTTCTCACAACAGTATTGCTAGGTATCTATTGTCTCCATTTTATATATCAGCAAACTGAAGTTTAGAAGTAATTTGAGGTTACAGAGCTAAACAGTGGCTCTGTATGGAGAATGTAGGCTATAAAACACCTGTGTTTCTATTTTGCCACATATCTATTATGTTTGTTTATTGGTAATTTTTGCACATGAGAAATCTTTTTATGCACAAAGCATTTTCTCTCTGGCTTTTCATTTTCCTAGCCTGAAAGTGTTTATCATATGGTGATAGGCAATTTTCCTTCTGTTTTAGATTAACAAGTGGTGGAATAACCTAAGTGATGGCCAGCGGACTGTGACAGGTTTGTGTTAGCTTACACGTTTTAGCCATTCAAGGGAAGAGAAATCAAACCAAAAGGTACAGTATGTCACAGTCAATGGCTTTTGTACCCTGCTCACCAGTGGTTTAGAAGACAGAGTCTCTGTACCTTCAGGCTAATGTAATAGTATAAAAAGTAGTGTGGCATAAAGGTGTACATGATGCTGTGGGTCACTTATTTTCTAATTTTGATCTAGTATGTTACTGATTGATCAAATAATCTTTGTTGTAGAATCCTAGCTTGTGAAATAGGTTATGAGTAATTATTACTTATCCTATTAAAGAAATTAAAGGGGACATTGATTAAGTACCTTCTTTATGCAGAATGCTTTATACACATTCTCTCCCTACCTCACAGGGTTGCTTACCGGGTAGTTATCTCCCTTTTTACCAATAAGGAAACTGGCTTTCAGAGAAGGAACTTTTCAAAGGTCACACTGCTAGTAAGTAGTAGAGCTAAGTTTCAAAACCCAGGTCTGTCTCATTCTAAAGCTAATTTTCTCTTTCCTGCACCGTGCTGTTTTTAAAGTCTTCATTTATTAAATAAATGTAAGCATGCCATGCATGTCACCATGATAATTTAATTTTTGTTCTTTGTAAATTTTTATGGAAAGATAAATCTGGCTCTTCACGGTAACGTACATTATCTTATGGACTTAGTTATTTGAGAAATTTGGGGAAATGGATTTGAAAGTTTAACAGTTGTGCAGATAGGAAAAAAAATCTTTTAGGGAAATAATAGCAAAATAATGCTTTTTCTTTTCTTTTTTTTTTTTTTAAAGATTTTATTTATTTATTTGACAGAGACACAGAGCAGGAACACAAGCAGGGGGAGTGGGAGGGGGAGAAACAGGCTTCCCGTGGAGCAGGGAGCCCGATGTGGGGCTCGATCCCAGGACCCTGGGATCATGACCTGAGCCGAAGGCAGACGCTTAACGACTGAGCCACCCAGGCGCCCCCAAAATACTGCTTTTTCTTAAATATGGTTGGACTTAATGGTACTCTTAATTTTCTTTACCTACCTAAGAGGATGTCTAAGAGTCCTTCAGGCTCTTTCCTTTGTCTGGAAGGTTTACTTTTTCTGTCTCCTTGTTGGAACCTGAACTGGTCTTCAAGCTTATGGTTTGGACATTGCTTCCTGCAGGAAGTGTTACCAGACCAAAGTGAGTCTGTTCCTTGGTGAACTGTAGACAGAGACTACACCAGGTGGAGTTGCCTCACAATTATCTTTATTTGTACAAATAAGGAGACCGTGGGGAATTATTTCCAAATCCATGACTCTCTGAACAGGGGTAAGCAGGCTCCTTTTATCAGGGCTTGGGATGAATATTCAGAAGGATAAAAGATTTTAATATTATAATGAAGCAGAGGTAACAGGCACTTGCTGATTCATCTGCACAGTCTTCCTCCTCAAATGTTTCTTTTCCTGTTACAGCAAGCAGTTCATTAGTTTCTAAAAGATGAAAGTGACAGGCAGAAGCTTCTGGGAGTTTCCTGAGTTCAGTGGGTCAGGGGGTCTTGCCAATAACAGAAGTGCTTTAATTTTTCTGAACTCATTGCACTTTTTAATCATTTATTTTTTAAGATTTTATTTATTTTAGGGGCACCTGGGTGGCTCAGTTGGTTAAGCATCTGCCTTCAGCTCAGGTCGTGATCCCAGGGTCCTGGGTCCTGGGATCGGCCTGCATCTGGCTCCCTGCTCACTGGGGAGCCTGCTTCTCCCTCTCCCGCTCCCCCTGCTTGTGCTCTCTCATTCTCTCTCTCTCTCAAATAAAGAAATAAATAAAATCTTAAAAAAAAAGATTTTATTTTAGAGAGAGAGTGTGCATGCATGAGCAGAGGGAGGAGCAGAGGGAAAGGGAGAGAATCCTTAAGCAGACTCCCCGATGAGTGCGGACCCCTCCCTCCACGTGGGGCTTGATCCCAGGACCCCAAGATCATGACCTGAGCTGAAATCAAGAGTTGGACACTTAACCAACTGAACCATCCAGGTGGCCAACACTTTAATTTATAACACAACCTGCCTTATGTAATTGTACATGTAGCATCCTTGAGGACAATGAGAGTTTTCATTTTGTTATAGCAACTAGCACGTGTCTTGCACACACTAAAGGCACTTGATTAAAATCTGTTAAGTGAATGAATATTGAATGAGCTCTTGAATCAAAGGATTGAGATTTTTCAAAGGTATATTGCCGTACTGTAGAATTGATTAGTCAGTAAGGTCTTAATAAGTATGATACCTTCAAAGATAGCTCTGTAATAGCACATCTGTTTTCACTGATATTAATGGGGGGGTTTTGGTTTGCTTGTTTTCTCAAAGTAACCAAAATTAACATTATTTCCTTAGGATAGCAAAGTTTTGATTTCCTTTGATATTTTCGAAGTATCTCATAATTAGTTGATACCTAGTGTTCTTTGAAGATGGTAAAGATTTTATGCCATTAAATATTTGAAGAAACTTGGGATCAGAATTTAAAACATTGCTCATGCCAGTAAATAGCTTATTCATAGAAGTTGGTATTTGGAGACCACTGAAAATCCGAATTCTTTCCCCTAACCTTTTGCTTTTATCTTAGTCAAATCAGGTTATTTGGCACGTAGGGACAGATGTTTTGATCTAACTAGCAGCTTGAGTGTAAGGTGCTTTGAACCACAGAAACATGAACAGTCATGCTAAATCCTTATTATGAGGTTAGCTAAGTGCTGCTAAAGGCTGAGGAGATGCTGTCCCTGGGAATCACTTTCTCAAAGGTACTAGAGAACTGGCCTTGATCTTTTTTTTTTCCCCCCTCTTTGGTTGGTTTGGGGATTTTTTTTTTTCTGGTATTAATCTTAATTATTAACAGAAATATCTCCCCAAACTTCACATTGCTTTGAAAAAATGTTTTTATATGTTCACTTGGTATTTGTGGGAGCATCTGGTAGCATTTTTCAAGTTAGATTTGTGCCTGGTGCTTTTATATTTCAGCTAGTCTCCTGTTCTGTTGCTTTGATCTGCAAGGGTTTTAAGGCTGCACTGGAGGTCCGTAGGCAGCCCCCAAGGAGAGTATTTCCCCTACCTTTGTAGCTTCCAGGTATGCCTGTGAGATACCTGCCAGGTTTTTCTATTAGCTCAGCAGAATGCTGACTTGACTATTTTGGGAGTCAGGTAAAGCTGAGAGAGAAGAACCTGCTAAAATATTGTATCTGAAGGAGGGGATAGGGAGTAGGAGGATGGGAAGAGAAATCTCAAGAAAACATTGCCCCGTTTTTCTACTAGTCCATATCTATTGTCAGCTCCAAAGTTAGTCACCACTATACCCTAGGGCCTTGCCCCTTTTGTTCCAACCTCTAACGTTTATTTTTTATTAGTCTCTATACTCAAAGTGGGGCTTGAACTCACGACCCCGACGTCAAGAGTTGCATGCTCTACCCGCTGAGCCTGCCAGGTGCCCCTAGTTTCAATTTTCTTTCCCCTTATACCTTTCAAAGATTTTGAGCTACACCTCCTAGACTAAGGTCTGCTTTCCTGTTCCTGAAGTTTCTGGTAAGGCAATGCTCACTGGATCTAGCTAATCTTGACCTTTTAATTTGTTGCTGATTTTCCTGAAATTCTTGGCTTCTCAGTTTTCAGACAAGTTATTTCTGGGTAAAGAAAAAACTAATGTTTGAGTGCCAGTTAGGTTTCAAGTGCTAGGGTAGGTACTTTACATACATACTGTTACCCTTATTATCAATCTTAATTGTAAGAGCCCTGCTAGTGGTATTCTGATTGTTCAGGTGGGGTAACTGAGGGAGGTTAAATAACTTGTCTGAGCTCACATAGCTAGAAAGAGTAGAGATGGGGAACAAACTTTTTTTTTTCCCAAGCTCAGTTCTTAATTTAAATAATATACATATTATTATATCCTTTCACGTTCTACTATAGCAGATCACCATTAAATTACCTTTCTGGTGAACCACACTGCCTGCTCCCAACCCAGGTATCTGGGTGTTTATTGACAGCCCAAATTGTAGTGACTTGTCCCAAGACAGCAGGCTGGCACTCAGGAATGAAAGGGAGCCCTTTTTGTCTACTTAGGTTAGTCTTTGTCATTGTAAAATGAATAAATGTGCATTGTAACAGGTTAAAATAGTGTTAAAGAATACGTAAAGTGAAAAATCTCTGTAACTTCCAGTTCTGCAGTTTCTGTCCCCATAATAACCACTGCCTTTTTAGTTACACTTGTGTGTTTATATATAGGCATTTATACTTCTTTGTACCTTGATTTTTTTTTTTAATTCTGTTAATATTTTAGAGGACATTGTATCATTACAAGTAAGTCTATTACATATCAGATGTATGTTTTTCACAAACTGAGCACATCCATGTAATTAGCACCCAGATCAAGAAATAGAAATTACCAGCACCCTGGGCTCAGAATATTCTTTTTGATAGCATTATAGTAGTTCATGCCAATGAATACTATGTAGCAAGTCTTCTCTTTTTTTTTTAAATTTTTTTATTGTTATGTTAATCCCCATACATTACATCATTAGTTTTAGATATAGTGTTCCATGATTCATTGTTTGTGCACAATGAACATGCTCCATGCAGAACGTGCCCTCCTCAATACCCATCACCAGGCTAACCCATCCTCCCACCCCCCTCCCCTCTAGAACCCTCAGTTTGTTTTTCAGAGTCCATCGTCTCTCATGGTTCTTCTCCCCCTCCGATTTCCCCCCCTTCATTCTTCCCCTCCTGCTACATTCTTCTTCTTTTTTTCTTTCTTAACATATATTGCATTATTTGTTTCAGAGGTACAGATCTGAGATTCAACAGTCTTGCACAATTCACAGCGCTTACCAGAGCACATACCCTCCCCAGTGTCCATCACCCAGTCACCCCATCCCTCCCACCCCACCCCCCACTCCAGCAACCCTCAGTTTGTTTTCTGAGATTAAGAATTCCTCATATCAGTGAGGTCATATGATACATGTCTTTCTCTGTTTGACTTACTTCGCTCAGCATAATACCCTCCAGTTCCATCCACGTCGTTGCAAATGGCAAGATCTCATTCCTTTTGATGGCTGCATGCAAGTCTTCTCTTAATAGATACTTAGGTTGGTTTTAGTCTTCTATAAATAATACTGCAGTGAATATCCTTACATAGAGATATTTGCACCCTTTTGCAAGCATATTTTTAGCATGAGTTACTGGAAATAGACTTGCTGGGTCAAAGAGTATGTACATTTAAAATTTTATATGTTGTCAGGTTGTCTTAAAATAAGTTGTATACCAATTCAAACATCCTTTAAGTCATTTAAGTCATTTATTTTCTAAAAGTTGCTCACAGGGGAGGTTGCATATTCTCATCTACAAGGAAGGTTACAAACTAACCTTCTGTGATTAGTTTGTAAAGGTTTTTGTCTACTGTGAATATGCCCCATTCTTTCCATCTACCCTTACCAGTTTCTAACTATCTGCATCCCAGTTGGAGGATTTAAGGTGGATGGTCTTTCTGGATTTCCTAATTCCAGGAAGCTGTGGGACCAGTCCTTAACTAGTTTTGTTGATATTGCCCAGGAAGAGAAATTGTAGTCACTGTATGAGGCCAACACTGTATGATGATCCCTGTGCCTATAGTTCTGGTTCCCAGGGAACCTGAGGTAGGGACCACTTGAGCTCAGTTCTTTGGTTGTCACGGATGTATATACTGGTCAGGTTCTGGACTGGCCAGGTCTAGTTTCCTTCAGGTAGAGAAGCTGTGGAGGTATGAGCTGGCCTACTGCATCAGCAGAGGGGATCCTGTACTTAGCTACTGGACTACAGGTGGGATAGTGGGTCCTTTTCAGAAGAAGAGAAAAAGAGGTTGTACTACCTTCCTTGGGCTAAGGAGGAAAATGGACTGAGATTACTGAACCAAGCAGTGATTCCTAAGTTGGTGTATATTTCTTTTAATCAAGATATTATTCACATATCTTAAAATTTGCCATTTAAAAGTATGCAGTTCAGTGGTTTTTGTTGTATTCACAGGGTTGTGCAACTATCCTCATCTAATCCCAGAACATTTTCTTTATCCCAGAAAGAAACTCCATACCTGTTAACAGCCACTCCCCATTCCCCTCCTCCCCTCAGCCCTCAGCAGCCTGTTATCTATTTTCTTTCTTTATGGATTTGCCTGTTCTGGACATTTCATATAAATGGAATCACCTGTGTTGCATTAGTGTCATGTTTTCAGGGTTCGCCTATGTTGTGGCATGTATCAGTATCTCCTTTCTTTTTATGGTCAAATAATATTCCATTATATGGGTATATCACATTTTGTTTCCTCATCTGTTGATGGACATTTGAGTTATTTCCATTTTTTGGCTATTCTAATGCAGTGGATTTTTTTGTATACATTTTCATGTAGACATGTTTTCATTTCTTTTGCTAATATATACCTCGAGTGGAAACGTTGGGTCATATGGTACTCTTGTTTAACTTTTTAAAATTGTGGTAAAAACATAAATGTACCATGTTAGCCATTTTTAAATTTACAGTTCAGTAGTGTTAAGTATGTTTACATTGTTATGAAACATCTGTAGAATTCTCTTTTGTCTTGTAAAACTGAAACTCTACGCACAATTTTGACTTTTCCACTCCCCCTCAGCCCCTAGTAACCACCATGCCACTTTATTTCTGTAAATTTGACTATATACCTCATTTAAGTGGAATCAAACAGCACTTATCTTTTTTGACTGGCTTATTTCACTTAGCATAATGTCCTCAAGGTTCATCCATGTTGTAGCATGTGATAAGATTTCCTTTTTAAGGCTAAATAATTTATTCCATTGTGTGTATATACCACATTTGTTCATGCATTCATTCATTGATAGACACATTTGAGTTGCTTCTACCTCTTGGCTATTGTGAATAGTGCTGCTATGAACGTGGATGTGCAAATATCTCTGAGATCCTGCTTTCAGTTCTTTTGGATATAAACCCAGAAGTGGGATTGCTGGATTAAAATTATTTTTAATTTTTTGAGGAATTTCCATACTGTTTTCCGCAGTGGTTGTACCATTTTATTTTATTTTTAGAGATTTTATTTTTAAGTAATCTCTACATCCAACGTGGGGCTCGAACTTACAACCCTGACATCAAGAGTCACATGCTCTGCTGACAGCCAGGCGCCCTGTGGTTGCACATTTTACAGTCCTTCCAGCAGTGCACAAGAGTTCTAATTTCTCCACATCCTTGGCAGCACTTGTTATTTCCTTCTCTGTTTTTTTTTGATAGTAGCTATCCTAATGGGTGTGTGGTGACACATTGTGGTTCTGATTTGCATTTCTGTGATGGTTAGTGATGTTGCACATCTCTTCATATGCTTGTTGGCCATTTGACTATCATCTTTGGATAAATGTCTATTCCAGTCCTTTGCTTATTTTAATCAGGTTATTTGACTTTTTTGTTGATTGTAGGAGTTTTTTTTTAATATATTCTAGATATTAACCTTTATGAAACAAATGATTTGCAGATATTTTCTCTCATTCTGTAGATTGCCTTTTCACTGTGTTGATTGTGTACTTTGGACAAAAGTTTGTTGTGGGTTTTTTTTTGGTTTTTGGTTTAATTTTTTTTCCAGAGAAAGTGGGGTGGGGCGGGGGCAGTCACAGAGGGAGAGAGAGAATCCCAAGCAGGCTCCATGCTCAGCGAGGAGCCTCAAATCTCAATACCGTGAGATCATGACCTGAGCCAAAATCAAGAGTCGGACACTCAACCACCCGAGCCACTGAGGTGTCCCTGACAAAAGTTTTTAGGTTTGATGTCCCATTTATCTGTTTTTGCTTATGTGTTTTTGCTTTTGGTGTCCTATCGAAGAAATCGTTGCCAAGTTCAGTGTTACGAGGCTTTTCCCCTGTTTTCTTCTAAGAGTTAAGTTCTTGTGTTCACATTTAGGTCTTTAATCCATTTTTAGTTAGTTTTCGTATATGGTATAAGAATCCAAGTTCTTTGTAAGTTTTCAAACTGGGAATAGTGAGTCTTCCCAGTTTATTAATATGGAGTATTACATTGGTTATATGTTGAACCAGTTTTGCATTCTTGAGATAAATTCCACTTGTTTATTATTTATAATTCTTCTTATGTACTGCTAGGTTTGGTTTGTTAGTATTTCCTGAAGGTTTTTCCATCTGTGTTCATAAGGAACTATTACATTGACTATCATATGTTGAATCAATTTTGCAATCTTGGGATAAATTGTACTTGGTCATGGTTTGTAATTCTTTATATGCTGCTGGATTTGGTTTGCTAGTATTAGGAATTTTTCTATCCATGTTCATAAAAGATATTGGTAGTTTTCTTGTGATGTCTTTGGTTTTGATACCAAGGTAATATTGGCAGCATAGAATGAGTTGGGAAATGTTTTTTCCTCTTCTCTTTTTTGGAAGCATTTGAAAAGGATTGGTGTTAATTCTCATTTATCTTTGCTAGAATTTGCCAGTTGTAATAAATTGAATAGTGTCCCCATAAAATTCATGTCCATCCAGAAATTCAGTGTTATTTTATTTGAAATAGGGTCTTTGCAGATGTAAATGGTTACAGTGAGATCGTACTAAATTAAGATGGGCCCTAAATCCAATTGTTTGTGTCCTTATAACAAGAGAAGACAAGACATACAGAAAAGAAGGTCATGTGGGGCGCCTGTTAAGTGCCTGCCTTTGGCTCAGGTCATGGTCCCAGGGTCCTGGGATTGAGCCCTGCATCAGGCTCCCTGCTCCGCGGGAGGCCTGCTTCTCCCTCTCCCACTCCCCCTGCTTGTGTTCCCTCTCTTGCTGTGTCTCTCTCGGTCAAATAAATAAATACAATCTTTAAAAAAAAAAGGTCATGTGAAGAGATGGAGGCAGAGATTGGAGTGATGCATCAGTAAGCTAAATAATGCCAAGAATAGCCAAGAGCCACCAGAAGCTAGGAAGAAGGAAGAAAGGAGTCTTCCCTAGAGTCTTCAGAAAGAAGTTTGGCCTAGCAACAACTTGATTGCAGACTTCAAGCCTCCAGAACTTTAAGAGAATACATTTCTCTGGTTTTAAGTCACCAAGTGTGTGATAATTTATTATAGCAGCCCTAGGGAAGTAATAAACCAGTAAAGCCATCTAGCCCTGGGCTTTTCTTTGTGAGAAGTTTCTTTTAATTATAAATTCAATCTCTATTTCTTATAGGCCCATTCAGACTTTCTATTTCTTGAGGAGTTTCAGTAGTTTGTGTCTTTCTAGGAATTTGTCAATTTCATCTACGTTCTCCTTTGTTGGTATACAGTTAGTTGTTCATAGTATTCTCTTATAATCCTTTTTATTTCCGTAAGCTCAGTAGTAACATTCTGCTTTCATTCCTAATTTTAGTAACTTGAGGTGTTTTTTTTTTCTTTGTCACACTCCCTAAAGGTTTGTCAATTTTGTTGGTCATTTCAAATAACCAACTTTTGGTTTCATTGATTTTTTTTTTTTTTTTTAATCTATTCCTTCATCCAAACATTTTGCTTGCTTTGTGTTTGCTTTTTTTTTTTATTTTTCTAGTTTCTTAAGGTGGAAGGTTAGATTATTGATTTGAAATCTTTATTCTTTTTTAATGCAACATTCACAGCACTACTTTTGCTGTACTCTATAAGTTTTAGTATTGTTTTAGCAGCTTGGGTTGTCATAACAAAATGCCATAGTCTGAGTGGCTTAAACAACAGAAAATTATTTTCTCAAAATTTGGGAGGGTAGAACTCCAAGATCAAGGTGCCATCATGGTTGGATTCTGGTGAGAACTCTCTTCTCTCTTCTGCCACCTTCTTGCTGTGTCTTATGGCAGGGGGGAGAGAGCAAGAGCAAGCTCTTTGGTATCTCTCTTATATGGAAACTGATCCCATCATGGGGGCCCCCACCCTCATGACCTCATCTAAATCTAATTACCTCCCAAAGACTCCATCCCCCAAAACCATCACATTAGGGCTTAAATATATGAATCTTAGTGGAACATAATCCAGTTATATTTTTGTTTTCATTCATTTCAAAGTACTTTCTAATTTCCCACTTGATTTCTTATTTGGCCTACTGGTTATTTAGGAGTGTGTTAATTTCCACATATTTATGACTTCTCCCAATGTATTACTGATTTGTAATTTCATTCTGTTGTGGTCAGAGAACATACTTTGTATAATTTTAGTGTTTTAAAATTTTTTGAGATTTGCTTTGTGGCTGAACATATGGTCTCTCCTGGATACTATTGCATGTGCGTTTGAAAAGAATATATTATTTGTGTTTTTTCTTAAGATTTTGTTTTTTTAAAAGATTTTATTTATTCACTTGAGAGAGAGAGAGAGAGGAAGTACAAGTTGGGGGAGAGGCAGACTCCCCGCCCAACACAGGGCTTTATCCCAGGACCCAGAAATCATGACCTGAGCTGAAGGCAGATGCTTAACCAGCTGAGCCACGAAGGTGCCACTTAAGATTTGATTTTTGAGTAATCTCCACACCCAACGTGGCACTCAAACCCACAAACCCAAGATCAAGAGTCACATGCTCTACTGACTGAGCCAGCCGGGTGGCCCAAGAATGTATTGTCTTGTTGTTGAGTGTTTTGTTTTTTTTTAAGTAGGCTTCCCGCCCAGTGTGGAGTCCAGCACGGGGCTTGAACTTACCATCCTGAGATCAAGACCTGAGCTGAGATCAAGGGTCAGATGCTTAAGCGAGTGAGCCATGCAGGCGCCCCTGTTGAGTGTTTTATAGATGTCTGTCAGGCCTAGTTGGTTTATAGTGTTGTTCAAGTCTTGTTTCCTTGCTGATCATCTACTCTGTTATTGCAAATAAGGTATTGAAGTCTCCAACTATTATTGTTGAACTGTTTATTTCTCCCTTTAGTTCAATTTTTGCTTTATATATTTTGGGATTCTATTGTTAGGAGCATGTATGTTTATAATAGCTGTATTGATATATCAAGATGTTATATCTTTTATCATTATATAATGTCCTTCTTTGTGTCTAGTAACAAATATTGTCTTAAAGTCTATTTTTTCTTGTTATGCTTATGGTGTACAAGATCCCAGCAATATATTGAGGTTTTATAAGCTCCTGTGGACATCTCATTCCTCAGCTTTTCCTTTTAAGATTTTTGGTCTCTTGTTTACTCCAAATATTATCCACCACCTTAGGCAGCCATGAACTTAAAACACCTGCCTGTAATTATTTTTGACAAATGCCCCCTGGGAAAAGGAATTTTGCACTTGAGGTTCCAGTCAGGTCAAATATAGACAGCCTTGCAAATGGGGTCTTGCAGGGAACTATTATTCCCTCCCTATTATCAAATAGGTCAGATGATAACAATTCTTTGGGAATGAGGCTTTGAAAGAGTTCCAGCTCCCTGTGCTCCCTCTCATGGTTGTGAGGCTGCATGGGAAATGTGGATTGTTTTCATAGCTTTTAGCTTCAACTTGTAGCTGGAAAGTAAGGGATGGGACCAGGGCAAGTTAAAATGCCCAAAATTTGCTGTTCCTATTGAAATTCACCATTTTTCTTTTAAAGATTTTATTTATTTATTTGACAGAGAGAGAGCACAAGTAGGCAGAGCGGCAGGCAGAGGGAGAGGGAGAAGCAGGCTTCCCGCCGAGCAGGGAGCCTGATGCGGGGCTCGATCCCAGGACCCTGGGATCATGACCTGAGCTGAAGGCAGACGCTTAACGACTGAGCCACCCAGGCGCCCCGAAATTCACCATTTTTCTTAAATGCTGAGTTGCTGCAAGCTTTTAACTAGTTTCCAGAGTTCTGAAAAAGTTGATTCTGACAGTTTTGGTCAATTTTTTCATTGCCTTTGAAGGAGAGAATTTTTCAAGGTCCTTACTTCGTTATTCTCACTATTGTAATCCATTGCATCCCTTTTGGTAAAGGTAGGTGTTGAGGCAACAGCAGACTTTCCAAATCAGCAGTGTCAAGCCTGTCCAAGTTTACTGAGTCAGGAGGAGGTAACACTTCTAAGTGGAGAAACAAGCAAAGACCTTAAGCAGTTCTACCTCTCAAAGGAAGAGGAGGAGGAGGGAACCATGATTTGAGTTTCTGCATACTAGGTGCATGTAGTATTTTGTTTAAGCCTCACTACAACTTTTATAAGATATGGAAGTATTATCTTCATTTTACAAATGAGGTAACTAAAGTGAAGGGGATGAAATGCTGCAGACCACAAAGCTACTAAGTGGCATACCTAGGATTCAGACCAGAAAAGGCCATTCTCTACTTTATTTCTCATTTTTAGGTTTTCATTGTGTGACTGCTGCATTTAATTGTGCTTTCTCATTTAATCAGCACTCAGCTCTTAAAGGGCGGTTTTATTACCCCTATTTTACAGAAGAGGAAACTGAGGCTGAGGGGTTAGGCTTCTTGCCTGGGTTCTAGTGTAGGACAGAGTCAGTTCTGCTGGGCTCCTTTACCCATACGGTTAGACAATGTGCAGTGCTGCTTCCAACCCAGGATTACCACATATCCTCTCCTGTTCACTGGCTGCTGGGGACCAACCATGCATGCTGTTTCCTAGATAAGGAGCCCTTTGTCTTGTCTGAAGTCTTAGAGTGACCAAGGTCAAAAGTAATCCTGTTGGCTTTCCATGTCTTTGTGTATAGTAGAAAGAGCCCTAGATTAGGAATTCTGGCTTGGCCACTGAATTTGGCTCTGAAAATTTGTATCTCAGTTTTCTCATCTATAATTTTTGAAAAATGGGATATGTGTGGAGGAAAATAACTGCATTTTACTTTTATAATTTCTTTTTAATTTGTGAGTGTATTACAGTGATTTGTGTGTATAATTTGGGTACGTATGTTCAGTTGTTCACTGACGGGATTCTTAACCATAGATCACAGGTCTCTGAAGTGAGGGGTTTAACTACAATGTGTTCCAGTGCCAATATTCTGTCATGATTCACCAAAAAAGGCCTCTTACAATTTGGTTGAAAACTTGATGATGTTAACTCTTTGGTTACTGTTAACCTTGATATCTTTGGTTATCTTACCCTTTTTCAAGTCTTTTCCCTAGTTGTAATCTCTTCAGCCAGAGACACTCTCTACTTCTGTGCAGTGCTGTGGTGCTTGCAATTTCCAGAAGTGTATGCTGTATGTCGCTGGTTTCAGAAAGTAGCCTGCGGAACCCATAGGGTAGTTGTTGCCATTTTCCAGCCTAGCAGGCAGGCTCAGAGGCCCCATCTTGCTTTCCTTGCGTTGTACCGCACTTGGAGCGAACTGTATAGCCTTGATTATCTTTGTGATCATGGAAGCCTGGGGCCAGACCATTCTTGGGTCTTCTTTATGCCAAGATACCAGTCACCATGTCCAGACCTCAGAGAATTCTCTGGGTAATAAAGATGTGTAACTCTTCTAAAAAGAAACTAAGAAAACCCGAGCAACACTAATCACTGCTCACTTCCTTAGGATAAACCCTCTGAGATCCGTTCCTCCATCTGAGGAGGCTCCACCCTTCCTTTGCCCACCCTCCCTGCCCAGGGTTTCAGACTCCTCATTGGGAGGTATACATGGTACTCTTACTTGCCTTGCTTGTGATCTCTTTTCCTCATCCTTTAATGAATACTGTTCTCCTCACCATCTTTGAAAGTGTTTTGACACACCACCAGTTGTAAGATGCATCCTGATTACAGATATTAAAATGGAGAAAATGTCTTAGAATCTCTGAAAAATGGTAGGTAGCTTCCTTCCTTGCCTAACGCCGAAATGGGAGAGCAAACACTGCAGAGACTAGTAATGCCAAAGTATAGCTGAGAGCCTTACAGAGTGAGCAAATATAGAAGCCAAAGGTAACTCCAAGATGTAGCAGCCGGTGGGGATTATTCAATAAATATCTTCTAAAATAGATCTTCTTACCAGAATGTTGCTGGAATTAGTGCTTACCGTCATTGAAGAAGCTGAAAGGGCTAATTGCCTATTGCTGAAAGAAACTGGAGGAATGAATGTTTAAATTCCTTTAATTCAAGTAGATGAGTGCCTACTACATGGGCAAGGAGTCATGGTACCTTAAAATTAATGTTTTTAAAGTTTGTAGTTTTTAAGAAAAACTTAATTTTTCACGAAAATGTGACTGAGTAGTTAATTCTATCATTAAATAATAAACCTACTCAATTTAGTGGTAGTTCTAGCAACATCAGTTCTTGCAGAAAAATGAAACAGTCACCCAATTCCCACATGAAAACAGTTTCAAAAGCAGTTGGAAAATTCTTACAGGTTATTCCTGACTTCTTACCTAACAAGTATTTTTCTCAGACAAGTGGATCTTCATTTACCCAGATGATACATAGATGTTTCCATAAGTTTAAGAAGTATATTATTCCCTGTGGAAAAAGAAGCATATTATATAATATAGCTTTTCTGGTCTTGGCCAAAGAACCCAATTCTGTACATTACTTGTCTCTGGCTTGACCATTTTCAAACAATAAGTATAGATCTGATCATTGTTTATTGAGAAGAGTAAATTGTTCCATAGAAGTAAAATATGGATCTAAGTGAAGGAAGTCAGCTTCTAGAGCATTTGCAGTTTCCCAGGAATTTTCTGACTGTACCAGTGCATATAGTTTGATACTTACTTTCTTTTAAAGATTTTATTTATTCGAGAGAGAGAGAATGAGAGAGCATGAGAGGGGAGAGGGTCAGAGGGAGAAGCCGACTCCCCACTGAGCAGGGAGCCCAACACAGGACTCGATCCCGGGACTCCAGGATCATGACCTAAGCCAAAGGCAGATGGTTAACCAACTGAGCCACCTAGGTGCCCCTAGTTTGATACTTAAAAACATTGATTTCACTTACTTTCCTTAACTTGCCCTCCCTCACCCCCCTCCCCAGTGTATAATAGTCGTAAATAATTGTGGTAGAAAATCTTATTCAGGTGGACTTTCAATCAGACTTTCTTTGTTCCTGTTTTTAACCTCCCTAAATTATATATCTTTATTTTGTAGGTATCATAGCGGCAAATGTTTTTGTATTCTGTTTATGGAGAGTACCTTCTCTACAGCGGACAATGATCAGATATTTCACATCTAACCCAGCCTCAAGTAAGTCTACTTATGACTTTATTTTGATGTAGAGGTAATATGAAAGAAATATGCTTTGTTATTGAAATGCTATAAAAAGGATGAGTTACTTGTCAACAATTATAAGCAAAATCCAGAAGATAGACCGTAAGCTCCTTGAGGAAAGGGACCTCATCTCTCTTAGTCTTATGTCCCAGGTACTTAAAATGTGCCTTGCACATAGTAGATATGTTGACCATGTTGACCCAAGATCCATGATCACTACAAGTTTACTCTTGGAGGATACTGTTATATACAACTTCATATCTGTAATTGAAATAATTTACTAATTCTTTTTTCTAAGTAACTTTTGCCATAAGGACAAGTTGCTTTCATTGAACTGAGAATTTTTATTGGTTGCTTACTAAGTAGAAGAAATTTAAGAGAATTTTTCACCACCTTGAAAAACACTATGGTAAACCATCTTATTTAAACTTTTTAATTTGCTCTTTTTGTTTCCTATTTTTAGTTTTTTGTAATAGTAATGAAAAAAATCTAAAAAATCTAAAACAGATCATTTTTAGATCATGGCTGTGTGTCCTATGATTACCAGACTGTTTTTCTTTCTCTTGTAGAGGTCCTTTGTTCTCCAATGTTGCTGTCAACATTCAGTCATTTCTCCTTGTTTCACATGGCTGCAAATATGTATGTTTTGTGGAGCTTCTCCTCCAGCATAGTGAACATTCTGGGCCAGGAGCAGTTCATGGCAGTTTACTTATCTGCAGGTAATAAGCTTTAATCTGGGGATCTTTCAGAGTATAAACACTTTCACCTATCTGGAGAAGGAAGGAAGGGAATGATTATAGCCATATTCTACACATGAAGATTGTAATAGAGAATTGTACAAACTGTCTATAGAGAAGGATACCACAGACCGATGGGGTTATCTTTTCTGCTTCTCATTTTGCTGGTTTCTTCTTAGATTATTTAGTATGTTTAGTTTTAAATCAGGATAGACAGGAGTTAAGGTTTAGTGTAGAATTTAAGAATGTCATTTTTATCTCATTAGGCTTTGGTTTCTTTAGCTCAGGTCCACCATTTTATAAATAGGTGCTTCCCAGACTTCCTGGCTGTCTCAATCATCTGGATCTTTGTTAAATAACCTTAAGCTCATTTACCACAGTGTGTTCAGTTTCCAGAAAGCTTTAGATCAGAACTTTGTAATAAGATTGTCAAGGATGAGTTTTTATTTTATCTTTGCTGCAAGCATATATCTTAGTCTGGAATCACTCCAGTCGGTCCTGGAGATAACATCATTTCCTTATTTCAAGTAGGAAATGGTAGTAGTGGATTCCAGGTTCCTAGATGCTACTGAACTGGCAAGTGGTCAGTTAAATTTTACCTCTGTGTTTGCAGAATGTACTTAATTAAAAACCACACAGCATAAAAATTCATTTCTGAAATCCCTTTTTTAAAAAATTTTTTTTTTAATTTAGTTTATTTTTTTAATAATCTCTATACCCAATATGCAGCTTGAACTCACAACCCTGAGATCAAGAGTCACATGCTCTCCCAGCTGAGCCAGCCAGGCGCCCCTAAAAATCCCTTCATTTAAAAACAGTATATTTGGGGGCACCTGGGTGGCTCAGTCATTAAGTGTCTGCCTTCGGCTCAGGTCATGATCCCAGGGTCCTGGGATCGAGCCCCGCATCAGGTTCCTTGCTCGGCGGGAAGCCTGCTTCTCCCTCTCCCACTCCTCTTGCTTGTGTTCCCTCTCTCGCTGTCTCTCTGTCAAATAAATAAAATCTTTAAAAAATAATAATAATAAAAATAAAAATAAAAAAACAGTATATTGGGGCACCGGGGTGGCTCAATTGGTTAAGCGCCTGCCTTCAGCTTAGGTCATGATTCCGGAGTCCTGGGATCAAGCCCTGTGGCAGGGAGTCTCCTTCCCTCCCTCTCCCTCTGCTTCCCTCCCTCCCCTCTGTGCCTCCCCCCGCCCATGCTCTCTCCCCGACTCATGCACTCTCACAAATAAATAAAATCTTTTAAAAAATAAAATAAATAAAATAAAATACAGTATATCTGGGAATCATACTGTAGTGTGAAAAAAAGCACTTGAGAGCCTGAAGTCAGAAGACCTAGTTTTTTTAGATCCTATTTCTGCTACTCGCTGTGTGATGTTGCAGAAAAGACTATACACCTCTCTGAGGATAATGATACTCTCTCATGACAAGGGGTTGTAGAAAGGATTAAATAGAAGCGTCTACCACAAGGCCCAGAATGGGTGCTGATTTTAATCAGTTTTAATTAAATATCCATGCATCTGGTCCCTCAAAACTAGAAACTGAGCAACATCTTTGGCCTGTGACAGAAGTGTGTAGTTCTTTCCCCAAGCACTAGTTGTATTGTTGTAGGTACAAACGGGTCTTTTTCAGGTGCCATTAATTCCTGCTCTCTAGGAAGTTGTTTTTAAAAATGAGCCATATTCAGCTTAGATAACATTGGAGCCAAAGGGACTTGTAAAAGATCATCTAGTCTAGATCTGCAGCAGAGTCACTTGGCAAGCTGAGTAAAATATAGATTCCCTGGTCCCACTCCAGAGAATCTGATTTTAGTGTTTGGAGTGTAGCCCAGAGGATTCCCAGACAGTTGGTGGGTTTGGAACTAGTCTCTTTCATGTTATAGATGAGAAAAATGAGAACTGAGAAGTAAAGTGAATGACCTTATGTCATTAAGTAAGTTGTACAGTTGGTCAAACTTTTTCTTACAAATATCTGAAGTGATAGTTAGGTATTCATGCCGGCACCTTGTACTGACCCAGGCAGAAGTCTGACACTGTTAGTCTCTGTGGGGTGGAGATCAGAAATGGAAACCATTTTTATACTTCACTAAAATTATCAAAATGTGACTTATTTCCCAGGTGTTATTTCCAATTTTGTCAGTTATGTATGTAAAGTCGCCACAGGAAGATATGGACCATCGCTTGGTGCAGTAAGTATTTCTAATGTAAATTTTCTTAATTTAGTTTTTAACTTCATTTTGACATAATTTTAGGCTTACAGAAAAGTTGCATAATTATTACAATGACTTCTATATACCCTTTACCCTACTGTTAAGTACAGAACCACAGTAAAATTATCAAAGCCAGGAAATTAACATTTGAAACAATACTACTAACTAATCTGTATCTAATTTAGAATTCATACATTTGTACAGCCTTGTAAACTTCAGGCTATAGCTTTTAACTGTTGGTCATTTATATATACTTACTGGAAAAGTACAAATCAAGAGTAGTCAGAACAGTTGGGTGTCCAATCCCCAAAACCAGAGAGCCTAATCTAGCATTGGAAAATTGAAAATAATTACAGATTTGATTCTGGTACTATATCCTTCTGTTTAGTCACTATTTGAGTGTCTGCTACGCAGATTAGACTAGTAGGCACAGTACTAGAGACTGGGGATACAGCCAGTGAGCAAGATGATCATAATTCCTGTCTTTAGGCATTATGTTCTGGATGCTTAAAAACAAAAATACAAAAAACAAAAAAGCGCAAATGTGTTTTTTGAGTTTAATGGCAGATTTCTAGGCACATAGAAATCTTTGCATAACATTTCTTTAAAGACTACACATTCATTTTGTACATATTTAAGTGCAAATCACTTAAATGCATTCATATAGGGGATTTCATATTTAAAGAAACTTCTTGAAGGTTCATTTTTAGAAAAAGAATTCTTAGGTAATCATCCCATAATGTGTGTGTTCCTCAGATTTGTGTGTACTTAATTTCTCAGTGAGACCTATATCTTCTCCTATCACCTACTTGATTTCTTAAGCACCCCTTTTTCCCTGCATGGAATGTTTTATATATAAAATTTGGTGCTGGTATAATTTACATATTTCAAATCCTATCCTTTGCCTCAGTCACCAACTAAGCATCTGTTATGTGAAGGCAGTGAAGACCACTGGGGTGAATCATAAATGGACTCTGACTTTGGTTGGGGAAAAAACATTATACACATACATAATACACACCAAAAGGGCTGAGTGATCTCTAGAGGAGTTTGGGTGTCCTAAGAGTGAGGAGACATTTCTCATTAACTGAGGGGATCTGGGAGGGCTTTTTTTTTTTTTTTTTTTTTTTTTAAGATTTATTTATTTACTTTGGAAAAAGAGCAAGGTGGGGGGAGGGGGAGAATCCTCAAGCAGACTTTTTAGTGAGTGCAAAGCCCGATACGGGCTTAATCCCACAACCCCAAGATCATGACTTGAGCTGAAATCAAGAGTCGGGTGCCCAACTAACTCAGCTACCCAGGTGCCCCGGGAGGGCATTTTGATGTGCCTTCAGACAAGTATTATTCTCATTTTACAGATAAGAAACTGAAGTCCAAGGTGAAAAGAGTGTGGCATATGATATTTGGAATTAGACTGGTTTGAATTCCAGCTCTGTCACTTACTTGTGATTTCTAGAACATATATTACTGAACCTCTTTGAACTTCAGCTTCTCTATATAAAATGGGGATAACACCTCTCTTTTGGATCTTCAGTACATGTGTTTAGAATGCTTAGCATAATAAGGAGCATGTACTAAGAATTGTGGAGTTCCTGTTAGTCATCAAAATTCTGTAGAGCCATGTCAGGATAAAATTATTGTCCCCAGGAATAATGGCATTTTTAATGAGAAAGCTGGAAAAAAAATACTATTGACAAAGTTTTGTTTTGTCAATTAACATATTGGCACTAGGGAGCAAGAATACTGACTGGATTTTGGTAAGGGTTTTGTTTAGCTAGAGCTCTGTGTGTTCTGAATCTCACTTAAAAATTGTTTTTTAGTAGTTATTGGTAGGAAGCTTTTCTCTAGTGTGCTTTTCAAAAGTTTATTGTCTGTGAAATGTGACCCTTAATCTTGAGATGGCAAAGATCAATAAAATGTTCGTTGTAGGAAACAGCATTTGTTAAAATTTTAGAGGAATTTTTTTTAGTTGATGTTATAGCTTATCATAGGCCAAATTTGCTCACCAACGTTATGATAACTTACTGTAACTTCATTGATTAAAGTATCACTGATTTAATCTGTATATAAAGTGAATTCTTTGCTAAATTAGGAAAGTATCTTTAGTCTCTTCCTACAGGGTTGCAAGTAAAATAAAATGGTCACTAGAACAGATTCATTTGGAATTCCATTTTGATTTGTTTATAGTGTTTGGAGTGTATCTCTGTATAACTTTCTTAGTGGCTGCTCTAGGTATTGCAACATATATACATGACTATGTACACACACACACACACACACACACACACACACACATCACTTATCACAGTGTGCTGGTGGTGGTTGAGTGAAGTAAACCTTACCTCCATTTTCATCCCTGTATCTTCCTCAAATTATAATTGCCTTAAATATTTCCTCTGCGTACATTTAGAATATTGGCCACTGTTGTTATTATATGTGCTTCAACCACTAAGCATCATTTAGAAAATTCCAAGGGAGGAGAAAACTACTGTATTTATGCATAATTTTTACTTTTTCCATTGTTCTTCTGCCCTGATGTTTCAAGATTTCTTCCATCTATCATTTTCTTTTTATTGAAGGAATTTCCTTTAGCCATTCTTTTAGGTAGGTCTGCTAGTGATAAATTCTCTTAGGTTTTTCTTTGAGAATGTCTGCCCCTTCATTTCTGAAGGATATTTTCACTGGATAAAAAATTCCAGGCTGACATTTCTTTTGGCACACGAAAAATATTGTGCCACTTCTTTTTGGCCTCCATAGTCTCTGAAGAGAAATCCTTTGTTGTTCAAATAGCTTTTTGCCTATAGGTAAGGTGTTGCTGATCTCTTTGAAGATTTTTTTCTTTGTCTTGAGTTTTCAGAAGTTTGACCCTGTCTTGTTATGGATATCTTTGTGTTGATCTTGTTTGGGGTTTGCTTAGCTTCTTGAATCTAGAGTTTGTCTTTTGGAAATTTTCAGCCATTACTATTTCAAATACTTTTTCATCCTCACTCTTCCTCCCTCCTCTGGAACTCTGACGACATGATGTTAGATCACTTATAATTTCATGGGTCCCTGAAATTTGGTTAATTTTTTTCGGTCTTGTCTTTCTGTTGTCCAGACTGGGTAATTGCTATTCTGTTTCAAGTTCACTAATTATTTTCTTTGTCCTTTCCATTCTGCCTTGGCCCATTTATTGAGTGTTTTTATTTAGGGTACTATATTTTTCAGTTCTAAAGTTTACATTGTTCATGGCGTCTTCTGTTTCTTTGAGCTTTTCTATTTCTGTGCTATTTTTCACTCATTTCAAGCATGTTTGTAATTGCTCATTAAAGCATTTTTGTAATTGCTGTTTAAAAATGTTTGTCAGACAGGGCGCCTGAGTGGCTCAGTCGGTTGGGCAGCTGACTCTTGTTTTGGCTCAGGTCATGATCTCATGGGATGGGATCAAGCCCCGAGTGGCTCTGCGCTCAGCGAGGAGTCTGCTTGAGATCCTCTTCCTTTGCCCCCCCCGCCCCCGCTTGCACGCTCGCATGCTCTCTCTCTCTCTCTCTCAAATAAAATCTTAAAAAAGAACAAAATGTTTGTCAGACAATATCTGTATCATCTTGTTGGGGTCTATTGTCTTTTCTCATTCAACTTGAGATTTTTCTGGTTCTTGGTATGGTGAGTGATTTTTAAATGAAACCTGAACATTGGATATTATGAGACTTTGAATCTTATTTAAATCTACTGTTTATCAGGCTGCCCCCTGACACTGCTCTGATGAGGGGAAGGGATGTGTTGACCATTAGTGTCTGTTGAGGTGGAAGTAGTCCAGGTTTCCTACTCAGCCTCCTTTGACACCTGGGGGACAGGGCTCTTGTTACTAAAGGGCAGGACTGGGAGTTCTGGGAGTTCAGTCTCCTTGTAGACCTCTCCTGGCTGGGAGGAACAGGGCCTTGTTACTGCTGCCCACATGACTTCCACTCACACTACCCTGTCGACAGTATTAGGATGCCGGGTTGCAGTCTGCAAGGGTAGAAGTCTAGGCTCTCCCCTCAGCCTTTGTTGATGGGGATTGGGCCGCAGCTAGTTCTTTTGTTTGGCTGGTGTAGAGTGGTTATTATCTAAAAGTTGATTGTCTTGCTAGGCTACCCTTTCTTGGTCCTTTGGCTACAGAGAGCATTTTAGGGTGTGGGGATGGACCCATTTTGTCTCAGTTCTTTGATGTTTCCAGGTGATGAGGTTCTCCAGAGCCAAGTCTGAGTTATGTGAGGCCAAAAGAAAACCCACGGGACTCACCACTGTGTCATTCCTTGGATCCCAGGGTTCCTTGCTGGTCTGCTTTCTTCTCTCAGCCTTTTAGAGTCTTCTTATTTTGTTTTACATGTTTGTTTTACATGTAATGCCAGGGTTTTTAGCTGTACTCACTAGCTTGTGGAAACACAAAGCCCCTTAGAGCAAATTCATTTAAAATTCATCGTGCAAAAAAAGTCACACATGTGAACAATTATGTTATGAAGATTATATGGATAAAGAATTGTTTATGAAAATTTACTTATGAAACAAAAAATTATATGCACATCTTAATTGCAAGTACATAATCAGTGTATGTTTTACATTTAAGTCTGTGTTTCACTTTGAAAAGAACTGCAAAAGACTCTTGAACCACAGTCACCAGTTTTTAACATTTTGCCACATTTCACTACCATTTTCCCTATATATACATACTATTTTTTCTGAACTGTTTGCAAGTAGTTGCATATATCATGCCCTTTTACCCCTAAATACTTCAGTGTATATTTCTAAGAATATGAATATTCTTGTATCTTTCCACAGTTCAGTTATCAAATTCAGGAAATTCAGTATTGATACAATACTTTAACTTCATTTATAGAACATATTCCAGTCTTTGTCAGTTGTCCCAATAATGTCTAGTAGCTATTTTTTCCCCCTCTAAGATCATGTATTGCATTTAGTGGTTATGTCTCTCTGGTCTTCTAAAAGCTGGAACATTTCCTTCCGCAGCCCTTTTTTTTTTTTTTAATTGAAGTATAATTGACATAACATACTAGTTTCAGTGTACAACATAATGATTTGATATTTGTATATATTGCAAAATGATCACCACAGTAATTCTAGTTAACATAGTTAAGAGTAAGTCTGTTACCATTTATAGTTACACATATTTTTCCTTGCCATAAGAACTTTTAACATCTGTTCTCTCAGTAACTTTCACATATGCAGCACAGTAGTATTAACTGTGGTTGCCATGCTGTACATTACATCCCCATGACTTACCTGTTTTATAATTGGAAGTTTGTACCTTTTGACCCCCTTCACCCATTTTGGCTCTCCACATCCCAGACTCTGGCAGCCACCAGTCTGTTCTCTCCATACATGAGCTTGCTTTTTGTTTTTTTTAAGATTCCATACATAAGTGAAATCATACGGTATTTTTCTTTCTCTGGCTTATTTCACTTAACATAATGCCCTTAAGGTCAATCCATGTTGTCACAAATGGCAAGGTTTCCTTCCTTCCTTCATGATTTTGTTATTTTAGAGCGTGCACGAGCAAGGGGAGGGGCAAAGCAGAGGGAGAGGGAGAGAATCCCAAGCAGATTCCATGCTAAGCCCAGAGCCCAGCACAGGGCTCAATCTCAAAACCCTGAGATCATGACCCAAGCTGAAATCATGAGTCAGACGCCCAACTGACCAAGCTACCCAGGCACCCCAAGATTTCCTTCTTTTTAATGGTTGAATAATACTTGTGTGTGTGTGTGTGTGTGTGTGTGTGTACACACCACGTTTTCTTCATCGATGGACACTTAGGTTGTTTCCCTATCTTAGCTATTGTAAATAACTCTAGTATGAACATGGGGATGCATATACCTTTTTGAGTTAGTGTCTCTGGATAAATACCCAGAAGTGGAGTTATTGGATCGTATGAAAATTCTGTTTTTAATTTTTTTTAACATTTTTTTAACGATTTAATTAATAATTTATTGAGACAGTGCACGAGCGAGGGGAGGAGCAAAGGGAGAGAGAGAGAGAGAGAGAGAGAGAATCTTAAGCAGACTCTGCTAAGCACGGAGCCCATAATGGGCTTGATCTCCAGACCCTGAGATCATGACCTGAGCTGAAATCAAGAGTCAGATGACCAACTGACTGAGTCACCCAGGTGCCCTTCTGTTTTTAATTTTTTGAGGAACTTCCATGCTGTTTTCCATAGTGGTTGCACCAATTTACAGTCCCATCAGTGGTGCATGAGGTTTCCTTTTTCTCCACATCCTTGTCAACACTTACTATTTTCTTTTTGATAATAGCCATTCTAACAAGTGTGAGGTGATACCTCATTGTGATTTTGATTTGCATTTCCCTGATAATTAGTGATATTGAGCACCTTTTCATGTGTCTGCTGACCATCTAAATGTCGTCTTTGGAAAAATGTCTGCAGATCTGCCCTTTTTAAATTGGATCGTGTTTTTTTGCTATTGAGTTACATGAATTCTTTATTTCAGAAATTAATCCCTTACCAGATATAATTTGCAAATATTTTCTCCCATTTGGAAGGTTCCCTTTCCATTTTGTTGATAGTTTCCTTTGCTGTACAGAAGGTTTTGGGTTTGTTGTAGTCCTACTTGTTGCTTTTGGTCAGCCTTTTTTTTTTTTTTCCCCCATGTCATTAACAGTTTTGAACAATACAGGTCAGTTATTTAATAGAATGTCCATCAGTTGGGTTTGTCTGTTTCCTCATGATGAGATGCTGATGGTGTGTTTTTTGGTTGGAATGCTACACGAGTGGTGTTATGCCCTCGGGTACCACAACTGGAGACACATAATGCCCATTTGCCCCTTATTGTCCATTTATTGACTGGTTGTTATCCAGCTTCTCTACTGTAAAGTTACTGTTTACCTTTTAAAATTAATGTGTAATTTGTGAGAAGGTGCTTTTGGGATTTATGTAAGTATCAGGATCTCATTTGTCAACCTCCTCACCCCCCTTAAATAGCATCCATTGATTATTCTGGCTTGAATCAGTTTTTGCTCTGATGGTTGTTAAAAGAGTGAAGATGTACATCTCATTAGCTTTTCCTAATGTTAACATCTTCTATAACCATAACTTACCAAACTAAAAAATTAACATTGGTAAAGCATTGTTAAACTGCAGACTATATTTGGATTTCCAATTTTCCCACGATGTTCTTTTTTTTTGTTCCAGGATACTACATTGCATTTAATTATCATGTCTTTTTAGTATCCTCCAGTCTGTGATGGTTTCTCGGTCTTTCCTTGTCTTTCATGACCTTGATACTTTTGAAGAATAGTGGGAATATATTTTGTAGAATGTCCCTCATGGAAGTTTTATTATTATTTATTATATTTATTTTTTATTTTTTTAAAGACTTTTAAGTAATCTCTACACCTAACATGGGGCTTGAACTCAACCCTAAGATTGAGTCACATGCTCTACCAACTGAGTGAGCCAGGTGCCCCAGAGTTGTATTATTTTTAATAAGTGACTAGAACTGAGAACTTTGGCAGAAGAAGAGTGAAGTTAAAGCGCCGGCCTCCTTTGCTCTCTCCTTGGCCTCCAGCTGCACTCAGCTTCTTTGCATTTTTCCCCCTCACTGTACTCTCTGATCTCCAGGCTTGGTTCAAGCTGGTTTTCTGCCTGGAACACTCTTCTCATCTCCTCCCCTTCTAAAGATTGGCCAATGGCTGGTAACCCTTCCATGCAAAATTTGATGTCACTTACGACCCCTGAGCTTACATCAGCTCTCCCTTCCACGTGCTGCCATAGTATGCCCTTCTTCCCCATCATAGCTGATCATATTTTGTTTTTACTTCTGCCCCTCTGTAAGCTCCATTAAGGAAGGGACTGCTGGTTTTGTTACCCTCTCTACCCCCACCATCTAACATAGTGCCTGATACAAAGTAGGCCTCAAGTATTTGGATGAATGATTATTGTGAGATTTAATGTGAACTAGGGATTATGATCTAATTTTTCAAGTATTCTACCATTTAGAGGAAGTGGGAACATGTCTAACATTAAGAGTTTAGTTAAATTAGCATTATTTATCCAGAAGATATTTCATAGCCATTATACATTTAAGTTATGAATATTATATAGCAACCTGGAAAAACACATGATTTAAAAAAAATACAGCCATTATAATTTCAACTACAACAAGAATTTCAACTATAACAAGAAATGGTTGACTTATTGATCATAAGCTTGTGACATTTAGGGTTTTGTTTTTGTTTTTTGTTTTTGTTTTTAAAGTAAACTCTAGGCCCAACCTGGGGCTTGAACTCACAACCCTGAGATCAAGAGTTGCATGCTTTACTGACTGAGCCAGCCCCAGGCACCCTGACATTTAGATTTTTATTCTCTAATATGAGGTTGTTGGGAGAAGTGCTTCTCAGGCAGGCAGATGCATGTGTGTCCCTGGGAGGATGCTGTGATGGGTGGGTCATGCAGAGCCACGGGATAGACATGGCATGCTTTCCTGGAGCAGAACATTTGCTCAAAGGTTTTAAAGAAAATGGTTAGTTTTATTATGAAGTAGGGTGCAAATTTCATGTGATTTTTTTTTTTTTTTTTTTTTTTTTTTAAGATAAAGTATTGTACTTGGAAGAAGTTCATGCATGTGGGTTTCTTTGGGCAAATTCATGTCACACTCTGGGTGAAGTGGCTTTGTGGAAATTTAAGAATTTCTTTTTAGTCATTAAATGAAACCCTGAAGTTCATTAAGCACTCACATGCTGGTGGTTGTACATCTCGTTCTGTCCAGATGGTTACCGTGCAGTGGACTTGCAGCCCCTTTGCCTGATATTTTCTATGTTAATAACTGAAAGCTTTTAAGCTTTGTGCTCACCCTAGAAATGTGTGGCTTATAAATTTTGTGGAAAAAGCACTACTGTAGTCACTGCACAGTTGCACATTGAGAGTTTCACGTGTTCGCGTGTGTTCATTTGCAGTCAGGCGCGATCATGACCGTGCTTGCTGCTGTCTGCACGAAGATCCCGGAAGGGAGGCTCGCCATTATCTTCCTTCCAATGTTCACATTCACAGCAGGGAATGTGAGTATGTTTATGAAGTGAAGTACTGGGGACAGTAGTGATATTTTTACATTAACTGAATTCTTGCCCTTAAATTAGAAATGTCAATGCTGGAGGAATCAAAGTTGTACCAGTTCTGTTCTCTTTTGCTGGCTTTCAGGCCCTAAAAGCCATTATTGCCATGGATACAGCAGGAATGGTCCTGGGATGGAAATTTTTTGATCATGCAGCACATCTTGGGGGAGCGCTCTTTGGAATGTAAGTTTGAGCATAACTGATTGCTACGCTGCCTTCTTGGGTCCTCTCCCCCCGCCCACCTTAGGAAGGCAGAGCAAGGCCGTTAACTCTGGGATGGGAACAGGGGTAGTGGGGGGGGGGGGGTGGCGAGAAAACTTGCACATGGTTGGCTTTGGCCTGGCCCAGTTTCACCACGTGAGGTGGAAGGGGAAGAATAGCAGTCCTGCCCCAGCCTCAGTCATTTGTAGAGATGCTGTGCCTTTACCCTACCGTTCACCTCCGCTCACCCCAACTCGGGAGCTGTCAGGGTTCCTGGCCCCTATTGGGATACTGTTCCCCACCCGTAGTGTGCACTGCCCTCTCCTTTCCCTGCTCTCAGGCCTCCTGTCTCCTGCCACCACTCACCTCCCACCTCCCTGTCACCAGTGCTGGGCAGACACAGAGTGGACACTCTGCCTGGGACAAGTGTCCAGGTGTGTGCTATCTGAATAAATAGAGGCTGGGGATCATAAACCAGTGTTGACCACTTACTGGGCATCTGTTAGGTGGCAGGCTTTGAGCTAGTGGTTTCCATTCTACTCTTATTACTTCAATTTTACTGATGGGGAAACAGGCTCAGAAGTGATCTTCCCCAGGTCAGACAGCTAGGCGCAGAGCAAAGATTTAAACCCAGATCCAAAGTCCTTCCCACCTCCATCACACCATATTGAGTACAATAGCATAGTGTTCACAAGATCTTCTGTTTGTGCATCACACAATGGAATTTTGCCTAAAACATAGTAGCGCTGGGGCGACTCTGTCACAACTTCCTCAGGACTCCTGGAGCCTGTCTGACCATGAGAGTCCCTTCAGCAGAGTCATTGTCTATATGATGTACTGGATCCCCTGTTGGACTATCTTTTCCTGCATAAATGTTGCTTTTTGTGGCACTTACTTGGTTTTTACTTTGTTTCATGACAATGGAAAACTGAAGTTTTTTAATTAAAAAAAAGAAGAAAAATCTATTCTAAGTGGAGCAGTTTTGCCCAGTAGGCGGTGAAACTAAATGCCATTATGCCATTTATAATTTTCAGTGATGATTAAAGAATCGCATATGTGAGTTCTGGCTTTAACAGCAGCACATTATAAATAGTAGAAACTGACCTGATATTACAGTGTGAGAAACATAAAGACTTAGGAAAAAGGGTTCTGTTTTATGAACTCTAAATGTATCTCTCTGGATCCTCCCATGGCTACTTAAAGGATCTTCTCCCCAGCAGGTTTTTATTCTTCTGAACTATAATTAGATGACCTTTTCCATTCTGAAAATAATTGGATCAAATGTATTTTAAAGTACAGGATCTGAAAGGCAAAGGAATCCTTTGTCTTTGCTGTTTCTAATTTCAACTCCTTTCATTTACTCGATCTCAGTCATATCCAAAATTCATCTTTTCCAACATCTTTAATTCAATTAATAAAGCTAAAGATTTAGAAATCGGTACTGATGGTCAAGATTCCATTAGTGTCCTCCTGCATATTTCCTTGACTCTGTGTCCCTCACCTTGTACTTTTGCAATAGTAATCACTAACATAATATTGAATATTTGCTGTGTGCCCAAGCTAAGAACTGATTTAATACTCTTAGATCCTGTGAGGTATTCCATTTTACAGAAAAGAAACTGCTTTATTTTATTTTATTGTTTCAAAGACTTTATTTATTTGGCAGAGAGAGACACAGCGAGAGAGGGAACACAAGCAGGGGGAGTGGGAGAGGGAGAAGCAGGCTTCCCGCTGAGTAGGGAGCCTGATGCGGGGCCCGATCCCAGGACCCTGAGATCATGACCTGAGCCAAAGGCAGACGCTCAACGACTGAGCCACCCAGGCGCCCCAGAAACTGCTTTAAAGAAGGGAACTATTGGAAGTCACACAGCTAGTCCTTGCAGAGCTGAGTTTCAGAGTGAGCACTGGGCTGTGCAGCTGCTGCAAAACAAACCAAAAACACCACATCAAAACTTAGAAATTGGTCACTTTAAAGTGTCTTCCTAATTTTAATTTAGCCAAATGACCAATTATATTTGAACTTCCAAGTATAATCAGAACAGTTTACCTGTAATATTAAAGTATTTGACTCTCTGCTTGAAATAAGAGGGTTACAAAGATTTGGGAAGGCACTTTATAAATGGAGAGCTCCTGACAAGTGATTCATTTCTTGCAAGAGTTTTACAATTGCATTTGAATCTTAGGTGATCCTTTTTCTCTTGTTCTGAGTTCACCATAAAATTTGACTAAGCCCAAAAGAATTTTGTAACATGCTTTTTAATTTGCATGTTTTTTTAATGTCTTTTTCCTTTCTGTAAATTTATTATTTTTCAACATTTTAATGGTGACTAGTTTCATGACCATTTAAAAACTATGGTGAATGTTAAGATTCAAGTACTTTAAAAAAGATTCAATACTTTATAATAAACATTCAGAACATGAAAATTGAAACATTAAACTGATATTTTGATACTAATCTAAGCCATTTATTTATTATTATTTTTAAATAGTTTTATTTATTTATTTATTTGACAGCACAAGCAGGCAGAGCAGCGGGCAGAGGGAGAGGGAGAAGCAGGCTTCCCGCCGAGCAGGGAGCCCGATGCGGGACTCGATCCTAGGCCCTGGGATCATGACCGAACCAAGGGCAGCCTCTTAACCCAACTGAGCCACCCAGGCGCCCCAAATCTAAGCCATTTAAATAGAGCATTTTTTCAGTTAGGTGTCTGGGGAGATGCAAAGATTAACACAGTCTGGTCTCTGCCTCAGGGAACATGAAATCTGTTTGGGCAAACCAGGGCAAAAATAAAGGTTTCAGTCATAGCAGCTTTCAATAACAGCCATTCCAAATCAACCCCACCTCCTCCAGGAAGCCCTCCCAGCTTTCCCCCAGCCCGGGAGAGGAGGTGGTAGAGGTGCCCCTGAGTTCTGCTAAGACTGTGCCTCCCTCAGGTAGAGCTTCTGGGCTTGTAGTACCTAGGCCTATGGGCTTCTAAAGGCAGGCCCTGCTCATTGGTCACTCAGCTGTGTGTTCCTCAACTTAGATGCTCACGAGGTGCTGCAGTGGTGGTGAGGGCACAGCTTTCAGAGTCAGACTTCGGTCCTGGTGTCCTTTCTGGTGATCCCTAGTTGTGCAGCTTTGGGCAGGGTAAATTACTAAGCCTCTCGGTGCTTCAGCTTCCTCAGCTCATTGCTTCAGGCTGCTTTTAGGCAGTTTTAAACAGCAGAATGGGGATTGGAACTCTATTTTATTTTAAAAGATGGGCAGAATTTGGATCAGCAGATGACCCTTTGTGTAGCAGGTGGAAGATGAGGAGAAGCATTTAAACTATTGAAGCCCATTAGGGTGCCTGGGTGGCTCAGTCGGTTAAGCGTCTGCCTTCGGCCCAGGTCCTGATCCCAGGGTCCTGGGATTGAACCCCGTGTGCTCAGTGGGGAGTCTGCTTCTCCCTCTGCCCCTCCCTCTACTTGTGCTCTCTCATGCTCTCTCAAATAAAATCTTTTTAAAAAAAAGCTATTGAAGCCATCATTAGTGACCTCGAATGCTGACATTTTTTTTTTTTTTAAGATTTTATTTATTCATTTGAGACACAGAGATAGAGAGCATGAGCAGGGAGAGAGGCAGAGGGAGAGGGAGAGGCAGGCTCCCAGCCGAGCCAGGAGCCCAATGCGGGGCTCGATCCCAGGACCCTGGGATCATGACCTGAGCCGAAGGCAGACGCCCAACCATCTGAGCCACCCAGGTGCCCCGAATGCTGACATTTCTTACATTTAATGTAGTAAAGAGAGACCAGGCTTAGAATCTGTCTGACCTTCAGGTGAGTCCTTGACCGACCACTTAGAAGCTGTTAGTCCCTGAGCAAATTTTCTCTGAGACTTGGTTTCCTCGTGTCTTAATGGGGAGGGAGTTGATGCTTAATTGCAGTGGTGAATCAACAGTAGTGTGTGCCGTACATAGTCCGTCCCACTTCGGCCTTTCACATACTCCATATTAAAGGTGAATCATTGATCTACATCAAATAAATTAATCAGCTATTTAATAAGATAGTAAATGACCATGGCATTCAATTTTTTAAATGTCAACTTGGTATCTTCATGGTACTTAACATTTGTGTGTCATACTGTTTGAATGTTGAACCTGGTTTGTTTTTCTTTTCCCCAGATGGTATATTACTTACGGTCATGAACTCATTTGGAAGAACAGGGAGCCTCTAGTGAAAATTTGGCATGAAATGAGGACTAACAGCCCCAAAAAAGGAGGCGGCTCTAAGTAAAACTGGGATTGGATGAGACTGGTGCGTGTGGCCCCTGCTGCCTGGAGAGCCCCAGGAACACGTCGGCCCTGGAGCGACCACATCTTTGCTCCTACCTGGAAGACACCCGGCATCTAGCTTTCCCAGTATTTTAAACTCTGTCCCCAGTACATGTCTTATTAGAAAGTGAATTATGACAAAGTTGTGAAATAAAGGTTTCTATCTCTAGTTTGTATACAGAGGGCGTGTATCCCTTCTGAAGAGCACTAATGCTGCCCTGGAATCTTGTTGTTAGTTGTTATATTGGATGTAGTTGGAGCCGTGAACTCGGCGGGAGTGCACAGGGAAAGACCTGAGACTCAGGGATGCTTGTTTTTGTACTTTGGCCTTCTTCCATCTCTGCTTACCCACCTACCCCTTTCTTCGGTTGGCTGGCAGGTAAAAAAAAAAAAAAAAAAAAAGGTGTCTTCTGTCTGGCGTGAACTGAAATAACAGCTGTAGTATTTTCTAAATTTTCCCAAGAAAGGTAATGTTTTCCGGCAGTGAGTGGCATATACAAAAAGCTATTTTTAGGCTTTGCTTTCTAGATTAAAATTGTAGCTTGTAGCTAATTTAAGAGTTAGAAGGAAATATCTTGGATAAATTCAGACTTGAATCTGAGCCTAATTGCATCTTATATTTGAAAACGTACATTCTTTGAAGCATCATGCTGAACTAGACAGTGGTCATCGGAACAGCTTCCCTGTAGAATTCTTGTTTGCCCTCATGATTGAAAATTATTTCCAAGAAATGCATGTTGAGAACTTAATAGTATTTGTTGAGATGATTTATAGGAGAGTTTCAGTGTTCGGTGGCCTCAAGAGGTAATGCTGGTTCTTGCACCTGGAGAGGAATGCAGCCATCTGTCTTGGAGGGGGTCGGGCTTCATGGAAAGGAGCGAGTTGTGCCTACCTCACAGTGCTGAGCTGAATGACAGCATGTCCCCGCACGTAGGAATTGTCTAGGATTTGACGGTTCTTCATATTCTTTTTCCCCAGATCTTCTCTAGTGTGAAATACCAGTTATTCTTACCAGGCAGAGAGGATTCTATCCTAGACTAATGTCACTTCCAGGAGAGAGGTGTTTTGTTTGTATTGTTTTTTAACCTAGCCCTTATCTTGCTGGTAAGGAACCAGGGTGGTTGTGTGTGGGAACTGCTGTGCTTTGACATTTTTGAATATATTAAGCTAACAACCCCGTGATACACAGATGAGGCAAGAAGCATTTCTCAGAGATGGGATGGGAGGCTGAGATCACATAGACATTCCGTATGGAGTCCAAAATGAAATTTATGTCTTGCTGTGGGCAGACTAGGAACGCAGGCCAGGAGGACATGTTTTCCTGCTTTGTGATGGTTAGGGAGGGAGCATTTAGAAGGTCAAGTCCCCAAATCACTTCTCCGTCCATAACATCCCTCAGTGCTGGCACCTTTGAACAGGCAAGTGCCATTCTCCCCGTGAGAGGCCTTGTGAAGGTTCAGAGCCCAGCCCTGGAAGCACGAGCCTTACCGTCTGTAGCTGTGGCAGTTGTCCCTACTCTTTGCCCACTAGGGTGTTTTCTCACTGTGGCTTTTCTGCTGACACTTGAGCCCCCCAAGGCCATGGTCTGCCCGGCTCGTGTGTCTCTCGGCCTGTGCCGTCTCTACCGGCCTGTTCAGTGTGGTGCCCCCAGGAATGCAGCGGTCTCCTCTCGCTCCACCTCCCTTGGCTTCAGTTATCTTCATGAGGATGGCTTCTGAGCTCTGGGCCCGTGGACTGTCTCTGTCCTCAGTACGTGCATCTACTGCAGGCCAGGTATGGCTTCAGGTGCCGGGACCCCACTGCATAGGCACCTCAACTGTCACTTCTAGCTTAAGGAGTGACCTCACCAGCTGGAAGCCACAAACTTGGGAGCCATTCTAGATTTCTTTCTCATTTCTAGAATCCAGTGCCCCTACCATTCCCCGCGCCTGCGCCTTAGTTCAGCCCTTTGTCTCTGACCTGGACTGTTGAGACTATTCTCCAGCTGGTCTCTAAAATTTCCTTGTGTGTCTTCATACGGCCACAGCTGAAAACACTTCAGTCATTCCCTATTGCCTTCCATGAAAAACTTTTAAATTTAGTGTGGCTCCCGAGGCTCTCCGTGATCCAGCCTCTGATGCCTTTGGCTGAACCTCCCAACCCCCTACCCTGCATTTCCACCCTGACCCAACTACTCTCCCTCATTACAGGCGCCCCCCCCACCCCCCGCCCACTTCACTTCACTTTATCCAGTTCTGTTGCGCCGACTACACTGAACCTCCTGGAGTCCCCCAGCATTATTCCAGGTGCACAGTAAGTGCTCTTTGTTGCTTAATGAATGAAGAAATAAAAAGAGCTACCTTTTTTTTTTTTTTTCTTTTTCCTGCAGGATGGAGTATTGTAGTCACCAAATGTCCCAAGTGGCTAACCCAGGGCCCTGGAGCACGGAAGTCACACAAAGTTTGCCGGGCCCAGGGAGAGCAGGTGTGTAACCTCCCAGTGTCTTCCCGGTGTGCCCCTCTCCTGCTGCCTCCTGGGCCATGGCCTGGCCAGGGCAGCTCTCTGTCACTTTGCTATGACTGGAAGCTGAGAGGGGATGGTGTGGGAGAGGAATCTGTACCCTGACTGGCCAGGGCTGCACTGCAGTTTTCTCCTCTAAGATGCAGACTGGAGACCGTCCAAGTATATGCTGGAGATGGAGCTCTGGGTAATTAATGCTGTTTCAGTAGTGTGATTAATTAGTCCTTGGTCTGCAGTGCACATTGAGGGCATGTGTCAAATACTCAGGAAGTCTTTTGAGTGTGGCCAGGGAGTTGTTTCTGATGCCCTGTCATGCATTAAACAGACTGACCTTTAGCCTGGAGGATTACCCAAACTTTGCAGTAAAAAAAGAATGCATGCACAGGAGGGGAGGGAATTTTTGTAACGCAATGGCTAAAGATTTGTCGGCAGCTTTATAACGCCAAGTCCTCTCTTGCCATGCTTTAAAATGAGGGATTTTTAGAACCCAGGGAAAGGTCAGTTGAGGGCTAATGCCAGTTCTCAATGAAAACCGGATTGGTTGTTACAAATTCAGCATCGTAAAGGCAAATAGTGACTCACTGGCTGATTCAAACACGTGTCCTCCGGAAGCATGGCCCCGGGTCTGCCCAGCGATCCTCCGCATCGCGGCACCTCCGCTCCCGGCGCGGAGCAGCCTAAGCTCAAATGCGGCAGCCCCGGCTACTCTACGAGCCCCAACACCCTGGCAGCGGCGGCCTGCGCCCACGCCGGCCCGGGACCATCAGCGACGGCATCGCTGCCAGCCGGTTCTCGCTCTCGGCGAAACCAGGTCCGATTTAGAAAATAGCATTAAAGGAACTTTGGATTAAATTATGAAACCTTCAAGCTGGACACTAGTGACTGCCTGCAGGCGTTTCCGGGGGCCCCCGCCCTCCCCCACCCACCTCCCCGCCTCCCCCCACCCACCTCCCCGCCTCTGCGCCCGCCCGCGCGCACGACCCCAGGCCAAGCCGGCCCGGCCCCGAGCCCTCCCCCTCCCCGGACGGCCTCCCCCAGGCCAGGGGGCGGCGCTGCGGCGGCGCGGGGAGGGCCGCGGGGGCGGGGACGCCGGGCGGGGGCGGTGCGGCCCGGAGCGCCGGGAGCGGAGCGGCGGGCACCGGGGGCCGGCATGGCGTGGCCCTGCATCAGCCGCCTCTGCTGCCTGGCGCGGCGCTGGAACCAGCTGGACCGCTCCGACGTGGCAGTGCCGCTGACCCTGCACAGCTACTCGGACCTCGAGAGCGAGGAGCCGGGCCCAGGCGGCGCCGCTTCCCGCAGGGGCCCGTCCCCTGCAGGCGCCCGGGACCCCGGCCGGGACGTGCCGCTCACTCAGTACCAGCGGGACTTCGGCGTGTGGACGGCGCCCGCGGGGCCCAGAGATGCTTCGCAGGGGCGCGGGTCCGGTGCGGGCGGCCGCAGGAACAAGCCCCCCGCGGCCCCTGGCCGGGGTGTCTACGTGCTCCCCATCGGCGACGCGGACTCGGCTGCGGTAACCACGTCTTACAGGTATGGGGCTTCGGGCAGGGGAGCGCGTCGAGTCGGGACCCCGTGGTAGGAGGAAACGGAAGCCGTGAACCATGAGGACCAGCTTGGTGGGGAGGGAGAAGGCACCTGGAGCCTCCATCCCACAGCACTTGGAGAGCTGTAGGTGGCCTCGGAGGTCCTCCCCTTTGGTCCCCGGGCACTGCGAGGTGTCGCCTTCGCTGTTCCCTGACCAGCCTCAGAGTGAATGAGTGAGCACCTCTGCTGCTGACAGGGAGCTCACTACCTTGCTTACAGCCCCCTCCCCTCTCCCCCTCTGGGGCAGCCCTACCAGAAAGCCCTGCCTTCAACTGAGTTAAAATCGGCTTTAACTTCCACCAGGTGGGCTAGCGAAAGGCAGGGTGCGTGCAGGCCAACTGCCAGAGCTCCCCCTGCCCCGTGCCCTCCGTGGAGGCATTGGTGGTGAGGACCAGCCGGGGCTCCCAGTGGATGGCCCCCTGGGGATCTCGCCAAGTGACTGAGCTCTACGGGTCCACCCTGCCCCCACCTTAGCTCTGGCCCTGGACAACTGAGGGCTTTCTTCTTTGTCTTATTACAAAAGTAATATAAACTCACTGTAGAAAAACTGGAAATTACAACAAATTAATTCCTTTAACCTCACCCAAACTGGTAGTTCTTTCTAATCCTTAACCCTTGAGTCCATATCCATTTGTAATTCTTATAGGTTTAGATTCTGTACACATTTTTCCATCAATTTTGGATTTTTGCATGTTACTAGATATTTTTTTTACAACACGAATTTTAGTAGATGTGCAGTGTTCTATCCTAGGGATATACATTTGTCCATATATTGATATATATGTCCAATTATTAATCTGTCATTATTGAATATTTAGGATGTTTCTAATTTGGGACCATTAAAAACACTTCTTTTGATCCAGTACTTCATTTCCAGGAGTTTTCCTTGCAAGTATCCTTGAATGTGGGGTGGGAGTTAAGGAATATAAGGTATGTTGCAACACTGTACTGCAGAAGCTGGAAACAATCCCACCGGCCTACTGATGTAGCTGGTTAATTATAGCTCTACCATAGGATGGGCTACTGGGAGGCCTACGATGTACTCATAGCGGAAGGTCTGAAGATCTTGGAGGGGTACGTGTCAAAAAAACAAAATGCAGAACAGTGTGTCTGCTGTTTGTGTTTTTAAAAGGGGGTATTGATATACACGTATCTGCTCCAATAAGCACAGATATCTCTGGATGGATGTGTGGAAACACAGGAAGCTTTGGGGAGAGGAAGGGGGTGGGGAGGGAGGGATGCTGCCGGGGTGGAAGGGCACTGACTGACTTCTCACCCTCTAAAGAACTGTTTTTTTAAACATGTACACGTGTTACCTTTAAAAAAACACATTTTTAAGGGAAAAAATAATTTCTGTGATGAGCATCTTATAGCTAGCCGTCTTTGCACGTATCAGTTTCTTTAGAAATTCTGACTTGTGGAATTAGAGCAAAAAGGTATGAACTTTCCCCCTCAGTTTTATTATTTTTAAAATCAACTGTATTAAGGTAGGATTTCCATAGAGTAATTATCAAGACATGTAGAAGGTTCCATCTCCCCAGGGCTTCCTTCATGGGTATGCAGTTTTTCAGGAACCTCACGGGGAAAGGTAGTTGCAGGATGGGTCTTGTGTCCACTGATGCGTGCTCAAGCTGGGCTGCCAAAATGCACAGGGGAACGTCAGCGGGCAGGGCCACCACCGAGCCCAGCTGGGGCCTCACCCCGCCGCGGAGGGTTCGGGCTGTTGCGAGCCGGTGGGGAGCCAACTGGAGGGGCCTGAATGGGGAGAGGTCCGCAAGGCCCGAGGGCCTGGGTGTGCGGTACCTTCAAATGACTGATGTTCAGGGCCAGGAGCAGGACCAGAGGCAGAGCCCGCGCAGAGCTAGCTTCAGCTCAGGGAAGGAAGAGCTTTCTAGTAATTCCAGTGGACTGATGATGAAGTGAGTGGCCTCCGGGGTGAGGCTGAGCTCCTCCTCACTGGTAATGTTCAAGCAAAGGCGGGGCTTTTAGAAGCGGCCCCTCACTTGTGTTGAGCAGATGGCGGCTTTGAACGTCTCGCTGGGTCCTCCCAGCTCCAATGATACTAAAAGTACAAGTTGTTATTCTCTGCTTACCAAGTACCAGAAGCCAGTCTCAGGACTTCCCATAGATTATCTCCCCAAGACCTCACCCCCTAAGATGCTGCTGCCTCTGAATCCCTTTGTTTCATTTTCTTTTTTTTTTTTTTTTTTTAGATTATTTATTTATTTGACAGAGAGAGACAGCGAGAGAGGGAACACAAGCAGGTGGAGTGGGAGAGGGAGAAGCAGGCCTCCCGCGGAGCGGGGAGCCCGATGCGGGGCTCGATCCCAGGCCCTTGGGACCATGACCTGAGCCGAAGGCAGACACTTAACCAGCTGAGCCACCCAGGCGCCCCAACCCCCTCGTTTCTTGAGCTGTGTCCTGCAGTGGTGGAAAGCTACGGCCAGGAGCTGGGACTCACTGGAGCTCTTGTTTCCTGGGGTATAAACTTGGCGGGTCACTTGGCCTCTCTGACCCTTTCCTCATCTGTAAAACAGAAAGAGCCAGAGCTTGACTCCCTGGGTCCCCACACCCCCAACTCTGGCCTAGAACCCAGGACCGCTGCTGAACTTGGCTCCGCCAGCCCCATGCCAGCTGACCTCTGGGACCCCTCACCTCCCAGCTCTAGGACTTGACGCGGGAAACTCCATTCTGACTCCTTGTAGGACGCATGTTATCTGAGCGAACTGATTGCAGAGATTCACAAAACAAAAATGAACAGATCCAGGGAACCCAAAGTCACTGGAGTCCTCGTGGCCACTCGCCAGCCCCCGCTTGTCTCGTGAAAACTGACCGGCCTCACTTGCTTGGCCAGATGGGCGCAGCGGCTCTTGCTCTCGCAGCCGGCCCGGGTCTCTCCTGAGCAGCTCCCAGAGCCTCCCCTCTGGAATTCTCTAGGTGTCATTCAGCACCTTTGGCCCAGGTTCTAGTTCCACTCACTCTAGAAGACCTCCTTCCTCAGTCACCTTTCTCTTTCCTTCCTGGGTAGGCAGGGAAGACCACTGAAGTGCCCTGCACCAAGGTTCATCCTAACCTCCTGCACGTGGGTCAGTAGCCCTTTTCATGAGGAAGCTGAGGCTCAGAGAAATGAAGGGATTTGAAGCCTTGAGGACCTAGGGCGCTCGGCATTGCCATGGGTGGCCCCTGGCCCTCGGTGGGACTGTCACCCTCAGGGTCCAGCTGAGGCCCAGGCCAGGCGGACAGGAGAGCCTGCTTGGTCAGGGGAGGTACCTGGTGTATGTGGCTTGCCCTGTGTTTTTCTTATCCTCTTTGCCAGAGCCATAAATCTGCCCTCCTCCTCTCCCTGGCAGTCACCGGGTCCTGCTGATTCTAGGTCTGAGGTTCCTTCTCCATCCCCACTGCAGTCTTCCCTCACTGGTCTCCGGCACCAGCCCTGCCCCAGGAGCGGCCAGGGGCATCGCTCTAGCTCCTGGCTCTGGTCGCTTTCTGTGCTGGGACCCCTGCGGCCACCCTGGGGTGACAGGCTTGGGCTGCCAGGCCCAAGGCTCAGCTCAGTTTGGGGACAGAAGGGCACGCCCAGGGGAGGACCTGCTTCCTCAGGAGAAACAGAATGGCAGATGGCTCAGGCAGCTGGTCCTTGGAACCTTGCAGCTTCAGAAGCACAAGTGATCTGCTCGGGCCCTGGCCCAGCTCGCCTCCTGGCACCCCCGAGTGCCGACCACAGACAGACACAGCTGCTCCCTACCCCAGCAGCCAGCCCAGTGGGGCCCAGCTGGGCTGCTCTCAAGGACAGAAGGCAGCTTTGTTGACCCCTGGGCCTGAAACCCAGCCAGGACTGTGGGTGGGAGGAGACCAGAATGGGTCCAGCCCACATGTGGGCGCTGCCCCTGGCCAGCCGGGCACTTCTCCACAGAACACTGCCTGGGCCAGGTGCTCCTAGGGACACAGGTCTCCGCCTTCCTGAGCTCACTGTCTAGCACGGGGGTTGATAGAATTAAAAGAAATAGGTCTTATTTTGTGTGCAGAATTGAGGAATTAAATCCTTGTCAAAACATGTACTCTGAGGGGCGCCTGGGTGACTCAGTCAGTTAAGCGTCCGACTCTTGATTTCAGCTCAGGTCATGATCTCAAGGTCATGGGATCGAGCCCCGAGCCCCGCCCAGCGGGGAGTTCAGCCAGGAATCTGCTTGAGATTCTCTCTCCCTCTGCCTCCTCCCCGTCTAAGAGAATACATACATAAATCTAAAAAAAAAAAAAAAAAAAAGCACTCTGAGAACACGGAGCTGGTTTGTGCCCGCCTTGGCTTTTCTGTCTAGGGAGTCAGCCGCCCCCCCACCCCTCCCCTCCCGCATCCAGGCAGGAGCGCCTGTGTGCATGGTGCCCTGCAGAAGCCAGACCGGCTTGTGGTTTGAGACAGTTACTACAATCTGTTGTTTTGTAGGAGTTCTTAAGACCAGTTATTAAAACGTAAACCTAATACCGAACCTTATTTCTCCTCAGTTGTAACCAGCACCTCCTATGGATGTAAAGGCCACCAGTGACCTGGTCTGGAAGTGACCAACCTGCACTGGTTCTGGGTGTCTCGGGCCCCTTAGAGTGGCCTGGAGACAAAATGGGGATCATCGAAGGAAGGGCTGGGACTTGGTTTCCAATGCCCAGCACGTACCAGGTGCTCACTTCTAGATCCAAAGCAGGATTTTAGCAGTGGAGATTGGCCAGGACATTCCAAGAAGCACAGGACAATGGTGGCGGCCCCTGAAGTGAGGAGGGATGACTGACCCTGAGCCAGGTGGTGACCGTGTTCTCTCTTCCAGACAGGAGTTCCAGGCCTGGACCGGAGTGAAGCCGCCGAGATCCACAAAGGCAAGAGCCACCACAGTCCTCACAACCCACAGCTCCGGATGGGACAGCAGCCCTGGGGGCGGCTTCCAGGTCAGCCTGAAGCGGGCGCCGCAGGGCCAGGGGCCGGGCTCCCGGCTGCAGAGGGTGTGGGAGCAGAGGCCCTTTTTCCAGGCTAGGGACTAGGAGTCGGGTTTTGATGATGCAAAATGGCATGAGGGCCGAGGACAGCAGCATCTGAGCACCCAGTCTTCCCTCAGCTGACAGCAGGGGGGCGGGGGGGGCATCGCGTCTCCCTAGTGCTGGCTTTCTGGCAAGCAAGGTGTCCCTTTCCCTCCTAAATCCCAATCTTACCCTTGACCGCTGAGCACTCATGATGAGCCTTCCACGTCCCTGGCATTTGTGTCAGAGAGAAGTTGGAAAGGAGGTTGGGACTGTTCAGCTTCCTGATTCCACCCAGAGGGGGCATCCGGGAGCGGAACGGAAGGTCCAGGTGCTGTATCTGACCTACTAATGCGGTGACCCCGCCCCCTGCACGTTTCCCCCACGGACCCTTCAGGTCAGCATTTTCAACTCTTGGAGGACAAAGAGGAGGAGAGGAGGCAGGAATTTTCTTCCTGGAGCTGGGGGCGGGAGGTGGTGGGGAGGGAGTGTTGAGGGAAAGGCACACTGATACGGGGCCACATTTCATTTTTCAGGCCCCTGAGGGGAGGAAGAAGTTCACCCCTAACCCATCAGCCATCTTTCAGGCTTCAGCTCCCCGGATCCTCAATGTGTGACCGGCCACAGCGGAGTCAGAACCCACTGCCACCAAGATGGGGCTGTCCTCGGCCACTCAGGGACTGGGGTGAGATCCGGGGACTGGCCCTCTGCTGTCTGAGGGGAAGGGCCGTCTTGCCGTGGGCGCCACTCCTCCCCAGCTGCCCCCCGGGCTGTGGGCCTGGCGCAGAGGGACACTGGCACCGCCCAACTCGGCTTCGGGCCTGAACCATCCTCTTGTTCCTCGACGACTGTACGGAAGGCTTCAGATCTTTTTTTAATTGCCTCTTTTGGCCACCCTTCAGTTTTTAAATCTGAAGAACTTAAGGATCAATTCTGTTGTAAACTGAATTGGTCTGTGCCGGCTGAGGAATATGGACATGACAGGTGCTTGGAAGAACCAGTAATGTCCACTTGGTGGTTTTCCCAGGCTGCATGAGAACTTTGTAACCTATGGTAACCCAAGGGACTGTCCTTGGAGACGCCTACAAATGGCCCCACGCATTCAGGTTGAAGAAATCTTGGGTTATCCCCTGCACGTGACTCATGGTGATGCTGAGTAACTAGGATGTCATTTCCAAAAGGAACAGAGTATCAATCAGGGTTTCAATTTCAAAGACATAATTTGGGGCCCAGGTGACCCTATCCTTATGTTTTAACAAAAGGCTTCGTGTGAGAAGTGCTTTAAGTACTGAATGAATGACATTGACCTTGTAGGTTTCTGAGCTCCACATTTTATTACTAATTCCAGTTTTTTCCCTTACAGTTGACGACTAGAAGGGAACACCATACACACTGGCAAAGAACTGGGAGCTTTTTTGGGACGAAGTGGCATTAGCCTCATTCCCTGAAAGACTTTAGCCCGTTCTCTACACCTAGATGACTCCCACCCTGCTCCCTCACTTACAGTGGGGCAAGCTCACTGTGAGGAGGCAGCTGTCGGCTTCAGGAA
This sequence comes from Halichoerus grypus, assembly GCF_964656455.1. Classification (NCBI taxonomy): domain Eukaryota; kingdom Metazoa; phylum Chordata; class Mammalia; order Carnivora; family Phocidae; genus Halichoerus; species Halichoerus grypus. The sequence goes on from NC_135712.1 coordinate 81,527,425, forward strand.
GCTGCCTCCTTTGCTGGTAAGTCCCAGCCCACGTGGCCACATGGCGCGAGCCTGGCCCAGTTTGCACAGCCGGCGGTCAGACATGTGAAGGACTTTCTGTCCCCGCTTAGAGATTAGAGGCACAGGCGAAGGGCAGTTTTTGGTAAGGAAACTCAAGGATTTCCCTGTGGCTCTTCCTCCCCGTCCAGCCCTCGCGCGCTGTCTGGCGAGCGTTTACCTAAGCTGTTTCCCAGCCCCTCAGATGTGGAGCGGGGCCGGTCCCTCGGAGGGCTGGCTCTGGCTGGCACGGCCTTCCTCTTCAGTGCAGCAAAGCAAATGCTCGGAATCATTTTAAAGGCAGAACCCCAACTATGTGCTTACACAAAGGGTTCTGCTATCTGACTTCATTGGTTTGCATGTTAGACGTTTCTAAGAGCAAAGAGACTGCCTGCTGCTGTGCATTCTGTGGGAAATGAGCAGATTAACCGTACAATCTCAGATTTTACTAAAATGCAAAAATGCACTGTTACAATTTCTTGTTAGCTCATTTCTTTAATTATAAACCTGGAGCGCCTTCTCATACGTCTTTATCCTCCTCTGGACTTTGGTGGATCAAGGCTATTACTGGTTGCCCCTTGGAGGCTGACAAATCCCAAGGTCTGTCCCTCTGGACTGCCACCCACAGTGGTGTCGGACGCAATAGTCATAGGACACACCAACCTCCCCTCTTCCACATGCACTGCCCCTCCGCACCCCCAAGGCTAGGGTGAAAAACCATCTTTGAAGCTAGTCTTGGGCTTAAATCCTGACTTCTCTACTCACTAGCTGTGAGCAGTTTCAGGTTCCATTTCCTTCCCTGCAGAGTAAGAGAGTGGCTCCGAGAGTTCCTGTTTGTGGGCAGGGTGCTTATTAGTACAGTGAATGGCCAACAGAACACAGACAGGACAGTTGTCCCTTCCTGCCCAGGCCAGGGAGCCAGCTCTATTCTCCTTTGCAGCTTTGGCCCATCTGATGCCAATGACACAGTCCCTCTCCCTAGACCCTGCCTGTGTCACCCTTCCCTCCGCCACAGCGTGCAGACCAGACCGAAGGGCTGTACCTCAGCCCGATACCACAGGCCCGCCTTTCCCGGCAGACTCGGCACCTCAGCAGCGGGCGCACGCCTGCCTCACCTGGCCTGTCTCTGAAGGCAGACTGCTTGCCCAAGAGCCTTTCTGGAACGCACCAGAACAGACAGCTTTCCACAAAACCCCGAACTCAATAATCCTCGTTACCAGGCTTCATTATTAATTAGAAGACTGGGGTTCTGAAGAAGGAACTGTCTCCCACTCACTCGCCGTCTTAGTAAAGCCCAACATCACGTCACTGGAGTGGCCTTCCAAAGCAATGGGACGACAGTCTCAAGTGTGTGGTACCAACCCACATACGTCATACACACATATAAAACAGACGGAGAGGAAAATGCAGCGCATACTAACGGTGGTTATCTTTGGGAAGGGGAATTATGGGTAACTTTAAATTTTTTACACCTTACTATATTTGCTGAAGTTTCTATATAATAAGCATTTTTGTATTAATTCTGTAAAGAGTAATGTTTTTAAAATAAAAAGTTCAATCTGTTAGCGAATTTCAGCCAAAAGAAAGCGTTCAGTATCGGTGATTCCACAACCAGTGTTAGCCCTGCCAGCAGCCGCCTTGAGGATGCGGCGTGAGGCCCAAGAGGAGGGGCGCCCCTGAAGTCCTCCCCTCCAGTCACCGAGACCAAGGTCCCGCCTCTGTGCTCCACGGGGCTTCAAAGCTCGGAAAAACCCAGCCCAAGTGGGACTGCTTTCCTCGCTGTACTAACACCAGGATTTTAGGCCAAACTCCAAAAGCAGCTTTTGAAACACTGTGACCCTGCAGCCCACCCCGGGCAGACGGGGGAACCTCCCCTTTAGTGGGGTCAAGTCCGCCAGTGCTGTTCACACAGGCTTCAGTCAGTAAGAGGGAGTCCCCAGCTGAGGGACTGCCTGTGACGTCAGTCTCTGTCCTGTGGCTCCAGTCAAAACTGTGGCTGAGGTCAACATTCAGGAAAGGAGCCTAAGCAACACCCCTGTTCTTCCTCCGGACACTTCAGTTCCCTAAAGGATGCTGCGAAGCCTGGTCCCGAGAAGGCTACGGACCTATGCTCTCTCACGAAGCCTCAGCCCTGCAGAACTTCCTGCCTTTGAAGAACCAAAGCTTTCAAAGCCCTTAGTCTTGTTAAGGGGGCTGTAAAAAGTGGTCATTTCTGCAATGTTTCTGCATCTTTGGTCATTTTTGTTTTTAGCCGTTCTGCTAGCAGATGGTCACAGCAGGACTGTGGCACAGGAGTAACTTCTTCCAGACCTCAGCATAGGCCAGTTCCAGCTTTCCGGACAGACCGGTGTGCTTTGTCAGACGACAGGAGTGGTTTCCCTCCTTGCCTGGACTTTGAGGAGGCTGCGAGCTCCATTAGGTAGTTTTCCTTTGCCCCAAGCTGTCAGAAATCTTTATTTCCAGGGTCAACGTGCATCTTCCAAAATTTTTTTCGGACTTTTATGTAACTGTAATCCTTTATCTTGCATAGCTGCAAATGCTTTTTGGAAAGAAGTGGCAGAATTAATGTAAACACACCAATTACCTATACCTCTGCCCCATCCCAGCTCCTCCTGACCTCACGGAAGAAGAACCTACCAAAGTAGTGCTTCGAACTCAGAAAAACCCATCACAAATACTAAAAGATTTATTGTAGATTTCTGTTACACAATTATGTTACACGTTATGATACAAATACATTTGAAACATTAACACATATGGGAACTGTTAAATGATTTAATATTTCTTTTGCAAAAAGATAATTTAGGCTTTCATACCTGTAATAAATCAATCTGTTCTCATTTGGATCAAATCCTCCATCCTGTAGATCTGTCACAGTCCACTGCTGAATAAATCTACGCACTTGCCCACTAACCTCGCTTGCAGTAGTTAATGTATAGAGTATCTGAGCCTTTATGTACTAAACTATTTTTTTTTACTAAGCCCGGGCATGCCCGATGCCTTACTGAACAGATTTCCTTGTGCATCTGCAATCCTCAGATGCTGAATAAAGGGCAGATCTCTTAGTCACCTCCCTGCCTTCTGCTCCTGACCCAAACGTCTACAGAACTCACGAAAACTTCCATTATGTTGATTGGGCAAGTTTGATTCACAGGCTTCAAATTGCCTTCAAACTGCAGATTCCTGACAGACTAATTTCTCTCCTTTCCTTCGACACAGACTATGTTAGGAAGATTAGGACAGAGTATCTGTAATGGAACTGGGCATCATGCAGGGCCCTGCAGACCTTCCTCCTTCTGTTCACTTCTCCCACCAAGAGGGCTCCGCATCTGGGCACAATCTATTCTCACTGCTTCTGAGCACGGACATTCCTGTCTCGTGGCTTCAGCAGTCATTTCTCTATCTTTAAGGCACTCACAGTGTTTCCTTGAAACGCTTTTCTTTGGAAAAGCCGAGTGGCAAAGAACAGGACACTAAGTCCCCTGACAGGACTTACCATCCCAGCAGGCCTGGCCCAGGGGCTGCTCCCCATTGGTCACTCAACACGGGGTAACCCACATACCCCGCGAACGCTGTGGAACCAGCTCTCTGCCCGGCACACGCACAGCTGGTCTGAGTCGGCCAGGTGCCTGGGATTACTGACATAAAGAGCTGCTTGGTTAGTCAAACCTTTACCGGACCCATGCTGGGACCTGCCTATCCCTTGACTACGCTCTGACCTCGGCTGTAGTCACGTTCCCGTGCTCCATGAAAAAACACCAGTGCGCAGCACACGGGCTCCCAGGCTCTTCTGACTTCTGCCAGGCTTTACTGCTTCCTACAGCTGACTGTGTCCCCGACGCCACGGCCACCTGCTGAGTGCGGAAGCCCAGCCCCGCTCCAGAGATTACCAGGGTAACTGCTGCAGCTTCCTGTAACCCCAGAATGGGTGAACCACCAGCGTGCCAGACTTATTTTCTGCCTCGTGGAGGAAGACTCAAGCCCAAGGTGCCCCATGACACCCAGAGAAGGACCTGCTACATGTGGCCTGGCCCAGCTCGGAGACTCTCTCCTGGAGCCTTTCCAGAGAGCAAATGCAAGCTGACAGAGCACATACCCACTCACAACTTCATTCTAGACTCAGAAACTTCTGTCCTAAAGGGATCTGATTTGGGACCGAACACTCTGGTGTTACAGTGAATTAGGTGGAGGCAATGGTTTGGGAGCCATAATATTCCGAGGCACACAGAAAATAACCTCCTTCCCCAAAGAGAAGAGTCGTCACAGTTCGAAGCTTCGGCTACATCTGCAAATCCTGCTTTTCTAGGGGCATCTTCATTCCGTTCACTGATCTTCATTCAATATCCCCATGTGTTTATTTGTGAGAAAGTCCAGAAAAGGAATGTTGCAAATGGCCTGGTGAATGTTACTCACTGTAATTTCTTTGGGAATCCTGTCCAAAAACAAAGCATTATTAGGTGCAGTTTTCTCAAGCATTTAATAATATTTCATCCACTTATCAAAAGCCCCACCCCTACCCCCCCCAGGCCTCCTGGAAGGGAACAGAGCTGAGGCACGCTTTAGGGCCGCCTGCGTGGAGGTGGCCAGGTGCGTGCTCTTGCTCGCTCTCCTTTCCCATTAATTTCTTTAATTTTGGTAGAGACTGGCCGGCCCGGGGTGCCCGGGTGGCTCAGTCGTTGAGCGTCTGCCTTCGGCTCAGGTCATGATCCCAGGGTCCTGGGATCGAGCCCCACATCGGGCTCCCTGCTCAGCGGGAAGCCTGCTTCTCCCTCTCCCACTCCCCCTGCTTGTGTTCCCTCTCTCGCTGTGTCTCTGTCAAAATTTTAAAAATCTTAAAAAAAAAAAAAAAAAAAAAAAAGACTGGCCTGTCCTCTTCACAGCCTGCCCTACGGCTCAAATCTGACTTCTCAGACACAGGCATGAGATGGATTTCAAGAACTTGGTTGAACAATGAAGAAAAAAACCTCTGAGGATTGAGAAAAGAGAAGGAAGTAAAGTGGACAGCAAAACAGAATGATGTTCTCGTCATTCAGTCTTAGCAGACAGAGCTGAGTCAAAGGGCTACAGAACTGCGGGACCATGTCTCCAGCTGTCGGGGGGAGGGGATACAGAGTTGTGCCAGGCCAGGGTGATAAATGTTCTTATCAAGAGCACCCCAGCTACTGTATCTCCACAGCCAGGACGAGGGAGGTGAGCAGGGGCCACAGAAGGCACTCAGCCCACTGCTGGGTTTCACACAGGACAAGGAGCATTCCTGGAACTCCTGTTTCTCCTTCCTTCTTTCTTAAAGATGTCTTCCACACTGCCTGAGGTATTCTAATCCTGTGAAGTCTGACCTAACAGTCCTCTGATGTAGGCCTCTTTATGTCCTCAGGCACTTTTAATACGGTTTTACAAATTTAGGACAGGCTTTAAGGATACTGGGATAAAATACTTGTTTCCTTTGAAAGGATGTGGAACAAAGAAAGGCCTGTCTGCCGTGCTCTGGGGCCTAGGAAAAAGGCAAAACTCAGTGTCCCGACAGCAAAGCAGTGGTGAGTGGGGGAGCTTTAGAGCCAATGAGGTCTATCACCCAAGTGCTGGGAAAGCCAGGTAACGTGAACGTTCAGAGCCTGGTTTCCTGACTTCTAAAAAGGGGGCTAGAGTTCTCCAATGAAAAACAAATCAGGTAACGTATGCAATGTCTGACCCCAACATCTGATACGTCATGGACAATATTATCGTCTTTAATTGCGAAGAGCTGGTATTGTTCAACCCGGTAGCGGAACAGAGTCCTAATGAACAGTGTGTCTGAAGGAGTGATTAGGAAGATACAGACCTCTGGGCACAGCTGAGCGTTCACAACCACGGGAGTCTCAAAATGACCAAGCAGACCCCTGAGTGTGTCTGGCTCTGAGAATGTCCCAAGCACTGACACCTCCACCTCCAACTGGATGAGGTATAAAACCTCTTCATGGGCAACTAACCTGTCAGGAAATACGTAAGCCTAGTACCACTGACGAAAGAGATCCCAGTACCTGTTGTGAGATGCTGTCTGGTATCCAGCTGCCAAAGCCTGTCTCAGGATGTCGTTCACCAGCTGCTCCGTGGCCTACGACAGAAGATAGGGTTACTCTCGAAAATGGCCACATGCCTGCCGGTGGGAAGGGACACATCTGACCCCATCCCATATACAAAACTTTGGAAACAGTTGTACCTAAGGAGCAAAAGTCCTTAAGAAAACACTAAAGGTCCAAATAATAGACCACAAATATTACATCACAAATATAAAGGCCATGATTCTGAGAAATTATGAATGGGGGGAATGTTCATTAATCAGACATTGTTTTTAAGGAAAACCGGTGAGGGGGATCGCCTAGGTGGCTCAGCCAGTTGGGCATCTGCCTTCGGCTCAGGTCGTGAGCCCAGGACCCTGGGCTTGAGCCTTGCCTCGGACTCCCTGCTCAGCACTAAGTCTGTGCCTCTGCCCCTCACCCACCCCCCCCCCGCTCGTGCTCTTAAATAAATAAAATCTTTAAAAAAATAAAATAAAATCTGGGTTATTTCCATTAAAAAAAAAAAAAAAGGAAAACCGGTGAGGGTTATTTGCGAGTTGTCCCTGCTGGAAAAGGGGTCCGATGGAGCTAGATCAGGCCGGGTAAGGAAGCTAGTTTGCCATCCTCTTGCCCAGGGTTGGGACAATTGTGGCTGTTTCTCTGTTGTGACATGTGGAGAAAACCCAAGGCTCTGCTTTTGTCGCCTCCTAAAGCAATGAGAGCACTCTTATCTCAGACTGCTTCAGAAGGCACCAAAAAGAATCGTTCGAGTGACATCAGCACAGAAACTCTTATGGATGCTTTCACACTCAGAAGACCTGTGATTTAGTTCATTTAAAAATCAGAAGAGAAAAAAGAGAAAACACTAAGCCTGATTAAAATGAAAACTCTTAAAACTTATCATCTCTGTTCCATTTGTGCCCTTGTCCCTTACTCAGAACAGCCCAGGACCCAGACTATCCTGCCTGCCGGCGCCCTGGTGCTCCCAGGCCCGCGGCTGCCAACAGGCGCCCACCTTTAAAATCATGTCCTCCACCACCGAGGCGTACACGTTCCTGTGAAGTGCCACGGGCTGCAGAGTGATCCCAATCTGGAAAAGCGGAAGAAAGCCATTCGTTCCTATCTCTACACTAAAACCCAGCTCTCCAAACAAGCACACTTGTCGAATACCCAGTTGAAAGAGTAACTCTACAAGCTCTCTGGACAAAACTCGGGGGAAGGGACACGAGACCTAACAGCTGGAAGAACACACGATCCTGTTTATCTTCGTTTCTGAGTGCTTGTTAAACATGCTAGCAGAGTCCCGCTTTTACCCCCAAATCTCCTTCAGGAAGAACATGGCCAGGATTTGCCAGGAATTCTGATTGTGGGACCGACCACTGGAAAGCCTGGAATCAGACTTCAGGCCCTGTTTGACGAAGATACACTTGGAACCTGCGCTCGCCCCGTTTTGCATTTTCTCCTCTAAATGAAACAAACCCCACCTTCCGCTCTGGGTCCCAAGCAGCCGTACCGGGGACAGGTGGGCAGACGCCACCGCGCTGCTGAGCCCGGCAGAGGTGGAGAAGGCACCCCCTCCTGCGCCACACCGGAGGCGCGGGCCGCACCACACCATGGGCAGGGCCCTGGGAGCCAGAAAAATGTCAGGGAAGGCTCGGCCTCTCAAGTACCACCTGGCAGTATTAGGACACGTGCCTTAGGAGGGAGTGGTGTTTCCACGGAGGCAAATGAGAACAAAGAGGAAAGTAAAAAATGGTCTATCCCTAGATGCCTCTGCTTCAATTCCATGACCAGCAGGCAACCTTTTCACATGGAATTTGTTTTCTTGCCCTGATGTGGGAAAGGGGATGTCCAGGGAGCATACCCTAAGTTCATCAGGCAGAAGAAACTCACACTTTTACTTCACCAGGAAAGTCTGGTGTCCGTGTATAAGGCTGAAGGTCTGAGCATCTCACACCAGAGGCCACAACCCCTACCTTCTGGGTGATGTCACCAATAAATTCCGACCCCAGTGTTGGTGGCAGGTAGAACTTCATTTCTTCCTGTTTCTCTTCCTGTTCTTTTTTGATGTTGATCTTTAACAGCTCCGGGAGGCTGAGGATGTCCACCTCCTCTTCATTCTCTGGCTCTCTTTTCTGAAACTGCTGCAGGTCCTCCAGTTTCCGGCAGAGGTTGTCAGCAGAGGAGAACGATGACGGGCACTCTAAATGACAGGGGATCCGTCTCAGGACAGCTGTGCTGGCCACAGGAATGGACTCCCCATCTCCGTAAGACCAACAGTCCGAGACCCAGAGAAGAAGGGATAAGTATCAAGGGAGCTAACCTTCTTTCCAGTTCTAGAATTCTATGGACTATAACTGTGAGAACTAGTAATTCGTAAGACAGACAAGCACAAAGACAGGCGACTTGTGTCAATATATACGTGATGCGACTGCAACCTAAGACAAAACAATATGTAATTCTGACTTATGCCACCAAAAACTAGGCCATGCCCTGAAGCTCCAAATACTAATGACTAAACTGATTTTCATATTTTAAGTCTGGAAATTTTTAAATGCCCAGTGAAGAAAATAAAAATCGCCCATATGAGCCCCTCTCACTGCTCAGAGGGAGTACTGTTAACATTTTAGTGTAAACCGTGCATCTAGTCTTTAATAAGTAGATGTGCACAAAGTCTAACAAAGAGTACTAGAACTTTAAAGCCAGAAAGGACCTCGGAATCTTCCAGTGCATCCTTGTAACCTTATGGAGGAGGAAATGAGGTCCACACCAGGTACAAGACAGGCTTAAGGATACCCAGGCAGGCTGGTGGGGGAGCATCCAGCTCCTGGCTTCTTCTGTTTCACTGACCAGCACTTAGAAATTACTCCGTCACCGTAACAGAAAGCCTAGTATGTGTAACGTGTTGTGCTTCACACATGCTACCAATGAAGCATGGAGATAACCAACATGGTTTCTGTCCTCCGAAGAGCTTAGATATTTATCTCTGACAAACCATTATGGTCTGATATTAAGTGCTGCTGGATTTCAGAGAAAGGAGAGGTCATCCTGCATTCGGGCTCTCAGGAGAGCTGCACGGAGAAAATGGAACTTGGGCTAAGTCTTAAGGACCGCCCCCCAACACACACACACTCCCCCTCCCTGTGTTCCAGGCTCCCTCAGACAGGGAGTGGAGCTCCTGCTTTTCTACAGAAGTAGGGTTAGGAGGAGAAAACCCTTCTTGTTAAGGAGAAACTCAAAAATATTCTCCCCATGTATCCTTTATGCCCTGCTCCCTCCCCTCTACAGCACAACTGTTTGTTTCTTTACCATAAAACAATTCATCTAGGGGCGCCTGGGTGGCTCATTCGGTTAATCATCTGCCTTCGGCTCAGGTCATGATCCCAGGATCCTGGGATCGAGCCCCGCATCGGGCTCCCTGCTCAGCGGGGACCTGCTTCTCCCTCTGCCTGCCACTCCCCCTGCTTATGTGCATGCTCTCTCTCCAACAAATAAATAAAAATCTTAAAAAAAAAAAGAAGAAATGTTTATAAAAAAATAAACAATTCATCTAATCTGCAACATTATTAGTGGTTTCCATCTGTGTCTCCAACACTGGGTAGTCTATTTCCTAGCTAGGTCTGGAGATAAAGTAACAGGTAAGACAGTGCCTCCATCTTCAAGAAATCGGGTAGACTTGTCTATGAGGGGTCATAAGGTCACAAAGGAAGGAGAAGTCAGTTCTATCTGGAGGAAAGGAGGGGGATTAGGAAAGTCTTCAAAGAAAAGGGGCGCCTGGGTGGTTCAGTCATTAAGCCTCTGCCTTCGGCTCAGGTCATGATCCCAGGGTCCTGGGATCGAGCCGCCCATCGGGCTCCCTGCTCAACGGGAAGCCTGCTTCTCCCTCTCCCACTCTCCCTGCTTGTGTTCCCTCTCTCGTTCTGTCAAATAAATAAAATCTTAAAAAAGAAAAAAAGAAGAAGAAATGATGCGAAGGAGGGGGGCCGTCGAACAAACAGTATGTGCCCGCTGTATGCCACGGGCTGGAACATTCCTGGCTGGGGCCCAGTGCTGGGGACACTGGGGCACAAACAGTTCTGGGGTGGGGGGAGACAGAACACACGGCTCTCGGTGCGCCAAGGCTCCTGTTCCTCAAGTCCTCCAGGGCTGGAGCAGCCCAAGAACCGCAGAAGCTGAAGAGATGAGTGTGTGTTCCGTGAAACCGCCTCTTGGCTACTGACGGGGCCCAGGGAGCCCCACTGAAGCCGCACCTGGCTCGCTGTCGATCTGGGTCAGCACGTCCTCAATAGAGTCACCGTCACTCCTCAAGGTCTCGGGATCGGGGGGGGTGTAGCCATGGCAGCGACACCAGTGAGCGATGTGCTTGGTTTTAAGGGGAGTCAGGTGGTGAAATCTGGGATTCTTCTCCAGGATTTCTTGTAAGACTTTTCTCATTGTCATTGCTCTTTGCCACTTAAAAACAAATTTTTTTGAATCAATATCAATTTCAAACTTTGCAGTGTGTTCAAATACATCACCCAACAGTAAATGACCATGCTAACTTAACTTGTTAGAATTTTTTTTTTTTTTAATCTGATTGTGTTTTTAAAAAGTTTTAAAAAGAAGCAAAGGAACTGATGTTCATGAAATAACACTGAAACTCCCAGGTCTGGCCTAGAAGGTTTTTCACCTGGTCTCCAGCTTCCCTCTTCCTGCCGAACTTCTCCGAACCCGTCACACTAACCTCCTCACAGCTTCCTAAGCACGCCTCCCGACGTGCCACCTTCTCCCACAGCCCCACCATTGGCATAGCAGCCGCCACGTTGTAAGGACTCAACAAATACTTGGTTTCATTGTAATATATTGAAAGAAAATCATAAAAGATGTTTAGAAATTTTTACCAATGCAGAAACAAGCAGCAGACCTTTCAAAGGCTAGCTACAAGTGTTCGAAGGTGAGATTTTACATGGAGGAAAAAAGTCTCCCATTATATGGTCAACAAAATACGCTGTAACTTTCATCACTGTCCCGGAAGCGGCCAGCCCGCGCGGCTTCCGGGTACGGCCTTCCCAGGCTCCCAGAGGCAGCCCGCACAGCAACTGGTATTACCTCGGCAGCTCTCCTTTTCCCAATGTTCCAGCCGTAATACTGCTCCACGGACTTCGCAGAAAAGCAGCTGGCGTCCTCACCTAGGGCACACATATCCAGCACGCTCTGAATAAAGTCGTTAGACTGAAACCAAATCGTATTCACTAGAGGGATCCTTACCGGCCAAGCTCACCTGCAGCCTAACACAGAGGCCTTCTGCCTAAGAGGGAGGGCGGCGTCTTTATCCGTGAGTACTCAAACAGCACGCCCTCTGGGAAACCGGCGGCTTCTTCGGCAGACGACTACCTACCTGCGCAGTGCGGGGCGCCCAGCTCTCCAGCAGGAGCAGATCTGAGGGCTAGCCCTGCCGCGCCGTTAACCCACAGCACCCCTCTGGGCCTCAGCTTTCCTATCTCTAAAATGACTGTTGGGAAAGTTGGTTTCTGACCTGCCTTCCAGCTCTAATATTCTGTCTTAGTATCTAAAATTTTTAAACACAGAGATTTTTAAATTTTTTCCTGCTGGGCTAGGAAAATGTCCCTGAATATTTACTTTGAACTACCGCAAAATGACCCCCAGACTTCAACCAAGGGAAAAAGAGGTAATTTCTCTGCCATTAGGAAAAAAACAAGCAGGGTAGTCTGTACTTTCGTTTTCATATTCCCATGAATGTAGTATGATAATCTGCTTTATCCCTTGCCTGTAAATGTCTGCAGTCATCTTGCTCAAGAGCATTCACCTAAGTATCAACAGACTATCTGCCCCCTAAAGGCGGTTGGTTCTGTCAAAACAACTGAGGCTGAGAAGCAAGCGTTCAGTCTTGCTGACGACGGGCAGCGACAGAGCAGACTTCACTGCTCCAAGTCTTGATAGTCGTGCATTTCAGCAAAGTGCGGGATAGTGAGTGACAGAAGATTAATGGCTCTGGAGTCAAACAGGCCTCGGTTAGTATCCTTCCTCGCCCCCCATAGTTAGTGATCTTGAGCAAGTTACTTAACCTTGCTTTTCCTCAGTTTTCTCATCTGTAAAATGGGAGATGATACCACCTATCCCACGAGAGGCCGTAAAAGTACCAAGCCCGCAAAAGCTGGCACATTGTAGGCAAATGTTAATCTCTTTCCTTATTAATAAACATTAAAAACTAATGCAGTTTTAATTATATACACAACAGACTTACAATTTACACGCAATAATAAATGTAAAAAATTCCTTCCTTGGATCAAACACAGTGAAAACAGTAAAAGACCAACTGGTTGGTTGACGACCAAGATATTGTGAATTCTAAAATCCTGCAAATGAGCTATAGTTAGAACTCAAACCGCCTAAGGTAACCACCACATCCGTTATTAATTTAGAATACAAAATGATTTAAGTTGACTTAATAGCCCAACTAGTTCACAGCTTTAAAAATGCATCCATATATTCAGAATAATTGTCTTACTTTTTGCAGTGATTAAAGGGATCTTCTTTACTACTGCTGTTAAGAGTTGCTGGATAGTCTCTAAATGGTCTATCCTGAGAGGGATAAAAGAAAAGAATATTAAGGTAGTAGGTACAGCAGTTTCTAGCCACATATGTATACGCGCACACACACGCACGAATTCATGTGTATATTCCCTTCTTTCCAAGGGAATTAAAATTAACCAATTATATTGGGCATGTCTTTCCTTCCACAGATAGCCTTCTAAATATAAACTAGATGAGACCCAGGAATGGCAAATTATGCAAATATCACATTTTATCTATATTTTAAAATTAAATAGTCACATACCTTTTTGCAGCTGATCGCCGCTAGGGCAGAACATTTCTATATACAAATGCCTATTCTTAGGATTATTACGGCTCATGCTGTCACCAATCATGTGAAAGTGGCTAAGTTTCCACTGTCCCCAATAATCTGACATACTTCAAAATACATGGTCAGAGGTGGGTTCCCAACTGGGAAATTAGAAAACCTCATGAAGTATTTTTAGAAGAATAAGTGTGTAGAGCCCATGAAAAGGCAGCTGTTTACAATTAGGCAGGTGTGTGGATACTCAGGTGTAGAATGAATACACACCTGAGAATTACACATGAGAAATTTCATGCCCAAGGATTCAGCAAAGAAAGTACATGCTGTCAAGCTCTGCTGGAGGGAGATCTGTACCACCCGAGGCTCTGGAGGCGACAAGTCCAGGGCCGCCCAGAGGTGATACCGCTGTTACATGAAGACTCCCCAGCTGTGCATCAAGTGCTACCACCTGCTCACTGCACGTGCGCAGAAGGTTTCCACCCACCAAGGGGCTTACGTCTATACCCACACAACTCTACACATACTCAGCTGTCACAGGTATGGGTTTTAAAAAAGTACCATATAAAACACCAAACGCACAACTTCCTTAGAAAGGACTGAAATAATTACTTAATGACATAGTTTCCCAGCTCAGAACTTTCTTCTGTTTTCACTGCTGTCTGGCCCTCCTGAGAGAGGCAGCCTGGCCCAGGCGCTTCTGGTTCAGTCTTTACTACAAGGGAAGAGCAACAAAAAGAGAGCTGTCAGCCTTCAATGACGGAAGGACACGTGAGGCAGAAACAAAAGCTCTTCCACTGAGACTCGGTGAGGAAACTGCCACACCAGCTGCTGTAGGGACACAGCCAGGGGACAGATGGCACCCAGAGTCACGGGATCAGCAGACAAGGGAGGCACTGTTACCCTGGGTCTCGGGGAGCAACTCCAGGCTCATGACAAGGTGGGGCAATAAAGTGGCTTTTTACCTATTGCTTACAGGGTCAACCACACTGCTATGCAATATCCCCCTCACTCGTGCACACGCACACACACACGCACACGCACACGCACACTGCCACATTAAAATACAATGCTGGCCTGTTCTAAGTTCTAGTATCCTTTTGGATATCATCTCTCCAGCTAAGATTATCAACTTTTAGCATTATCTTAGTGTTCTGAGACATAAGGCAGAAAGCAAAAATCAGATCTGCTGTGCTTGGAAACAGCCACGCCAAGCACAGTAGGCTTTAATCTCACCAAATCTACTGATGGAAGATAGCAATGTCTCAGTGCACGTGCCTCCCTGTACTCCCGCAGTCTTCCTGGATCTTTTGATCCATGATCACACACTTTCTGCTTCTGCATTAGCTTCTTTGCCTTCGATCTCTTCCCCTTACAACTCACCTTGCACATCAGCACCAGAAAATTTTCCTAAGTGACCTTTTTTGTGTCATTTCCGTAGTCAACACCCTCAGTACTTTCCTATATAACAAGGGTCTACAAATGAGATCTACTCATACATCTCTCCCCCTTTTTACTGATCCATAACTTGCATAAATGCATAAATATCAAGTGTATGGTTCAATTGCCTATGTATACGCCCATGTACAGCATTCCAGTCAAGATATGGAGTATTTTGGGGCGCCTGGTTGGCTCAGTCAGAAGAGCATGGGACTCTTGATCTCAGGGTCATGCCACAATGGGTACAGAGATTACTTAAATAAAACTCAAAAAAAAAAAAAAAAAGATGGGAGTATTCCTAGTCCTCAACCAGGCTCCCTATGCCTTTGGCAGTTCCTGTCTGCCAAAGATAACCACCTCTTACCCACTTTGAATTTCACATAACTGGAATCATACTGTACATAATCCTTTGCATCAGCATCTTTTTATCTATTAAAAATAACAATGCAATGGACATTCTTGCATATGTCTTTTGGTGGATGGACATATGTGTGCATTTCCTGGAAGTGTATTTCCTGGGACACAGGGCGGATGTATGTTTAGCTTTATTAGACAATGCCAAACTGCTTTATTACATCAATTTACACTTCCACCAGCAGTGTATGCGAGTTCCAGCTGCTTCACATCCTTGGCAAAACTTGGTATGGCCAGTGTTTTAAATTTTGGTGATCTAACAGCATCTCACTATGGCTTTAATTTGCATTTCCTTGATAACTAATGAGCTTGAACAACTTTTCACATCTTTATGAGCTATCTGGATAACCTCTTCTGTGCAGTTTCTGTTCACATTTTTTTGCTCTTAAAACATCTGTGCCCCAAATCATGAAGATATTCTTATCTTCTCTGATAGAAAGTTTTACTGTTTTACCTTTCACATTTAGGTCCATAATCCAACTCAAATTAATTTTTGTTTATGGTATAAGGTTCACTGTTTTCCCAAATGGATATATCTAATTAACCCAGCACTACTTATGGAAAAGGACTTCCTTTCCCTACCGAATGTCATAAATCAAGGGACCATAAACGTGTGAGTCAATTTCGGGGCTCTCTTTTCTATTCCATTATTCTGTCTACCCTTGAATACAACACTATCTCAATACTGAAGCACTACAGTATGTGTATCTGGTGGTCCAAGTGCCCTACCATTTTGTTCTTCAAAACTGCCTCAGCCATTCTGGGCCTTTGCATTTCCACATACATTTTAGACTCAGTCTGTCCATTTCTACACACACACAAAACAACACTGTAGGCATTTTGGCTGGGACTATATTGATTCTGTATGTCATTTTTTGGGGGGAGAGCTGATAACACATCAGGTCTTTCTGTATATTAATATAATTTCTCATATTTATAAAAATTACAGTTGAGCCTTGAACAACTCGGAGGGTTAGGGGTGCCACATCTCTGCAGTTGAAACCCACGCGTAACTTCTGATTCCCCAAAAACCTAACTACGAATAGTGTACTACTGATTGGAAGCCTTACTGATAACATAAGTGGTTGATTAACACATATTTTGTATGTTGTATGTATTATATACTGTATTCTTACAATAAAGTTAGAGAAAAGAAAATATTAAGAAAATCATAAAGACTTTAAGAGGAAACACATTTATAGTACTGTACTGTACTGAAACAAATCTGTAAGTGGACCTGCACAGTTCAAACCTGCATTGTTTATGGGTCAACTGTGTTTAAAACAATAAGGTATATCCTCCCATTTATTTAGGTCTTTTCACTTTCTCTCAGAACTGTTTAGTAGGTTGTTAGCACTTCATTTCTATATAAAATTAATTTTTTACATGTCTATATTGACTTGTATTGAATGACCCTGCTAATTTAATTTCACTGTTAGCAATATATATCCCCCCAATCCCTAGTGATTCCAAGACTTCAAGAAACAGAAGGAAGTCCTTAGAAAAAGTTCAGATACTCCAGTTCTATAGGTACAAGTGTACTCACATTAATCTGGCCCTCCAACAACTACGGAATTATAGAATTAGCATTTTCAGGTTGACACAGCTATTCTACTATAGAAATGACAGCATATGTTCTCAAAGACTTGTACATACAGCCCCAGACTGGAAACAACCCTAATGTCCACCAACAGGAGAAATGACAAACAAATTATGGTGTATTCCCTACAATGTGGAATACTATTCAGGTACATATGTATGAATCTCAAAAACATTATGGTAAATAAATACAACCAGACATAAAAAAATGCATGTGCTTCCACTCATATAAAGTTAAAAAAATAGACATAACTGATCTACTGTAAGGGAAATCAGAACAGTGGTTGCCTATGGGGGTTGGGAACTGACAGGAAGGGGCACAAGGTGATGAAAATTTCTGTATCTTGAATGGAAAATGGGTTACATGGGTTTATAACAAAGTTCATCAAATGGTATGCTTAGTACCTTTGCATTTCAATATACAAGATTTTATCACAATTAAAACACAGAGATGCTCTGACCCCAGTCCAAAATGAACTGAATCCGAATCTGCATGAGGAAGGCCTATGAAATGGAACCATTATTGAGGAGAAATGCTGGTCCAGGCTAATACAAGTTCTTTTATCAGCTACCTTCTGATCAGGGGTTGGCAAACTTTTCTTATAAAGGACCAATCAGTGATCTCGACTGGAACTTATCAACTTGGACTTGGCAGAGCACCAACAGATCATATGTAAATAAATGGGAATAGCTGGGTGCCAATTAATTTTATTTAAAAAACAGGCAGGGGACTGTAATCAGCAAACCCATTTTAGCTGGTCACGCCTTAAGTTACAAATCCACCTTTTCTCAAGACTGGTGTGAAAGATCTGGCATGTCTGAAAAGCAGACTACTTCAAATCCTGACTGCACTGCTTTTTAACTTTCAAGATTTAGGAAGTGGATACTTCATATCTCCGAACTTCAGTTTCCTCATCTACAAAATGGGCATAAGAGCTATCTGGAAGTGTTGTGATAATTAGTGATCTACATAAAGCAGCCAGCGTGGTGCCTGGTACTCCTGAGGCTCTTAGCACACGGTAGCTCTCAGTATTCTAGATGTTACAGACATCACAGTGTGCTGCTTTAACCCACCACACCATCTCAATCTACTCAGTGGTCAGAAATGTCCCCCTTGCTAGCCTGCCAAAACCTGGCCCTACCTGAAGCTCCTTTACCACAACTATACACCCCAGATGAGTCTCCCTAATTGGTTTACTTCCCCAAACAAGCCCTCTGAGTCTTTGTCTCTACTGCTCCCCCAAAATGCTTCAGTCAAGTCCAGGTTATAATCCATATTCCATAAAAATTCCTACCCCCTCCACACCCCCACCAACTCTGAGCAGACATCCTAGACTGAAATATTGCAGCATTCACTTTCCAGATCACTTATCCTGCATTTATCAATCACTGCTTCCAGTCTACTACTACTCTCTTCAACCTGATTTGAAGTTTTGTTTTTTTTTAAAGATTTTATTTATTTATTTGACAGAGAGAGACACAGCGAGAGAGGGAACACAAGCAGGGGGAGTGGGAGAGGGAGAAGCAGGCCTCCCGCTGAGCAGGGAGCCCAATGTGGGGCTCGATCCCAGGACCCTGGGATCATGACCTGAGCCGAAGGCAGACGCTTAACGACTGAGCCACCCAGGTGCCCCTGATTTTGTAAGTTCTTAAAGTGCAGATGATCCTTTACCCATCTCTGTTTCCCTCAGTGTCAAGTCTATATATAAACACTTGGTAAGTATTTCTGACATGACTGACTCAGAGAGGCTGAAATTCAAGGCACCCAGATTACAATAATGTCTTACACAAAACTTCCAGGCAAAAATACCAGGAGAAGCTCCCTACCTTTTGTAGCAGCTGCTGGAGCAGAGCTGGGGGTAATCGGAGCTGGGGCGGCTACAGGCAGAAGGGCAGGTGATTTGTTGGCAGAAAATGACTGAACCACTAACAGGTTTAAAAAAAAAAAAAGGAGAGGATGTAAGAAATATAGAAATTATTACTCCCAGGTGATGGCCTCATTTTAGACGAATGGCACAAAAACAATTTCAGTACAACATTCAAAAGGTCCTCACTTAATATAGTGATCTGACAAGGCTGGCTGTTTACTGACAGGAGCAGGGTACCTGAGCTATGATCTTCAACTGTGGAAATGGGGGCTTGTCACTCAGAAAATAAAAATCCAATTAGCCTGGAACTCTCATAAATGCTTAAAATGCTCCCCCTCTACTCAACTTTAGAAACGGGGAGCTATTTAGAAACCAATGGGTCATCTGGGGTTCACGTTCAGTGCGAGAGTTGGTGCTCCAGAGTTCAAAACACCAAGGAGAGCAGATGGCCAAAGGGCAGGCGGCACGGGGCGGGGCCGCGGGCAGAATGGGCACACGCGGCCCGCACGGACGTGGAGGCCCGCATGCCCCAAGGGGACGGACTCACCTTTATTCACAGGCATCAGGATAGTCTGTACACCTCCGGATGTATTTACACCGAGTGGCTTGAGCTGGCTGGGGATCGTCAGGACAGCCTGCTGGGGAGTGGATTGACTGGAGTGAATCTTTAGCAATCCTAAAACAAGTTGGAAGATAAGGCCAAACTGAAGATCAGATGCTTCCTTAAAGTCCTGCCCTCTTGAGCATTCACATTTTCTCACAGGAGGAAGGTCTTAGGACATTTACCCCTTCGATAAACAGAGCGGGAAGCAACGGATGTGCCAGATTTCACAATGAAACAATGATGTGACAGTGAGGACTGAGTTTTGCCCCGCAATCATAAAGTAATAGAGAAATTTTTGGAAAAACAGAATAGAAAAAAAAGAAAAAAAGAAAAAGTCACCCAGAGTCCAATGGTGGAGACAACAGTATTAACATTTTAAGATAGTTCTTTTCCATGTCTGTTTTCTATGACAATTTCTTCGTTCTGTATCCAGCTGTGATAGGCACAAATTGGATGTAAAATTTTATATTCTGATTTGGAGAACTGTCATTTTCCTACTTAAAAACCTCTGGCTCCTGGCTGCCTAGAGAATGTTTCCAAAATTAGTTTCAGAGTATTCAGAGTCCACTTTAATCTGGCCCCAGTTTATCTGTGTCCCGCTCACACCATCCCTATAGATCGAATACTTTGAAAATGTGTGTACTCACCACACCTTCTAATTTCTACCTCTGTGCAGCTCTTATCTTCCAAACATCGGACATTCTCCACATATTATTTTTTTTTAAAGTAAACTCTACCCACAATGTGGGGCTCAAACTCAAGACCCCAAGATCGAGAGTAGCACGCTCAATTGACCAAGCCAGCCAGACGCGCCCCCCCTTACCATTCTAGAAAGGGTCATCCTCTCCCATTTTCCTTTAGGGGTAACTTCCATACTCCCATTTCCCTTACACAACTACTGGAGGCATTCAGAGGGCCAGTAAAAAACGACAAAGGGCTTTTATCATGAGACAGCACATAAAACACAACATAAATATATGCTGTCACATAACAACTACTTAAAAACAGGATTTGAGGGGCGCCTGGGTGGCTGGTTCAGTTATGCATCGGACTCTTGATTTTGGCTCCTGTCATGATCTCAGGGTGGTGAGATCGAGCTCTGCGGTCAGCGGGGAGCCTGCTTAAGATCTGCCCCGCCACCCCCACAACCGCTCACACGTGCACTTTCTCTCTCTCTAAAAAAAACAAAAACAAAAACACAAGATTGGAGGCTCAAGATACTTTAAGGCAATGGAAAACAGCAGGTATGAGTAAAAGGAAAGGAATCATCTTACACACTTTCTGAAACAAAGCCTTAAATAAAAAAGAAAATCTTTCTTTGGAATAGATGTGTGTGAAATCAGTCAGGTGGTAAGTTCTTACTGAGATGTGCCCTCACAGACAACAATGACCTGGTTTTTCATATTTTTAAAATCCTTATTTTTATCAAAATATAACATGCTTATCAGCTGAAAAGTAAAAAAGTGCTAAAAAGGCTTTTAATTAAATACAGCCACTCTTTCCTCCACCTCCCTGTCCTCATGTAGTTCCTCAGCAGCATCCACTTTCAACCCTTTTGGCTCTTTCTTTTAATACTTATCTCAGTAACTTTAAAAGACTGTGTCTACTGTCGGCCTTGATTTTGATGTAACATTTTGATGGTACACACTGACTTGCTATTAGGGTAGATATAGGTATTTTAAAGCCACCAGTACTGTTCTCTACTGATCCAAAGAACACCATATAACACTGAGATTCCATTTTGTTCTCTGGAGATAATATCTCCTCTTTTTTCAGTTCTTAGTTCTCCTTCAACATCTTACCAAGTCTCCCCACTTCCTTCAGAAATGCTATAACCCCCCCCTTTATATAATTCTCCCTATGGTCAGCTCTCCTAGATAACTTCTAGTTCCACTCCGTCTAAGAGATAACTTTCCCCAGCTCTCTGATCTGCTCCACTCTGTCTTTGGCCGCCATCCTGGGACACCCTTCACCATGACCCTGGGAATTCCCTTTGCTTTCCTTCTATGTTGGATCCCATTTCCTCCTCTTTCTTGCTCTACACCTCTTCACTCTGGTAAAAAAATATTTATTTTAGTAATGGCTCGAGACAGGGGGCATAGGAAATAGAACTTTGCCTGTCAGAATATATTTCTACCCTCACTCTCAGGAATGATCTGGCTGACGACAGAATTCTTGACTGGAAGTCATTTTCCCCTAGACTTTTGAAGAGTAGGATCATAGCTTCCAGCACTGCTGAGAAGCCCAATAATAATGTAATTTCTGAACTTTCCTCTTTCTTCTTCTGACGGCTTGTAAGACCTTCTCCTTGCCCCTGGTGTTCTGATTTCATGAACAAACTCTGCCTCCATGTGAGCCATCTTTCATTTGCTGTATCACACACTGTGCCTTTTGAGCTTGGAAGTCTGTCCCTTCAATTCTGAGATAAACGGTTTCCTCTCTTGGATCATTTCCTTCCCACTATCTTCTGTTTTCTTTCTAGTACTTCTTTTAGTCTGACGTTGCCAGGACTCCCTGATACACCACTGAATTTTCTTTCTTAGTGTCTACTTCTTGGTCTGCTCTCTGCTTCTACCTTGTGCCCCACAGTTTAGTCTAAATGCTGCAGCCAGTGATCCTGTTGAAAGGTAAGGCAATCATGTTACGCCTTAGTTTTAAATTCTCCAATGGCTTCCCTTGGAGTAAAAGTCAAGTTCTTAACATGACCTACAAAGGCTCTATGTGATTTGGCCCCCATCCTCTGACTTTATGTCCCAATACTCCTTCCCCTGCTCACCCTGCTCCAGTCACAACAGTGACCTTGTTCAAAATACTCCCTAACGCACACACTTTAATTAAAAAATTAATTACCTCAGTAAAAATAGAGTCGACATATACATGAAAAATTAACGGGCAGCAGAAAATAGTTTGGTTCGTCTATGAAAACATTATACATAGAAAGTTTCATCAGTAGCATCTCAGGAAACAAGAACTTAAAGCCAGGAGAGTTCATTTACTTCATGTTAAAAACTTAATCAGAAAAGGGAAAGGCAGGGGTGTCTGGGTAGCTCAGTTGGTTAAGCGTCCGACTCTTGATTTCAGCTCAGGTCATATCTACGGTGGTGGGATCAAGCCTGCACCGGGCTCCACGCTCAGTGGGGAGTCTGCTGGAGATTCTCTCTCTCCCTCTCCCACTGCCCCACCCCCAACCCCCGCTTGAGCTCTCTCTAAAAAAAGAAAAGGAAAGGGCATTTATTTCTCATAAAGTAATCCTCTATTTCTACAATTTCTACTCCAGTCCTAACATAGTGCCTGAGAACATTCTGTTAGCAGAGAACAGCACTCCCTATACCAGAACTTGGTCAATGGTGACTGGTAGGTAGAAGTCATGGGAAAAACTACCAGCCTTAATCTTTTGGTCTCGAACTACCCAAAAAATAAGACATGGGGGCTTGGAGACACGTATGAAATGTAGTAATAGCAATAAGAATAACAATATCCACAATCTTTTATCCAAAGGTACTAAGGTACGTGTGTGTATGCATGTATTAACGTATGTTTATGTGTGTATACATGTATCTCAGTAATACTCAGCTTCTTCTGTGTATCAGTGCCAGCCGGTAAGCTGGTAACAATCTGCAACAAGGTAATACAGAAGCGAAGAGTGTTCAGAAACTTTTCTAACACTGCGACACTGCTGTGACATTGTTATTGTATTTTACCGGAGTATCTGTCTGTGGTGGATTGCAGAAAAACAAAGCTGATCTTTCAAGTTTGAGAAGCAATGTTGTATATTATACCAGCCCACTGGCATCTGGGCAGCACAATGTAATCAAGCACATTAGTATTTTTGTGGCAAAACACAAATATTCATATTTAGTCGTATAAACAGCTTGTCCAATGGAAGTCAGATTTCACACTAAAATTTTCACACAGACCAAGAAACAAAAAAACACCTTTGATTTTCACAGCTTTTTTGGACTTTAGAATTCAAGGAAATGTGGACAAGGATACTAAACATGCTAATAGCGGCAATTATTTATATAACGGCTACTACATGTCGGACAACAGTCTAAGCATTTACATATTGATTCATTTAATCCTCTCAACTGTATGAGATTCGTATTATTATCAAGCTTATTTTACAGCCAAGGAAACCGAAGCAAGTTACTTTAACTAAGGCAATCTGGCTTCAGGATTTGTGCTGTATGTTAACCAAAGAAGTGAAAGGCACACTCTTCTGGGGCCATTTGATGTGGGCACAAAGATGTCACCCATATTACCAGACCGCACACATGCCACTCTAATACTACCCAATCTAGTACCTAATGTAAAAAATCACGACTTGGAGTCATCAAGGCCAATTTATATTTTATATACTTTGTTTATGAAAGTACGTTTTATAATGTGTTCCATTCAAAACTGATTAAAAAAAAAAGAAAATGGTAATGTAAGGACAGCAAACTCAGTTCTCCACAAAGTTACGTGATGAAAGCAGCTAAAATACTCCAGAGCTCCAGATGGCTAAAATTGTATCATTTAAAAATTCTTATTCCATCCATAAACCATTTCAGACTAAGGATTTATGTGTCGATTTTAAGAATAAATTATCAAAAAAGCAGCCATATGGAAAATATTGCTGAGTTAATTATTTTTAACTTACTATACAAAATATCGTTTAAAACCTTCCAAAAATATTCTAGCCCAAAGACAGAAGAGAGAAGGAATGTCCTTCTGATACAACCGACCTGACACGGTGGCTTTCCCAGAGATGGGGTTTGGCGTGGGCACCAGGGACGTGGCGCTGATGACGGAGGGAGCAGCGGCCTTGCAGGCTGCCACGGGGGCCTGGCTCACACACACTGCTTGCTGCCCAGAAGTTTTCACGACAGAACCGATAGCAGACGATGAACTGGGAGTTGTTCCTTCCGACTGCTCACACATAGGGCCAAAAATGGTAGAAATTAAGAAGAAAACAGTGTAACTTACTTAGAACAGTGACTGCCATGTAGTATATTCAATAAATATTCTCTATTAGCTATTATTTTTACCTACCTATTAAATGCCATGCCATTTAAAAAGACTGCCTCTCTTGTTCAGTGTTTCCTACGCTTTTAGAGTTCATGGACCAGAAAAATTTTTCAATTTTAAAACAAGGAGGTATCAGAGGGTTACCACATTAAAAACAACAACAACAAAACCCAAAAACCCTCACCACCTATTTATAAATGGATATTTCAACACCAAAAAAAGGACATAATCTCAGAATACAAAAGTGAAATAAAAGGAGTTTTATTAAAAACTCATCTAATGTTTTAACATCTGTCTCATTCAACCAAGCAACATCTACCACACGGCAGGCACAGTGTTGAACGCTAGGGCCCAGAGGTACCAGCCCTCCAGGAGGACAGGGCTACCAAACTGTGAGGAGTGCCAACGCAGGCGCAGGCACAAGGCACTACTAACACTGACAGGAAAATTACTATTTCTGTCTAGGGATGCGGAGGGGAGAGTACTGGGGAAAGCTTCATGTATAAATATGGCACTTTAGGGCAATCTTCAAGATTTAAGACAGGGAAAGGGAGAGACAAAAGAATGTTTCTTGGCAGAAGTTGGCAGAAGATAGACGGTAGAAAGAGAGGCATGAAAGAACATGATATGTTCAAGGAACTACAAAGTAGAGTGGTATGAATAGGCATATGAAAGGCAGTAGGGGGGCACCTGGGTGGCTCAGATGGTTAAGCGTCTGCCTTCAGCTCAGGTCATGATCCCAGGGTCCTGGGATCGAGCCCCACATCGGGCTCCTGGCTCAGCGGGGAGTCTACTTCTCCCTCTCCCTCTGCCTCTCCCCCTGCTCATGCTCTCTCTCTCTCTGTATCTCTGTGTCTCAAATGAATAAATAAAATCTTTAAAAAAAAAAAAAAAAAAAAAAGAAAGGCAGTAGGAGGAGATAGAGCCTGAAAAGCAAGCTAAATCGGCTTCAAAAAGACCTCAGGGTGCCAAGACAATTCAAGGGGGAAAGAGGCTTCAAATGTTGCTGGACCAACTGGCTGTCTACATACAAAAGAATGAAGTTTGGTCTCTACCTCACACCATATAATAATTAACTCAAAATGGAGCAAAGACCTACATGTAAGAGCCAAAACTATAAAACTCTTAGAAGAAAATATTGGCTTAAATTTTGTAATTTTGGATTAGGCAATGGTTTCTTAGCTATATTAAAAGCATAAGCAATAAGAGAAAAATAAATAAACTGGACTTGGTCAAAATTAAAAAATTTTGTGGTTTTCAAAGAGTACCTTCAAGAAAGTGAATAGACAGCCCACAGAGTGGGAGAAAATTTTTGCAAATCTCGTAAGAGATTCATATCTAGAATATCTAAAGAACATTTAAAACTCAATAATAAAAAAATAATCCAGCTAAATAATGGGCAGAGGATCTGAAGAGACATTTCTCCCAAAAAGATACAGAAATGGACAATAAGTACATGAAAAGATGCTCAGTATCATTAGCTAACAGGGAAATGCAAGTCAAAACCACAAGGAGATACCATTTCACACCCACTAGAATGGCTTAACAACAACAACAAAAAAGGACAAGAACAAGCATTAGCAAGGATGTGGAAAAATTGGAGCCCTCATACATTGCTGGTAGGAGTCTAAAATGGTCCAGATGTCTGGGAAAACTGTTTGGCAGTTCCTCAAAATGTTCAACAGTTTACGATATGATCCAGGAATCCCTTTTCTACGTATATAGCCCAAAAAACCAAAAACATATGATTATACAAAAACTTGAATGTAAATGTTCACAGCAGCATTACTCATTATAGTAAAAATGTAGAAACCATCCAAATGTCCGTCAACTAATAAATACATAAACAAAACGTGGTATGGCCATAAAATTGGATATTGACCATTCAGCTATAAAGTACTGATACACGGTACAACACGGATGAACCCTGAGGATATGAGAAAGAAGCCAGACACAAGAAAGATTAGTGGTTGTCTAGTACCGGGGGGCAAGGGGGGGAGGGAACAGGGAGTGACTGCTACTGGGTATGGAGTTTGCTTTAGGAGTGATTAAACATTCTAAAACAGATAGTGGTGATGAGTGCACAACCTTAAGAATATAATAAAAACCAGAGAAACGTACACTTGAAAATGGAGAATTTCATGGCATGTGAACTGTATTTCAAATTTTTAAAAAAGATAAATATGACCCACTGGTATACCTGCTAAATACCCTATATTTTTACTACTTTATGTTTCATTATGGTTTTCTACTGTCATGCTAATCCTCACCGGCTGGGCAGGACCGTTTGCTGAGAGCGCCACAGCTGGGGAAGTGGCAGTTGTGATAACCCCTCCTGCCACTCTCAGCATTGTGGTTCCAGGCTTTGAGAGCTGTGAGGTGGCTGGCACAGACTTCAGTGTGCTATCAGATATTTTCATTAGCGATGCTTGTCCCCCAGGGGCTGCCTGCAGAAACAAAATGGGTTGAAGTGATAATGTTGCCCTGGTTCACAGGCACAATTTATTCTTTACCTACGCTGGGCCCAAGAATTAGAGCAGAGCCAAGAAAGAGTCACCATAGGAGGTGTTTATGCACTTTTCCAATAAGCTCTCGAGTTTGACTTTTTCCGTGCAGATGTTCCTTTCCCCCTAACGTAGAACAAGTAAATGAATGCCATCTGCAAGCCACCATTTGGCAGCCGTGACTTCAAAGATACCAGGTCATGTGTTATCAAATAAGTGAGTCCAAAACACTCCTAAATGTACATGTAATCTTTAAACATGAAAATCTAAACAAGATGGGCCAGATTTAAATGGGTACATTAAGTGCTCCTGGCTAATACAGGCTGAGCATTTTACTACCATTCAACAAATTATAGTTTTAGTGGGTTAAATCAAGGCTCAGCAAATTTTTCCTGAGAATGGTATAGGCATGTACAGCATTGCAGGCCATGTGGTCTTTGTTTCAACTCCTCAGCTCTACGTTATAGATGAAATGGGGGTGGCTGTGTGCCAATAAATTATTATTTATAAAAACAGGGAGCCTTGGGCATAGTGTGCGGACCCCTGGCCCAAATGACTGCTTAGTGCCCAAATTAATACACTCCACAAGCAGATACCATTCTTCAGTCCCCAAGGAGTTACTTTGTGTCAGGAATAGCAGAAAGCATTTTTACATACCTTATGTCATTCAATCTTTTCATAAACCTTATAGGGTAGATTTTAGTTTCATTTTACAGAGGAAGAGATTAAGCTCAGTAATTTTACCAGGGTCACACAGTAACTGGAGGGGCCATGATGAGAATCCAGAAGTAGCAGCCATGGCATAATTTGCATTGGAGTCTAATGCAAATTAAAACCACAATGAGGGGGGCGCCTGGGTGACTCAGTCGTTAAGCAGCTGCCTTCGGCTCAGGTCATGATCCCAGTGTCCTGGGATTGAGCCCTGCATCAGGCTCCCTGCTCGGCGGGGAGCCTGCTTCTCCCTCTCCCACTCCCTCTCCCCCTGCTTGTGTTCCCTCTCTCACTGTGTCTCTGTCAAATAAATAAATAAAATCTTAAAAAAAAAATTTTTTTTAAAGTTAAAAAAAAAAACCACAATGAGGTATCACTTCATACTCACAAAAATGGCTAAAAATAAAAGGAAGACAGTCCTCTGTGTTGCTGAGGATGCAGGACAACTGGAACTCTCTCACATTATTTATGGGAGCATCAAACGGTACAACCACTTTGCAACCAATTTGTCAGTTTCTTATAAACTTTCTTAGACACATATACTTACCCTAGGACCTAGCTCTTCTACTGTACAAGAGATCTGCACAAGAATGTTCGTATCAGTATGGTTCATAATCAAAAACTGGAAATAATCCAAATGTCCATAAACAGGAGAATAAAAGTCATACAACAAAATACTACGTAAGAATAAACTACTGATACACATATGGATAAATCTCAAAAACATGCTGGAACAAAAGAAGCTAGACATGAAGGACTATATACTATATAATTTTACTGACATGAAGTTCAGGAACAGACAGAGATTAGCCCATCTATGGTGACAGAAATAGAAAAATGATGACTGAAAGGGAAATGAGGGTACGTTTTAGAGTGATGGACATGTTCTGTATCTTGATTGGGATAGTGCTTGCATGAGTTTACACATTGGTCAACACTCATTGAACAGTACACTTATGATCTGTGCATTGCTTTACGTAAATAATACTTATTAAAAAGCAACGGTAATTGTTCTGCTGTGGCTGAACAGGGAGAATGTCACTACACTGGCTGCAACCGTAAGCAGGTAAGAAGAAATAAGCTAAGATTTTAAAGAACTGCCTAAAGAATTTTGGGGCCTCATACCTGTTTAAATACTAAACACATCTGACCAAAGAGAAATTAGTACTCAAAGAAACCAAACACTATGAATATGAAAAGATCAATGATCAAGAAAAAAAAAGAGAAGATGCATAACTATCATAATCAAGAATGAAAGGGAGGGGAGACCTGGGTGGCTCAGTTGGTTGAGCATCCGACTCTTGATTTAGCTCAGGTCATGATCTCAGGGTTGTGAGACTGAGCCCCACAGTGGGCCCCATGCTGGGCGTGGAGGCCTGCTTAAGATTCTCTCTCTCCCTCTGTCTCTCCCCCCTCAACCCCCCAATCCCCACTCAGGCACACTTGCTCTAAAAAGAAAAAATAAAATAAAAAAGAAAAAGAAATAAAAGGGGGCCATCACTAAAGATTTTACAGACATTAAATGGATAATAAAGGAAAATTATGAATAATTTTATTCTAGTAAATTCAACCACTTAGATGAAATGGACACATTCCTTTAAAGGCATAACTTACCAAACCTCCCTCAATATAAAACAAATAACCTGAACCTGTATCTAATAAATAAATTGAAATCGTAGTTAAAAACCTTCCCAATTAACAAGACTTCAGGCCATTATGGCTTCACTGGTATACCGCTAAACAGTTAAGAAACAATACCAATTCTACATAAAATCTTCAAAACAAAGTGAACAGGAAAGAAAAGTTTCTAACTCATTTTAGGAGGCCAGCAGTACTCTGATAACAAAACCAGATAAGAATTACAAAGAAAACCACTGACCAATAACCCTTACAGAAATTCTGAACAAAATTTTATCAAATGAAACCCAACAATACATTAAAACAGGATAACATGTCAAAACCAAGTGGGTTTTCCAGTACGGGGCTGGTTTAACACTTTTTAAAAACATTTTTTATGTTTTTTAAGTAATCTCTATGCCCAATGTAGGGCTCAAACTCATGACCCTGAGATCAAGAGTCACATGCTCCACCAACTGAGCCAGTCAGGCACACCTTGGTTTAACATTTTAAAAATCAATGTAATTCACCATGTTAACAAAAAAAAGAAAAACCATATGATCTTCTCAATAAACACAGAAAAAACATTTGACAAAAATCCAATATCCACATTCCATGCTTTAAGAACTACTGATTTATACACAGTCAGAGAAAATGCATTGTTTTTTGATAAATGGTATCATACTGCCTACATCCTTCCATACCTTGTTTGCTTCGTTTGGTAAATTTCTGAGATCTAGCTATAGATTCTCCCACAGGTGATTATGACATCCTTCACCCAGCTAAAATTCACAGTCATTATTCTTTGGCTTATACTAAAGAATGCTGTAGAAACATGTACCAAACCCCCTACAGCATTTACTTTTTACAGCTGGCCCTTGAACAACATGGGGTTTGAGCTACACAGGTCCACTATGTGGGGTTTTTTTTTGTTGTTATTTTAAGAAGGCTCCATACCCACCTGGGGCTTGAACTCACAACCCTGATATCAAGAGTCACACACTCTACTGACTGAGCCGGTCGGGTGCCCCTATGGGTTTGTTTGTTTGTTTTTAAAATAAATACAGTAATAGTTCTATAAATATTTCTTTTTCCCTATGATTTCTTAATAACATTTCTTCTCTAGCTTACTTGACTGCCAGAATAGAGTATATAATACATACAACGTACAAAATGTGTGTTAATCGACTGTTTTCAGTAAGGCTCCTGGTCAAGAGTAGGCTATTACTAGTGGAGGAAGTCCAGTTATGTGCATTTCCCACTGTGTTAGAGGTTGGCGCCCCTGACCCCAGCACTGTTCAGGGTCAAGTGTATGTGGATACTGTGGCTGTCATTAGCTATTATACTACTCAGAATCTCCTATAAGAAGTTCCTCCAGAGAAATTTTAGAATGAGTTATCAAGAAAATTTTGTTTCTTTCAAGGAAATATTATGTAGGTATTTTTTTTTTTTTTCCTCTCACAAATACTGTGAATTGTATTACTGATTGTGCTTCTGATTTGCTTTGGCAAATATTATTAATTATACAGGACATAACTGTTTGCATATCTAAGAACTCTCTGGCCTTATCTTCTCATTCTACTTATAATTTTCCCAAATCTCAAGATTTTATTCTTATTTTTCTATACTATTTTATTGTTCATTTTCTCATGCAACCTTAATTTCTTTGTGGAAAGAGATAAGCTGTAAATGTTTAAATAAATGCCATCACCACCCTGTATTTGGAGTATTGTGTGTATTTACCTGGGTAAACAAAGTGGTTTTCTGTCCGGAGATGACTTTTAATGTTTGTTGTCCTTGTGCAGAAGATGTGCTGACTCCCAGTGTTCCTTGGACCACTGACCCAGTAGTCAGCTGCTTTCCAGATGTCTGGGGTGATGGCTGACCAACTAAAAATGTACCCTAAGTTAGAAACAAAGAAGACCTACTCAGTAATTTCTTAAGTTCAAATGACTTGCCCTGACTCTTTAAATCACAAGGTACCATGTTACAAGCTATAATGCCCTTCTGTCAATTCTGCAACTCAGCCAAAATAACCGAAAAGAACAGCTCTCCGCTCTCAGTGTCACTAGCAATAGCTATCCCCACTTCTGAAACTCGGCATCGTAGTTATGGAGGGGGCTGTTGGAAACTCAAGCTTTACAACCTAGTCCTTAAATCTGAATTATTCAGGCTGGTAACTACCCATCCTTCTCAATACGAACATCTAGACCAAAATTTCACGACCTTCCTTAGAGAGGCGTCAAGACTTTAAAAGCAGCGAGGGGGGGATGGTGCCTGGGTGGCTCAGTTGGTTAAGCGACTGCCTTCAGCTCAGGTCATGATCCTGGAGTCCCAGGACTGAGTCCCGTGTCGGGCTCCCTGCTCAGCAGGGAGTCTGCTTCTCCTTCTGACCGTCCCCCGTCTCATGCTCGCTCTCTCTTTCTCTCCCTCAAGTAAATAAAATCTTTTAAAAATAAATAAATAAATAAAAGCAGCAAGGGGAAAGAAGATAGAAACTTGTTTCTAATCATGAATCCAGCCTAATTCCAAATGCCAAAACTTGATAGTATCTCTTTGGTTACTCCCTTCCAAGAGAAAATTTTCAAGTGCCTATTAATACTATTCATTACCTCATGGATTTAGGAGGCAACAGCGTAGCAAAAATTTTTCTTTGAGTCAGAAAGCTCTGGGTTTAAATCCAAATTCTAGAACGGGCTTAGCAGAGAGATCTTAGAAAAGTTACTTAAGTCTCTCTATATCCCCTTCTCTCAAACCGAAACAAGCCCAAAATAATATAGATTTATAATGTGGCTAAAATGTTAGTACTGACTCCTGATCCCAGAGTCGTAAAGATAAATCCACTATAATTAAAGGCCGTTGTTAAATAACGAAAGGATTTGGAAGATACCAGTCACAAACGATCAGACCTGAGGAGTCTGCTTCAGGATGTAAGATGTGTAAGTCAGGTGCTGGGAGATCCCTCCAGGGCCGGCGGGGCTCTGGGTCCCTCCTGTTCCTCCTCCTCCGCCTCCGCCTCCACCTCCGCCCCCCGCAGCTGAGCCAGACTGGAGGTCTGAAAATACAACGAAATGACAGCAACTTCACAAGAAGTAGTAAGAGGCTTACCGAAAAAAACAGGTGAGTCCAGAGTGACGTTCCCTTTACAGCAACATTCCTTCCCTTTCCTATGTTCTCCCGCCTTTCTGTGGTAATATACCTATTCTGTGACAAGAGGAAGGGGAATGTCGAGGCGCCTGGGTGGCTCAGTCAGTTAAGCGTCTGCCTTCGGCCCAGGTCATGACCCCGGATCCTGGGATCAAGCCCCGTGTTGGGCTCCCTGCTCAGCGGGAAGCCTGCTTCTCCCCCTGCCTGCCACTCCCCCTGCTTGTGTTCTCTAACAAATAAATACATTAAAAAAATCTTAAAAAAAAAAAAAAAAAGAAAGAGTAAGGGGAATGTCCTAGAATTAAGGACTGAAACTGATTTCCTTTCAACTGAAGGACAGCTGACTAGTTCAGCTCTCAGTACAATGAAGACTTAGCTTTAACAAGAGTTCTGACTTCGTTGTGGGAGACAAGAGTCTGATACTGACATTTTCTAACCAAGTGTTGACTAAAATGTGCTCAGAGAGAGAAGTGCTTCTAAACATTCCGGCATCTCATCCAATTTCAGTGACACTGCTGGAATTTAGTGCAATTTTACAGTACTCTCTTTTCTGTCTCCCTCTGCCCTGGAAAAAATGTGTTTTCCTCATGTTGATACTGACTCCAGAGAATTTTTTAAATTCTATTTTAAAGCCTTTGGATCCTCTTTACTTCCCTTTTGGTGACATAATGTACATAAACTAAAACCTGAGTGGCTCTCTGGGTGAACTATGGAATCCTTACATTGTCCTTTTCTTACGTATTTCATTTTTATATACCACTGCTTAGGTAAGAAGGAAAAATGCCAGGGTGAGAGAAGAGAAATCACCCATTACAGTCAGTAAACAAAATGGTGACTAGCTCACACGCTACATTTGGCAAGGGCGGCTCATTTCTAGTGAACCTAATTGCTATACCAATTATACTTCTGATTCAGAGGGAAATAATTCCTTTTTCCCTTTCCTTTCCAACACTATCCAAATTGTTTTTCTCTATATGTCAAAGCAAAAGTTTGTAAATCTAGATAAACCACCTAATTTCCTTGGGGTTTTAAGGCTTATACACTATGGCTGACCCTGTATTTTTCTTTCCATCTCTAAACCTGGCCAACTTAAGATGCACATTTAAATAATGGCAGGGAGAGACACTTGATTCTACTCCTACTCCTATCCCCTCCAAAATAAATGAACATAGGCTTCCAGCTACCGTCTCCCCAGGTATCCCCAGCTTTTAGATACCACTGAAAAGAACGTTTTCATTTACAGCTCACACGGACAGCTCTCTCCCAGCACAGCCTCAGTAGCCATCCCTCTCCAGTGTGATTTCTTCCTGACCCCAAACTCTGAGTGGATAAACCCAAAATAACAGTGTCACCTCCTAGGACTATGATTATTTAAACCCACTTCTAGTTATGTGTATGTTTTACATCCATGTGGGCAAATACTACCATCATACCACCACACAGAGCTAGGGAAACGCGTCCTGAACAGGTTAAGAGCTGCCCCTCGGGTGGATGAGATGAACATAGAACCAAATGACTTAATGACAGACTGACTAGCATTGTTGGTAGCTCGCAGGATGGCTCCTTGAGGGATCAGCAGCAGTTTCCCTTTTCCTGAAGGGTTCTTGCTGTTCGTTGTAAGGTAGAGTTTAGTGCCAGGAGGCAAATTTGCCAAGTTGGCCAAATTAGTGGCTGGTAGCTGCAATGTTGCCATTACTAAAATGATAAAGGGAAAAAAGAAAAAAAATAAAGAGGAAAAACAGTAAGATAAATTGGAACTGAGGGCCATGCTATTGCTAAAATTAAAAACACAGATTAGTAAAATACTTATTAAAAAACACAAACTTCAGTAAAACTCCAGTTTGTTTTCCTAGATACATAATACTTAAAAGGCTGATATTCTTAAATATCTTGCTAATTAAAAAATAATTTACATACTAGAAGAGCTTGCTATAAATTACAAAGGAATTTATATTTGTACATAAATAGGATGACCATATGCCCCAGTTTGCCCAGAACAGTTCCAGTTTACACCTGTGTCCCATTTTTACACCTATGTCCCAATCATTATGAACAGTGACTCTTTTTACTCTCAAAAGTACTATGGTTGAGACAATCAAAGAAATAATAACCTTGTCTATGGATGAATATATATTTCCTCCCGAAATCTGTTTAAAGCCCCTTTAATCAATTTCTAGTAATGAATGAATCTATGGATTTGAAACAAGACTTCTAGCCTCTCTCACTTTCTAAGAACTAAAAAAATGCCAAAATCAACAACTGGCACGTATACTATGAAATGATCATTCACCTTTTTAAAGTCTCACCTATGCCAAAGGGCTTTCACGTATTTCTTAGAATATACTTCTCGATTGCACATGGCTGTAAACCTCTAAACGTGACTCTTCAGTGAAAACTTACACATCAAAATTTCTGCAGTTACTCTGAATTCAAATCTCCATGAAATGAAGCCTACAGAACCACGTGCGTCACCACAGGCAAAGGACTCACAGAGCCGCCTCCAGCCAGCTGCACGAGTCCTCTTCCTCAGGACCCCTTTACTGTGCAAGCCTGGGGAAGCAAGAACCCTGGAAGCTGCCCCAGAACAGCAGAGACTGAAAACTGAGCGCCAGTGCTCTCCACCACTGCCACAAGTCATCCCACCTCACACCACTGTGCAGCTCAGCAAATCTCTCTGGCCAGTCACCAGCACCTGGAGTCCAGCCCCTCGTTGCTCTGCATTCCTGATCTGAACCCACCTGCTCAGCCCTTCCTCCTCCTCCAGCCCTTTCACCGCACCCCCAGGAATTCCTGCTGTGGTCATTACACCCTCTAGAACCTCGACCTGTTGGAACGCTATCTCTTTTTGTGGTAATTAACACTGAGTCCTCCGAAAATATAGGACTTCCCCAGCAGCACCCTTAGCTAAAAGCTGTTTTTTGAATCTTACCTCAGTGTCTGAGGGCCAGGACTAGGGGAGGAGCCTCTGTGCTCTCCAGTGCGGCTTTCAGACCATTATCACCCCTCATTCCAGAAGAAAAAACCTGCTGGCTCCTGTGCGGTTCACGCTTGGCTCTACCACCTTACCCTTCACCTCTCTGCTCTCATTTACTCAACTCCCAATCACTTCCCCTCACTTGCTGAAGACTGACTCCCGACTCAGTCTTGCTCTAATGCCAACGATGGTCATCCTCAGTGACAGCACTATAAGTGACCTGTTTAATTCTCCGGCTTCTCAGGCACTTCATTTTCTAAACTCCAAAGATCACTTCTTCCAACCCATCTGAAGCACTCTTTTTTTAAATTTTATTTTATTATGTTATGTTAATCAGCATACATTACATCATTAGTTTTTGATGTAGTGTTCCATGATTCATTGTTTGCGTGGACTTTGTCATCACCAACAATTCATCACCTCTGAAATCTTTATTTTGGACATCCACTACCTTCTTTCTCTTTTTTCTTCTGAATCTATTTTATTTTTTATATAAAGTTGATTTTGGTTATTCTTTCAATTTATTATTTGGTTTCTACATATTCTTTAAAAATTTTTTTATTCAAGTATAATTAACATATAGCATGAGTAGCAGATGTACATTATAATGATTCATCCACTACCTTCTATCCTTCTAACTCACTGCAACAATTCTTTAGCCTCATTAAGACCTTCAAAAATCAGTAAATGTATCTAATGTCTTAGGTATACTTTTTCATGCCCTCATAGAAACAACAAATACATGTAATGTGTTTAAACTTATTTGGTAGAGAATGCATTAGTCAAGTATCTCAAAATGCTGCTGACAAACGACCATCCCAAGAATTTAAATCTGAATACAACCCAAAGTGGAGATACGGTCAAATGAAAATTATCCTTCAGACCTGAAAGCAGTAGCAAGAAATACCCTCTATTTTTATTGCCCTTGCTAAAACACACACACACATACACCTTAAAATAAACTACTTACAGATCTCTATGTAAAATGTTACCTGGAAAAGATTAACATGTTTTTATATACTTGCTATATAAACCTAACAGGTTTTCTTACAACCAAATAAAACCACTAGCAAAGAACAGTCTAGAAGGAGCTGCTGCTGAAAGGGCCCCCAACAGTATCAGGTACCTGAGCCCTGCGATCCAGTCTTCTGCGGGCCGGCAGCAGTGACCTGCGCCTTGGTTAAGGCTTGCACCGGCTGAGCAACAATGGTTCCTCCACCTCCGCTCACAATGGCTTTGGCAACTCCTTGGGTCACAACTTGCTTTGGACCAACTGCTTTGGCAACAGAAGAGCTGGCCTTGGCTACAAGGATTTGGCCACCACTGATTGCCACAGCCTGTTTCACTGTTGAAGGTAGAGTAGACCCAACTGGCACCCCAACAACCTGTTGAAAATAGAGGAGAATCCACCAGTGCTGCTTCTCAGTCCTTTCAAGGGCTCTTAGAACAGTCACTCTGTTCTAGCAAAGATCAAAGCAAAGCCCTAGGTATAACTCATGGAGCCTAATTTAACTGTCTAGGAATGCTACCTATGACAGATGTGAACAACAGTATTTCTTACATTTTGGGTATTACTAAAATAAAAGGCTTTTGTCTTAACCCCAGCTACTATCTACAACTTACCTTATGTGTTTTTTAATAAAAAACTTAGAAAATACAGGAATACAAAGAAAAAAATTCTACTTATCCAGAAATAACCTCTTATTCTTTCATTTTTTTTTTTTTTTAAAGTAAACTCCATCCCCAAGGTGGGGCTTGAACTCATGACCCCAAGATCAAGAGTCACATGTTCTGCCCAACTGAGCCAGCCAGGCACCCCCAGAAATAACCTCTTAATATTTTTAATATGTTTGCTTCCAATTCTTTTTAATGTACATTTTAAAACACAGATTAGGATCGCATGTACAGATTTGTAATTTTTAAATTTAACATCATATTACAGGTATTTTCCAATGCTACTGTTTTTCAAAGACATTTTTAGACGGCCAAATATAGTAGAACAGATATACCATAATCTATGCAAACATTTCACTACTGTGTGGATATCCAGGTAATTTTAAACTTCACATTAAGAAAAACTGCAATAGGGGCTCCTAGGTGGCTCAGTCGGTTAAGTGTCTGTCTTCAGCTCAGGTCATGATCTCAGGGTCCTGGGATCCAGCCCCGCACTGGGCTCCCTGCTCAGCAGGGAGTCTGCTTCTCTCTCTCCCTCTGCCCTCCCCGTTCGTGCATGCTCTCTCTCAAACAGATAAATAAAATCTTAAAAAAAAAAAAAAAAAAGAAAAGAAAAACTGTGCCATAAACATTTCCATATATGAACTAGAAACTCCACTACATACTTTTAAAGATCATCTCTCTTAGTAACCACTCCTATATTATCCCCATCTGAAACGCCTATTTCTTCATCTCTAGAACTCCTAACAATTCTTACGTCATTTATTACGTAGTGTAACGTGACATTTCTTCCAACTGATTTTTAAGAAAAGTTATATTTTTCTCTATACTTCTAATTTTTCCTTTCCTTAAAGGGAAACATTTGGTTAAAAAAGAAGTCTAGGGGCGCCTGGGTGGCTCCATCGGTTAAGCTTCCGACTCTTGATTTTGGCTGGGGTCATGATCTCACGGTCATGGGTGCAGGCTGCATGGGGCTCTGCACTCAGTCGGAAGTCTGCTTCTCTCCCTCTCCCTCCGCTCCTCCCCCACCAGGTGCACGCGCGCACACTCTCACATGCTCTAAAATAAATCAGTAAATCTTAAAAAAAAAAGGGGGGGGGGCGCCTGGGTGGTTCAGTCGGTTAGGCATCTCCCTTCAGCTCGGGTCATGATCCCAGGGTCCTGTGATCAAGCCCCACATCAGGCGCCCCGGGGAGTCTGCTTATCCCTCTGATCCGCTCCCCTCTCATACTCTCTCTCTCAAATAAATAAAATCTTAAGAAAAAAAAAAATCTTAAAAAAAAAAAAAGACCCCAAAACCCAGATTATGCAAGTTGGAAATATCTGGTTCTGATAATTTAAAGTGAACTCTTTCGGGGCGCCTGAGTGGCTTAGTCGGTTAAGCGTCTGCCTTCAGCTCAGCTCATGATCCCAGGGCCCTGGGATTGAGCCCCGCATTGGGCTCTCTGCTCAGCAGAGAGCCTGCTTCTCCCTCTGCCTGCCACTCTGCCTATCTGTGCTCTTTATCTCTCTGTCAAATAAATAAATAAAATCTTAAAAAAAAAAATAAAGTGAACTCTTTCAAGTAAGAAAATACTATAGAACTCTTAAAAGTCAATAGTAGGATGTTAAATTAGAAGAAACAATTTAATTAACGGCAAATTGGGGTAGTGTTTCCCACTTCTCAGTTATTTCATAAAAAGAACTTCTCACCAGAAACTAGATGAAAAGACTTTTATAAGGTTAAAAGAATACCAAAAGATCTACCTTCTAAAAGTGAAAATGATAAAGTATTAGTACTTTTCACCCATCAGATTGGACACAAGAATTTAAGTCTGGTAACACCAAGAAGTGGCTGGAGGGTATGGGGAAACAGGAACATTTGTTCACTGCTAAAGAAAAGTAAATTTGTACAGCCACTCCCAAGACGTACCGGCATATCTACTAAAATTGAAAATTCACATATCCCATGTTGTAACAATTCCTCTTTTAGAAACATATCCTACAGAAATCTTAGACATGTGCTCAAGGGAACATATACAGAATGTCCAAGGTAGCATTATTTATAATTACAGAAAACTGTCAACAAACATAATACCTATAACATGTAACAACATGCTTAATGTCTACAGGTAGAGGAATGGATAAACTGTGGTATAAGACAGGCAGTGGAACAGCATTCATTAGTAAAAATGAATGAAGCAAAACTACATAAATCAGGAGCAACAAACTTTGACAGTACAAATACTGAAAGGGGAGCTGCAGAAATATATGAGTATAAATATCTTTTATGTAAATCTTCAAAACACACAACATTTCATGTTATTTATGGCTATAGATTTATGCAATAAAAGTATGAACTGGAAAGCTACACATCCAAATTCATGATAGTGTTGCTTTTGGGAAAAACAAAATGGACTTCAACTCTGTCATGTTTCATTTGGGGAAAATATGAGATGAAATCAATACGAACATATCAATTTTGGGTGGAGGATACATGGGCACTGATTATATTCTTCTCTGTATTTTACTTTAGAATCTTTCTAAATTAAAAGTAATAGGATTACCAATAATAATAATAACAACAATAGGATTACCTAAGTAGAACAAAATGATAAACCATATGCAACTGATAAATGGAACTTTTAAGTTAAATAATTACTAAATCATACATTGTTTCTTTTCAAAGAATGTAAATACAGTAAAATACACTTGCCATGTGCTTGGACACTATGGCTAATATAATGAAAATGGTCCCCTAATCAACTATTATAAGCCACAGTGTAATACAGAAGAAAGAGTGCAGGATTTTATAAGCAGTCAGACTTGGTTTCCCGGTTTTGTTCCACTAGTTAGTAGCTGGGTAAGTTATTTAATGTTTCTGAGCTTTAGCCTTTGACACCTCATATATAAAATATGGATAATATTTATCTCCGAAGAGATGATGTACACAGTAAATGACAGCTACGGCTGCCCACGACACTTGTTATTATCAACCGAAGAACAGTAATCTATGAGGCTACACGGAGACTCAAAGGATAGAAAGCGCCAAGTGGATCCATGGTTGGCTAGGGCAGAGGACCTTCATTGTAAATCCTAGATTCATTTAGTCTAATAGAAATTAAAGTATGTAACATCTGGTATCTGCTTTAAAATATCCTAGGAAGAGAAATAAGATTAGCAAAATGCTGATAATTATTGAAACTGGGTAACAGGCATATAGGATTCATTACAATAGTCTCTCTACTTTTATGTACGTTTAAGGAAGGAGGGAAAGAAAGAAGAAAAAAAAGACTCAAAGAACCAATGGGGGAAAAAGCAAGTTAACTTAGAATGGAAAAGAAATCCTCCCACTCTCCTGGCTTGGTTAAAACAATCCCTTAGGATGATCCAAATCTCTCTATTTTGACTGTATGAGCCTTATTCTGCAGGCAACATGGAGTGTTACTGTGGCCACAGAGCTGGGCACAGTCACCCCGCCCCCCCCACCAGATGTGGAGGTAGAAAAACTCTTTTTAATCAAGAACTTTGCCCCGCATCAGGCTCCCTGCTGGGTGTGGAGCCTACTTAAGAGTCTCTCTCTCCCTCTCCCTCTGCCCCTCCCCCCGCTCTCTCTCTCTTTCCCTCTCTCAAAACAAACAAACAAAATTTTTCTATGTATTTATGGAAAAAAGATTTCTTAATGTAGAAAAACTTTGGGTAACGGCAGAAAGTGCCATTTGAACCCTGATATCCATTCTTTGTTTTCTCTCTCATGGTAAGAGAGCCCCCAGTTTTCAGCTAGGGACATAGCCACATAGAACATTTCCCAGCCTAGCATTGGTCATCTCATATCTGGCTAAAAGGATAGGAAGAGACGTGATGAGTGCAGCTTTTGGGTTATGCCTCCCCACACCCTCTTTCCTCTTCCTGCTGGCCAGAAATGCGAACATGGTGGCATGAAATGAAAAGGCTATCGCAGTCCACAAGCTGAGAACCAAATTTTGAGAATGGCAGAGGGAACAAGATAGGAGTCTAGATTCTTGATGACTGTGAAGCCAACATACTAGAACTGCCTACTGGTCTTTTATGTGTGAGAAAAAAACTTAATTTAAGCTTTCTGGGCTTTGGATTTCTCTATTATAGTAGTCAAACTTTTTTCTGAGACAGTCTTCACGTTTCCTAAATATATCAAACTTAATAATTTACTGCATAAGCTAAATTACATAATTTATTTTCATGTTCCTAAGCCAACAAAGAAAGCAAAAAATCTTAAAGGAAAATACATATGGATTGGACCTATTTTCTTTTCTGAAATTCCATGCATGTTAACTTGCTTCTTCCACCTTGTACCAACCTCTATTCTCACTTAACTGCTTCAAAATTTCCAGAATATGACATACTTAATCTCTCCAAGAACTAAATAAAATGTGGTATCCCAAGTTGGCCACAGGAGGGCAGTTCTTATTAGCAGAGCTCATCCAATAGAGCATACCACTCACAAGATTAACCCCCACCTCCTCTGTTTGAAAAAAGGGAGAATGAGGAAGCCTGGCATTCTACTGGGGAAAATCCTACGCACAGCTGTCTACTGACATCATAAAGAAGACTCTTAAGTAGGACACTACAACCCCAAATTAGTTTTTCTTTTTTTAACAAGACAATATTTTAGCCCAGAACCTGAACTCTTCCCATTCCACAGCACTTCTCTCTGCATGCCTAATTTCCTTCTAGCTTCACAAAACAGACACCCTTTGTTTTCTATTGTTATAAATACTTCCCTTTGACTCATGCTTTGATTCAATGTTTTTGTTTGTCCTCTGTACAGACTTCTACAAGTCAGAATTTACTTTAACAACCAGAAAGTGAGGATTCTATGTGTGTAATTTTTCCTCCAGACACTGAAAAATATAGCCAATTACAATTTAATACTCGATGAGAAAATAGATCATGGTACTCCCGTATATTTACACAGGATTTGTCCTTAGTCATGTAACATTAGCTGTTATCATTTATTGAGTACCTGCTCTGTGCTAAGTCCTTTCCATACAATGGTTTCTAATTCTCCTACAGCTCTGAAAGACAGAGGGTATTATTCCCTTTTACTAGATGGAAAAACACAAGGTTCAGAAAGACAAACCCGCCCAGGTCACGCAAGTAATGAGTGGCTGAGATCTGTTAACAGGCTCTCATTCCAAAGCTCACGCTCTTTTTACTATGCCACACTGCTTCCTTCCCACACGAACCCACTAAGTGCTCAGATGTCCCGTTTTATGGCAAAAGCACCCCTCTTTACTTTCATGAAAAAAGATAAGCCAAGTTGAATGGAAGGTAGAACAGTATCGTTTTGTTCACGCTTCTGTTTTCTGGCATAGTTTCTAGGAATGCACTTCGGCAATAACCAGGGACAGTCTGTACTTGCAGACAGCTCCTTATCTGGAGTCTAAAGCATGTACTAAATTTCCTGGATAAACAGGAAATGTCTTTTCTCATGCTCTCCTGCTTCTGTATATTTCTTTCACCCTCTTCTGTGGCTTTTCTTTTCAAGTGCCCTTAAACTTTATTCAGGGCATTCTAGCACAAAACCATCCAATTTTTCTTAGTCCAACAATGCCATTAGGTAGGTGGCAATGTGACAAGAAAGCCAATACAGTTGTTCAGCATTACGGAGGAGTGGATTTGCAAAATGCAAAGTGTAAAAAAGTGAAACTAACTTGTCCAGAGCTTCTGGGCATAAACAGCAAGGCTATACTGACTCAAAAACCTAACTCAGTGAGTCCATGTATCTTTCTTTGGTGAAGCAAAATAGATTCTAAAGAATTATGATGTGTCTGAGTAGCAAGTCCAGATAACAATAACTGATTCATGAAAGGACTTTGACAAAGGCTTACCCATAAAGCCAAAACAATAGTGAGAGCATTAGGAAGCAGTTGGGGGTACCTGTCTTAATGATTCGGGGTAGGGAAGCCCCAAAGTCAAATTTGATGCTATAGCTTAGTGGTTCCTAAATCTGCCAAATCACATGAGTCAGCAGGAGAGCTTGATAAAAATCCAGATTCCCAGGGCCCCCAAGAAGATTCTGATTCAGAAAGTTTGAGATGGGGGTCTCAGTATCTATATATTTTTAATCATCAGATGAGTCATGACCAGGTTAAGTTTGGGAAAGTAGTTAGTGGACTCTTATAGTAGAACCATACAGGTTTTAGAACTATAACACACGAATTTTTGTTATAATCCATGTGCAGCTATCTAGCCTAAACCAAAATACCTGAAACCATTTTTCTTTATTAAAGTATTCCTCTCAAAGCAATTCATCCAACTCTAGGTAGGCTGGCTTTCAAGTTGAAAAACAAACACCTCACATAATATTCTTGATGGCTTTAGAATATATCTGCCCCCCAAATAAGATAATTTAACTCTGTATGTTCTAAAAGCATGCTTAGGTTCCAGACAATAGCTCACAAATTTTAATTAGCTCTGCAATGGAAGATTTTGGAGTCAGCAGACCTCGGTTCAAATCCTGTGTCACCTATTAGCTAAATGCCCTCAAGGAAGTTGCCTCACCCCTCAGAGGACAGTTTCCTTGTTTGTAAAATGGGGTTGAGAGTATCCACCCTGCAAGGTTGGATACATGAGGATTACTGATGGTGTGTAAATGCTAACAGGACACAGACAGGCTCTCATAAGCACAACCGATGCAGGAAAACATGGACCTATATGCCATTTTACAGTTTTCTTGATGTATTAGTTCCCCACACTTCCAAATTATAAAGCAAATGAATTCTCTAAAGAGTCAAGAATCGGTAAACAGATGACACAGCCTGGACATCAGAAGTGTAAACTACAGCACTCACCTACCAGAAATAAATAAAACAGCAGACGTTGGTCCTGTCACCTACCCATTTTACACTTGAATCAACTGGAAGTTGTGTCTGTGAAGTCTAACATCTTCACCGTCAGAGAGATAACACAGCATCTCCTTGCCTCTTCGACTGTTCCTGGACCCTCTGTAACACAGGCCCTGCTCTTGTCACTGAGTACTGCAAGAGCAGATGTGTTTAGCACTGACTAACTTGCTTTTCCAACACGGCTTCCACCTACAGGATTTTCTGGGATCAGCAACCCTGTCATCTGAATTCAGCACCTGCCTGTTGTTACTTAGGCAAATAAAGTTCATTGACATATTAACCTCCCCAACACTATCCAACACAAACCTTGGAGGGCTGAATCTTTGGTGACTGGGAAGTCCCTTCTCCAGCAGTTAGGACCTGTTTTTGAGGGGACACAGCTATCATGTGACCCCCTTTCACTGTCACATACTGAGGGAGTGGTGACTGGCTGGCAGCTCCTGTTGTCGGCACGTGAGAGGCTTCACCAGGTTCCTGTTTGATGATTACCTGGCAACAAACATGATAATGATGCTGAGTAATCATCCCACAAAAAAAGCCGGGGGCGCCTGGGTGGCTCAGTCGTTAAGTGTCTGCCTTCGGCTCGGGTCATGATCCCAGGGTCCTGGGATCGAGCCCTGCATCTGGCTCCCTGCTCCACGGGAGGCCTGCTTCTCCCTCTCCCACTCCCCCTGCTTGTGTTCCCTCTCTCACTCTCTCTCTCTGTCAAATAAATAAATAAATAAATAAATCTTTAAAAAAAAAAAAAAAAAAGCCACTAATATCTGAACCTATTCTGCTTTCAGGAATTAATGAATTGACGAAGCCTGGTCTATAAAAAATGACTCCACCAGAAGGGTAGAAATATTGCTTAATACAGCCCATAACAGCTATCAAAGGGACCAAAAGTGAGATCTGGATTTGATCCTGTGTTTCTGCAAACTCGACCTAGTCCATTTGTTCTAGATTTTGGTGGCAAATGGCAGCAGAAAGAAACACACACACAGTTTGTGCTCTCAGGAGTTACCATCTTGCTCGATACCAAGAGCTGCCCTGTCGCAGAAGTAGGATCTGGTCTTAGAATTATGACATACTAAAAAGTTACATGTTGTGGGGTAGTGTCAATCAACTCCAACATGCCACAGAAACAACTATGTAACAAAACCATTTTGCCTTGTGGGATAATGCCCTAATAAATACTCACTTTTGTGAAAGCTCCAAGTCCTCCAGTTATAGGTTTGGGACTTTGAACCTTAGGGTGACTCCCAATAGGACAAAGAGGTGGCATAGATGCAAACAAAGAATCCTCTTGCTGCATATGTAAAAATACACATTGTACAATTAGGATAAAATAACTGACTTCAGATAGTCCTTATATTTACAATATAATATATATATAAAATATAATATAACTGTCC
This sequence comes from Halichoerus grypus, assembly GCF_964656455.1. Lineage (NCBI taxonomy): Eukaryota > Metazoa > Chordata > Mammalia > Carnivora > Phocidae > Halichoerus > Halichoerus grypus. The sequence goes on from NC_135712.1 coordinate 81,572,177, forward strand.
CTATATTTAATATAAACCTGTGACATTCTCTACCAACATAATCAAAAAACAAAAAGACCCAAAAGCTCAAAACTCTTTAGGGTCTTCCAAGCCCCCACACTCACATTTTAATTATTGTTTTAGAAACCAAATGCAAGGAAAGGCCATGACCTGGCAAGAACCTAGTCATCTGTGCCCCGGTGTATGCTGGGAAGACTATTATACACCTCTAACATTTGGTTGGCTCACAGGTTTGCATGTCTAGTCCCCTGCCTAATGGTAAGCCATTAAAGGCCTGGCACTGTATTTTATTTCTTCTCTATCCCTAGAGCCTAGGCACTAAATAAATAAATGAAACAGTTAGAGTGTTTCAGTATATACATCCTTTCAATAGTATTCACACAACCTGATTTGTTATCTTTACTCCAAATAAATACCCAATACACAGGGAAATACTTTCAATAAGGATTTAAAAAACAAAACAATAAAAAGAACTTAATAAATCCAAAACTAACAAAGGTCAACATTCAAAATTACTGGCATTTGTCTCTCTCAAATATAAAATGTAACTCTCAGAGGCAATTTGCCATAAATTAGGGACAAGTAACAAAGTTAATACTGCTTAACCACGTAACGAAAAGATCAACAAACATTAAAAACAGACTGGCAGAGAATTAAGACCTTCAAGGCAATTATTACAATTTAGGCATTCATGTAACACAGGAAGCACTGAACTCAGTGAAAAACCTCGTCTTGGACCAGAAAGCTATTCAATATCATCACCGTTAAGTACCTATATGTAAGAAATGTGTTAGCACTCGTCATGTAGGAGAGGATCTCTGAATTCTCAGTTCTCATACACGAGTTTATACCTCAAAGGCTCTAGGCAGTCATGACAATGACAAGTAACCAACCAAAACAGCAGGGGCTGTCTTTGCCAAACAGTGAGCAGATACCTAGCACTCTTAGCTGAACAAGTCAGATCATATTTGAAGTTCTAATTTTAAAGGTTTTCTTACCCTGAAGGAAAAAAAGAAAAAGAAAAATTGTGGAAAGAATTATTTTCAAGTAACTACATGGCTGACAAATAGAAAAAATATATATTTACTCCTATTGGTACAAATATAAGAAGAAAAGAAGTATGCTGCCAGATGAATATTTTTATAAGGAAAAATCTGTAACAAAGCTGACCACCCCCCACTCCTAAAAATAGCTGCCTCCTCATCATAGTAAATATTCAAATAGATACTGACTGTCCAACTGGTGGAAGTGCTGAGAAACATTTTCCACACTAGGAAAAGATCAAGAGTAAGACAGGTGGGCCTGGAGTAGATGATCTTCAAGATGCTTCGTAGCTTGAGGATTCTACTTAATGAAATTTGCATCATCAACTGACAAATTCTTGCTGGGCTTGAACTTACTGTCTTTACAAACTAGAAAAGTGCAATAATGCAATAAGAGTGTTACCTTGACAGCAGATGTTACAAAACTACTTCCATGAATTTTAGGAATAGGGGAACCTGTTCCTTGGGAGGCCTGGGAGGCAGTAGAGAGCTTGTTTGTAGGACTTCCTGATAAGCAAGGCAGATTTTAAAATAAAGTACAAAGTAAAATTTACAAAATGGAACTTGAAAGCATTTTCCACCATCCCCTCCCCTTTTGCCCCACCATTTTTCATTTTTAAAGTGTTGAAAACTCACAACCATGAAATCACTATAGAAAAAATACTTAAAGATTCCTCCTACGAAGCTGACCACCTCACTAACCTAAAAACAGACAAGAAGCTAGTAAGGACAGGTAGACGTACGCGGATATGACACACTCTGCTACCTGTACACAGAGACAGATACCAGAACATAAGGGTACTGGTTACATAATGATGGACCACATGTATGAATCTAAGTGAATTCTAGCTCCTTCAAAATAGTTTCACCAGGAGGTCGTACCTATTCCAAAGTGATGCTGACATTACGCAATTTATACTCCATGTGTATAACTAACTGCCTTTAGGGTCTGATAAAAACAAGTCCCACTACCTATAGTCAAAAGTAAGTCAAGACCAAAAATGGTATTTGATCACCTGCTCCATTTATCAAACTTGCCTGCAAAGACTGGCTAATTCCTAAAACTAACCATCCTCAAAGGATACCTATTTGACATCCCTAAATATATTCAAAAGGCTATTAAGTAATTTCTGAAAGCAGCATTTTTTAAAGGAGTTCCACAATTATAATCACTGTTAAAGGACCTAACTTTTCCAAAAAGCTACTTGGAAAGATCCAGCATACATTCATGTGTTAAAATCAATTATGTTTAAAAAAAAAAAAATCAGTCTTATTACCTTATAGTCACTTCTCTTTTCACTATTTCTCTTAATTAGAAGTGAGAGCTACAGAAAAGTTTACACTTAGAAGCATGTGTTCACATAGTTTAAATGAAACAAATACATAAAATAATGTTTGTGAAAATACTTGGAAAAAACCTGAAAAGCACTCTGTAGTTATAGGAAATTATGATGACAAACACAATAAATCCAGTTCTTATTCTTCCTATCAGAGGTCCCTTTTTTTAACTGCAGAGTTCAATTTCTCTCCCACACACAAAATTTACCTTATTCACAGAAAAGTAAAGATCACTTTTTTATTTGGTGAGAAACATATGTGGGCCACAAAGGTATTTTTGTTCTGAAGCTTAATTTGGAAAACAACCACATTGCTTGCAGGCCCAAAAAGAATGTCTTCCAAATGAATACAAAATCAGCTTTTTTTTTTTTAATTAATTATGGCTCACTTTTAATCTTTAGAAATTAAAAAGAAAATTTAAGTAAATTCCTACAAAATAGAGGACTTTTACAGAAAGTACATCTTCTCTCAGAGAAACAGCACTGGATTTACTGTTCTAGAGCTCCTCCTCTTGTTTACAGATGAAGATTTCATCCTCCCATTATATGGCTACTCAGTCACCCTAGGATGTCGCCTTTACAAACGATCAAGCCTTTCAGATCACACAAATATTGATCACATACATACCTGTAGTGGGAGTGGTGGCTCCAATAACCTGCCCTGGCTTATCCAGGATAACATAAGGGTTATTAATGACAGAGCTGGCAGTGCCCTGCTTCACATGGACTGGAGTGGAAGTTGGGGTTCGAGGCAGCGGTGATGGACTTGGAGTTGATATGGGGGAACCTTTATTAATAAAAAAGAGAAACAAACTAAACAAAAGACATCTACTCAACCCATCTAAGAAAATGCTAATGATAATGGAGGACAAAGGTGACAAATGGGGAAAAGAGAATGGGACTCTGTTTCAGATACTAAGCAACAGCAGTGGTGTAGCTGAAGCAGGGACTCATCCTTACATCAGCATCAGCAGGGAGCTTTTGAGAAACAGATTCTGAGGTGCTACCCCAGACCTGCTAAATATAAATCTGTACTTTAACAAGATTCCCCCTACACACACCCATCCCATGGGTACATTAAAGTTCAAAAAGCTGAGCTTTGGGGCGCCTGGGTGGCTCAGTTGGTTGGGTGACTGCCTCTGGCTCAGGTCATGATCCCAGAGTCCTGGGATCAAGCCCCACATCGGGCTCCCTGCTCGGCGGGAAGCCTGCTCCTCCCTCTCCCACTCCCCCTGCTTGTGTTCCCTCTCTTGCTGTCTCTGTCAATTAAATAAATAAATAAAATCTTAAAAAAATAAAATAAAAAAGCAGAGCTTTACATAACAGCATAGAACTCCTAAATCCCTAGATAATCAAACTCTTCACAACTTGGGCAAATTGTTATAATAATGTTTATACTCAAAGACACTAAAATTACAGGGAATTAGTAAGTGAACAGCTAGACTTACAAACCAGGAGTCTTGATTTACAATTAATTTCCTACAGGAAAACATGAAATTCACCCACCCAAAACAAAAGTCTGTCAATACTAAGTCACAGCTACAATCCAGAGATTCCTGTTCCCACAGAACACTCTCAAAGATTACCCATGTATCATCCAACATGCTCAATGGTTTTTTTATGGATCAAATTTGTTATCCATGAATTTCTCTAAACTTCTAACCAATTTGTACGTTCAGCCTATTCCGCCTCTGAAACAGCAAGTTCCAAAATGCTTCTAACTGGGAGGTAAAATTACACATTCCTCACCTTTCATCAATTTCAAAGACTTGGATCATATTTCTGCTTAGTTGTCTAGTTTTAGCACTGAAGACTCCTTTTCTCCAACTTCATATATAGAGGCTTCCCACTGCCTAGATATTTCTACTGACTCTCTTTCAAGCCTTTTCTGAAGTGATGCAACCTACACCATAAAGTATATTCCTACCAGAAGTCTACCTAACATAAATGTGGAACTGTCATGAGACAGTAGACAATTCAATCTCAGTGAAAATGAAGGCTCAAAACTACCTACCGATAACAGGAATGACTAATTTTCAGTGTGGTTAGTATAAAAGACATTTCAACCCCAAACCAATTCCTACCTTTCAAGCTTTAACTCCACACCAAAAGGCCTGCCTCTAAGTTTTTTTATTACTAGCCACTCTGGTTTCCATATATAATTCAAAAACTTAATTCCTATCTTAGTTTCAACCATACATCCTAGTAAACATTTTACCTGCACCACTTCTTGGAGATAAAAACCTGACTGCTTTGAATTTCATTTCTTTCCTTATTCAAAAACTATTTGCATATGAAATGACTTTTGTTGACAGCTTTGCTAATCAATAGTGATTACTTGTTAAATAAACAAAAATCCTACTTAAAAGAACTTAAGAAAAGCCATAATACTTTCTTTTGCCATTACAACAATTTTTAGACACATCAACTGACACACGTCATCTGTATACCTGAAACAATCTTGCAGCTCATGGTGATGGGCTGGAAGGATTTTCCGGGTGACTCAGGATTAGGAACCTGACTTTGTGGCATGATTTTGCAGCTTGATGCTATTGGCTGAAAAGCTGAATTGCCATGAGAACAAAAGGTAACTTTCTGGGATGTTGTCATTTTGGTGGGTGTTCGTTCCAATGAAGATGGCAAAGAATAAAATGTAGTGTGTCTCTCAGCTTCGGTGTTGGCTGGGAAACCTATTTGGAATGAAACAGGCAAATGATAAGTCATGAATCACTTAGAAATAATAAAACCTTTCCACTATGGGAAAAGAATGAAATGATAAAAATCCCTTATCATTTCAACAACCATTTAAACCACTTCCCAGTAAAATACATACAATTGACAGTACTTATAAGCCCTTTATACGTAATTGGATGAAATGTAAATTATCATGTTTAGAATCTTTTATTAAAATCCTTCTTTCAAAAAATTAGAAAACATATTAACTATAAAGCATGTACAATATAAAAAGTACACAAGTGTATTATGTTCTGAATTGAAAAGCTGTTTAAATTAGAAAAGAAGAAAAACTCAAAACATTCACTTAATCTAATAATGTTCTATTTTATTAAATGCCCATGAAGAAGATGTAACTGAAATTTATTTATTTTTTTATTTTTATTTTTTAAAGATTTTATTTATTTATTTGACAGAGGGAGCACAAGCAGGGGGAGTGGGAGAGGGAGAAGCAGGCTTCCCACTGAGCAGGGAGCCCGACGTGGGGCTCGATCCCAGGACCCTGGGACCATGACCTGAGCCGAAGGCAGACGCTTAACGACTGAGCCACACAGGTGCCCTGATGCAACTGAAATTTAAAGAGGAATAAAATTGAGATTTATAAAAGGACTAAAATATTAACATCACATTAAAATGTAGGCTTAGAGGAGCACCTGGGTGGCTCAATCACTTAAGTGTCTGACTGTTGACTTCAGCTCAGGTCATGATCTCAGGGTTGTGAGACTGGGCCCCACACTGGGCTCTACACTGAACGTGGAGCCTGCTTGAGATTCTCTCTCTTCCCCTCTGCCAGTCCCTCCACTCTCTCTCTCAAAAATAAATAAATAAACAAACAAGTAAATAAAAATAAAAATGTAGGTTTAGAGATTAAACTGACGCCATTTAGAACCAACTTTGTATCTTATACGTATAGGTCACAGAAATGATTTACTTATCACTTAGACACTTATTAAATGAAAAAAGGCCATAGTCAAAATACATTTGTTGATTAACCTTTTTTTTAAAATTAATTTATTTATTTGAGGGGGAGGGGCAGAAGGAGAGGGAGAGAGAGAATCTCAAGCAGACTCCCTGCTGAGCACAGGGAGCCTGACGCAGGGCTCAATCCCAGGACTCTAAGATCATGACCTGAGCAGAACTCAAGAGCAGGATGCTTAACCAACTGAGCCCCCCAGGCGCCCTGATGATGGATCTTTATTGGTTTTTTTATTTTGTTAGGTTTTTTTTTAAAGTAGGCTCCACGCTTGGCGTGGAGCCCAACAAAGGGTTCAATCCCAGGATGCTGAGATCAAGACCTGAGCTGAGATCAAGAGTGGGATGCTTAACAAACTGAGCCACCCAGGCGCCCCTTATATTGTATTCTTTTTTTTTTTTTTTTTTTTAATGTTTTATTTATTTATTCATGAAAGTCAGAGAGAGAGAGAGAGAGAGGCAGAGGCAGAGGGAGAAGCAGGCTCCCCGCCTAGCAGGGAGCCCGATGCGGGACTTGATCCCAGATCATGACCTGAGCCGAAGGCAGACGCTTAACCATCTGAGCCACCCAGGCGCCCCTATATTGTATTCTTAATTCCAGTACAGTTAACATATAGTGTTACATTAGTTTCAGGTGTATAATACAGTGATTCAACACCTCCATACAATACCCGGTGCTCATCACGACAAGTGCCCTCCTTAATCCCCATCACCTGCTTCACCCATTCCCCCACCTACCTCCGCTTTGGTAACCAACAGTTTATTCTCTACAGTTAAGAGTCTGGTTTTTTTTGTTGTTGTTGTTGGTCTCTTTTTTTTGTTAGTTTTGTAAACTCCACATATGAGTAAAATCCTATGGTATTTGTCTTTCTCTGATTTATTTCACTTAGAACTATACTCTCTAGATCCATCCATGTTGCTGCAAATGGCAAGATTCATTCTTTTCATGGCTGAGTAATATTCCAGTGTGTGTGTATGTGTGTATATATATATATACACATACACACCACCCCTTCTTTATCCATTCATCTGTCAATGGACACTTGGGTTGCTTCCATAATTTGGCTATTGTAAATAATGCTGCAATAAACATAGGGGTGCATATATCTTTTCGAATTCATGTTTTTGTATTCTTTGGGTAAATACGCAGTAGTGGAATTACTGTATCATACATATAATACCAATGTTTTGAGGTATCTGCACAGTGTTCCACAGTGGCTGCACCAGTTTGCATTCCCACCCACAGTACATGAGGGTTCCCTTCTCTCTACATCCTCGCCAACACTTGCTCTTTCTTGTGTTTCTGATTTTAGCCATTCTGACAGGTGTAAGGTGGTATCTCATTGTGGTTTTGATTTGCATTTCCCTGATGATGGGTGATGCTGAGCAACTTTTAATGTGTCTGTTGGCCATCTGTATGTCTTCTTTGGAGAAATGTCTGTTCATGTCTTCTGTCTATTTTTTAATTGGATTATTTGTTTTTTGGTGTTGAGTTGTAGAAGTTTTTCATATATTTTGGATATGTCATTCGCAAGTATCTTCCCCCATTCAGTAGACTATCTTTTAGTTTTGTTGATTGTTTCCTTCACTGTGCAGAAGCTTTTTATTTTGATGTAGTCCCAAGAGTTTATTTTTGTTTTTGTTTCCCTTGCCTTGGGAGACATACCTAGAAAAGTGTTTCTACCGTCAATGTCACAGAAATTATTGCCCGGAATCTCTTCTAAGATTTTTATGGTTCAGGTTTCACATTTAGATCCTTAACCCATTTTAAGTTTATTTTTGTGTGTGGTATAAAAAAGTGGCCCAGTTTCATACTTTTGCATGTTGCTGTTCTGTTTTCCCAACACCATTTGTTGAACAGACTGTCTTTTTCCCATTGTATATTCTTGCCTCCTTTGTCAAAGATTAAATGACCATATAAGCATGGGTTTATTTTTGGGTTTTCTATTCTGTTCCATTGATCTACGTGTCTTTTTTTTGTACCAGTACCGTACTGTTTTGATTACTCCAGCTTTGTAGTATATCTTGAAATCTGGGATTCTGATACTTCCAGTTTTATTCTTCTTTTTCAAGACTTTGGCCATTTAACATTTTTTTTTTTTAAAGATTAATCTTATTTATGGAGTGCCAGGTGGCTCACTCAGTTAAGCGTCTGACTCTTGATTTTGGCTCAGATCATCATCTCAGGGTCATGGGATCGAGCTCCACATCAGGCTCCGTGCTCAGCAAGGAGTCTGCTTGAGATTCTCTCTTTCCTCTGCCTCTCCCCCTACTCACATTCACACACAGTTCCTCTAAAATAAATAAATAAAGTTGTCTTAAAAAAAAAAAAAAGAGGATTTATCTTTATCTTAGAGAGAGAGCAGGAGGGACAGAAGGAGAGGGGGAGAGAATCCCAAGCCGACTCGGCTAAGCATGGAGCCTGACGCAGGGCTTGATCCAACAACCCTGAGACCATGACCCAAAACCAAGAGTTAGATGCTCAACCGACTGCACCACCCGGTGCCCCTTAGGGTCTTTTGTGGTTCCATACAAATTTTAAGATCATTTGTTCTAGTCTGTGAAAAATACTGTTGCTATTTTGGTAGGGACTGAATTAAATCTGTAGATTGCTTTGAGTAGCCTGGACATGTTAACAATATTTTTCTTCCAATCCATGAGTATGGAATATTTTTCCATTTGTTTATGTCACCTTCAATTTCTTTCAGTGTTTTATAGTTTTCAGAGTATAAGTCTTTCACTTCCTTGATTAAGTTTATTCCTAGGTATTTTATTCTTTTTGGAGCAATTGTAAATGCGATTGTTTTCTTAATTTCTCTTTCTGCTGCTGCTTATTAGTGTATAGAAATGCAACATATTTCTGTACACTGATTTTGTATCCTATGACCTTACTAAATTCATTTATCAATTCTAGTAATTTTTTTGGTGGAGTCTTTAGATTTTTCTATATATAGTATCATGTGATCTGTGAACAGTGACAGTTTTACTTCTTCCTTACCAATTTGGATGCTGCTTCTTTTTCTTGTCTAATTGCTATGGCTGGGACTTCCAGTATTATTTTGATGAAGTGGTGAGAGTGGACATCCTTGTCTTGTTCTTGACCTTAGGGGAACTAGTATGACGTTAGCTGTTTTTCATATACAGCCTTTATTATGTCAAAGTACATTCCTTTAAACCTATTTTGTTGAAGGTTTTTATCAGAAATGGTGTACTTTTGTCAAATGCTTTTTCTGCATCTATTGAAATGATCATATGGCCTTTATACATTGTTATTGATGTGACCTATCACACTGACTGATTTTTTAATACTGAACCATCCTTGCATCTCAGGAATAAACCCCATTTGATCGTGGTGAATGATTTTTTAAAAATTTATTGTTGGATTCAGTTAGCTACTATTTTGTTGAGGATTTCTGCATCTACATTCATCAGAGATATTGGCCTGTAGTATGTTTATCTGGTTTCAATATCAGGGTAACACTGGCCTCATAGAATGAACTAGGAAGCTTTCCTTCCTCTTCTATTTTTTAGAATAATTTGAGAAGAATAGGTATTAACTCTTCTTTCAATGTTTGGTAGAATTCCACCTATGAAGCCATCTGGTCCTGGACTTTTGTTTGTTGGGAGGTTTGTTTTTGTTTTTAGATTTATTTATTTATTTTAGAGAGCGATTATGAGCATGCATGCATGCAAGCAGGGGGAGGGGTAGAGGGAGAGAGAGAATCTCAAGCAGACTCCCTGCTGAGCACGGTGCCTGATGTGGGGCTTGATCCCATGACCCTGAGATCATAACTTAAGCCGAAACCCAAGAGTCGGATGCTCAACCAACTGAGCCACCCGGGCGCCCCAGGAGGTTTTGTCCTGATTGATTTTCATTGCTGGTAATCAGTCTGCTCAAATTTTCTATTTCTTCCTGATTCAGTTTTGGGAGGATATATGTTTTTAGGAATTTATCTATTTTGTCTAGGTTGTCCAATTTGTTGGCATATAATTTTTCATAATATTCTCATAATTCCTTGTATTTCTGTGGTGTCAGTTGTTATATTTTAAATAAGATTAGACACTTTACATTCAGTTTCTTGTTCACACAACTAGGGACCAAACCAAAAAGTCTTCCTGTAACATACTAGAAGAAACCAATATAATCAAAAAAATAAACATTTAATGCTTTTTTGTGAGTTTAATGTTCTATAAAATGTCAGTATAGAACTTCATGAAAAATATTTTCTGAGAAGAATATAGATTTGGCTATTCTCATAACTGGACTATATAGTAGAGGCACAGCAGCCTACTAATGGAAAATTTATTTTCCATACACTCTTAAATCTCTATAGGCAGCAGTTCAAAATCATATTACACAAATGAGAGAAAGGAATGCCCCAGAGAGTAACTCCTCTGTACAAGGAAAAATTCATTTCCATACAAGGAAAAATATATTACCTTTCTCCACACATGTATCAGGTACTGGCTCATGTGACTGCTTTATCGGTGAGGAAGCTTTCACTGGGGCTGGAATGGTCAAAGGCAATGGTGGTGGGGCATCAGAGATGTCTGACTCGGAGGACTGAGGATAAATGGAGTCTTCTCCAAGAGAATGTCGGTGAAGCTCAACATCCACTACCTACATAATCAGGCAACAATTGGGCTCATGAATCCATGATCAATGTCACAGAAACCCCCAAACCTGTCCAAGAACATGGTGCTCTAAGAGATGCGACAAATGATTTCTAATCCTACTTCAAAGGTAATTTCAATCTAAGAACTAAAGGATTTATCCCAGAATATAGTTTAACAGATAACTCAGTGAAACCAATCATATAATTGGGGCCTTTCCATTTGCTGTTTCTATGCCTTAGAACACTACTCCCACCCCAAATCTTTGCATAACTGTCTCTTTCTCATCATTAGGTCTCAAGTGAATGTCACCTTCTCAGAGACACCTTCTCTAACCAACCTAAAGTAACCCCCCTGTCCCCCAGCAACTCTCTTCTTTATAGCACTTATTTTAAGTGAAATTATCTCATTTGCTTTTTGTTTACTATATACTTTCTCCCCATTTTCAACACAACCAAGAAGATAACTCCTTAAAGGCAGTAGCTATCTTATTCATCTCTGTATCCCCAGTACCAGGACCAGTGTCTAGTATACGGTATATGCTCAATAAATATCTTTTGATACAACACAGCACACTTCCCTAAACAGAATACGGTTTAACTAGCTAATTCTCACCTAATAGCTACTGCTGATTTATCATGAATAAAAAAAAAAAAAAAAGTGGGAGGAGGCATATGGGGAAGGAAAACAAAGTTGGAGGTCTCATTTCCTGACTTCAAAACTGATTATTACAAAACTATAGTAATCCAAACAGTGTGGTACTGGCATCAAGAAGACATACAGACCACTGGAATAAAATGCCCCCTCATATATATGGTCAAATTATTTTTGACAAGGGTGCCAAGACCACTGGGAAAAGCACAGTCTTTTCAACAAATGGTGCTGGGAAAACTGCAAATCCACATGCATTAGAATGAAGGTGGATCTTTACCTCACACTATTTACAAAAATTAACTCAAAATGGATCAAAGACCCAAACATAAGACCTAAAACAATAAAACTCTTAGAAGGAAATATAGGGCAAAGCTTCATGAGAGTGAATTTGGCAATGATTTCTTGGATGACACTAAAAGCACAGGCAACCAAAGAAAAAAATAGATAAATTGGACTACATCAAAATTAAAAACGTCTTTGTATCAAAGGACACAATCAGCAAAGTGAAAAGGCAACCCACGAATGATGTGATAAGAGATGCATATCAAGAATGTAAAGAGAACTCCTAAAACTCAACAACAAAAACCCAAACACATGATTCACAATGGGCAAAGGATTTGACTAGACGTTTCTCCAAAGAAGATTCACACACAGCCAATAAAAAGATGAAAAGATACTCAACATCAATAATCATTAGGGAAATGCAAACCAAAACCACAATGAAATACCACCTCACACACTCATTAGTTTGGCTACTATCAAAAAAATAGAAAACAGTAAGTATTGACAAAGATGTGGAGAAACTGGAACTCTTATGCACTGTTCGTAGGAATGTAAAATGGTGCAGCTGCTGTGGAAATAGTGTGGCAGTCCCTCAAAAATTAAAAATAGAGCTACCATGGGGCACCTGGCTGGCTTAGTTAGTGGAACATGTGACTCCTGATCTTGGGGGTTGTGGGTTCGAGCCCCATGTTGGATATAGAGATTACTTTAAAAAAAAAAAAATAGAGGTACTATATGATCCAGCGATTCCACTTTCTTGGGTATATACCCAAAAGAACTGAAAACACAGACTCAGATACCTGTACATCCATGTTCTTAGCAGGATTATTCACATAGCCAAAAGATGTAAGCAACTCAAGTGCTCATTAACAGAGATAAATAAACAAAATGTGGTATAGACACACAATGGAGTATTATTCAGCCTTTTTTAGGAAGGAAGTTCTGATGCATGCTACAACACGGATGAACCTTGAGAACATTATGATAAGTAAAATATACCAATAATAATAAAAAAACACACTGTATAATTCCACTTATATGGTACCTAGAGTAGTCAAAAATTCATAGAGACAGAAAGTAGAAGGGTGGTTGCCAGGGGCTGAAGGGAGAGGGGAATGGAAGTTGTAAATGGGTACCATTTCAATTTTCCAAGATGAGAAAGAGTTTGGGGGATGGATGGTAGCAAGAGATGCACAAAAAATGTGAATATATTCAATACTTCCTAACTGTACAATTAAATATTGTTAAAATGGTAAGTTCTGTTTATCATTTTTTTAAATTAAAAAGGGGAAGACAAACTTTTTTAAAAATTAAGCACTCATTTTTCCTAATTAAAAATGAAGATCAATTTCCATTCTACCTTATTCCCAAATAATACTGTAGGAAAAAACCTACCGTCTCTGCTCCAAGAGTCTGCAAGCCAGTGTAAGTTCTATCCAGCTATTGAAAGACAAAAGAAGAGTGTAAAGTTTCACTGAGCTTACTTATAAATCTTAGGATACAATCTCATCTAAAACCCCTTTCACCACAAGTCTTCATAACATAGAATCTACTTTTTCATAATATAAACTATCAATTAATCAGTTCAATAAAAACCCTCTTAATTGGGGTGGAATGAGTAAAATTAATAAAAACAACTTCAAACATATAGGTATTGTACTTTTAATATAAACTACACACTTCTAAAAACATTCTAAGAACAATCTAAAAATGGAGGAAGTTTTACACAAAAAGATATTTACTACAGCATTATTTAAAAGCACAAACTGAAAATATGAACATCCAGTAATAAAGGAATGTTTAAGTAAATCTTTTTTTTTTTTTTTAAGATCTTATTTAGGGGTGCCTGGGTGGCTTAGTCATTAAGCGTCTGCCTTCGGCTTAGGTCATGATCCCAAGGTCCTGGGATGGAGCCCCACATCGGGCTCCCTGCTTGGTGGGAAAGCCTGCTTCTCCCTCTCCCACTCCCCCTGCTTGTGTTCCCTTTCTCACTGTGTCTGTCTCTGTCAAATAAATAAATAAAATCTAAAAAAAAAAAAGATTTTATCTACTTATTTGAGAGAGAGAGAGGCAGAGCACAGAGGGAGAAGAAGACTCCCTGCTGAGCAGAGAGCCCAATGTGGAGCTTGATCCCAGGACCCTGAGATCATGACCTGAGCAGACATTTAACCAACTGAGCCACCCAGGCACCCCTTAAGTAAATCTTGAACCATCATTTGTAAAGTATTACATAACCACTTAGATGTTTACAAAGATGATGTAAAAAATATTTTAAAAGACAGGCTATGGGGGTGGCCTGGCTGGCTCGGTCGCTAGAACATGTGACTCTTGATCTTGGGGTTGTAGGTGTGAGCCCCATGTAGAGTGGAGAGATTACTTAAAAAATAAAATCATTTTTTTTAGGGGCACCTGGGTAGTTTGGTCAGTTAAATGCCTGACTCTTGATTTTGGCTCAGGTCATAATCTCAGGGTTGTGAGATCGAGCCTCCAGTCAGGCTCCACGATGAGCATGTAGCCTGCTGAAGATTCTCTCTCTCCCTCTCAAACAAAACAAAACAAAACAAAAATCAATAAGTAAAAAAATTTTTTAAATCATTTTTTTTTTTAAAAAGAGAATGGGACGTCCGTCTGGGAGGCTCAGTCGGTTGAGCATCTGCCTTTGGCTGAGGTCATGATCCCAGGGTCCTAGAATCAAGTCCCATGTTGGGCTCCCCACCCAGTGGGGAGCCTGCTTCTCCCTCTCCCTGCTCTTGTGCTCTTGCTCTCTCTCTCCCTCTCAAATAAATAAAATCTTTTAAAAATAAAGAGATTGGCTATAAAAATACACATATAGTGTGATGACACAATTATATACTTAAAGTATATTTACTAAGCATTTTTGAAAAAAACGAACGAAAATTTAAGCAATATAGGCAATGCTAATAATCACTTCCAATGTATTAGCATCATGGATGATTTATTTTAGAGGAAAGAAAGGAGTATAACCTGAGCGAATGTTAATAATATAAACAAAATTTACACTTACAAAGAGATTGTTCTTATTCCTATATTTTATTTGTATTCTATCACTTAAAAAAAAAATCTGTATACACACACACACACAAATATAGAATATTACTCAGCCAAAAAAAGAATGAAATCTTGCCATTTGCAACAACATGGATGGACCTAGAGGCTATTGTGCTAAGTGAATTCAGTCAGAAAAAGACAAATTCTTATATATAGAATCTAAAAAACAAGACAAATGAACAAACAAACAAAAACTAGAAACAGACCTATAAACACACAGAACTGATAATCGCCAGAGAGGACAGGGGTAAGGTGTTGGGCAAAATAAGTGAAGGGGATTAAGAGGTACAAACTTCCAGTTATATAATAAATAAGTCACAGGGATGACAAGTACAGCATAGGGAATATAGTCGATAATACTGTAGTAACTTTGTATGGTGACTACACTTATTGAGTTGAGCACTGCATAATGTATAGATTTGTTAAATCACTATGTTGTATACCTGTAACTAGTATAACACGATATGTCAACTATATTTCAATAAAAATAAAATGAAAATCAAAAAAAGTTTTTGTTTAGCATAAACAATTTGTTATTTGACAGCATTTTTGCTTTGTTTGAAGCAATAAAGCATTCTGCAAAAAAAAAAAAAAAAAAAGGATCTGTGGAGCTTATCAATATAAACATTACACGGGGGCACCTGGGCAGCTCAGCTGGTTAAGCAATGGACTCTTGATTTGGCTCAGGTCATGATCTCAGGGTCTTGAGATCAAGCTTGAGTTTGGCTCCTTGCTCAGCAGGGAGTCTGCTTGAGATTCTCTATCACTGTCCCTCTTCCCTCCCCCACCAGCTCATGCTCCCTCCCCCCTCCCACTCTCTCAAAAATAAATAAGTTTTTTTAAAAGAAATAAACATTACACAGTAGGATCGACAGGGAAAAACTATTAAGTTGGGTAAAGAGGAAAGATGATTTACTAATCAATAAATAGAAAACTCTAAGACTTCCAAAAAGTAGATTTCAAGTCGGGCTGAGTTCCTTAGCAGCCAACACAGACATGACAACTCAGTCATGAGATCTAGTTTCACAAAAGAAAGACAATGCAGGGTGGATTCATGCTAGTTCCATGGAAGAGATCTAGTTTTAATACTTAAATCTTAGCCAACAGTATGACTATTAATTTTAGGCTACATCCATTTTCATATTCTTCAGAGCATGGAATTATATAATAGTCTCTCCATAATGTGCACTGGCTTATTTTTCATTCTTGGGACTACAATCTAAGAGAGACACTGATAAAATAGAACTGTTACCAAAATAGCAAGAGGAACTAGAAAGCACAACATGCAAGGAATTTTACAAGAACAGGTTCTGCCTGGAGATGATTTAAGGAGAGACATGAAGGCTGTCATTAAACATTTTTAGGGTTCTTATAAACAAAACAAAGTCCTGTCCTGTGCTACTCCAGAAATCAAATGAGCACAAATAAAATCAAGGTTAAAAAAAAAAGCACAGTTTTAGTTAAATTTATGAAAGAACCTACCAAAAGTTTATTTACTAAATGGAAAAATGGATTGTTTTGGGAATTACTGTGCTCTATGGTTGACAGCTGATCAGGAATGCAGAATGTGGGAATTGCATACATTCTGGGAACTTTAAATTGTACACACTTCTGACACTTGAGTATTTAGTATTTAATGTAATTATACAGTATCAAATATAGATCAAGTATTTCAGCATTTCAGTATACCGAGAGGTCACCATGGGCTTAAACAGTTAGGAAAAGTACAAAGGAACTTGAACTTTAAGAATGGAAAGAATTCAAACAGGCATTCTAGGAGGGCAAGAGCATAAAAAAAAGACACAAGAAGGCCTGAGGCACTTCTGGGACATGAATAACTGACCTGGCTGGAGTAGTATATCCATGCAGGGGATTAGTGTGAGATAATTTAGGGGAAGTATGTTCAGTCAAAATGTGAAAAGCCCTGAACAGTAGGCAGGAAGTCTGAACTTGAGTGAAGGGAATTCAGTGAAGGTTTCTCAGAGAGGCATAGCATAATGGTTCTCCTATTTCAGGAATACTAATTGGATGGTGGTGTGCAGAATGGACTGAGGGTAAAGGAGACAGATTAGAATGAAAAAAGCTAATCAGGAGACAGTAGAATAATGGTCTAGGCAAGAGTGGGAAAGACAAAGGGTAGGAAAGATGAAGAAGAAAGAATAATAGTAACTGAACAAATATTTAGAACAAAGAGGCAAGAACCCAAGATGGCTCTGTGAGTTAACACAGAAATAACAGGCAAAAGAATACTCCAGTACAAACAAAGATCATATAAGTACAACACAGGCGTTTAAGGCCTCAAGGCAAATCAATACATAACAAACAGTAAAATTAAGTTTTCCAGAAAAGCTGATAAGAAAGTTTAAATACTGTCATTTTTAAAACAGTGTGCCTCTGGGGCGCCTGGCGGGCTCAGTCAGTAGAGCATGCAGCTCTTGATCTCAAGATCATGAGTTCGAGCCCCACGCTGGATGCAGAGACTGCTTAAATAAACTTTTAAAAATAAAAAAATAAAACATAGTAAACTGTGTCTCAATACTCCACCAGGAACTCTAAGTGATGTAGACAATATAATAGCATGAGAGCTATGTAAACAATTCCTTTTATTTTAGAAATTAGGGCTGGGCCCAGTGTGATATAAGATGGTATGTGCAATGCTTAAAATAAGATAAAAGGAAAGCAAACTATTTTAGACCTTCCTCTAATTAAGTGGGACCATATCCTGCCCCTCTGAACAAAGTGGCTACATATTCTTTATTTTATTTTATTTTTTTGAAGATTTTATTTATTTATTTGAGAGAGAACGAGAGTGAGAGAGAGAGAGCCCAAAAGTGGGTAGGGTCAGAGGGAGAAACAGACTCCCTGCTGAGCAGGGAGCCCGAGGTGGGACTCGATCCCGGGACTCTGGGATCATGATCTGAGCCGAAGGCAGTCGCTTAACCAACTGAGCCACCCAGGCGCCCATGCATATTCTTTATTTTGTTCCAGTTCTTTTCTGAGGTCAGAAAGCAATCTAGTCTTAGAGTAATCTCTAAAAAAATAACTGCAACATGAAGTTAAGCAGTGCTATCACCAATGGAGGGCAAATTTCAGCCTTAAGATTGAAAAGGTTGTATTGGTAGAACAAAAGGAACAAAATGGGAATTCTGCAAATGTACTGATATTCACTGAGTTCAATTTTGTGAGACATTAATGGGAACAATGTGGTAAACCACAAAGTAAGAGTGTTTTGGGGTAAGTTTAATATTAGAAATTTATCTTATGTAGAGAAAATCTACATGAGACTATATAGAGTGAGGAACTAGGAAAACATTTTAAAAATGGCCTTTCAATTATAAAAGTTAAACATGTTTATTATATAAAATTAGAAGAAAAAAAAAAAAAACAGATAATAAGGGCAGGAGAAATTGCCCACAATGTCATTACTTCAATTACTCCGAAATTTTGGTATATTTCTTTTGTTTTTTCCACCTATTTAAAATCACAGTTGACTTCATACTATAACAAACAGTTTTATACTCTGTGCTTTTCACTTACTATAATTGGTAGTTTTTCCCCATGTATAGAAACACTTCATAAAATATAATGGCTACATAATAAACGTGTGGATATATCAATGAAGAATTTCTTAAAATACAAATCAAAAGAATTACAACTTTGTACAGTACTTTCAATTTCCTAAAACATGTTCATTTCTGTCTTTATCCTTACAAGATAAACATATCTATATCCTTATGAGATAAACAGACGAGGCTTATTATTTGCCTCATTTTACAGAAAAGTAAATAGATTTTGTTTTTAAGAGCTCAGTCACTTAGTCCCAGGTAACACAGTAACAGTGAGCTTTGATCAGAGATTCAAGTCTTCTGATAATCTGACCAGTTCATCTTTTTAAAGAATATACATTCTGCTATAACGCAACCCTTCCCCAGCCTTCAGAGAACAAAGGAGTGTCATAGCCGTCTGCGTAACACAATCAAAAAGATTAGTCCTGCTTCCACTGTCCTTGGCCACTTCCCTCAGAAGGCCTAACCAACGGCTTTAAGTAACCAGGTAAAAAGAGGTACATCATTTCGGGGGAGCAACGTGTTGTTACAATACCTTCAGATTATGTATGATATCTATCCGCTTGTTCTGGCTGTCCTTAAAATGAACTTGAACTCTGACAGGAAACTCACCCCAGCCTCTTCTGGTTAGATGAAAAGGAGGCTCTCTAGGGAAAAGCAAATATTAACACATTAAGCCAGAGTCACATTCTCATTCTAGAGAGGAAATGTTTTCTCCTACTGGGTAAGTCAGAAATTCACAGCCTCTGACAATAATTTACATTTTTCTCATCTGAAGCTCAATCGATACACTGAATTTTTGCTGAAATGCTAAAAGAAAAATTCAACTCAAACCTACATTAAACTTCCAATCACTGAATACTTAGAGCTAAGAGACTTATAATATATAATCCAACATCATCATTTCCACAGGCAGGGAAGGTGATTTGATGGATGTTACATATTAGAAGCCAGAATCCTTGACTGCTACTTGACAGACACAGGCTGTGAGGTATATGTTTCCTACCCAGACACTCATATTTATTCCTCCACTCTGGCAAAAATA
Source organism: Halichoerus grypus (assembly GCF_964656455.1). NCBI lineage: Eukaryota > Metazoa > Chordata > Mammalia > Carnivora > Phocidae > Halichoerus > Halichoerus grypus. The sequence goes on from NC_135712.1 coordinate 81,591,492, forward strand.
GAATAAATCACAAATGCTCAATCTGAAAGTGACAATTTATTTGAAACTATCCGCTAACAGGACTTAAAAGAACATATGTTTACCATATGATTTTCACCAAACAGTGACTATGATTTTAGTGGATAGAGGAGGAATGTATGTGAATGCTAATTGGACTAGAGAATTTTCAGTCAAAACATAATCTGTGAAGGGAAGAAAAAGGAAAGTTGATGAAAAAAAGACTTAGCAAATTGTTAATGATGTTCGGTATAGGAGGGTTCAAGATACTCTACTTCTGAGTATGTTTGGAATTTTCCATAATAAAAACATTTTAAATTTAACCGAGAGAACGTCATGTACTCAAAAATAATACGGTTTAAGTTAATGGGGGAGAGAGACTGCATTAAAATGAAAATGTTCATTATGAATCAGTGGCTTGGAATTACTGAAATGAGAGAAGATGCCAAGATGGCAAGGAGGAAGACACACTCAGCGGGATGTGTTTTTGCAAAACTAAGAGGAGACATGAATTCAGTAAAGACAAACTCCAAGAACACAACCTGAGAAGAATCTAACAACAGATCTGAATTATCAAGAACAGAGCCAGAGGCTACCAGGAGGGCTCAAGACAGGAAAAATCCCTGAGTACGAGAGTAGCCTGGAAAGGTGAAAAAGCAATAGCTATGTTATAAACCAGAGAGAGGAGAAAGCGAAGAAAACTAGAGTGCCCTGGATGGGAGAAACCAGTTGAACACTGACTGAGTTAGTAAAAGAAGTAGCCATGATGCTGGTATAGGTTCAGACAGAAATTAAAAGACAGGCTTGGGGTCAAATGAGAAGGTCGAATTGAGACAGCAGTTTGAAAAGGGATGCAGTGGGGCCTAGAGGCATGGTGAACTTTAGAAGAATAATTAAAGTTCTATTGATGACATGTTTGGTCATTTAAATTCCAGTAAAGTAGATAGCCTAAATTCATTTTGCAATATGCGTCAATTATACTATTTTTATGTTGGATTTCTCTTAAAATGAATATAGCAAATCAGCTGTGCTCCTCAATTTATGTACATTGGCTAAACTCTAGTGAATGAACAGGAAGGACGGCTGCCAGAGAAGACAAATAGCATAAAGGCCAGGAAAAAGGAACAATGCTTTTAACAGGAAATATCTCCCTAACCATATTTTTGGAAGCAAAAAAGCAACCTAAGGCTTACCAACAGACATCACCTATGGAAATGTTAAACTTCAAAAAGATACATGTATTTCACACAAAAAAAGGACTGCCTCCCCCAAACAGACTTTTTTATTTCTGGATTCCTCATAGAAGGTGAAATGTATCAATGACCAAGAAGGAAAAACCACAGAATACTGGGAGGATCATACAATGCCCCAAAAGAGCTGAGGGTTTTTAGGCAGAAAAAGGGAAAAGATGGTCTAGAAGCCACAAATATGTGCAAGGAAGACACACCCACCCCCAGGCCCATTGGCACATGGTGTGAGAGAAAAATCAGCTGCCACTTGAAAGCTGTTCTCAAAAGCAGTGTTCTCAGAAGATAGCCATGTTTTATTTAGGAGTCAGGAATGGAGAGAACGTTCTAAAGAGAGCTGAGGATATAGGAAATTTCACTGATAATAAACCAAAACCACTTCTACAATACATTCACACAATGAATGTATATGTAATATGTAATATCATATAAAGATATAAAGAATACACTTAAAGGGGAGCCTGGGTGGCACAGGTCATGATCTCATCAGTTGTGAGATCGAGCCCTGCATTGAGATCCATGCTCAGTGTGGAGTCTGCTTGAGATTCTCTCCCTCTGCCCCTCCCCCCACTCTCAGGCACACGCAATCCCTCTCTCTCTCAAATAAATAAATAAAATAGGGGTGCCTGGGTGGCTCAGCTGGTTAAGCATCTGACTCTGATTTTGGCTCAGATTATGGTCTCAGGGTCTTGGGGTCAAGCTCCACATTGGGCTCCATGGTCAGTCGGGAATGTGCTTAGGGATTCTCTCTCTCCCTCTGCCCCACCCCCCCGCTCACACATGCTCTTGCTCTCTCTCTAAAGTAAAAATAAAGAAATCTTTAAAATAAATAAATTTTTTTAAAAAAAGAATACACCTAAATGAAACAAATTTCAGAATAGTGTATATATACATACACACACACACACACATATATATATATTCATTCCATCTTTGTACAACAACAAACAACTATACAAGGTTAATATATGTAGGAAAAATATCACTGGGGTTACTTCTGAGAGGATGAGAGCATGAGGAACTTTCAATATTAAATATTTCTGTAATGTTAGACTCCCATGTTTAATTCTACTATATTCTGATATTCATAAAAAACAGGAACACCTTTATATTTATCTGTATCTATATAAATAAATTCAGCTATTTCCAAGGGGAACAAAATCCACTAATGTAATTCTGACAGGAGGAAATACTGCCGTTTCAGGGAGACAATAATCTGCAAGAGGGAACCACAGTTAAAACTCTACCTAAGAGCCAAAGCTAAGTAAATTATTAATAATATAATAATTAAAGGGAATGGTCTCAAGTTAAGTCACTCTTTTTCCACTTCAGTAAATCTGTACTTCTTAAATTAAATAACTCAACTGTGCTTACCTAACTTCCACAAGGTCATTTGGTTTATAGCTGGGATGAAGAAAGAACCAAACTTTCTTGACAAAATGATTAATGCTGGGTTCTCTACGAGACCCTCGGACATATACCATCCACTTGTGGGTTGACTGGTCATTTTCTTCTCTCTTATCAGGAGGTATGTACCTAAAGGAGAAAAAAGAAAGAAACTTGAATTCTTTTTTCCTTCAAAAACCTAACAATTAACTCCTACTTAAAATAAGATTAAAAATCAGTTACAAGAAAACTGGGAATTCACAAATATGTGACGATTAAACAACACGCTACTAAACAACCAATGAGTCAAAGATGAAATCAAAGAGAAGTAAAAAAATACCTTAAGACAAGTGAAAATGAAAAACAAAATAAGTGAAAATGGGAATACAACATACCAAAACTTAAGGGATGCAGCAGCAAAAGATTTTAAGAAGGAAATTTACAGCAATAAATGCCCACATTAAGAAAGATCTCAATCTAACTTTACACCACAAGGAACTAGAAAAAGAACAAACATAGTCCAAAATTAGTAGAAAAAAGGAAATTTAACAAAGATGAGAGTGAAAAAAAATGAAATAGAGACAAAAAGACAAAAGATTAAAGAAACTAAAGAGCCGTTTTGTTAAAAAGATAAACAAAATACACAAACCTCTGCCTCGACTTAACAAGGAAAAAAAGAGAAAGAACCCAAATAATAAAATTATAAATAAAGAGGACACATTACAACTAACACCACACAAATACAAAGGATCATAAAGCTATGAACAATTATAGGGGCACACGACTGACTCAGTCAGTAGAGCATGTGACTCTTTACCCCAGGGATGTGAGTCTGAGCCCCACACTGGGTGTAGAGATTACTGAAAAATAAAATCTTAAAAATAAATAAATAAAATGTTTAAGAAAAAAACTATGAACAATTATATGCCAACAAAGTGAACAACATAGAAGAAATGGATAAATTCCTAAAAACATACATGCTACCAAGAATGAATCATGAAGAAATAGAAAATGTGAACAGAACAATTACTAGTAAGGAGACTGAATCAGTAATCAAAGACCTCCAAACAAAGAAAATTCCAGGATCAGATGGCAAAAAGGGTGATTTCTACTAAATATTTGAAGAACTGATACAAATCTTTCTCAAACTCTTCCAAAAAAATACGAGGGAACACTTATAAATTCATTTTACAAAGCTAGCATTACCCTGATCCCAAAGCCAGACAACACTACAAGAAAATTATAAGCCAATATCCCTGATAAACATAGATGTAAAAATCCACCCCCCCCAAAAAATCCCCAACAAAATATTAGCAAACAGAATTCAACAGTACATTAAAAGGATCATGCACTATGATCAAGTGGTAGTTATTCCAGGTATGCAAGGATGGTTCAATATCTGCAAATCAATCAGTGTGATACACATTAATAAAATGAAAGATAAAAATCGTATGATCATCTCAACAGATGCAGAAAAAACACTTGACAAAATTCAACATCTATTCTTGATAACAACTTTCAACAAACTGGGTATAGAGGGGGTATACCTCAAAATAATAAAGGCCTTATATGACAAGCCCACAGCTAACATCATAATGGTGAAAAACTGAAAGCTTTTCCTCTAAGATCAAGAACAAGACAAGGATACTCATGCTCTCCACTTTTATTCAACACAGTACTGGAAATTCTAGCCAGAGCAATTAGGCAAGAAAAAGAAATGAGAGGTATCCAAATTACAAAGGAAGAAGTAAAAGTGTCTCTATTGGAACATAATGAGATATATACAGAAAATCCTAAAGATTCCACCCAAAAACAGTTAAAACTAATAAACAGGAGTGCTTGGGTGGCTCAGCTGGCTAAATGTCTGACTCTTGATTTCAGCTCAGGTCATGATCGCAGGGTCCTGAAATCAAGCTCCATGTCAGGCTCTGTGCTCAGCAGGGAGTCTGCTTTCCCTTTCCCTCTTCCTCTGTTCCTCCCCCCACTCTCTCAAATAAGTAAATAAAATCTTTAAAAAACAAATGAAAATACAACTAATAAATTCAGTAAAGGTGCAGGATATAAAGTCAACATAAGAAACTGTGTTTCTAACACTAACAACTATCAGAAAGAAAATTAAGAAAATAATCCCATTTATAATTGCATCAAAAACAATAAAATATTTAGCAATAAATTTAACCAAAGAAGTGGAAGGCCTGCACACTGAAAACTATAAGATACTGATGAAAGAAACTGAAGAAGACACAAATAAATAAAAAGATATTCCATGCTCATGGACTAGAAGAATTAATATTGTTAAAATGTCCATACTACCCAAAGCAATCTACAGATTCAGTGCAATCCCTATCAAAATCCTAACAGCATTTTTCACAGAAAAAGAAAAAACAATCCTAAAATCTGTGTGGAATCATAGAAGACCCCCAAATAACCTCTTTTTTTAGAGAAAACAACACAGGAGGCATCATACGTCCTGATTTCAAACTATATTACAAAGCTACAGTAATAAAACAGTATGGTATTGGCATAAAAACAGACACATAGATCAACGGAAGAGAAGTGAGCACAGAAATGAACCCACACATATATGATCAATTAATTTATGACAAAGGAGATAAGATATACAAGAGGGAAAGGTCTCTTCAATAAACGGTGTTGGGAAAACTGGACAGCTACATGCAAAAGAATGAAAATAGACACCTATCCTACACCACACACACAAAAATCAACTCAAAACACACGAATGACTTAAATTTAAGACCTGAAACCATAAAACTCCTAGAAGAAAACAGAGATAAGCTCCATGACACTGGTCTGTGAAATGATTTTTTGGATTTGACACCAAAAGCAAAGGCAACAAAAGCAAAAACAAACAAGTGAGATTACATCAAACTAAAAACTACACAGGAAAGGAAACCATCAACAAAATGAAAAGGCAACATAGGGAATGAAAAAAAAAATTTACAAATCATGTATCTGATAAAAAGTTAATATTAAAAAAATATAAAGAATTCAATAGCAAAAAAAATAGCAAAAAAAGAAAGCAAAATAAATCTGATTTAAAGATGGGCAGAGGAACTAAATATATATTTTTCCAAACAAAATATACAAATGGTCAACATTACTAATAATGAGAAAAATGCAAATCAAAACCACGAGGTATCACCTTACACCTGTTAGAATGGCTATCATTAAAAATATGAGAGATAAGTGTTGGCAAGAACGTGGAGAAAAGGGAATCCTGGTGCACTACTGGTGGGAACATAAATTGGTGCAACTACTATGGAAAACAACAAGAGGTTCCTCAAAAATTAAAAACAGAACTACCCCATTGCTGTGTATATATGCAAAGACAACGAAAATGGGTTGTCAAAGTGCTATCTGCACTCCCATGTTCACAGCAGCATTATTTGTAATAGCCAAGATATAGAAACCTATGTCCATTAACAGATAAATGAATAAAGACATGAATGGATAAAGATGTATATACATATACAGCTGACCCTTGCACAACATGGGTTTGAACTGTGCAGATCCACTTATGTGTAATTTTTTTTTAAATATTTTATTTATTTATTTGTCAGAGAGAGAGAGCACAAGCAGGGGGAGTGGCAGGCAGAGGGAGAAGCAGGCTCCCCGCTGAGCAAGGAGACCGATGTGAGACTCGATCCCAGGACCCCGAATCACAACCTGAGCGGAAGGCAGACACCCAACCGACTGAGCCACCCAGGTGTCCCGTATGTGTGATTCTTTTTACAATATTGTAAATGTATTTTCTTTTCCTTATGATTTTTTCTTTTTTCTGATTTTTTGGTGGTTGTTTTTTTTTAAGTAAGCTCTACACCCAATGTGGGGCTTGACCTCACAACCCTGAGATCAAGAGTCGCATTTTCTACTGACTGAGCCAGCCAGGAGCCCCCCTTATGATTTTCTCAATAACATTTTCTTTTCTCTAGCTTACTTTATTGTAAGAATACATTATATAATACATGTAACATACAAAATAAATACATGTAACATACAAAATATGTGTTAATCAATTGTTAATGTTATCAGTAAGGCTTCCAGTTAACAGTCGGCTATTAGTAGTTAAGTTTTTAGGGAGTCAAAAGTTATACGTGGATTTTTATTTATTTTTTATTTTTTTAAGAGAGAGAACGAGTGCACAAGTGAGTGGGGGTGGGGAGAGGGGCAAAGGGAGAGGGAGAGAGAGAATCTTAAGCAGGCTCCATGCTCAGTGCAGAGCCCAACACAACCCTGAGATCATGACCTGAGCCAAAATTAAGAGTTGGATGCTGGAGTGCCTGGGTGGCTCAGTCACTTAAGTGTCTGACTCCTGATCTCAGTTCAGGTCATGATCTTGGGGTCCTGGGATTGAGCACTAGGCTCCATGCTCAGCGGGGAGTCTGCTTGAGTATTCTCTTTCTCCCTCTCCCTCTGCCTCTCCCCTTACCCTCTCTCTCAAATAAATAAATCTAAAAAAAAAAAAAAAGTAGTTGGATGCTTAACCAACTGAGCCACCTGGGTGGATTTTTCACTGTGGATTTTTAACTATGCGGGAGGTTGGGGCCCCTAATCCTCGAATTGCTCAAGATTGCCAAAGGTCAACTGAGTGTGTGTGTGTGTGTGTGTGTGTGTGTGTGTGTGTGTGTGTGTAATGGAATATTCTTCAGCCATAAGAAGGAAATTCTGACACTGGTGAGAACATGGATGAATGTGGAGGGCATTATGCTAAGTGGAATAAGCCAGACAGAGAAAGATAAATACTACATGGTATCACTTATATATAAAATGTAAAAAAAAGTCAAACTCATAGAAACAGAGCAGAGAAACAGTTACCAGAGGCTGGAGGTAGGGGAAATAGAAGTTGGTAAAAGGGTATACACTTTCAGCTTTGAGATGAATAAGGTCGGAGGATCTAATGTATAACATGGTGACTGAAGTAAATAACACTGTAAAATTTGCTGAGAGAACAGAACTTAAATGTTCACACACACACACACACACACACACACACACACACAGATAAATAGGTAATGGAGCGCCTGGCTGGCTCAATCAATGGAGCTTGAGACTCTTGATCTCTGGGTTGCGGGTTCAAGCCCCACACTGGGTGTAGGGATTACTTAAAAATAAAATCTTAAAAAAAAAAAGTGAGGTGATAAGGGATGTGTTGTTAATTAACTTGATGGCAGGAATCCCTTCAAAATGTATACATGCATCAAATCATAATATACACTTTAAATATTTTAATTTTGTTAATTATATGTCAATAAGGTTGAAAAAATTTTTTACTGAAGTATATTGACACAGTGTTACATTAGTTTTAGGTTTGCAACAGACTGATTCAACAATACATTATGCTATGCTCACCACATCTGTTCCCATACGCTATTACAACTGACTATAATATTCCCTATACTGGACCTTTCATCCACATGACTTATTCATTCCATAACTGGAAGCTTATATCCCCACTCCCCTAAAAATTATTTTTACTTAAAAAATTTAATCCCATCAAAATTTAACAGCTCTATCACCCAACCAAGCAAAGTGAGTCTTAGCAGTTAATCCTTTTCTTTTAAACTTTTTTTTTTCCTGGTCTAAGGAACATTCCCTTAAAGTTTGTTTTATTTTCTGATTACCACCATGCAATTAAAAAAAAAAATCAACCTTGCTTTTCCAAGTAGATACATGAGATAGAAATAAATTGACATATTACTGGGTTAGGGACACTCTAGCCTTTGCGTTTTCATTCGGGTTTCAGGGTGCTAGAATTCTGAACTCTTCTGGTTCCGACCCATTACTGCCAGGAAGGTTACAACTGGTCTCCTATCTTTTAAAAGCAAAAACAAACCATTCCCTTCAGTCCTGACCATGGCAAAACTAGTATCTTTAGCTCTCCCTTTATTTCATGAGGCCTCCTTATTACATTCTGTTGGAAAATATGGTCATGGCCTTCTATACGTTTATCTATGCCTATGGTTACCCTTAATAATGCAGTGGGCCAAGTTATATTGATTTCTAATGTTAATCCAAACTTCCATATCTTCGTCATGAAGTTTTATCATTTCTGCATTTAATGAATTCCGTTTCTTAATGATTTTGTTCAGTATTTCTTCACCTATATTCACAACTGAAAATGTCCTACAATTTTCCTTTTCTTACAAACTGTCTGGCTTTATTTAAAAGGTTAGGCTAGGGGGCGCCTGGGTGGCTCAGTTGGTTAAGCGACTGCCTTCGGCTCAGGTCATGATCCTGGAGTCCCGGGATCAAGTCCCACATCGGGCTCCCTGCTCAGCAGGGAGTCTGCTTCTCCCTCTGACCCTCTTGCCTCTCGTGCTCTCTCTTTCAAATAAATAAATAAAATCTTTAAAAAAAAAAAACATTTAAAAAAAAAGTTAGGCTAGGGACACCTGGGTGGCTCAGTCGGTTAAGTGGCTGCCTTCAGCTCAGGTCATGACCCCAGGGTCCTGGGATTGAGTCTCGCATCGGGCTCCTTGTTCACTGGGGAGTCTGCTTCTCCCTCTGCCTGCCACTCCCCCTGCTTGTGTACTCTCTCTCTCCGACAAATAAATAAATAAAATGTTAAAAAAAAAAAAGTTAGGCTATCCTCATAAAATAAACTGACAAATGTTGTCTCTTTTTCCCCAAAAGATTTTGGGGGGTTTTGGTTACTTTTTTGTTTTTTAAGTAATCTCTACACCCCAAACGTGGGGCTCAAACTCATGACCCCCAGATCAAGAATCTCTACCAACTAAGCCAGCCAGGTGCCCCTCCCCAGAAGATTTTGTATACAACTGAAATTATGTGCTCACTCAGCCTGTAAAGCAATCTAAGCCTAGTAGTTTGGTTTGGTTTTATGACGGCAATGTTTTAAAAATCAGTAATTAAACTTACTTAGTAGTTCTAAGACTATTCAAGGTTTTTCCTTTCTTAAGTCCCAAGTTGTATTTTTCTAGGAACTCTCCATTTCACCTAAATTTTCAAATGTATTGGCATAAAGATGTTCATTATTTATCTCCTAAATAGTACAGCATCTGTAGCTATGTCTTCTTTCATTTCTAATAGTTTTGTCTTCTTTCTCCTTAATTTCATCAGGTTTGTGTATACTTTTTTCCCCTAAGTTCTTTGCTTCCCCCACTGCATTATTTTGTCTAATTGAGATGTTTAGTTCACTAATTTTAAGCTTTTCTTCTACTGCATTTTCTTCTACTGTAGACATTTCCTTTTAAATATCTTAGTGTTATCTACAAATTTTGATTTTATTATTTAGTTTTGGATATTTTAATGTGATTTTTCATTGACTTATGCGTTGTTTAGAAGTAGTTTGAATTTCTAGACATAAAGTTTTCTAGGGGTGCCTGGGTGGCTCAGTCAGTTGAGTGTCTGACTTTGGCTTGGGTCATGGTCTCAGGGTCCTGGGATTGAGCCCCATATTGTCTGCTTCTCCCTCTCCCTCTGCCCGACCCCCAACTTGTGTGCTGTCTCTCTCAAATAAATAAATAAATAAAATCTTTAACAAAAGAGGGCGCCTGGGTGGCTCAGTCATTAAGCATCTGCCTTCAGCTCGGGTCATGATCCCAGGGTCCTGGAATCGAGTCCCACATTGGATTCCCTGCTCAGCGGGAAGCCTGCTTCTCCCTCTCCCACTCACCCTGCTTGTGTTCCCTCTCTTGCTGCCTCTCTGTTGAAAAATAAATAAAATCTTAAAAAAAAAAAAAATCTTTAACAAAAGAAAGCTTCCTAGTTTTCCTACTGTCATTGATTAACTTTACTCTAACAGTAGTCAAAAAAGTAGTCTGGGTGGGGGGCCTGGGTGGCATCATTGGTTGAGCATCCAACTCTTGGTTTCGGGTCATGGTCTCAAGGTTGTGATATAGAGCCCCACATCAGGCTCTGTGCTCAGCGCCGAGTCTGCTTGAGATTCTCTCTCCCTCTGCCTCTCCCCCACGCATTCAAGTGCACTCTGTCAAATAAATAAATAAATCTTCAAAACAACAACAACAACAAAAACAAAACGTAGTCTGGGTGCACCTGGCTTGCTGAGTCAGTGGAGCGTGAGACTCTTGATCTTGGGGTTGTGCCTTCTTTTGGAATCAGGATCCCGCCCCCTCCTCGGCCTTTTTTCATTCAGTCTCCCCACTTTCCTCTTACTACTTTTAAAGTTTAAATCTCTATGTCTAGGGATGCCTGGGTGGCTCAGTCAGTTAAGCGTCTGCCTTCAGCTCAGGTCATGATCCCAGGATCCTGGGATCAGAGTCCCGCATCAAGCTCCCTGCTCAGTGGGCAGCCTACTTCTCCCTCTGCCTGCTCTGCCTGCCACTCCCCCCTGCTTGTGCTCACTCTCTCTCTCTGACAAATAAAATCTTTAAAAAATCTCTATGTCTACTCTTTTAGTTATTATCTTAGATACTCTAACATTCTTAACAAGTCTAAAGTAAATCAGTAATTTTTCCCTCTTCCAGAACAAACAAGGACTTTACAACTCTTACGCCAATCATTCCCTCTCTACCTAAAATCCATGATTAATCAGTTCTAGCTGGTCCTCAAAAAACCCAAACGCGTACAAATTAAATGTAATTATTTGAAAATGTCAATGATGGTTTCTCCCCAATCTTCTGGTGGTCCATCTAGATTTCCAGTTTTGGACTTTCTGAGCTGACAGGTCTCATACTATTGTTAAGACCCCAACTCTTAACATTTCACATGATCTAAGAGTCCCCTTGGTAATTCTAAAATAATCTACAAAATGGAAATCTAATTGCCTTAATCATATTTTATACTTCTATTTAAATACTATCACACAGACCATTAGAAATCTTTGCTTTTATTATCCTGAGATTTTTAAATGTACTTCTTGTTTGTTATTTGTGGTCCATTAACTGGGGCTTGGAAGATTTCCCCCCAACCTGATTTTTCCCCCCAAATAATTACTGTCTGCCTGAATCCTTTATTTTCAATAACTGAATCTAATTATAATTTTCATAAATATATCAACTTATTCAATAATCAAATATTTAGTGAATACCAACTACTATAAGATACAAAACAAGACATACTTTCTACCTAAAGAGATTCCAGTCTGATTTGGGAAAAATACATAAAAACAGGAAATGACTATATAATATGATAAAGATGATAAGAGAGCACAGAGAAAATATACCTAATGAGGGAGGAGAAAGGAAAATAAAGACTTTGTGAGAAAATAACATTCTCATGCTATTTGAAGATTTATGGCTTTATCCGTTTCTAGATACTTGGCAAAATGATGGCGCTCCCACAAGACATCATGAGAGCATATTGTTAAAGAGCTAGACCTTCAGCTTGCAGAAATTCTGTCTTCAAGACATGCTCTGCAACTTTTTGTTAAAAATTTAAAACATTTCAATTTGAACAAACATTTTTTAGCAATTAGCTAAGGCCCTGAAGGAGAGACCTAAGTCAGAAAAAGTCAAAAGTTCTTCTAAACTTATCCACACTAATATGCTTGATAAAATACACCATATGTATATGGGGTACCTGGCTGGCTCAGTCGATGGAGTGTGCAACTCTTGATTTTAGGGTTGTGAGTTCCAGCCCCACGTTGGGTATAGAGATTACTTAAAAATAAAAATAAACTCTTAAAAAAAAAAAAAAACCCATTTGTATAAAATAAAAGCTCATGTCTCAGAAATTTTTACCAAGCACAATTTTATTCTATGTCAAAGATTAGTAGACACACTGAGGCAGTTTCAAGTCTCTGGACCTTAGTTTACTTTTAAAACAACTAAGAGTTTGAGGGAAAAAATCCTTAAGACCTCTTCCTACAGTAATACTACGATAATAAAAGTATGCCAGAGTATTAAGATAAATGGAAACTGAAAATGAGAGAATTCAACTGGATACTCACTTGGACACATTGCCCACTACTATAGTTTTCTTTACAAAAAGTCGTGAAGTCTCATCTCCTGTGAGATCAGCATTCCGCTGCTCTGTTTTATGAGAGCCAGTAATACTAGCAGTGTCCTGAAAGAAATCATAATCAATTTTCACTTTCAATTTGGACAATTTCCAATAGGCAGAAACCACAAAATCATTCAAGGTATGAATGGAGCAACTCAGATTTTTTTTTTTAATTACAAAATTCTCTGGCTTTGTGGCACCTCTCAGCATAAAAGTAATTTTATTGTATCTTTAACACAAACACAAAATGTTTGTTCACTGTAACTCCATGTGCATATATGTGCTTTTAACAGACACATCTGTGCTGTATATGCAAAGAGGATATGGAAGGATATACAAGAAACTATTATGTGGTTACCTCTGGGAAATGGAAATGGGGAAAGGGGTCAATGGAATTCACTTTCTTTTCAATCTTCTGTATTATTAAAAATTTTTCAATGAGAAGTGCCGTAGACAAATGATTAAAGTTTGACTATGGAGATAGACCGCCAGGGTTTAAATCTTGGCTCTTCCATTTACTAGATGTGAAATTCTGTGTAATTACTTAACTTCTCTGTCTCAATTTCCTCACCTATAAAATAAGGATAACAGGATCACTCAGTCAGTGGAGCATGTGATGGTTGATCTCTGGGTTGTGAGTTTGAGCCCCATCTTGGGTGTAGAGATTACTTAAAAATAAAAAAAAAAAACCTAGGGGCACCTGGATGGCTCAGTCGCTTAAGCATCCAACTCTCGATTTCAGCTCAGGTCATGATCTCAGGGTCCTGGGATTGAGCCCTGAGCTGGATTCCGTACTGAGCATAGAGCCTGCTTAAGATTCTCTCTCTCCCCCTCTCCCTCTGCCCCTCCCTGCCACTTTCTCTAAAAAAAAAAAGGATAACAGTACCTGTCTCACATGATTGTTTTGTACAGTACTCAGAGAAGTGCCGGGTACATAGTACCAAATATATGTTACATAAACATGAGCATGTATATTACATACAAGATGTTAAGTTTCTAAATCCTATGACCAGTATTGCCTAAATTCTTAATTAAAAAACAAAAACAAAAAAAACAACAACAAAAAAACAGGTGCCTGGCTGGGTTAGTTGGTAGAACATGCGACCTCTCGATCTCGGGGTTGCATGTTTGAGCCCCATGTTGGGTGCAGATATTACTTAAAAATAAAATCTTAAGAAAACAAAACAAAAAACAAAAAATCACACACACACACAAAAAACGCCCCCCCCCCCCCAAAAAAAACAAAAAGCAAACCCATGCAGTACTTGCCCAGAAATACTACTGGTAAGAAACAAGTAAATCCAAACATTAAGAGTTTTCATTTTTGGGTGGTGGCATTATGAATGACTTTTCTATTCTTTCTTATTTTCTTGTAGTTCAAAATTTTCAACGATGAACACATATGAATTTATAACCAGAAAATTTTTTAAATTTGATTTTTATAAAAAATAAATCAAATCCTTGATGTCTGAATATGTGAAAAGCAACCTGGAGATTTCCTCTATCACAGAACACCTGGCTGAGAAAAATCATCCAGTAAGGGCTCTATAGCCAAATATTACACCAAGAAGTTCAGAGCAGCTTGAGATGGGAACTCAAATAAGAAATTGGCAGGATCAAAGAGGAATAAATGGTTTTCAATTCTATTTATTATTTGTCAAGTTTCCCCAGTTATTAAAGCATCATTAAAGCATTGAAGTTTCACAAAGGAAAATGATGAAGAGAGAACAAACATGACAGAATGGAAAGACCTTGGACAAGGTCACAGAATTGCCAATTCCTCAAGGTTTCTCTCTTATCAATGTGGATGGCATCTAGGAGTTGTGACGTGCACAGTTCTGATTCAGTTTAATTCTCAGCTTAATTCAGTTTAATTCTCAGTTCTGATACTTGTGGACAAAGGTAACTGTAAGCTCTTCGAGACTCAGTCTCCCCATCTCCAAAAGGGATATAATTAATGTATTTCCTAGGGTTCCTATGAAGATGAAATGGAATAACATGTACATGTACATACTTAATAAATACGAGTTCCCTTCTCCTCTCCCTCCCACCCATCAAACTATACCCTTCCAGTATTTCGGCTTGGTCTCTGTTCCATGTTGTTTGAGAGTCTTTCTTCTATATCCATATTGCTGTTATTGTCTTTGTCAGACAAGAAATCATTATGTTGAGATAAAGAATCACTTTCTGAATGATTGGCTGATGGTGTCTCTGATCTCTGATTGGCAGGAGAGGATGACCTAGATGGTGACTCCAAAAATTTCTTGATAGCAGGATGATTAAAAACCATTGTATCACATGTCTTTGATCCCTGCAAAAATGAAAGCAAACAAAACAAACTTTTAATCAAATCCATCAAAAGTGGTAAAATTTTAATTTTTCCAAAACCCTTATCTATTTAGGGGTCATGCTTAAAATCCTTCAAAATCTGCCCACACCCAGAAAATGAAGTCCAAACTCCTTAACGTGGTCTGAGCCAACAAAAGCTAGAAAGTGATAATTATGTGAAGGTCCTAACACTAAAAAGCTAAAGGTGCAAGTTCTCTGAAGCTAAATGAAAAATAGAGATAAATACATAGTAACATATGGAAAGTAAGATTGACTTAAAAAAAAAATAAGCCTCACACTGCTTTAACATAAACACATCAACTGCTCTAAATAAAATGTTCCTGTAAAATATATAAATATTTTTAAAAATGTATATGTAAAATGGCTCCCACGTAGGAGTAAAATGTAGTATAGAATGCTTTAAAATGATTCATACCTACATATAAAGTTTGTCATCAGTCCAGTACTGAAGCCTGGAGTATTTTTGTGTATCTTGTTACTTGGATACAAAATACAGTGTATTCTGTTATAATGGGATACATCTACAGTTCCTAGGAAGCCCAGCTTTTAAAAAGTGTGCAGTTAACATAATTCAGCAAGAAGAAAGGAGCCAGAGGCTAGCATTTCAAAGCAACAAAATTATTGAATCTCAATAATAAAGGATATTTTGTTTTAAAGATTTTATTTATTTATTTGAGAGAGAGAATGAGAGAGAGAGAGCATGAGACGGGGGAGGGTCAGAGGGAGAAGCAGACTCCCTGCCGAGCAGGGAGCCCGATGCGGGACTCGATCCTGGCACTCCAGGATCATGACCTGAGCCGAAGGCAGTCGCTTAACCAACTGAGCCACCCAGGCGCCCCAATAAAGGGTATTTTTTAAGCTGTGATGTATTTTGTTACAGCAAACTAAAAACAATTAAATGGCAGACCATAATAGACAAAAATACACCTAAATATCCTTGAATAAATTCTAATCAGAATATAACGGGGAAATAAAAATCAGTGCACTTCTAGACTACCAAATAACACAGTTCAGAACTGCTAACAGTTAAAAAAAAAAGGCGGGGGGGGGCGCTGCTGCCTGGGTGGCACACTTGGTTAAGCATCCAACTCTTCATTTCAGCTCAGGTTGTGATCTCAGGGTCATGAGATCAAGCCCCATGCTGGGCTCCCCACTCAGCACGGAGTCTGCTGGAGTTTCTCTCTACCTCTGCTCCCCATCCCTACCGTGCCCTCACTCACACACTCTAATAATAAATAAATTTTAAAAACAACAACAACAACAAAACATTAAACGGACAACCAGCTCTTCAAACAGAGTAGCCACAAGTCCCGTGTCCCGCAGATGCTAGCTTATAATGTCCATCTTATTGGATCCAACAGCAAGCCATGTAACAGATAACAGTAAAATCTGCCCTGGGTTGAAGAGTGTCTCCCAAAAATTCATGTCCACCCCAAACCTGTGAATGTGACTTTATTTGGAAATAGGGTCTTTGCAGATGTAATCAAGTTGATACGGTCATACCGGATTAGGGCTTACCTAATAAAAGGGAAATGTGGAGAGAGAGAACTGTGAAGACACACAAGAGGGAAAACATCCATGTGAAGATAGGGGCAGAAACAGGAGTGATGTAGCCACAAGCCAAGGAATGCCAAAGTTTGCCAGCAACTGCCAGAAGATAGGAGAAGGTGAGGAAGGATTCTTTCCTAGAGCCTTCAGAGAGAACATGGTCCAGCAACACCTTGATTTTGGACTGTTAGCCTCCAGAATCAGGAGATAATAAATTCCTCTTGTTTTAAGCCAGGAAGCTAGTGGTAATTTGTTATGGTAGCTCTAAAAAACAGTTCAGACTCTAGTATGTATTAGGGAAACTCCTGTAGTAGAAGAAACAACTATCTAACATCTAAGATTAAATTCAAATAATGCTCCAGATTTCTCTAAGACAACATCGAGAGTATGACTGATGCCAGGTACCCTCAAGCAACACAGGATGACATGAAAGCCAAAACATGGTACGTCTTATCTGTAAAAACCGTGGGGGACAATGCAAACCAGTATGGCATCACACCTTTCCCAGGCCTGCCACGACTCTCACTGAGCCAGTACTATCCAAGAGAATTATCTAATTCTAATTGAGAAAACTTAAGAAAAAGAAATTTTAGAATGAAAAATGAACAAAAGTTATAGGAAATTATCAAAATGTCAAACAAGAAGAAACACTTCTGTTTCAGTTCAATCCTATCCCCATTCCTTTATAAATGGAGCAGTCCACTAGCAATCACATTACCTAAGTGATAAAACTTAATATTCCAAACAGCAGGACAACCTGATTACTAGGATTCCTGATGTGATACAATATGAGCTATATAGCATCACCTATGAAGTTATTATTGCCAAAAACCTCTAACTTTAATCAAATCTTTAGACCCAACTACCAGTTTGCAGAAAAATAGAGAGAATGAAGGAATAACCCAAGGGGGAAAAAAAAAACCCAAAATGTAGGATATTCTATAAAGATAAATGGCCTATCTCTTTAAATAAGTCAATATTATGGGGGGGGAAAGGTGAACTAGTTTAGATAAAATGAGTCTAGAGAAACCAAATAACCAAATGTAGCCCATGAACCTTGATTAGATCCTACATCAAAAAAACAGCTTTAAAAGATATTCTGGGGATGACTGGGAAAATCTGAATATGGACTGGTCATCAAATAATATCAGGAAGTCATAGAAGAATATCCTTTAGGAAATACATGATTTAAGTACTTAAGGGTGAGGTGTCATGATGCCTGGAGCTTATTTTCAAATGTTTTACAGAAAAGTAAGATAGATAAAGCAAAGATGACAAAATGTTAAGATGGTGAATCTAAGTCATGCACAAACAGGTGCTTATTTCATTTCTTCTGTGGATGTGAAATTTTTCATAGAAAGTGAGGGAAAAAAATCAGGGCTTCCTGAATAG
Organism: Halichoerus grypus; assembly: GCF_964656455.1. Lineage (NCBI taxonomy): Eukaryota > Metazoa > Chordata > Mammalia > Carnivora > Phocidae > Halichoerus > Halichoerus grypus. The sequence continues at coordinate 81,609,353 of NC_135712.1, forward strand.
GATATATCTACTGAAACTACAAATTGCTCTTCAGTAGGAAAATCAATCTATCTATAACTTACTCCAAAGCTGATCACAATCAAAATGAAGAATAAAGCAGGTTAGAATAGGGTCTCACTCAACTTTGTATCTAACAAAGCCTAGGGACAGTGCTAAATATTAGCTGGAGAAGGATTTAATATAAAGGAAAAAATGTTGGGGTGCCTGGTGGCTAAGTCGGTTAAGTGTATGACTCTCGACTTCAGCTCAGGTCATGATCTCAGAGTCATGAGATTGAGCCCTGTGTGGGGCTCCGTGCTGGGCATGGAGCCTGCTTGATATTCTCTCTCTCCCTGTTCCTCTCCCCTTCCCCCACCCCATGCGTATGCTCCCTCTAAATAAAAAAACTAAAAATAAGTAAAGGGAAAAATGATACTTAGGATTATTGACAGTTTATGTATTTTCCCAGGAAGGTAGGCTAGGTTTCTTGAATTCCAAAGGTCACTATAAGAAATGTTTCAAAGGCAGGAATTTCACATCAACACTAATTTCCCCTTCACACAACAAATATGGATAGCCAGAAATGACTGTATAGGACAAAGACTTACCTCAGAAACTTTCAGAAGTCCTGCTGAAGCATAGTAGTTTGCAACAATGCAGGCACGAAGTTTATCCATCATCCTTCTTGCCTCAATCAGTCGCTAAAAACAAATGTCAACTTGTTACTTTAAAAAATAGAAATGACAGTAGAGATATACATAAAAAATTCATAAAATAAGAAATACAAATGACCAGAACCTCAATTTTCTAATAATCAAAGAAAGGCAAATAAAAATGATGATCTCCACCTGTCAAATTGCAAAAGACTTTTTAAAAGAATGACAAAAGCCAATGTTTACAAGAGTATACAGACATGTTAATATGTATACTTATGTATATGTATGCATATTCATTGAGAAATGTCAAGATACTGGGCACGAGCAAAAATTATTTTTTGGGATGGAATTTCAAGTAATTTTTTTCATTATGTTTTTCTGCAATTTCATGTATAGGGGAAAAAAAAAAAGACATATGCCTTTTTTCCAAAATGAGAACACTCCTTTTAAAAGAACAGCAAAGGGGGAGGGGGCGCCTGCATGGCTCAGTCAGTTAAGCATCCAACTCTTGATTTCGGCTCAGGTCATGATCTCAGGGTCCTGGGACTGAGCTCCGCATGTGCATCAGGCTCCCCACTCAGTGGGGAGTCTGCTTCTCCCTCTCCCTCTCCCCCTCCCCGCTGCTGCGGAAAAAACCATGATTCTATCTCAATAGATTTTTTTGCAACAGCTTTGTTTTTTTTAATTTATCATCATTATACCTGGTCAATGACTTCAATTTCATGTTCCTTATTCTTCATTTCAAGTGCAAATTGTTCCTTGATAATAGTCTCAATCTTCTGCACAGCAGCATCTCGAGCTGCATAATGAACATAAAATAATTCAAGGTCTAATTACTCAGTGACTCATGATTTAAGTCAGTATGCAATAGAAGAAACCCAGGAAACAGTAACTCCTACGTGGAGAAACCTAGTGGCTGTCACTTTAACCAATGACGAAAAGTTAACATCACTAATATGGGGGCAAACTGACTTCATGTGTTTACTGATATAATGCACTCAGAAGTCTACATCACTCTAAGGCATTCTGGCCAAAAATGCTAAATCTAATTACAGGGAACATCAAATAAACACCAAACTGAAGGACATTCTACAAAATAACTGGCTTACATGATTCAAACATTAGAGTCAAGAAAGGTAGAAAGGTTGAGGAGATTAAAGAGATATGACAACAAAATGCACTGCGTGATCCTGGACTGGAGCCTAGAGAGGGGAAATAGTTATAAAATACAATACTGCGAAACTGGTAACTGAATACTGACTGGACGTCACATAATGTAATGGATGAATGTTAAAATTTCCTGCTTCTGATAATAATACTGTGATTACATAAGAGAATCTCCTTAAGAAATACACTTGTATTTGCAGGTGTCCAATTTATTTTCCAATGATTTAAAAAGAATGATGTGCATATATACCTGCATGCAAACGTGCATGTATTTGAGCGTGTGTGTGTGTGTGTGTGTGTGTGTGTGTGTCTGTCTGGGGGTGAGGAAAAAGACTTATAAATCAAATGAGGCAAAATATAAACAACTGGCAAATTAATCTGGATAAAAGACATATAAGTATTCCTTGCAATTTTTCTGCTTGGAATTATATCAAAATAAAATTACTGAACAAGAAAAAGAAATCCATTAAGATTCTGAGAGAAATATTTGGTGACCTATGAAAAACCACAGCCCTGAGGACAAAGGAAATAAAGAGATAGATAGAGGGGAAGTAGTCTGTGACGTAAGAGCAGTTCATAAGAAGGCAGGAAGCTTCCTTCCCTAGAGAAGGATCTAGCAAGCAATTCAGCAGTTCCTGATCACAACTACCTAAAAGAATGAGTAAAGAAAAGAATTCAAAAGTAAAGAAAATGCCTCTGGGGCACCTGGGTGGCTTAGTCCGTTAAGCATGCAGCTGTTGATTTCGGCTCTAGTCACGATCTCAGTGTCAGGAGATCAAGCCGCACAGCAGGCTCTGCCCTAGGTGTGGAGCCTGCTTGGGATTCTCTCTCTCTCTCTGCCCCTCCCCACCCTCTCTCTGCAGAAAAAGAAAAAAAAAAAGCCTCTACTCTCTCTTTTTTTAAAGATTTTATTTATTATTTATTTGAGAGACAGAGATAGTGAGAGAGAGCATGAGCAGGGAGGAGAGGGAGAAGCAGGCTCCCCACCAAGCAGGGAACCCAACACGGGGCTCAATCCCAGGACCCTGGGCTCACGACCTGAGTCGAAGGCAGACAGTCGAAGGCAGACGCTTAACCAACTGAGCCACCCAGGCGCCCCCAAAAGCCTCTACTCTTGAAAGTAATATTATACTGTATAACTGGAATTTAAATAAAAACTCAAGGGGGGGCACCTGGGTGGCACAGTCAGGTAAGCGTCTGACTCTTGGTTTCAGCTCAGATCATGATCTTAGGGTCATGACAGCCTGGTGTCACAGTGTCTGCTTGAGATTCTCCACTCTCCTTCTGTCTCTCCCCCGGGCATGCTCTCTCTCCCTATCAAATAAATAAATCTTTAAAAAAAAAAAAACTTGAAATTAAAAAAAAAGGAAAAAAGAAAATGCCTATAGAGGTGATAGAATTCAGATGATGACTACTCAAAGTAATATGCAACTCAAAATTTAAAATATCAGATACAAGAGGAAAAAAGAGCCAAATAACTGCTTGAAAACCCTGGAATTTTGGGGCATCTGGCTGGCTCAGTCAGTAGAGCATGTGACTCTTGATCTTGGGGCTGTAAATTCAAGCCCCACATTGGGTGTAGAGATTACTTAAAAATAAAATCTTTAAAAAAGAAAAAAGAAAAACCTGGGAATTTTGCAAAATGAGCCTGTGTTTGTAATATGAAAAAAATGATGTTCACTCATGCTTTGGAGTATATGAAAAATTGCAGAGAAAATTTGGACCCTTTGATGACCCATGTCATTCTCTCCCTCTAAATTAACATGCCATTAAATTGGCAACTTCAAACCAATAATGGTATAAGTGAGCATTCTTGTGGATATGTCTGCATGGAGGGAAATGACTGGTTTTTGTCATTATGAAAAAAAGAGTATTTTCTAGTATTACTAGTATTTCTAGTATTACTACACACACACACACACACACACACACACACAGACACACATATACATATATGTCTGTAGAAACCAGCAGATACTCTTAGGGGAGAGGCTGAAGTCAGAGACCGTGATCACTGAAGGCAGTTTTATCTAAGCTCCTTAGAGAGAAACTCTCCTAAATTATATCTTTCATGGAATAAATAAAAACAAAAACAATAAACAATATAAGCAAAAGGAAGAATCCTACCAAATCTACTTTGAGCAAAATTCTGAAAAATAAAAATATGGTTTGGGATTAGGCACAGTGTGGTCACCAAGAGGCAAAATAGCAAATTACCCCTCAGTAGGAAAAACTGTCCCTGCTTAGGCAGAGTATCTGGGAACTTACACTAGATTTAAACTGAAATTATTATGTTTACTAAAACAATCAGTTTTCCCTCTTATTTTTATTAAAAAAATTATGCCATCTGATGCATTTGAGTAATGGATATAAGTGTCACATTTATTTGGCTTATTATTGAAAGGAAATTATTTCCTTATAAATAAAATTATAACTGAATGAGGGGAAAGGTTGCAGTGAAATGTTATTATTATCTGGAACTCAATTTGATAATTTTTGGTCCACAAAGACTTTCGGGGGGTACATACGACTTGACTGCATAGAAACACGAATTTCCTTTCACCACTTCAACTCTAGGGGCACAAATCTTTGTGAAGCTACAACACTTTATGACTTGGATGCCTTCTTCACCCAGCCGTAAGTGTAAGCTTACATAGATTTATTATTTAAATAAACAGTAGTGAATTTCAGCAATAATTTGTTTTAAAAACTCAAATTTAGCATCTTTTCCTGAGATAGCTTAAAATATTCTGGGTAGTGGAGCACCTGGGTGGCTCAGTCATTATGCGTCTGCCTTCGGCTCAGGTCATGATCCCAGGGTCCTGGGATCGAGCCCCGCATCGGGCTCCCTGCTCGGCGGGAAGCCTGCTTCTCCCTTTCCCACTCCCCCTGCTTGTGTTCCCTCTCTCGCTGTCTCTCTGTCAAATAAATAAATAAAATCTTTTTAATTAATAAATAAATAAATAAAATAAAAAATAAATAAATAAAAATATTCTGGGTAGCTACAGACACATAGTTGATGATTTGCTCTTCAATTAATTACATGATCTTGGGCAAGTAATTTAATGCCTCTGAGCCTAAACTACTAGCAGCTAAGTGCAGGGGTTAAACTAGATCACTATTTTCCAAATTTAAATCATTAGTATACCACCTTTAAGTTACTTACACCACATCTGAGAACCATATGAAACATCCAATTAACATAATTAAATAATATTTTAAAATAATTTTAGCCTTATCCTAAGCAACAGTAGTCACAAAACTACAAGCTGGATGAGACCATATCTTTCCAAAAGACATTAATATGCCACTATTACAATAAAAAACTTTAATCCATGTACCACCCATTATCATCTACCCATACTGCATATTATGAGACTTTATGGTTATGCCTAACGTACAATGACAGCTAAAACTTACAGCCAGTCTCGTTATTGACACTTCCACAGTCTACTGATTGTCTTCTGGCCTTTTTCAACACACATGGTGTACTGCTATTAACAGAGCACTTAACTAATCCCTCTTCACATTATACAAAACAGTGGAAATGCATTTTGTTTTAGTTACTATAAATCTTATAAGGAAGCATATCTCAATAAAGAAATAATTTCCTAAAGCAGGTGAAGTTTTACCTGAATTCTCAATTGCTTTATGACGCTTATTTGGAAGGGCCACAGATACATCCTCATAATCAGGGTCGGTTTCTTTGATTGTTCGCTTGATTCCAGACATGATGACATTTGTTTTTCACTGTGAAGTAATAATAAATAAATAAACAAACAATGCTCGATGCTAGTACTTATAAATATATGTGTACACATAAACAAAGAGAATAAATATTACATAATACCGAACTCTCAAAGTCTCTGTATAAACATGTACATATTCCTGTTAAAGTAAAAAGCATAACTAACTTCAAAAGTTTAGTAAAAACAGGGCCGCCTGGGTGGCTCAGTTGGTTAAGCGTCCCAACTCTTGATTTCAACTCAGGTCATTATCTCAGGGTCGTGAGACTGAGCCAGGTGTCGGGCTCCCCACTCATCAGGGAGTCTGCCTGAGATTCTCTCTCCTTCTCCCTCTATCACTCACCCTCCACCTGCTGCATGCACACACTCTCTAATAAATAAATTAAAAAAAAAAAAGTTTACTAAAAACAAAAACAAAACCATCATCATCTGTCAGAAAGTGTAGGTTTCCCTTTCAAGAAAAAATCCTTTAACAAGGCAGCACATCACTCAGACTTTTCAAGAGGAGCCAGGCTTTCACAGAAGGGGACTTATAAGGAAAGGAAAGAAACCAGACTTTGATGAAAACATGGTAAAGCCCAAATAGCACCTCGGAATTCACAATGCATCCAGCATATTACAAAACATGAGCAATACATATAGTTAAGCTCTTAATAAATAATTTATCATACAAATCCTCTTTCTGGTACTTACACAGTACCTGATACATCACAGGTACTCAATAAATATTACTGTTACTGATCACTTATCATTACTCATAATAAATCCAAATCACAGACATATTAAGCAAGTTTGCAATATAGTAAACAAGTCCTTATATACAGGTCTTCGAATAAAACAATCCCATAAATCTTCTAGATCAGTACTGTCCCGATATATTAGCAACTACTCATATGTGGCTATTTAAAGTTAACTAAATTTTTTAAAAATTAAAAATAAAAAAATAAAGCTAATTCAAAATTCAGTTCCTTTCTTCCACATTTCGATTTTTCTTTTTTTAATTTTATTTATTTTTGAGAGAGAGAGAGAGAGAGAACACGAGCAGGGGGGAGGGGCAGAGGGAGAAGCAGACTCCCCACCAAGCAGAGAGCCCAATGTAGGACTTGATCCCAGAACCCTGGGATCATGACCTGAGCCGAAGGCAGAAGCTTAACCGACTGAGCCACCCAGGTGCTCCACGTTTCAATTTTTCAATGTCAGAAATAGCCACATTTCAAGTGCTCAACAGCCATCAGTGGCTAGTAGCTATTATATTGGATAGCGCAGATATAGAACATTTATATCATTGCAAAAAGTTCTACTGGACACTGTTCATCTTCCAAACTGTTTCACTGAGCACTTATTAATATTCCATGAATTAGTTTAGGAAATGCTGCCCAAACCAGAACTGTCCAAAAGACATATAATGTGAGCCATGTATGGAACTTAAAATTCTCTAGCAGCCACATTAAAAAAAGGAAAAAAAGGAGCACCTGGCTGGCTAAGTCAGTAGAGCAGGCAACTTTTGATCTCAGGATCATGAGATTGAACTCCGCACTGGGCGTAGAGATACTTTGGGGGAAAAAAAAAAAAGGAATGGGTGAAATTAATTTTAATAATATTTTTACTTAACCAATGTACCCAAAATATTATCATTCCAACAATGTAATCAATATGAACAAATTAGCAATATAATATTTTACATTCTTATCTCTGTGCTAAGTCTTTAAAATTCAGTGTATATTTTACACTTAGAGCACATCTCAATTTGGACCAGCCACACTTCAAAGGCTCAGTAACCACCTGTGGCTAGTGACTCCCTTACTGGGCAGCGAGGGCCTACCGATACAGTATACAGATAAGCCAGGCTCAGGGTAGTTACATAAATTGTCCCTTAGAGCATTAATCTATGACACAGAAAACACAAGAAGAGCTCCCTGATTTCCAAACCTCTGTTCTACCACTAATGGTTATTTACCTAACCAAAGGCAAAAATATACAGTACATATTTACTGAGGTAATTAAAATTTTAAAGTAAAATTAATTAAAAAAATGTTAACTCAAAAATATTTCTTATTCAAAGTTAAAAAAGAAATAACAATTTAAAAGTTTCTTGGCTTAGTCCAGTTTTATCACCCATCCCAGAGATAGGCTCACGTGATTCAGCTGGGAAAGCGACCCATTATGTAATGATAGATATTTAAATCCTAGATCTAAGAGATCATTTTTTCCTGTTACTGGAACCTTGTGTAATAAGCTCAAAAATGTTCTAAAAACTCCAGCATTTATAAACATCCAGAATCAAGCCATTTAATGTTTCTTCACCATCATTACATACCTGCTATAATTTAGAATATAAATGAGTCTTTACTTTTGTAGAGGCCCTGAATCCAACTGTTATTTTCTGTTTCTAAAGCTTATAAAAAGTTAAGAGTAATGGGACACCTGGCTGGCTCAGCTGGTAGAGCATGCGACTCTTGATCTCAGGTCGTGAGTTCAAGTCCTACGTTGGGTGTAGAGCTTACTAAAAATAAGATAAAAAATAAAATAAAATAAATTTTTTTAAAGTGAGAGTAAGGTATTGCCTTCTCTATTTGGTTTGCAACTAGTTTTAGACAATGTGAAAAAATCTTGGGCCATTAGATAAAGAATACATTCTTAAAAAAAAAAACCAACAAATTTCATTCTTTCTTCTTCAATGCAGATGGGAAAAAACATACCTCCTATTCTCTGATAAACCTAGAATCAGAGGTAGACACATCCTAGCAGATCTCCAAATCTGTTTCTGTGCCACACCATTTCCTCGGTGACCCCCTGTCTCCTACAGCTTGCCAGAATCTTATGGGATTATCTGTAAAGATGAGTGAGTCCAGCATCACCTTCACTCATCTATTCCATGGACCTCATCATCTGAATATTCTCCTCCTACCTCCCTAGAGTAGCTCCTCTCCAGGAAGGCTGGGATCTTTGAAGAAAAGAGTATTTTATTTCACCCTCATTTAAGGGATAAAGCAAAACTCTCCTTTGCTCTTTTTGCTCTAAAACTAGGGAAACAAAGAGGAAAAAAAGAGAAGAATTTGGTTGTAGAGGGGTTGGAGTAGGTAAGGAAGAAACCACCAATGAGTTAACTTGTGCTCCCAAGGTCATTCATAATTCATGCAGCCCTTGTAATAAAGCTTTTCCTGTCATCTTTGGGCACAGATTTGTGCTTCTGATAAACATGTTTAGGAAGATTTAGATCTATACTGTGACTTTTTAATAACTCACGTCTGCTTCTGTCTAGCAAGAACAATATCAAAGTATACACATGCCACATTCAAGTATATGCCAGCTAAGGCTAGGAACAACTGCTGGGGCATGCTCTCATCATGATGTAATGAATAAGGGAATGGAATGTGTAACAAATGACGTGTGGTCATGTTAAGTTTCAGATTCTTGTCTGACTTTGAGATTTATGGAAAGGAAATATGAACAGTTGCTAGATATTGTCAGATTCAACTTTGAAACAAAATGTCCTATTAATCCTCTAGGTTTTGAATCAGATGAAACAAAAGAATACAGAGATGGTAAATGCTAACTGCTTAAAAAAAAAAGTCTGTTACTGTTTATAATTAGTCTGTGAGAAAGGATTTTCCCCACACCATGGGACCAAATCCATATTCAAAAACATATGTAAGGCTGATTCCTCTGATTTAAAATACTTATGTCATTTAAACAGACTCACTATAAAAAATAAACAGCTTGAGGTACCTGGCTGGCTCAGTCAGTGGAGTGTGTGACTCTTGATCTTGGGGTTGTGAGTTCAAGCCCCACACTGGGGACGGAGGCTACTTAAAAAAAAAAAAAAAAAAAATATATATATATATATATATATATATATACACACACACACACACACACACATATAAAAGTAAACACCGTTCTGGGGTGATGACCTCTCTATGTGTAAGAACATCCCCTCACAAAGGACCTCTTGCACTGGTCCCCTGGCAGAGGAGGAGAGGAAGCACGAGAAGAAGCACCTGGTGCAGAGCCCTACCTCCTACTTCATGGACATGATGCACCCAGGATGCTACAAAATCACCTGTTCAGCCATGCACAAACAGTTTTGTGTGTTGGCTGCTCCACTGTCCCCTGCCAGTCTACAGGAGAAAAACAAGGCTTACAGAAGGATGCTCCTTCGGACGGAAGCAGCACTAAAAGCATCCTGAATCAAGATGAGTGGGAAACCATCCCAATAAACACATTTTGGATTCAAAGAAAGAAAGAAAGAAAGAAACATTGTCAGAGCACCAGCCTGGCTCAGTCAGTAGGGCATGTGACTCATGATCCTGGGGTTGTCAGTTCAAGCCCCATACTGGGTGTGGAGCTCAAGTATTAAAAGAAAAAAAAAAGAAAAGAAAAAAGAAAAACTAAATATTGTCAATTTAAACTCAAAAAGTACATTTTCCCTTATATTATATGTAAGAAAGCAAAATTACCCTATCATACCCATTCAAGTAACATAAACAAGTCAGAGTTTTTGAAAAAAGTTAAAGTCCAAAAGCAAACAAAACCTTGTAGAGTTCTATACTTTGAAATAAACCTCAAGAAAAAAATAATTTAAAAAGGAAATTGTATAAATAAAAACACAACAATTATAGGGACACCTGGGTGGCTCAGGCAGTTAAGAGTCCCACTCTTCATTTCAGCTCAGGTCGTGATCTTGGGGTCCTGATGTTGAGCCCCACAGCTGACCGGCTCTATGCTCAGCATGGAGTCCGCCTGTCCCTCTCCCCGTGCTCCTCTCCCACCTCGCGCACATGCAACGCTCTCTCTCTCCCTGCCCCTCTAAAATAAATAAATAAATCTTAAAAAAACAAACAAACAAGAAAAACCAACTCATCTTGGTAAGCAAAAGAAGCCAGACTCAAGAGTACATACATGAATGATTCCATTTATATGAAGTTCTAGGACAGACAAATTATGGTGAAAGGAAAAAAGAATAGTTTAGGTACTGACGATGAGGACAGACTGGGAAGAAGAATAAAAGAACTTTCTGGCGTGAGAGGAAATTTTTTATCTTAAGGGTGCATTTCACATAGGCAATTGTGAAAACTTCTCCAACTGTACACTTAAAATCTGTACATTTCAATGAATTAAATTACACTTCAATTTACACAAGGACTATAAGGATATTTATCTAATCATGTTATCCCCTGCTCAAAATCTGCCCATGGCCTGCCCCAACACTTAAGAATAAAATCACACTCCTTAACATGTCCTACAAGATCTTACGTGAATTGGGCCCTGCCTCCCTCACCATCCTTAATCAATTAAGATCCGGACACATTGGTTTTTTCTATTCTTCAAATACACTTCAATCTTTCCTTAGGGTTTTGGTTTTGTTTGTTTGTTTTTAAGTAAGCTCTATGCTCAACATGGGGCTTGAACTCACACCCCCAAGATCAAGAGTCATATGCTCTACCAACCAAGCCAGCCAGGTGCCCCTACTTAGGGTTTTTGGACTTAAGGTTCCCTCTACCTGGAATGCTCTTTCCCCAGAGTAGCTTTACTAGATCCCAGCTCAAATGTCTACCTTATCAAAGAAGGCTTTCCCTATTAATACTATCCAACATAGCTTTCCCTATCTTCCCCTCCAAAGTTCCTGGAAGCTCTCAATAAATTATTTGTTGAATAAATAAATGAAGGGATAACTTAAATATATGCCAAAATATAAATACCCACAGGGAACATAACTACTAACTTACGATAACTTTTATCACTCCTAATACTTATAAATCTATTTGATATTACTACATATTCAAAAGGATTATAGCTAAATGTTTAAAATAAAGGGTGGTCAAAGTTTGTGGGTTCTTTAATTTTTTTTTTTAAGTAGGTTGCACAGTGGAATCCAACGCAGGGCTTGAACTCACGACCCTTGAGACCAAGACCTGAGCTGAAATCAAGAGTCAGATGCTTAAAGGGCTGAGCCACCCAAGCACTCCATGAGCCACCCAGATGCTCTGGAATGTGTAAAGTTATTAAACACAGACACATGCAGATGAAAAGATAGCTGGCATGGCATTAATAATAAACAGGATAATTTAACAAAAAAAATTTAATAAAGGTTATGTTACTATTAAAGGATACAGGGGGTCCTAGGTGGCTTAGTCTGTTAAGCGTCTGCCTTCCACTCAGGTCATGATCCCCGGGTCCTGGGATCGAGCCCCGCGTCAGGCTCCCTGCTCAGCAGAGAGCCTGCTTCTCCCTCTCCCTCTACCTGCTGCTCTGCCTATTTGTGCTCTCTCTGTCAAATAAATAAAATCTTTAATAAATAAATAAACAAACAAAGGATACAATCACAAAGATATGCCATAAATTAGACATCAAACAAGATGTCAAAACGTACAAAATAAACCAGAAATACAAGAAAATTTTAAGGAAATCACAATCATTACAGGGGAGTTTTTGAACATATGTCTCTCAGAAATTTAAAAGATCAAGAAAACAACTGATAAAAATATAGATGGTATAGATAATGCAATTTACAAGCCAGATTTGACAGCTACATACAGGGGCGCCTGGCTGGCTCAGGCGGTACAGGGCGCGACTCTTGAACTCAGGGTTGTGAGTTCAAGCCCCACACTGGGTGAGGAGCCTACTTAAAAACAAACAAACAAACAAACAAACAAACACAGCTACATACAACTCTGAATGCAACAGAGAATACTCTGTTTAAAATATCCATAAAAAGTCATTAAAATGAAATCAGTGCGCCTGGGTGGCTCAGTTGGTTAAGTGTCTGCCTTCAGCTCAAGTCATGATCCCAGGGTCCAAGGATCAAGCCTGGCATTGAGCTCACTGCTCAGCGGTGAGCCTGTTTCTCCCTCTCCCTCTGCCGCTCCCCCTGCTTGTGCTCTCTTGCTGTCAAATAAATAAAATCTTTAAAAAAATTAAATCATAAGATGGAATATGAAGTCACATTACAAAACATGGAAATGTTACAGCCATATTCTCTGATCCTAATAAAATTAAATAGGAAATCATTAACAAGAACTCACTATGATATGAAAAACAAAATACTTTTCTAAATAACTCATGGCTCAAAGAGAAAATTAAAATAAGACTATTTTAAAATTATCAACAAAGAGAACACTATTTCTAAACCTATGAAGATGTGGTCAAAGGCATCAGCAGAAAAAATGACAAACCAGTTTTCATTTGTGAATACAGATACAAATCCAATCCAGCAGGGTATTTTTTTTTTCAAGATTTTACTTATTTGAGTGAGAGAGAGAGAATGAGCAGGGGGAGGGGCAGAGTGAGAAGGAAAGGGAGAAGCAGACACCCTGCTGAATGCAGAGCCCCACAGGGGGCTAGATCCCAAGACACTGAGATCATGACCTGAGCGGAAGTCAGACGTTCAACCAACTGAGCCACCTGGGTGCCCCCAATCCAGCAGGGTATTAGAAAAATAGAAAAATAAGTAGAAGCTTTTAGTATTAGGGAGATCTAGAAGCAAGGTGACTTGCACTGCACTTGTCTGATGCTGAACCTTTAGGAATATATTAATGCAACTGACTTTCAGTAATCAAATATATACGATCCATTTCATAAATTACATATTGGAAATTTAAAATAACAGCTTTTACCCCAACACCATGCAAGGCTTCCCAAAGACTGCCCAATGTGTACTATAAGAAAAAATATCCAGGAGGTTGGAGGATGGGTTAGCCTGGTGATGGGTATTAAAGAGGGCACATTCTGCATGGAGCACTGGGTGTTATGCACAAACAATGAATCATGGAACACTACATCAAAAACTAATGATGTAATGTATGGTGATTAACATAATAAAAAATTAAAAAAAAATAAACCTAGAGTGTTCACCACAAAAAAAAAAGAAAAAAGAAAAAAGATCCATTTTAATATTATACTGAGAAAAATCATTTGGCATGAAGAAGTCCTATCAAAAAAAAAAAAATCAAAACGTAGGGGTGCCGACTGGCTCAGGTGGAAGAGTCGTGTGACTCTTGATCTCAGGGTTGTGAGTTTGAGCCCCACATTGGGTGCAGAGGTTACTAAAAAAATAAACTTCTTAAAAAAATCAAAATATATTTCAATGTCAATTTAAATTTTTTCTTCTATTTGAAGATTAGTAATACAACTGTCATCTCCCATTGACACAGATAACTGAAAATATACACAGGTAATTTTCTCCTCCAAATCATGCTTTTTTCCGCAATACAAGCAATCTGAAGTAGTATCTTATATGAAAGATTCAGATCAAGGGAAATCTAAAAGGGAGAAGATTCTGTTCTGATTTTAAGTTGGTACTGACAAAAACTCTGTATCCTAATTATTCTAAGCCAGATTTTATACACGAAACCATCTGAATATACTCTCATTTCTTGGTCAAAACAATTACTATTTCTTCAACTCATCTGGTATAGAAAAAAAAATAGGTCTTTTAAATAAAAATAGTCACAATTTTACACTGGACCAGAATGGTGGGGAGCCGACCAGAGGTCGGTAGTTAGCATCTGATATGGGCTATTCCTAGTATGACATGTAAAGAGCTCAGCAAAACAGAAAAGCTAGATAGCTGAGCTCAAAAAAATTGTGTTACTGGGGTGCCCAGGGGGGCTTAGTCAGTTAAGCATCCAGCTCTTGGTTTTGGCTCAGGTCATGATCTCATGGGATCAAGTCCCACCTTGGGCTCTGAGCTCAGTGGGGAGTCCGCTTGAAGATTCTCTCCCTCGGCCCCTCCCCCTCACTTTCTCTCTCTCTTAAAAAAAAAAAAAGATTGTGTTATTATTTAAGTATTACATATTTCCAGGTCAGAAATACCTACTTTCCTATTATAAATGAAGTTGCTAAAGACCATACAAGTTGCTATATAAGGTCAGCCCCAGGATCCATTCAGGCCAGTACTTTGTCTCTAATCTGCAAAGCAACATGTAATAGAGTTTAGAATAAAACAGCTATTCTAAGTTATCCATGCCACTGCTTCTATTAGTGCAAAAACTGGAGAGAGCTGGCCTTAGGTAAGTTTTACTCTTCCTTTAACATACCTTCTCTCTGGACAGAGTGAGCTATTTGAAATGTTTAAGGGTTTTGAGATATTTAAGGCAAATTCTTAAGCTGAAAGAAGGAAGAACATATGGGGGCACCTGGCTGGCTCAGCTGGAGGAGCATGTGACTCTTGATCTCAGGGTCTGAGTTCAAGCCCCATGTCGGGTGTAGATTGCTTGAATATATAAATAAATAAACTTTGAAAAAAGAGAAAGAAAGGAGGCCATATAACCTTCCAGTGATTTCCCTGGTGGCACTTTCAGACAAAGATCACTGACTGGAACTGTCTGAAATGACAGTTCTGATTCATATGACAATCCTGTTGTTTCAACTGTGAAGCCATAGAAGTTTTTTTTTTTTTTTTTCCAAGAGAAGCGAAAGAAAACAAAGCTTGTCTACAAATTCAGGTTGAAAAGGACAGGAAGAAACTGGGCCAGATCAAGATTGTGTCAAATTCTTGGAGACAGTCACTGAGAATATATAAATTGAGCCAAATCTTGCATACTTCACTAAATAGGGATTTTTCACTGGAGCTTTCAAATGGACAGTACATTCTACAGGGATAAGTCTCATGCTTTTCTATGTGAAACTGAGATTCTAAGAAGGAAACAAGTACCTAACAGACTTTTTCTTTTTTCCTTTGAGAGAGAGAGAGAGGGCCAGAGGGAGAGGAAGAGAGAATCCCAAGTAGCCTCCACACCCAGCGCGTGAGCCCAACCCAGGGCTCAATCCCACAACCCCAAGATCACAACCCGAGAGCTGGAAGCCCAACCAACTGAGCCACCCAGGCGCCCAAACATGAAACATTTTTTAGAAAATTGGTTGTTCTTTAAATCAACACTCCCTACCTAGTCTAAAAACCTATTGAAAAAAATTTTCTGGAATTATAATGATGGTTGCACAACTTTGTCAATCTACTAAAATAAAAGCAAAAACACTGAATTTTATACTTTAAAAGAGTGAATTTTACAGTATGTGAATTAGACCTCAAAAGTCATAATAGAGGTACCTGGCTGGCTTAGTCAGAGGAGCTGTCACAGGACTCCTGATCTCAGGGTCATGAGTTCAAGCCCCATGCTGGATGCAGAGATTACTTAATATAAATTTTTCCCTTTTTAAATTTAAATCCAATTAATTACACATAGAGTATTAGTTCAGAGATAGAGTTCAATGATTCATCAGTCTTATATAACACCCAGTGCTCATTACATCACGTGCCTGCCTTAACGTCCATCACCCAGTTACCCCACCTCCCCACCCCCTCCTCTCCAGCAACCCTGTTTGTTTCCTATGATTAAGAGTCTCTTATGGTTTGTCTCCCTCTCTGATTTCATCTTGTTTTATTTTTTCCTCCCTTCCCCTATGTTCCTGTTTTATTTCTTAAATTCCACATATAAGTAAAATCAAATAATTGTCTTTCTCTGATTGACTTATTTCGCTTAGTATAATACCCTCCCCTTCCATCCAATAAATTTTTTTTAAAAGTCATTATAAAAAAATAACAATGAGGGGCGCCTGGGTGGCTCAGTTGTTAAGAGTCTGCCTTCGGCTCAGGTCATGGTCCCAGGGTCCTGGGATCGAGCCCCGCATCGGGCTCCCTGCTCAGCAGGAAGCCTGCTTCTCCCTCTCCCACTCCCCCTGCTTGTGTTCCCTCTCTCCCTGTGTCTCTCTCTGTCAAATAAATAAATAAAATCTTTAAAATAAATAAATAAATAAATAATAAAAACAACACACACACAGACACACACAACTATTGAAGAGTCTGCCAAAGAAACATATAAAGAATACACAATGGGAACTCTCATACATTGTTAGTGAAAATGTAAAATGGTGCAGCTGCTGTGGAAAAGTTTGGCAGTTCCTTAAAATGTTAAACAGAATCGGGGTGCCTGGCTGGCTCAGTTGGAAGAGCCTGCGACTCTTGATATCAGGGCTGTGAATTTGAGTCCATGTTGGGTGTAAAGATTACTTAAAAAAAAAAAACAAAACTAAACTAAACTTTAAAAAAAAAAAAGTTAAACAGATTTACCAAATGACCTAGCAATTCCACTCCTCAGTATAGATCCAAGAGAACTGAAAAGACATGTCCACATAAAAACTTACATGTAAATATTCATTACAGCATTATTCACAATAGTGAAAAAGTATGAACAGCCCAAATCTCTCTCGACTGATGACTAGACAAAATGTGGTATATTCATACCGTAGAATATTCAGCAATAAAAAATAATGAGGCGCTGACACATGCTACACCACAGACGGACTGAATACAGCACGCTGAGGGAAAGAAGCCGGTACTAAAGGCCGCATGTCATACGATACCCTATTTACATGAAATGTGGGGGGGGGGGGAACCAGAACTGACTGCTAATAGATACGGGGTTTCTTTCTGGGGTGATAGAAATATTTTGGAATTAGATGGTAGAAATGGTTGCATAACCTTGTAAATATACTAAAACCCACTGAATTATACATTTTAAAGTGATGAACTTTACATTATGTGAATTACATCTCAATTTTTAAAAGTATACACACTCTTGGAGCATCTGGGCGGCACAGTTGGTTGAGTGTCCAACTCTTGGTTTCAGTTGGGGTGGTGATCTCAGGGTCATAAGATCAAGCCCCACTGCAGGTCCACGCTCAACACAAAGTCCGCTTGAGACTCTCTCCCTCTCCCTTTGCCCCTTGCCCCTGCACTTGTGCGCTCTCTCTAAAATAAATAATTTTTAAAAGATTTTATTTATTTGAGAGAGAGAGAGAGAGAGAGAGCACGAGTGAGGTGAGGGGCAAGGGGAGACGCAGGCTCTCCGCGGAGCAGGGAGCCCGATATGGGCCTCAATCCTGGGACTCCGGGACCTGAGCCAAAGACAGACACTTAGCCGACTGAGCCACCCAGGTGCCCCAATAAATAAATCTTTAAAAAATACACACACACACACACACACACACACACACACACACACACACTTTCTCTCTCCCTCTAGGGGCACCTGGGTGGTGCAGTCAGTTGGGCGTCTGACTCTGTTTCTGCTGGGGTCGTGATCTCTGGGTCTTGGGATGGAGCCCTACATTAGGCTTGCACTCAGGGTGGAGTCAGCTTGGGTATCTCTCTCCCTCTCCCCACTGCTCGCCCATACACACAGGCTCTCATGCTCTCTCTAACACATAAATCTTAAAAAAAAAAAAAAGTACACACGCTCTCAAACTATTTTTTTTTTTAAGATTTTATTTCTTTATTTTAGAGAGATGGAGAGAGAGACAGCACAAGTGGTAGGGGCAGAGGGAGAGGGAGAGAGAGAATCTCAATCTCCACGCTGAGTGTGGAGCCCGACGCAGGGCTGGATCCCATGACCCTGAGATCATGACCTGAGCCGAAACTAAGAGTCAGATGCTTAACCTACAGCGCCTAAGAAACAAATTAGATAACAATCACCAATGTATCCATAACTAAGTGAATAAAAACATATAAATCAAGCTGAAGTCCCTCTTGGCATTCTCCTTACCTTCACTACCAACACATACATAACAGGTCTCCCCACACACACACCCTTATAGCTCATTCTTCAGGTAAACAGAATAAACAATCCTTGGCTGGAGAACTAGTTCTACCTCTCTTTGTCTGCAGTCGTCAAAGTTCGCATGCCTGAACACAATTACCTTTCAATGGATTCATATTTCACTCTACCTTCTCTCTTGCTTACTGAAATGCTATTCACCTTTCAAAAATCAAATCAAATTCCAACTCATCCATGAAGTACACTCCAGTCTTCAAAAACTTTTTTTTTTTAACTTACAAAACAGATGTCATAGAAACAATTTGCTTCCTAAGTCTTATTTTCTATGAAGGAAAAATGCACTGACCCTTACCCTTTATTTGGTAGCAGTGTGGAAAACAGGATAAAAGGGGGGGGCAGGATTAAAGGCAGGAAGATGGGGGTAAATTCAAGGATTGGCAATGAAAATTCAAATAAAAATCTCTGGTTAAATGAGAATCCACTTTCTGAGAATCTATCCTAAGAAACTGCTCTGAATTTACTGTCAAATGTGGGCTACACTTACAGATCTAGAATTTAAATGTTCGTTCTCCTCTTCCTGTATATTTATTTTATAATTCAAGACTGGAAGCAGTCTACAGCAAATTATAGTGTATCCAGTGAATGAATATGAAGGCATTTTAATATGAAGGGATATGATCTTATATGTGGAAAACCCTAAAAATTCCACAAAAAAACTCTAAGAATAAATGAATTCAGCAAAGTAGCAGGATACTTAGTCAACACACAAAAATCAGTTGCATTTCTCTACACAGTGAAATATCTGAAAAGGAAATTACAAAAACAATTCCATTTGTAACAGCATCAAAATGAATAAAATACAGTTGATCCTTCCACAATGCAAGGATTGGGGGCACCAATCCCCACACAGTCAAAAATCTATGTATAACTTTGACTCCCCCCAAATTTAACTACTAATAGCCTACTGTTGACCAGAAGCCTTACCAGTAACATAAACAACTATTTTGTATGTTATATGTATTATATACTGTATTCTTACAATAAAATAAGCTAAACAAAATATTAAACCATGAAGAGAAAACACATTTACAGTACTGTATCAAAAAAACTCCACATATAAGTGGATCCACACAATTCAAACCTGTGTGGTTCAAGGGTCAACTGTACTTAGGAATTAACTTAACCAAGGAGGTGAGAGACTTATACAGTGAAAACTACAAAACACTGCTGAAAGAAATTAAAAACAACATAGTTAAATGGAAACACATCTCATGTTTACAGATTGGAAAATATTGCTTAAAAGTCAGTACTACCCAAAGCCATCTATAAATTTGATGCAATCCCTATCACAATCCCAATGACATTTTTTTGTAGAAATAGAAAAACCCATCCTAAAATTCATATGGAATATCAAGGGACTCTGACCAAAACCATCTTGAAAAAGAACAAAACTGAAGGACTCACACCTCCTGATTTCAAAATGTACCAGAAGCTATAGTAATCAAAACAGTGGTATTGCTATAAACAGAAATAATACAGACCAATGGAACAGAACAGATAGTCCAGAAATAAAACTGACCATATATATGGTCAAATCAATTTTTACAAGAATGCCAAGACCACTCAATTGGGAAAGGACAGTCTTTTCAACAAATGGTGCTGGAAAAACTAAATATGTACATGCAAAAGAATGAAGTCGGACCCTTACCTAACAACATATACAAAAATTAACTCAAAATGGACTGAAGGCTTAAATGTAAACTTGAAACAATAAAACTTCTAATAAAACACTGGATTTGCAAAGATTTCTTAGATATGACCCCAAAGGCACAGGTAATAAAAAAATAAATTGGACTTCATGAAAATTTTAAAACTTTGTGCATCAAGACACTATCAACAGAGTAAAAAGGCAAGTCACAGAAGGAGAAAATATTTGCAAATCATATATCCGATAAGAGATTCCTATCCAGAATATATAGAGAGAACTTCTAAAACTCAAAACAAAAAACTTGACTCAAAGTAGGCAAAAGATTTGAATAAACATTTCTCCAATAATATACAAATGACCAAATAAGCACTTGAAAAGATGCTCGACATCAGTAATATTAGGGAAGTACAAATCAAAACCACAGTGAGAGGGCGCCTGGGTGGCTCAATTGGTTAAGCGACTGCCTTCAGCTCAGGTCATGATCCCAGGGTCCTGGGATGGAGTCCCGCATTGGGCTCCCCCTGCTCTGCGGGGAGCCTGCTTCTCCCTCTGCCTCTGCCTGCCACTCTCCCTGCTTGTGCTCTCTCTGTCAAATAAATAAATAAAATCCTAAAAAAAAAAAAACAAACACAGTGAGATTATCACTTCACACCCATTAGGATGGCTATCCAAAAAAAAAAGAATCAGGGGCGCCTGGGTGGCTCAGTCGTTAAGCGGCTGCCTTCGGCTCGGGTCATGATCTCAGGGTCCTGGGATCGAGTCCCGCATCGGGCTCCCTGCTCAGCGGGAAGCCTGCTTCTCCCTCTCCCACTCCCCCTGCTTGTGTTCCTGCTCTCGCTGTCTCTGTCAAATAAATAAATAAAATCTTTAAAAAAAAGAAAAAAAAAAAAAAAGAATCAGAAAACAAGCGTTGGCGAGGATGTGAAGAAACTGGAACCCTTGTACAATGTTGGAGGAAATATATGTGCAATCCACTATGGAAAACAGTGTGGTAGTTCCTCAAAAAACTAAAAATTGAATTACTGTATGGTATAACAATTCCACTTCCGGGTATATACATACTAAAAGAACTAAAAGCAGGGACTTGAAGAGATATCTGTACACCCATGTTCTTAGCATTATTTGCAATATCCAGAAAATGGAAACAACCCAAGTGTTCATCAACAGAAATGGGTAAACAAATGTGATATATACATTTACTGGAATATTATTCAGCCTTAAAAAGGAAAGTTCTTTACTCAAAGAATACAAAAACACTAATTCAAAGGGATGCATGCACCCCTATGTTTATAGCAGCATTATTTATAATAGCCAAGACACGGAAACAGCCCAGGTGTCCACTGATTAATGAATGGATAAAGAAGATGTGGAATATATACACAATGAGTATTATTCAGCCATTTAAAAGAATGAAATCTTGCCATTTGCAACCACATGGATGGAGCGAGACATATAATGCTAAGTGAAATCAGTCAGAGAAACAAAAATACCATATGATTTCACTCATATGTGGAATTTAAGAAACAAAACAAATGAGCAAAGGGGAAAAGAGAGACAAACCAAGAAACAGACTTAATTACAGAGAACAAACTGATGGTTACCAGAGGGGAGGCAGGGGGATGGGTGAAATAGGTGAGTGCACTTGTGATGAGCGCAGGGTAATGTACGGAAGTGTTGAATCACTATATCATACCCCTGAAACTAATATAACACTGTATGTTAACTAACTGGAATTAAAAACTTAAAAAATAAATTTTTTTTAAAAAGGAAATTCTGACACATGCTACAAATGGGTGAACCTTGAAAACATTATACTAAGTGAAATAAACCTGTCAAAAAAGACAAATACAGTTTGATTCTCCTTATATGAGGTACTTAATGTAGTAAAAATCAATCACAGAGAAAGAAAGAATGGTGGTTGCCAGGGACTAGGAGAAAGGGGGAATGGGAGTTATTGTTTAATGGGTATAGATTTTCAGTTTTATAAGATGAAAAGAGTGATGGAGATGGATGGTGGTATGGTTGCACACCATTACAAATGTGTCTAATACCACTGAACTGCACACTTAAAAATGGTTAAGGTGGTAAATTTTATGTGTATCCTACTAAAATTGGGAAAAAAAAAAAAAGCATATGTAGGAGTGAAATGTTAAATATGGCTTTTCCATTATTAACCATGTCCTCCCTGATGGAGCATATGTAATAAACTCATTTATTCCCAGAAGGGAAAAATACTTAAGGGGGAAATTCTGCAAGCTCTATGTCAAACTACATATTTTCAATAGCTAAAAGAGCTCTTGACAATCAATTCCCGTAAGTGATAAACACAAAAAGATATACACAGGACAGAAACAGAAAATCACCAATGGCCAATACATGTGAAAAAAATATTCAAATACACTAGTAATCAAGGAATGAAAAATTAAACAAGACACCATTTTTCACCTACCAAATTTACTTTTGGAGCAAATGGAAGTAAGGCATCTCAAAAAAGGCCTAGGTTTTTCTAACCATACTCATTATCTTCACTTCCTCAAGCCCCAACCAATTATTCCAATCTGGTTTCCACCTCCCACTTCTAGAACTCTGGATAATGATACCAATGACTAAGGGTGCCGCCTGGCTCAGTTGGTGGCGTGTACAACTCTTGATCTCCAGGTTGTGAGTTCAAGCCCCACGCTGGGTGTAGAGATTACTTAAAAATTAAAAAAATCTTTAAAAAAAAAAAAAAAAGTAATAGTAATACCAATGACAAAGCTAACAACCTCCAAATCCAATTGAGCATCTCACTAAACAACTCAGAAGCATGGATGGACCAATTCTCTACCCTCTATGAACTTATTTTTCTTGGCTTCCATAACACCGGTCTTCTGCTTTTTTTCCCTACCTCACTGGCTGTTTCTTCTGTCCTGTGTTCAATCTTCTTCCCATACTGCACCTCAAAGCACCAATTTCACTTCTCTATACTCTTCCCCTTGGTGATCTCATACAGTCCCATACCTTTCAATATCATCTATGCAATGAACTCCAAATTTTTATCTAACAAGTCTTGGTTCTCTTGTCCATGAGTTCCCAAACCGGTACATCCAACTGCTTCCTCAATATACCAACTTCATAACTGATAGGCATCTCACATTTAATACAGCCACAACAGAACTCAAGATTTTTCCCACCTCAAATTTCTCTTCCATTCTTCTTCCTCTCAGTAAATGTCACAATCTACTCATAGTTGCTCAAAACAAATAGCAAAAAGCAAAGAATTCTCAGGGCATCTGGCTGGCTCAGTCAGTAAAGCATGCAACTCTTGATCTCAGGGTCGTGAGTTGGAGCCCCACACTGGGCACAGAGTTTAACTTAATTTAAAAAAACATATTAAGGGGTGCCTGGGTGGCTGAGTTGGTTAAACATCCGACTCTTGATTTCAGCTCAGGACATGATCTCAGGGCCATGAGATGGAGCCCTACTTCAGCTCCATGTTCAGCAGGGAGTCTGCTGGAGATTCTCTCTCTCTCCCTCTGCCCCTCCCCCTGCTCGCTTGGGCTCACACTATCTCTTTCTCTCTCTCTCAAATAAAAAAATAAATCGTTAAAAATATATATTAAAAAAAAAAAAGCAAAGAATTCTCCCATTCCCTCACTAACCCACTCCCAGGTCTTGTTCATTCTACCTCCAAAATATTTTTAAATCTTTGTACTCTTCATCTCTCCTGCCATGGACCAAGGTACTGCAAAGAGCATCCTAACTATCTCCTAGCTCCCACTCTTGCCCTCTTCCTCCACATAGCAGTCAGATTATGCTACTTGCCTTCTTAAAACCTTCAAAGGATTCCTATGAAAACTAAATTCCTAATCAGGGCATTATCTGCTCCTATCTTTGAAAGAATATACACAACCAAAAATCACAATATCTCTAGGCAGTAAAACTATGAATACTCTTCCTCATTTTGCTTGTGTATATTTTTTAATTTCTCTACGATGAATACATGCTACTTATTAAAAAAGGATATTGCTGAGTACTGTATATTACATCGCATTTTTACACCTTAAGGAGAAAAGAAAATGAAAACTGTAGGTAAACTCTAATTATAACTGTTACAAGCTTAGATGAAAATACTAGCAAACACCTATAAACACTCTAAGAATGAGGCGTCAGAGCTGTGAGATTATTGGTGATATTTTCCTCCTCTACTTTCTATTTTTTAACCTAATTACACTCATGATAGAAAAAAAGGTTATGATACAAACCTCATTCATTGTCTTCTGCAATCTGGCCACAACCCACCTTTCTTCCAGGTACTCACTTTCCCAAGCTTTCTACTCTAACCCCGCACGGTGTCACACCTCTGGTGCTCTAACTCGGGCATATCCCTGGAATATCCTCCAACCTTTCTAAATCCCACGCATCCTTCACGAGGGAGGGGGACAGTTAGGATGGCGACAGGTTGGAGGCAGATTTCCACGGTTCTTGTTGGTAAACCCACAACTTGCCGGTGCTGGAGCCGAATCTCGTCTCCAATCCCATCACAGGCCACCAAGCTTAACATCCTGAAAGCTCCGGCCATTGGGGCTCAAGGGACCCCCATCTCCTCAGAGAGCGCTGTGCCCCTTAGAAGGACCCTCCAACACACCCAAATTCCAGGTTCCCGCTTCGGAGACTCCCCCCGACGGACACACTCACCCCGGAACCAGCCTCCTCCTCCGGGTCCTCTGCTCTCTGCAGTCACCGGCTCCCTCCCTCTGCTCTGCCGGGGCCGCGCGGCCGGCAGGGTGGGGGAAGGGAGCACACGTGCCCGCGCCGCCCCCGCCCAGACAATGCCCCGGAGAGCGGAGCGCGCGCCCGGCCGGTCCGATCCCGCTCCCGCCAACACTCACCCTTTCCTCGATCTCCAGCCGAAGCGCAGGGCCCGCCGGGCGCCGCGAGAGGGCACGAGGGAGGTGAGGGAGCGGGCGAAGCCCCGCGGAGCCGCCCCGCCACGAGGCCCCAGCGACCCCGGAGCCCGCGGAAGCACACGGCTCGGCGGAGCCCGCCCGTCCCTTTCGGCCCTGCACGTCAGCAGCAGGGGCGGGGCGGGACGCGCGCGGCGGCGGCGGCGGCGGCGGCGCGCGCGGCCCCGGGGGCGGGACTTGCAGGGATGTGGGCGGGGCCAGGGCTCCAGCTGGTGCTGGGGCGCGGGCCAGGCGGGAGCTGGGGTTGGCGGTGGCCCAGACTCTGATCCCAGCCTGTGCTGCCGCACTGCCTGGGGAGTATGGATGTCCGTTCTGGCAAAGGCACCGTCATTTATCATTTTCGTCCCTAGAAATGGCGAGTTCCACCCTCAAGTTTGACAGAATATTCATTCTGCCAGCATATATGAAGCTTCCACAGTAATAACAGTAGTTATGATTTGTGTGTGTTTATCATCTTGTGCTAAGCTTTGTGTTAGGTGCTAGGGATATATATAACGATAGTTATTACTAACCTATCGTACAGATGCAGAAATTGAGGCTCCGGAATGTTGGGACTTAACTAGTTTACACAACTAGTGAGTGATAGTCCATCAAATCCAATTTACCTCCCTAAATATCTTTTTTTTTAAAGATTTTTATTTTTGCGCGCGCAAGAGAGAGAAGGAAGGAGAGAGAGAGAGAGAGAGAGCATGAGCGGGGGAGGGGCAGAGGGAGAAGCAGGCTCCCCGCCGAGCAGGGAGCCTGCCCCGGGACTCCATCCCAGGACCCTGGGATCATGACCTGAGCCGAAGGCAGACACTTAACCAACTGAGCCACCCAGGCGCCCCCCTCCTAAATATCTTTTGAGCCCACCTTTCCCTTTCTTCCTATAACTCCCTACCTCAGGCGCCTTCATCTATCTGCCCAAGACTGCTATAGCTCTCCAGGGATCTGTTTCTGTCCCCTTTCACTCTGTTCAACTCGCTATGTAAAGGTTTTCCAGAATGCCTGGTGGGTCAGTTGGTTAAGTGTCTGCCTTTGGCTCAGGTCATGATCCCAGGGTCCTGGGATCCAGCCCTGCATTGGGCTCCCTGCTCAGCGGGGAGCCTGCTTCTCCCTGTCCTTCTGCTTGCTCTGCCTGCCGCTCCCCCTGCTTGTGCTCGCTCGCTCTCTGACAAATAAAGTCTTAAAAAAACAAAAAAATGATTTACCACTGGAGCTGAGTAGTAGGTTTAGAGAGAGTTCACTTTATAATTTTTATGCTTTACATATGTTATCAAATTTTGGGACATATTTAATGTTTAATAAAAATGTTTTGAAGAATTTATTCCTTTATCTCTGATAGCAAGCCCAGCGCACTGCACAGCATGCACTCAAAAAGCATTTGTTGGGGGCACCTTGGTGGCAGGGAATGGCTGGAGAATGTGACACAGAGCCTCCTACTCTTGGTTTCCACTCAGGTCCTGATCTCAGGGTGGTGGGATGGAGCCCCTCCTCAGGCTCTGCTCAGCAGGGAGTCTGCTTGAGATTCTCTCTCTCCCTCTCCCTATGCCCCCCCAACCGCCCCACACGCACCTGCACTCTCTCTCGCTCAATAAATAAATAATCTTTAAAAAAAAAAAAGTATTTGTGGAATGAATGAATGAATAGTAGGGCCAGGAACTGACTGCAAAGCTCTGCATGATAAGGGAATTGAAGGATTTATAATACATCACCCCTGGCACCCTGACCTTAAGGTCTATTACAGGTAAAGACAGATTAATAATATTTATTCAGCAAAAAAATACTACTAATAATAATATTTATTCAGCAAATCTTTATTGTGTTTCTGTTCTTTGTTCTGGCACTGTGTGCCAAGCACTGCGTTAGGCACTAAGGATCAGAAAGGAACAAAACGGTTCCTGCCCTTGTGAAATTTATAGACAATGTGATCTGAAAGGCCAGGAAAGTCCTCCCTGATCCTGAAGCGAAGACCCAAAGAGAGAATAGGAACTGGAGAGGTAGAAAATAAATTTCATGGAGAAAGAGGTAGGGTAAGAGTTCAGCATGAGTGTGTCAGTGCTCCCCTGCTTTTGAGGTCTAACCATGAGGTAGAGACTGCTTTTAGGCAAACAGGCTTGAGCAAAGGAATGAAGAAAGGGCCTGCAGCAACCACCTGGCTGAATACAGACAGGCCCATCAGGCAACCCATCTCAAAATATCCATAGGCCCTAACTAACCCATGGGCTACTTACCACCAGGCACAGTACCAAAAAAAGGAAAATTCCATACATGGCCCTACCTCCTCACCGTCCCCCCCCTTTTTTTTTTTAAGATTTTATTTATTTATTTGACAGAGAGAGTGGCAGGCAAAGAGAGTGAGAAGCAGGCTCCCCACCAAGCAGGGAGCCCGACATGGGGTTCGATCCCAGGACCCTGGGATCACGACCTGAGCGGAAGGCAGACACTTAACCGACTGAGCCCCTCAGGCGCCCCCTTCACCGTCACCCTTTAAAAACAGCCCCCACCCACTGCCTCGTGGCAGACAGCCTCTTTTTTGCTGTCCCACCTGCCGCTCCCTTGTGGTGTTTTCAATAAACTTCTATCTCCTTTGTTCTGCCTCAGGTGAATCCTTTCACTGCCCATGCCACCTGATCATCAACCCACATTTGGGGGCCCCCAACCGATCGGACAGACACCACATGTAGACACCACATAGAAGTGTCCAGCTAACTGGGGGTAGGGGTGGGGCTAGAAACCCACTTCCCCTAGTCCAGCTTGGTTGGCTGCCTAATTCTGGCAGATACCTCACATGGAGCGGGGCTCAGGCGCAGAGAGTGGTATTAGCGAGAGAGGATGCTGCTTCTAGTTGTCCTCAACTTACAGATGGTGTGCCAGAAACCCAGACTTCTCTGTAGGCTCCCTGCAAGGCAAAGCAGTATGGTTGAGAGCCATGGATGGGACAATGGGTATTGTGCCAGGGACCAGGTGATCCTAAACCAGGGGCAGTGGTGGACTGATTGGCAGGGAATGGCTGGAGAATGTGACTAAGACCCCAAGGATGAGCAGAGCTGAAGCCCCCAGCAAGAGCTAAAGTGCTCCCAAGTCCGCTGGTGAGAGGAGCAGGGATGGAGGGATGGGGGTGAGAGAGATCCAGACACCTGAATCTCAAGGAGCTGAAGCAACAGATCATGAGTTTGCCAGCCAACAACCTTAGCAGCTGATGCCAGCAGGGCTGTGGTGAGCAGGAGTGACTAGGGAGCAGAAGCCAGTAAGGACCCAGACTACAGCCCACAGCTGTGCGCACTGATCCGGGACTCCTCTAGCCACTGCCTCGAAGCTTCGCTTTGATCCCACACGCCATCTTGGGAAGTCAAGGTGGGGAAGGGAAAGTTCTGGCAGGACTGCAACTTTAAACTGACTGAATGTTTCCCCCAAATGAGACCTTTGAAGACCAGATAACTTTATTGGCAAGTTTAAGTTTAGCCCAGTCCCGGATAGCAATGAGAGCCTCTGAAAAAAGTTTGCCTCATTTAATGAGATATAACATAGCTACAAATTTTTACATATATGCACACAATGTGCACATTTCCATAACAGAGGTAAGCTCTATTAAGGAACTGGGCAGAGTAAAGACAGCCCAGCATAGGGGGAGCACATTTAATATGGAGGTGGAAAAGGCCTCCCTGAAAAAAACATTAAGTGAAACCTGAAGGCAGTAGAAGCAGGGTAATGCCTGAGGCAAGGTGAGAAGGACAGCCAGGGTAACTTAGAGAAGAGCAGAGTGGCTGGGGATGAGGCTGGGAGCAAGAGCTCAAAGGAGGTGGCATTAAGATTTTGATCTTTGCTGTAAGAACAACAGGAAGTCATTAAAGGGTTTGAAGCAGGGGTGTCATGTATTTTATTTGCCCCTTTAAAAAGATTGCTTACCTCGGCTAATGGGTGGGGAATGACTGGAGGGGTGTGTGAACAAAGCGGCCACTAGACGGTTGGAAAGCAATCTGAGTCTCCCAGATGAAAAATGAGGATGGCTTACCCTGAACAGTGGAGATGGTAGGAAGTAGGAAGATTCAAGAGTTGTGGAGCGAATACCAAGAGACTTGGTAATGAACTGGGAGGAGACTGACCCTGCTAAGTCAAATGCATGTAGACAAAGCCACCATCCTTTGAGCAGACAGAGTCCTGCACAGCTGGAGGTTGGATTTCGGGCCCCTCCTTAGCCAGGCCTCTTCAGCTGGCATTCGCCCGCACATGGAGGGGAGGTAGGCCTGGGAGGAGAAGATTAGGAGGGAGAAGAACTGAGGCCGACCCCCTCCCCCCAGGTTTCTGGCATTGGCAAATGGGGGATAGTGGTGCCATTTCCTGAGGAGGGGAGGAAAGTCTGAAGGAAGAACAGATTTTGTGTGTTGGGGGTTGGGTGAATCAAGAATTCCCTTTGGGACCTTTTCAGTATGAGCCATCCACCTGAAGAGGCTAAACAGGCATCTGTTCACACGACCATGGGGCTCAGGGGGGATCTGGTGGGTGGCGCTGTCCACATGCCTTTACCAGGCAGCTGGGGGGAGCTGCGAGATTGCAGTGAATGACAACACGGTTCGGAGGGCTTGCAGAGCCATAGCCTACAATGTCACACCTTGCTTCAGATAAGCCAACGCTCCAGGGGCGCCTGGGTGGCTCAGTCAGCTGAGCGTCCACTTTTGGTTTCAGCTCAGGTCATGATCTCAGGGTCCTGAAATTGAGCCCCACGTTGGGCTCCAGGCTCAGCAAGGAATCTGCTTGAGATTCTCTCTCCCTCTCCCTCTGCCCCTCCACCTGCTCACCTATGCACGCATGCTCTCTCTCTCTCTCAAATAAATAAATAAAATCGTAAAAAAAAAAAAAGCCAACACTCCAAACATTGAGAAATTTCACATACTAACCTGAATTTCTCCTCTTGTGACAACTTCGCAGCTGTGGTAACCTGGACCCAGCTTGCTATAATCAAATATTGGCTAACACCATGTATCTCTCAGGCAGTGTTCCAAGCACGTCACAGATTTAATCTAGACAACTTTTTTCTTCTTCTCTATACTTTAAGGAAGAGAAAAACGAAAGCACAGAAAGGTTGAGTAACTCGGCAGACTGCTAAGAAGTGGTGGAGATGGGCAGCACAGAGAGGCCCTCTGGCACCAGGGTCTTAGCCACACCCGCAGGCTGCTGGAAAGCTGCACCCCATTTAGAGAAGCCCTATTGGCTGCAGCGGGTGGCCCCACCCCCTCCCCGTGTGCTCCTGCCCCCCCCAATTCCATACCCAGCCGCAGTTGCCATGTATTGTTTTACTTGAGCTGTTGTTTTCAGATGTTAGAGAATTCTTTCTCTGTACCAAGTAGAAAGTTAAAAATATTACATTGATGGGTGCCTGGGTGGCTCAGTTGGTTAAGCATCCGACTCTTGATTTCGGCTCAAGTCGTGATCTCAGGGTTATGAGATTGAGTCCTGTATAGGGCTCAGAGCTGGGCTTATAGCTTGCTTAAGATTCTCAAGGTTCTTGGGGCGCTTGGGTGGCTCAGTAGGTTAAACGTCTGCCTTCGGCTCAGGTCATGATCCCAGGGTCCTGGGATCAAGCCCAGCATCCGGCTCCGTGCTCAGCAGGGAGCCTGCTTCTCCCTCTGCCTGCCTCCTTGCCTGCCTACTTGTGATCTCTCTCTCTGTGTTAAATAAATAAAATCTTTAAAAAAAAAAAAGATTCTCAAGATTCTCTCTCTGTGCTGCCCCCCAACCCTGTTCGTGTGTGCACTCTCTCTCTCTAAAAAGGAAAAAAAAAAAATTAAATTGACACGTGTAATTTCTATGGGTAAGAATTTAAAAATTATTTGGTAAATTTCTGTTTGTACATTATCTGATCAGATAAAACTAGTAAAAACAGATTAATATTCAGGTTAAATACGTATGAGAAACTCTTAACTATGTTTCCATGCTTCTGATACAATCATACTTCTGAGGTGATCTCTTATTCCCAAGTATATAAGATTAAAATGATAGAGCTAAGGCAACTAAAATGTTAAGTAACTTTTACATTTGGAACGGTTTTATTTAAATAAGGTTGATCTCCTTAGACTGAGGTCAGGGAGATTTTGGCAATATGCTTAAACTTAGTTTCAACTCTTAGGAAAAAAAATATAATTTATGTAATCTCTTATAGCCTCTCAAGTGGGAAAGGGGGATGGGTGATTTAAAGATGTATTTATTTTCGAGACAAAGAGAGCACGGAGGGGGGTACGGGGAGGGGCAGAGGGAGATGGAGAGAGCAGACTCCCCACTGAGTGCAGAGCCTAATGTGGGGCTTGATCCCAAGACCCTGAGATCATGACCTGAGCCGAAATCAAGAGTCGGATGCTTATCTGACTGAGCCACCCAAGCGCCCCAAGATGGGTGGTCTAGATTGCTTACCAGTGTCTTCCTTAGTAAATGTGTGGGAGGAAAGAGGCAGATATGGATGTTAAATGTGCATTAATGGGGAAAAAAAGCAACTGTCATTAACATTAGTCAAGAAGGTTCCAGGAGTGGTGACACTGACCCAGGAAAAGGAGCCTGTAGTTGGAGGGGCCTCACTCTGGGAGATGTGCCAAACAGCTCCTAGCCAGGCTCCAGGGGGGCGGGGCCCTGGGGGCAGACTGAAAGCAACAATCAGGGAAACAAGGAAAGCCTGAGAAGGATGGTGAACTCAAAGTTCTGCCTGAGGCCAAAACTGGCTCAAATGGGAAATTGCTGCTAATCTCTGACCCAGAGATTCAGGTGTCCTGGCCTATTCCCTGGAAAGACCATCCACCCTTCCTAAGATTAACATGAGTGGGACCCCAGAGCCCTTAAGATAATGCATTCACTTATCAGGTTGCAATACTAATTAGACTTCTTAAATGAGAATCTCACTTATTTACAGCCCCAAGCAAACTGTAGTTAGTGCCTGGGAATTACACTCAGGCAGTTAAAAATAAACAATTATTGGGGCACCTGCCTGCCTCAGTTGGTGGAGCGGGCGACTCTTGGTCTCAGGTTGTGAGTTCAAGCCCCACATTGGGTGCAGAGATTACTTAAAAAATAAAAAACCTTTAGGGGCTCCTGGGTGGCTCAGTTGGTGAAGCATCTAGATGCCTTCGGTGCAGGTCGTGATCCCAGGGTCCTGGGATCGAGCCCCTCATCGAGCCCCATATCGGGCTCCCTGATCGGCGGGAAGCCTGCTTCTCCCTCTCCCACTCCTCCTGCTTGTGTTCCCTCTCTCGCTCTCTCTCTCTCTCTCTGTCAAATAAATAAAATCTTTAAAAAAAAAAGCCTGAAGACTTCTGGTTTTAATTTGGTTACATTTTCTTATATTTTTAATTAGCTTTTAGGTGTCCAGTTAATATAGTACTGAGATATTTTCATTTATTTGCTTTTGAATAAAGATAAATAAGTGCTGAGCTTATTGGTTGACATAATTTTTAATATCCTTTAATTTCCTTGATGGTATTGACTTGTATGGTCCTCTGCTAGTTTTTATCATGATGTTTTCCTGGCTTCCTATTTTATGATCCATCTGTTCTAGAAATGCCCCCAAATGCCCTTAGTCAAGAGGTATAATCCTGACTGTAAATAGCCTTCACTGCCAAATATAATAAGAGGCCTCTGGTGGCCTCAACTGAGCCAAAACAAAGAATGTTGCATATATCAGGTTTCAAAAATCAATTGCTGCGGAGAGTGCTATCCTGTTGACCCTGATGTTGGAACTCTTAATCTGCCTTCACAATGGCAGATTTTGGGATGTTACCCCTGTAATCAGATCTCAGTTCCTCCAGTGCAAGTGAGCAGGGGATTTTAGCTGGTAAGAGCAATCTTCTGCAAATTGACCTTGGCACTGATTCGAACCACATGGGTAATAATTTTCATTCTCCAAACATCTCCGAACTCTTATACTTTGTATGACCATTATGATTCTCCTTCTATGCTTATATAATGCCTCATTCATATGTTCAGAGTAAACTCATCCAGATTTGGTGTTCCCCAACTGAGCAGCAGATAATGTCAGAACAGTCATAAATGTGCCTAGAGAAGAATTGTTCACATTATAAAAGGAACAAAAGGAGGAGAAACTGTCAGGGAATTTTCCCTGCTGTTTTGTATTGTATTCATTGTAGATAAGACCAAGTGGAGAATCTGAGCAGTCAGAGTTTGTGTATAGAATGAATTTGGGTCTTCATGGCTCCAAATGTGGGCAGTCTGTTTTAAAGTAAAAAAACAAAGCAACAAAACCCCATAATATTGGGCATAAAAGCTGGGAAAACTTCTGTGTGACCCTTGACTATATATACTGCTTGTACAATGTTGACACTTTTTTTTTTTTAATTTAAGTAGGCTCCACACCCAGCGTGGAGCCCAACATGGGGCTTGAACTCACGACCCTGAGATCAAGACCTGAGGTGAGATCAAGAGTCAGACACTTAACCAACTGAGCCACCCAGGCCTCCCAATGCTGCCATTTATATTTTGCATAAAAGATTTATTTATGCAACAACAAAGGCATAAGAAGCTGTGCCTCTCCTCTTCCCCTCGGGTCACCTTGTCTCCTTCATGAACTCTTTCCTTTTTTTTTTTTTTTTTTTAGATTTTTTAAATTTATTTGATAGAGAGAGGGAAAGCACAGAGGGAGAGTGGGAGGGAGAAGCAAACTCCCTGCCGAGCAGAAAGCCCGAGGTGGGTCTCCATCTCAGGATCCTGAGATCATGACTGGAGCCGAAGGCAGACACCCAACTGACTGAGACACCCAGGCCCCCTGAACTCTTTCCTTTTAGATGTGATATACACAGCAACTTGGTAGACTTCACATCCATTCTCGACCTGTTCTCCCTTGCCTCCTTCTATAGGAGCTGGACAGTTGAACACTCAATTTCCTACCCTCCCCTGCAGCCAGAAGTAACCATGTGACTCAGTATCCAAGATGAAACCACAGTTCAACGAATGAGAAGAACTCCCCAATCAGAGAAAGACAAGCATCATATTATCTCACTGATATGTGGAATTTGAGAAACAAGACAGAGGATCGCAGGGGAAGGGAGGGAAAAATGAAACAAGATGAAACCAGAGAGGGAGACAAAACGTAAGAGACTCTTAATCTCAGGAAACACACTGAGGGTTGCTGGAGTGGTGGGGGTGGGAGGGATGGGGTGGCTGGATGACAGACATTGGGGAGGGTATGTGCTATAGTGAGCGCTGTGAATTGTGTAAGACTCATGAATCACGGACCTGTACCCCTGAAACAAATAATACATTATATGTTAATTAAAAAAAAAATTTTTTTTAAATAAAAGAACTCCCAAAGAAGGAAGAGAATTGTTGCCCCTCTGTCCCCTTGAATTTGGATATGATTCCTGAAGGTCCAGCAGCCATCCTTCAACCATAAGATTATAAACCAACACCTTAAAAATAGTGGCGCCGAAAGAAAGCAGCAGTCTGGGTCTTTAATGATGGTATTCATCCTCTGTACCAGGTCTAGACCGCCAACTTGCTATGTAAGAAAAATATCCTTTGTTTAAACAACTTGTAACCAGGTTTTCTATTATTTCTAGCCAAGGACATTCTTGTATGACACAGAAGATTTCTTCAATGTGTTTCTTTCCTGATTTTCCTCAACTTCTCTGATAGTTCTTTCTCAATCTCTCTCCCCTCCTCCTCTTTCTCTGCCAATGCCTAGATACTAAGGTTTCTATGTCTTTTGTCATTGTTCTGTTCTCATTTCTTTTTTTTTTTTAAGATTTTATTTATTTATTTGACAGAGAGAGAGAGAGTACAAGCAGGGGGAACAGCAGGGAGAGGGAGAAGCAGGCTCACGCCAAGCAAGAAGCCTGATGCAGGGCTCCATCCCAGGACCCTGAGATCATGACCTGAGCCAAAGGCAGACACTTAACCAACTGAGCCACCCAGGCACCCCTAAGTTCTCATTTCTTGAATAATTTTCTCCCTGTGTACAGCTTGAACTGCCCCTTACATACCAATGAGTTTCTACTCTAGACCATAAATTTAGGCCTCTATCCTGAACCTGGACCATTATTTTCAAGTACCTTTAAGACATTTCTCCTTGCATGGCCCTGAAGAAAATTCAGCCTAACCACAGTTACACTTGTTTTTCTCCCCTCCAAAGCTTACTTTTCTTCCTTTCTCCCCTATTTTGGTTAGCAGTTCCACCATCAACTCAGTTATCTAAGATAGAAACTCTGGAATCTTCTACTCCACATTTACCTTCACAAGTCTCATCCAATTAATTGGTCTCCAGGTGTTAGTTACTGAGTCCACCTTCTTAATTCTTGGTTAATTCTCTCTCCTCTCCTCCCTCAGCCATTGCCCTGGGCCAGGTGCCCACTCTCTCACACCTGAATTCACGCACCTTCTAACTGGTGTGTTGCCTTCCTGGTCTCCCTACTTAATGCATCTCACCTGCCAGCCCAACTTCCTCTAACAGAAATCTGACCACCTTGCCATTTAAAATGCCTCCCAGTGCCCCACCCCCCCTTGCTTAGGGCTAGGGGTTCTCAAATTTTAGCATCTGCATTACCTGAAGGACTTGTTCAAACAGATTCCTGGGCCGTCCTCCCGTGTTTTTGATTCAGTAGGTCTGGAGTGGGTCCTCAAATGTGCATTTCTTTTTTTTTTTAAGTAGGCTCCACACCCAACGTGGGGCTTCAGCTCATGACCTTGAGGTCAAGAGTTGCATGCTCTACCGACTGAGCCAGCCAGGCGCCCCCTAAAATGTGCCTTTCTAACAAATTTGGGGATGATGCTGATCAGGGACCATACTTTGAGAACCACTGGCCTTGGCTAAAATGAAAACTCATTAACGTCAGGTTTAAGATTATTTACAATGTACTTTCCCAGTTTCTGGCTGCTGCCCCCCACATTCCTGAAGCTATTTCCAGAGTCACCTTCCGCTTCTACGGACATGCAAGGTCTTGACTCATTCTATTCCCCCTGCCTGGAATGCATGTCATTCTTCTCATTCTTGGCAAACTCCCTTACCAGTTCTTCAAGGAAAGTACAGCTCTGACCTTCCATTCTCTTAAAAATTAATTTACTGCTTCCTCCTCTATACTCCTTGTCACTTTATACATAAGGTACTTTATAGTCTTGCTACTTAAACTGTGGTCCTCAACTAATACTAGAGACATCACCTAGGAGCGTGTTAGAAATGTGGACTCTCAGGCTTCGCCCCAGACCTATTGGATCAGAATCTACAACTTAACAGGATCCCCAGGTGATTCCTGTGCAAAAAGAAGTGTGAGAAGCACTGCTGGGCACGGCTTCATGCTAGGCATTGTGATGGGTGGTTTGATGACATTACTACTTTTGATCCCTTCAGGAGTCCCATGTTCATTATTATTGCCCACAATTTATTGAAGAAGTAAGAGGTTGGTAGTAGCAGAGCTGGGATTCAAACCTAGGACCATCTGGCTTAAAAAAAACCTGTGCTTGCTGTATTATACCTATTATCTCCCTATGACGGGTCTTCACACATAGCATTGTAATTATCTATCCATAGATCTGGCTCCCTGTCCATGTAAGGAAATGCTGCTCTGGGCTAAGTCTCTAGTCTTCAAGGATAAAAACAAGGAAGAATCTTTGTTCTTTCTCACTGTCAACTCCAGTTCTGATAGCAACTTTGGTAGGATGAGCTTCTTGAAGGAAAGAGTGTACATGAATTTTAAAAATCTAACAGCTTTATTGAGATATAATTCAAACACTACACAATTAACCCATTTAAAGTGCACAATTTGGTGGTTTTTAATATATCCACAGAACTGTGCAACCATCACCACCATCAGTTTTCAAACATATCATCACCCAAAACAAACTGCATGCCCTTCAGCCAGTCACTCTCTGTTTGCCCCCAGCACCCCAACTCTAGGCAACCACAAACCTACCTCTGTCTCTGTAGATTTGTCGATTCTGGATGTTTCACATGGATGGAATGGCACAATAGGTAGCCTTTTGTGACTGGCTTCTTTCACTTAGTCTAATGTTTTAAAAATTCAGCCATGCTGTAGCATGTATCAGTGCTTCCCTTCTC
Source organism: Halichoerus grypus (assembly GCF_964656455.1). Classification (NCBI taxonomy): domain Eukaryota; kingdom Metazoa; phylum Chordata; class Mammalia; order Carnivora; family Phocidae; genus Halichoerus; species Halichoerus grypus. Next base: position 81,646,137 of record NC_135712.1, read on the forward strand.
TTTATTTCTGACTAAAATTCCATTGTATGGATATGATACTTTTTATTTGTCCATTCATCAGTTGATAAGACACTTGAGTTGCTTCCACCTTTTGGCTGTTATAAATAATGCTGTTATGAGCATTGCTGTATAAGTTCTTGTGTGGACATCCATTTTCAGTTCTCTGGTTATATACCTAGGAGTGGAATTGCCGGGTCATACGGTAACTCTGTGTTTAAGTTTCTGAGGACCTGCCAGACTATTTTCTAAAGGAGCTACATCGGGGCGCCTGGGTGGCTCAGTCGTTAAGCGTCTGCCTTCAGCTCAGGTCATGGTCCCAGGGTCCTGGGATTGAGCCCCGCATCGGGCTCCCTGCTCCACGGGAAGCCTGCTTCTCCCTCTCCCACTCCGCCTGCTTGTGTTCCCTCTCTAGCTCTCTCTCTCTGTGTCAAATAAATAAATAAAATCTTTAAAATAAATAAATAAAAATAAAGGAGCTACATCATTTTAAATATTCAGCAGCAGCCATATGGGGATTCCATTTTTTCCACATTCTTGCCGATGTTTGTCATTATTTGCCTTTTTAAAAAATTCAATTTATTTAAACTAAAAAGAACTTATCTTTTTTATTATAATCATTCTAGTGAGTATGAAGTGCTATGTCATGGTGGTTTTGATGTGCATTTCCCTGATAATGAAGGATATTGAGCATCCTTTCATGTGCTTGTTAGCCATTTGTATAACTTCCTTGGAGAAATGTCTACTCAGATCTTTTGTCCATTTTTGAACTAGGTTATTTTATTTTATTTCTTAATTTAATTTTTTAATAAGTAGGCTCCATGACCAATGTGGGGCTCAAACTCGTGACCCTGAGATCAAGAGTTGCATGCTCTACTGACTGAGCCCGTCAGGGGCCCCTTAATTTTATTCTACTTTAAGTAAACTCTACTCCCAAAGCGGGGTTTGAACTCATGACCCCAAGATCAAGAGTCACACACTGTACTGACTGAGTCAACCAGGTTCCCCCCCCACTTTATTTTTAGTTTTAATTCTAAGTGTTCTCTGTAAGTTATGAGTTGAATTGTGGCCTCCCTTCCCTCCAAAGATATGAAGTCCTAACCCCCAAAGCCTCAGAATGTGACTTTACGGAGATATGGTCTTTACGGATATAACCAAGTTAAAATGAGGTCTTCAGGTGGGTCCTAATCCAGTTATGACTGGCATCCTTATAAAAGGGGGGAAACCTGGACACAGACAAGCACACAGGTAGATCATCATATGAAGATGAGGGCAGAGATCAGGATGATATAGCAGAAGCTAAGAAACACCAGAGATTGCCAGGAAACACCAGAAGCTAGATGAGAGGCATGGAACATATTCTCCCTCATAGCACGCAGAAAAAACCAACCTTGCTGATACTTTGATCTCAGACTTCTAGCCTCTAGAACTGGGACACGATACATTTTTGTTGTTGAAACCACTCAGGCCATAGAACTTTGTTATGGCAGCCCCAGGAAACTAGTACACTATATATTCTAGATACAAATCCCTTATCAGATAATATGATTTGAAAATATATTCTCCAATTCTATGGATTGTCTTTTTAGTTTCTTGATAGTATCCTTTGGAGCACAGAAGTTTTTAATTTTCATGAAGTTCAATTTAATTTTTACTCCTTTGCAGGGTTAATTTTCTTTTTAAAGTTTTATTTATTTAAGTAATCTCTACACCCCACATAGGGCTCAAACTCATGACCCCAAGATCAAGAGTCACATGCTCTTCCCATTGAGCCAGCCAGGTGCCCTTGCAGGGTTAATTTTTGAGCCCAGTCTTTGAGGTTTGTTCTGATCCTAGGAAGGGTCTTCTTAGCTGGTTTCTTTCCCTAGTTCTCACTGATAAACTAGCTTGCCTGTGATGTTGTTCATTGGTCTCTTGGAGCCACCAGGATCTTCTTAATGGCCCACCACCATGATTTTCAAGACCTCCCTTAGGCTTGAACTTCCCCACACTTGTTTAAAATAGCTTTACAAGCAGAGTGCTGGGTTGGGGTGGTAGCCTCTGGTCTGCTCGGTCTGTCTTTTTTGGGGTGGAACCTCTAACATACAAGCGGGGAGCTGGGGGAAGGGTGTCGTCACCTCTCAGTGATACTCACCTGGAAATTAGCCTAGGCAACACGGAGATGTGGGGGATGAGGAATGCTAATGGCCTGCCCTTCCCAAAGAGATATTCTTGACTGAAAACTGGGATGAGCCTCACCTTCTTGATCACACTGGCTTGGAGTGTAGCTTCTGTCACATTGAGTTAGGTGGGAGGGTGAGGTTAAGAATGTGAGGTGGCGGGACGCCTGGGTGGCTCAGTCGTTAAGCATCTGCCTTCGGCTCAGGTCATGATCCCAGGGTTCTGGGATGGAGCCCCACATCGGGCTCCCTGCTCAGTGGGGAGCCTGCTTCTCCCTCTCCCACTCCCCCTGCTTGTGTTCCCTCTCTCGCTGTCTTTCTCTGTCAAATAAATAAATAAAATCTAAAAAAAAAAAAAAAAAGAATGTGAGGTGGCTTAAGTGCTACAGACTCCGTCTGTTCTTACTAAATTTCAGTAGATTTTCTTGAATAAATGTTTCTTCACTTACTATATGCCCTTAGGGCAATTTCTAGAGACTTTAAATGGTTTGTTTTCTTTTTTTTTTTTTTAAATCATTTTCACCAGTTACAGTTGTTTTGCTGGGGTGTGGGTCCATAAAACTCTTCACAACACTATTCTGGGAGTAATTTATAACATTTTGATAAAAACAGGATCATTGTAGCTGTGGGGGTAGGGTTAATAGGTGGGGGGTAGGGATATCAGTAGCAGAATAAGTCAGGAATAGAAGATTGGGTAGCAATCAATTAAGACTTCCAGTTAGCATAACAAAAGAGGGCAATAGCTGTAAACCAAACTGGGGACCACTAAAAAATTCTGGAGGCTTTAAAACTTCCCTATCCCTTTGTTTTTTGACATACCCCTCATGCTTCCCATAGTGATTATCAATAAAATAAATATTCATTACCTACTCTGTACCAGGCACTTTGTCAGGTCCTAGGAATTGAGTTAGGTTAATAAGACAGACTTGGTCCTTGCCCTCAAGGAATGAAGAATAAATCCGTTTGGAAATCGGAAAGGCTTTATAGAAGAGCCAGCATTTGAGTTGGACTCGGAAGCAAGGAAAGGGTTGCTCCAAACCTAAATTTAGACAGAAACCCAAAACCTAATGATAAGGTCAGGGGAAGTCACTGTTATGTAAGATGCTATGAAATCATTAGGAATATAATTTAACATATATTGATGAGATTTTCCAGTTCTAGGCATATTCAAAATAGGTCATTTGTCACTGGCGCTCTACCTTCTCTTCTCTCTCTTTTCACTTTTCAGTGACCTGGGGCTTTCCGATACTATCCACTAAGGCTTCTTAGTCCAGCTCGTCCTTTCCCTTGGACTGGATTCTTGGCTAGATCCTTGGATTTCACCAAATAAGAAATGGTTCCTGATTTTAAAGAGTCCATAACCTGGGAGAGGGAGGTAAAGAGTCAAACAGAAAAGTACCATGACAAAGGTATATAAAGGGGGTAATGGGGATACGCAAGAGCTCATCTAACTCAGACTGGGGTGGGAAGAGAGTGGTGATGGGATTTCCCCTGAGGAAATGAATTTTAAGCTCTTTCAGAGAATGGGAGAGATAGCTGGAGGTCAGGTATTCCAGAAGAAGAAAGCCAAGGCACAGAGATTGGTAAATCCATGAAGCATTCCGCTCCCCTGCCTCCCCTCCAAGATTTGGGGAATTCCATATTGTATTTATTTTGGCAAGAAGCAAAGCCTTCCTCTCCCTAAAGAATTCAGATCTCTCTCCCTGGCCCTTAGTAACCAGTAGGTATATGAACTAGTGTCAATCAATTGATTGTTTCCACCGGGGATTTCAATCAAGGAGTAAATGAGGTAAAGATAAATTCATTAGCAGTTATGGTGGATCGGCAGGGATGTTCCATTCAGATTGTTTCTGCTTAAAGATCACTGTTGTGTGTCCTTCTTCATGGCTCTTTTCTGCCTGTTTTCCAGGTCTGATACTTGGCTCTCTCATCAGTTCTGTGAGCCTTTACTGCCTTCCAATAAATTCCTTATTCAGATATATTTGGTTTCAGTCACATGCCAGCTTTGATCTTAGGCAAACCATCTGGGAGGCTCTTCCACACAAGAGATGATGAAGGCCTGAACTAAGACATTGGGAGGGAGAATGGAAAGATAGCTAGACGGAGGGACAGATAGATAGATAGGCAGATTTAGATATCAAAGAGGAAGAGTTCCAAGCACAAGGTAGATACTCAATGTATATTTGAATGCATGATTGAATAACAGAAAAAAATTACTTCTGGATTTCTGTCTTTGAGAAGCGATTTTGTTGCTATTTGTTGCAGAAGAGAGAATACCAGATAAGTGAGTATTTTTGGAGAAAGAGATTCTAGAATTTCAGGTGCTAGTAGTCCCATATTAAAGACTAAGGCAGAAATTTCTAAAAGACATTTGGATACAAGCAGGGGCGCCTTTTTGGTGCAGTTGGTGGGGCAGGCAACTCTTGATCTTGGAGTGGTTAGTTCAAGCCCCATGGTGGCTGTAGAGCTTACTTAAAAACTATTAAATTAAAAAAGAAGACATTTGGATACAAGTGTATTGACTGAATATTTATATTTAGGAGTCTTCAAATACAGTTATAACTGGAGCCATAGAAGTGGATAAATTACCCAGGATAATGGCAGAAATCAAAATTAAGAGCAAGACTGTGAGTCAGATGTCAAATTTGCCATCAACAACATGGTGAATGGTAGGTATATGGAAGCCGCAAGATGAGAAGTGAAAAATGCAACAAACCAGGGCATTAGTGGGCGCCTGACTTGCTCATTCAGTAGAGCATGCAACTCTTGATCTCAGGGTTATGAGTTTAAGCCCCATATTGGGTGTGGAGCCTACTTAAAAACCAAAAAACCCCCCAAAAAACCACAACCAAAGAAACCCAGGGCATTAGTGCAATGTTTCCTTGTCTTAGCAAGCAGCCCTTCCCTGATTGCTATGCAGTTCCTCACTTGACAGAAAGCTTCTGGAGGACAGGGTCTATCTCATTTGATGTATTAATCCCATGGCACCTTGTTCAGTGCTTGGCACAATTGGAAAGAAGAGACCATAAAATCTCTACTCTGAAAATTGATGATTCTTTATTCCTATTTACACAGTTCTCGGTAACTGGAATGCCTATAACTTCCTCTATCACACTATATAGAATTTATCTGTTCACATGTCCGCTTCCCTTATCTATCTATAAACCTTAAGAACAGGGACTGTAACATTCATCAATGCAATGCCAGTAGGAAACATTCTGCCTGATCCACATCAAGGACTCCAATGCTTGCCAAATAAATGAATAAATAAACGAATGAAATCTGTAAACTATTAATTACTACCATTCCTGATGAAGCACCATTGCCATGTACAGTGCTGAGTGCTTTTACGTTCTAATTTAATCCTCAAACCAAGCCTAAGTGGGAAGGGGGGAAACTGAAACTCAGAAAGGTTAAATATCTTACCCAAAGACGTATAGGTAGTAAATGTTAAAGCTGGCATTTGTAAACAGTTGACTTTTTAAAAAAAATATTATTTATTTATTTATTTGAGAGAGAGTGAGTGACAGCACACGCAGGGGGAGCAGCAGAGGGAGAGGGAGAAATAGGCTCCCCACTGAGCAGGGAGCCCGATGCAGGGCTCGATCCCAGGACCCTGAGATCATGACCTGAGCTGAAGGCAGACGCTTAATGACTGAGCCACCCAGGTGCCTATAAACAGTTGATTTTAAAACCTATTTTCACGGGGCGTCTGGGTGGCTCAGTCATTAAGCATCTGCCTTACGCTCAGGTCATGATCCCAGGGTCCTGGGATCGAGCCCTGCATCGGGCTCCCTGCTCAGTGGGGAGCCTACTTCTCCCTCTCCCACTCCCTCTGCTTGTGTTCCTGTTCTCACGGTCTCTCTCTCTGTCAAATAAATAAAATCTTTAAAAAAAATAAATAAATAAAACCTATTTTCACATTATGTTGCCACCGAGCCTAGTCTAAGTGTGACAACTAGGACTTTTCAGAAAACCAGGATTAGTGGGTGGCTCCACAGTGCTAACTTTATCATTAGGGCAATGATTCCCAAGGGACTTTTTTCTACATAAATCAGTCCTGTGTCCTCTGAGAAGATGAGATCAAATATGCAAAGATTTTAATGAAAACATGCAAGGAAATGCTCTGTGAGGGAAAACATGGGGAGAGAGCCGTTAGATGCTAAAAGCAAGTGAAGGGAAGAGGGAAAGAAGGTTGGATAGAAACATCCTGCATTACCATGTAATTTAATGAAGGCTGGACAAAGTAGAATGGGAGGCATGGAGCCAAAATTCACCATCAGGAGAGACCTGTCTCGGGGCACCTGGGTGGCTCAGTTGGTTAGGTGTTGGACTCTTGATTTCCGTTCAGGTCATGATCTCAGGGTTGTGAGATCGAGACCCGTGTCGGGCTCCACGCTGAGTAGGGAACCTGCGTAAGATTCTCTCTCTTCCTCTGCCCATCACCGCCCATCCCTCTTAAAAAAAAAGAAGAAGGAGAAGGAGAAGAAGAAGGAAAAGAAGGAGAAGAAGGAGAGAAAAGAAACGAAAAGGAGAGACCTATCTTTCGGGAACACATGTGCCTTAAGTAGCCCTGCCACATGACATTGGCTGGGAGCAGCTGGTGGGATGCGTGGCCTCCGTGCAAATGCGAGATGGACTTCAAAGCCAGCAGCTGGGGCATTATTTGGTCAGTTATGCTCCCTGTAGTTGGAGGCTGGCCAGGCCCATTTCCATGGCTGCCATACCATACTAGAAAGCTTTCTGAAGCGTTGCTTTTGCTTTCTCTTTTGTTTTACCTCTTCTGTTGTACACGTGTGGACACTGAATTCCTATAAAGCCCTACCATCTTTGGTATCATCCACCAAATCCCAGTAGGATGGAGAGTGTGTGTGAACAAATAAATCTGATTTTCTTTCTTCCTTCCTTTTCCCTCCTTCCTTTGAGAGAGAGAGTGTGTGTGCGAGAGTGGGAGGAGGGGCAGAGGGAGAGAATCTGACGGCAGAGCCTGACTTGGGGCTCGATTCCATGATCCATGAGATCATGACCTGAGCTGAAACCAAGTTGAGGCTTAACCAACTGCACCACCCAGGCACCCCTCCATGTGATCTTTTAAAATCTCCTTTTCTTCTTCCATTTGGACAAGATGCCTCCCTTTACTGTACTTTCTCTAAATAAAAGGGTATCAGTGCTCAAAGCCTGGACTCTTTGGACTGATCCCTCTTTAGCGCTTTGGTTGCAGTACATATGTACTGATTATTATGTTTATCAAACTATGACTCAAAAATCCTGTTTTAAGGTCTATTCTGAACAGGCTCTTGTATTGCCATAAAAAACAGAATTGGTGCTTTTTTACCCACTAAAACATTAAGTCCCTCTGTGCTTTGTGAGTCTTAATTTATAAAGGTGACTGACTGACAATACAAAGAGGTCAGTGCCATTGAGATAAAAGTTTAATGTTACTCGTGGTTCCTCCATGTCATGCAGGGCCACAGAGAAAGCACCATTGTCAGGAGGCAAAAAGAAATGAGGGGAGAGCATATGCTAGAGCTTTTATTGGTGTTTCCATGAGGAAGTCAAGGCAGGACAGGGTATTCAGTTTAAGACTGGCTAGTTTTAATAATTCCGGCAGGCTTCAGGACAGAGGAGCTGTTCACAGTTGTCTGGTACCTGGCCCTGGAGTGATTCAGGGTAGGGAAAATATTGGCTTGGTGTGTGAGAGTTAAAGGAGGTGGCTGGGGGTATGGACGAAAGATTGTTTGATTTATATATGAAACATAGGTTCACTGACAAGTTGGTTACTGTTTTCAGGAATTAGCTAGTTTTAGGAAGGGCAGTTTCTCCCAGCAAAGTTCCCCCAAGATGTCAAAACGTTATATAATATAAACAAAAAATAAAGGCCTCAACAAAATTAAGAGGAAAACCATGCCTTTTGATTTTCTGAATCTCCATCAATGGTTAATATCAGAGAAGCAGAAGGCAGGTTTAGCCCATTTTTTTCCTCGTTCTATTAAGAGTGCAGATGATTCTTTTCCTTAAAGTAAGCTCTACCTGGGGCACCTGGGTGGCTCAGTTGGTTAAGCGTCTGCCTTCAGCTCAGGTCATGATCCCAGGGTCCTGGGATTGAGCCCTGAGTCATGCTCCCTGCTTAGCAGGGGAGTCTGCTTCTCCCTCTCTCTCTGCCCCCACCACCGCCCCCTGCTTGTGCTGTCCCAAATAAATAAAATCTTAAAAAAAAAATAAAGTAAGCTCTTTATGTTTTACGTGGGGCTTGAACTCAACAACCCTGAGATCAAGAGTCACATGCTCTACCTATTGAGCCAGCCAGGTGCCTCAAGAGCGGAGGTGATTTTTTAAAGATAAAATTGAAATTACAAGAGGCTTCTATTCCTTAACCATTGTCCATGGTTTTCCAGTTTTAAGCTAACAAATACTTCTTATTTTTTCAACTCCTTCCCTACTTTTACATATTGCATTTTTGTCCTAAACTAGCTGCATGGACAAGGAGCCAACATTTATGTTCTCCTCTTCCGTGCCAGAACTATTCACCCTTTAACACACGTCCCCTTAGCTCATCTCCTTACAACAAGCCTGTGAAGTGGGGATCATGACCTGTCCTAGAATAAGGAAAGTATGGTTCAGGGGTTAAATGGCTTTATGGTAGAGCACTGGTTGGAATCAGTTCTGATGAAACCCATGCACTTTCCAGGTGTGGCTACAAAGGAATTGAGTCAAAGGAAAAATTGTTAGCATTTATTATTTAAGAAGCACTCTAACTTGCCATTTTTATGGCACATTTAAAAACTAAGCATAAAAAGCTAAGCCACATGCTTATATAACGTATTTCTATCTTTTCAAAATTTTACTTTTGTTAATGTAAAATCAGACATTGCCTCTCCCATAAATAATATGCCCTCTCTTTGACATCTGAAAGAAAATTTCTTAAATCCTCTACTCTTAATATCACTACAGGGGTACTTTTGAGAGTCAAATCAAAGAACACTAGAGTACACGTTATGGGTAACTTTCTGGTAATTAAAATTTTTTTTGTGGATAGGTAACACTTCCATGTGGTTCAGACTAAAACATTGATTATATGCATATTTATACATAATTACATACAATTATATAATGAGTATGCAGTGGTGTTTCCTTTTTACTTGCTCCTCAGCCACCGTATTTCTTCATATACACCAATGTTTTAGTTTATTCTTCTAGTTACTTTATGGCCGTGCCAGTAAATATGCACATATATTAATATGAATTTTCCTCCATCCCTTTTTTTTGCACAACCATTTGGACGTATTTATGTTATTTACTTATTTGACAGAGAGAGAGACAGAGCGGGAACACAAGCAGGGGGAGCAGGAAAGGGAGAAGCAGGCTTCCCACTGAGCAGGGAGCCCTAAGTGGGGCTCCATCCCAGGATCACGACCCGAGCCAAAGGCAGACACCCAACAACTGAGCCACCCAGGCACCCCTCATTTGGATGTATTTAAAATAAAACAAAACAACAAGGTTTTGGTAAACAAAATTTAATACAACTGTATAGTCAAATAATAATGGTTAAAGGACATTTTATTAGATACAACTTTAAAAAAATTAAACTATGCACAAATATCTAAACAAGACATTAAGTATTACTGTGCTACAACCAAATTGAGAACAATGACAAAGCATTTTTTTTCACTGTGAATTCTTGGAGCCTCTCACTGAAAGCAAATGACATTTGGCTGCCATAGGTCTATACAAGTTGTAAAGCATATTACGCTTTTTTTCAACTCTGTAATTGTTGTCTTAGCTCCAGAAATTCTCAATAATTTAAATAAAGAAACTGGGGGCGGGGAGGGATGATGGGGAAAGCAAGAGTAAGAACTTTTTCAGGAAATATAAAAGACTATAGAAGGAAAAAAATTGTACATAAGGATGGAACAAAAATAAGTACATTTACTTTTCTGACATTAGATGTAGATATTGCAAATGATGTTTTCAAACGTTTAATCAATGTTAGATGTTTGTCTGAATATCTTAAAAAGCACCTTGGTAACAAAAACAAAACCCTCAAATATAATAAAACTCCAAACAGTCAACAACATTCCTTAATATTCTCATTCTGCCAAGCAACCACATGGTGCTTATTAAAAAATTTAAGAAGGGGAGTTTACTTACTCTGTAGGAAACCAATATGAAACTCATCTAAGGTAAGCTTCATTTAGTATGAAAACAAAAGTTGAAATAGCACTAGAGAACTTAAGGCACATAAACAAATTCAGATGCAGTTATTTTGAAAACATTAAAACAAATTCTTTTTCTTTGGAACAATATATAAAATAAGTTATATGACTACTGCTGTTTTAAAAAAATTATTTATGATGATCATCTTTAGCACTAAGTAAATTTAATATCTAAGGCAATCACACAAATGTAACACATTCATAAAAAACATTTAAAAATGTCTGAAGTATGTTGAAAATGTCTCTGGAATTATCAGTTCACACTCTGGCTCAAGTGGTTTCTGATGTCTAGCATTAGATGTGACAATAAGTAGAGCTACCTAGTCAAACCTACTTAAAGGCCAACCAAATTGCCCCCATTCTGGTTACCTGATATGGCGAATTTGTTTATTTAACTAAAAAGAATAATGGGGTGAGGTGATGTAAACCTGGCTTTCAATATAATGCACAAGAAATTCTAGTAAGGCCAAAATTATGTTGAGGTTAACTGGTGTCTTGAGTTTAGTAAAATAAAGGCTTCCATAGGAAACCTTTAAGAGACATTATCTTATCACTTGGCACCACATAAATAGCTATTTCTTCTCTTTGAAAATACACTCTGGAGATGTCTTTTCCACATATAAATCTCAAGACACGAAAGGCACACACAACAATTCAAACCCTCTCTTTTCATGTTTGGGTTCTCACAGCAATTCTTTTTTTAAAAATATCTATTGCCATATCCAGACAACAGGAAAAAAAAAAAAATACACACCTGGTTTGCGTATTGACAAAAGTAGTATAACTGAACCTTTGTCTTTCCTGAGTTTCAAAAGGGTATATGACAGTAGAGAGACATAAACAATTCGTATTCACTAAGAGAAAATGTATCAGTCCACAAAACATTTTCATCTTTCTAAATATAAAAGAATGAATGTTCAACCACCACCTGTGTGAAGCCCCTTTACCGAATTAAATTTACTCTAGGATCATGAAGTTCATATAGTTATGGCACTTTAAACACCCCAAATAGGCAAAAATGACAAGTTAATACCCTCCCTGAGTATTTACATCATTTTTTTCTTACCACCTGGTTTAAATGGAGTAAATATATTTCAGTCATCTAGGGAAACAAAAGGTTACTGAAGATTCAATAAGCTATTTCATACCTGTGCAGTAGTCAGTGGGAAGATTAAATTTGAAAACAAAGGTCTACTGTTGTAAAAATTAGACCACTTTATAGCTCACTCATCAATAGGAAAACACACGTTCATGAACAAAAAACAACTATACTTTCCTGTTAATCCACAAAACATACACTTGAATTCCTTTTCCCACCGAGATATCACAGATGGGTTTAGCAAACTTGTCTCTACCTCCAATTTGTTTTCTGATCTCATGAAAATTTATGTATTACATAGATTCTGACTGTATACAAGTCATTATACTAATACTCATGTACTTTCAAACTTTTTTTAAGAAATCACTACACCCAATGTGGGGCTCAAACTCATGACCCCAAGATCAAGAGTCGCATGCTCTACTGACTGAGCCAGCCAGGTGCCCCTCATCATGTACTTTCAAATGTAAAAGAGTATTATAGAAATGTCCAAATAAAAAAAATCTTCTGGAAATGAATTCAATGAAGTCAACCAATTCTTACTTTATGTGCTTTTTTCTGATCATCACAAACTGATCAAATTCTTGGTGTTTGTATATATGTGTGTACATGACCATACTATCTATCTATACATGTATATACATACATACTAACCCAAAGGCTTATATGAGCATCTCCTATCAAAAGGAAATCTGTCAACTATGTGATGACAGTATGAATATAATCTGACACAATTTGGTTGATGAATCCCTTTTGGTATACTAATTATACCCTAAAATTCTTTTATCAATGCTAACACCATTACTTATCAACAATCAGTAAAGGAAGATAAATACTTAAAGGATATTAAAATATCAGTTGAGTAATTTCAAAAATTGTTAATTTCATAGGATTCAAGCTAAGTTTTTGGTGGCTTACTTAATTCATGTAGCTTTAAATTACGTAGAAAAAAATTAAACAATATTGTCATGAGGTCTATGTTTAAACAAATTGTTTTATAGGATTTCATTTCAAATTTAGTACAATAAACACATGGATATTAAAAATAAATGTATAAAGAAATACAAGTAAATACTTAATACTTTTACAACAGACAAAAGTACTACAATACAAGTGATCTTGAGAAAGTTTGTGTGTGAAGTGTCTGTATTTATGGATGGGCATGATCTTACAAATACACATGAAAATAACAAGTGTCATTTGTATAATCCTCAGCATTTACAAAACACTTTTCTCATACATTATCTCATCTACCGCAAAGAATCTCTGAACTAAATAGGTTCCATTATCTACAAAAGGTATATTGCAGATGTTTACTTTAGAATTAAAACAAATATCCCAATTGTATTTACAATGGTCTTTCAACTAAAATGATAGAAAATTATTTCCTGAATTGCTCTGACAATTATCAGAAAAAGGTACATATCATTTCCAAATTATGATTTGAAAAATTTAATTCCCTAAACATTTATAAGATCTTTAGAATTTTCCTCAGAATTCAGATTCCAGCTAAATTGGCGTTGATGCCATATAGTTTTTAGAAATCTCTGTATCCTTCTAAGATGAGAAAACAAAATGGTTTATCTATGTTAGGTTTTTTTTATTACTAACTTGGTTTTAACAGAAATCTGGTGGCACTATAATCACACATTTGCATCATCTCTCCTGTGACAAGGAGTATATAATTATGATGTGAGACAACAATAGTGCCTGGGCAGTCGAAACCCAGCAGGCTACCTGGTACATCCCTGGAATATCCCTAAAATGTGGTAAATTATATGTTCACCCAGGAATAACAGTAATCACTTATACTACAGTTCCTGGCATTCCATCTGCCTTAGAAAAAATTTTACATTCCTCTCTGAAAACCAGTAACCTTATAAACTGGAGTTGAAAAACCTAGACAAAGGCAATTTGTTGTAGAGAAGCTTGAGAATGTTGACCAGGATTTTCCACGATTGGTACCAACTGAAAGATTTATCTTAAAAGACTGCGAATACCACTGTTAGTTTTTTTGGATAGCTAATTTTAAAAGAAAAATGGACCCACTGATAGGTGGTCCCTGCTTTATCCTTTAAAGGCAACTCAAGAGTGGAGACTCCAGCATTTTTCCTGTTCACAGGAAAGGAGGATAACCAGGGAAGAGGTCCTCACCCAAAGCACCATACTAATGAAGTCAAACCCTACTGGGCTAGGGAGAAAACCTGTCCTTGTTTTCCACAAAATAATATCACAAAATGGATTTCGACTCTCTTGCCAGGTTCAAGAAAAGGTGCTTCCTTAGATGATTTAGAGATGATACATAAGTACTTTGAGAGCCACAGTGGGTCGTTTTTCCCTTCAATGGTCTTACATAATTTTTTCTTAGGAATTAACCTATAATTTTAATCTGCATTTTAGGGGCACTTGCTTTTCTATCTCCTACCCAATGTTCTTCCAAAAATATGTTTAATATAAGCAATTCTAAGAAGTCATGATAATTCAGTATTTTATGATACTCAAATTGTTGTCATTACATTTTTATCAATTACTGAAAAAAAAACCTTCAATAAAATTAATCAGTTTGGATATATTTTTAGTGAAAAAGATTTTTTAAACTGACTTCCTCCCTTTGTAAGCATTCTAAGCATTATGTGAGTCAACCTAAATGAAGCCTAAGTCATGCAATTTTCTATACATGTATGACAAAATAAGGAATATACAGGCTTACAGATAAACATATATAAATGGAGAAACCATTCACAAGTTCCTAAAAGTTACACAGGCAGACATTATTTCCTACTCCACGTGAGTTTCTTACAAATACTTACAAAGGTACACTCTCAAAACCCAAGCAATAACCACTATTACTTTCAACAACAACAAATTTTTTTTTCCCAATTACAGGAAAGGCTTTATTACAGTTTGAAAGATTGATACTTCAGGGGAAAAGGCACCACAATTACTATTTTTACTTTTTTGTGTACATGGCACAAAGGAGATATGTCAAGTTCCCACTCTGGAGTTCTTAGAACCTCTCATCTTGGATCAGTGTGGCTTCTTGGGTGAGGTATCCTGGCTTTAGAGCTTAAAGCATTTTTCATTGTATCTATGTATAGTCACACAGCCGTGATAGGACACTGGCCTGGGCATTGCGGCCACCCCTGTGATGATACTTGTTGCAGGGTCATAACAGAGAATAGTGTCTGTGGCTTCTCCGTTTTCCCGTCTTCCACCCAGGATATATATTTTACCATTACACACAGACATACCACAGTTTTCCTGTTGAACCAAATACATTAAAAAAAAAAAAAAATTAACTCTTGAAGGTAAGGGATTTGGTAGCAAACTGAAAAGTAAAATAAGACCTGCTTTAACAGACAAAGAAGTCATGAAATAAACTCCCTTTTGCCTAACTCCTGCTCTATGTGTGAGTGCTAGATAATTGTGCATGAATGAAATGTTAAAATAAAATATATGTTATGATTGGGGCCCAGATGTAGGAGGTGAAGTGGGGGTAGTGGACTGAGAGAAGGGTTTTAACTTAACAGTAGTTGAACAAAAATATTTTTGGAGAGTGTGGCTTGCTTCTCCTATTACAGGGAGGTCCTTTATTACAGCAAGTGGCTATTACATGACCAAGGTGTAGGAACATTAATCATTATGTGGGATTACCCATAAGTTGAATGAATGAATGAGAGGAAGACTTATAAACAAATTAACAAAGCACTGTTATAGGGGCTTGGCTGGGATATAGAAACTCCCCAAATAATATTTTAACTTTGTACACAATGGGATTCTTAGCTGAATTTTACTCTTTTCTGTCAATACATAATTACTATAAAAAACAAATATTCTTGCAAGGATGAGAGTGATCCTTCCAAGAAAGAAATGACACTAAAATTCTCTCCCTATTTCATGGATCTGGTTATGCTGCAGGTCAAATATTCTATTTACATTACTTTAATTTTTCAATTACTTTAATTCAGAAAGTTATTACATATTACTATCATCCTGTTTCTATATAACTAACGAGATAGGTTCTACCAATCAGTACAATAAACATTTTTACTTGACAAGATTTGCTGTGTATGTAAGTTTTGCTCTTTTTTAAGATTTTATTTATTTATTTGAAAGAGAGAGAGCATGAGCAGGTGGAGGGGAGCAGAGGGAGAGGGAGAAGCAGACTCCTGGCTGAGCAGGGAACCTGACGTGGGGCTTGATCCCAGGACCCTGAGATCAGTGAAGGCAGAGGCTTAACAGACTGAGCCATCTAGGCGTCCCTAAGTTTTGCTCTTATAGAAGAAATTAAATCTTGGTAGACTTATATAATAGAAGATAATATCTTCAGGTCTAAAAGAATTCATGAGTACTTAAAAATACCTATATTAGAGTTTACACATACCCAGAATAACCTGGCCCATTATCATTAATGAACGACAAACTTTTATCTAGAGTATCACCCATGAATTGTACCAATTATGTGCCAAAGTACAACATTTTTCATCTAAAGCACAGTGAGCTCTTTCTATAAATTCTAAAAGTTCTGAATACAATAAAAAACAGTATCATCCTCAGTTTTCAGATAGAACCTAGCCTATAGTATTGAACCTTACAGTCACTTTAATGGTGATTCTTAAACTATATAATTACAGAATCTTATTACAATGTCATTTCAGGTAGGGGCGCCTTGGTGGCTCAGTCGTTAAGTGTCTGCCTTCGGCTCAGGTCATGATCCCAGTGTCCTGGGATCGAGCCCCGCATCGGGCTCCCTGCTCTGCGGGAAGCCTGCTTCTCCCTCTCCCACTCCCCCTGCTTGTGTTCCCTCTCTAGCTGTGTCTCTGTCAAATAAATAAATAAAATCTTAAAAAACAAAAACAAAAAACAATGTCATTTCAGGTAATAATGCTCAGAAATAAATGAAGCAAGCAACCTTGAAATCAGTTATTCCTTCAGATCAGGAAATTACTTGTATCAGATATAGTAACTTATTTCACTCTATTAGAATCTCAAAAGCAATGACAGCTAGTAAGAAAAATAATTTATTGGGGCGCCTCAGTGCTTCAGTCGGTAAGCATCTGCCTTCAGCTCAGGTCATGATCCCAGGGTTCTGGGCAGCAGAGAGCCTGCTTCTCCCTCTCCCTCTGCTGTTCCCTCTGCTTGTATGCTCTCTCTCTCTGTGTCAAATAAATAAAGTCTTAAAAAGAGAGAAAAATATTTTAATTCATGAAGTTTTTTTTTTTTTTTTAAAGATTTTATTTTTTTAAGTAATCTCTACACCCAACCTGGGGCTCGAATTCACAACCTGGAGATCAAGAGTTGCATGCTCTCCTGACTGAGCCAGGCAGGTGCCCCAATACATGAAGTTTTAATGTTATTTTTCAAGATTGGAATGAAACAGATCCTAATATTAAAAAAAACCCCTCCCCTTAATTATTATTTTTTATAATGCTTAATGCTTAAATGTTAAAATTCCAACTTAGAGTCAGATTTTTTTCATTTATTATTCTAAACTTTAATGACATTTTAAATACCTGGGCTACTGAAGAGGGATTGAAAAAACTTCATCATGGACCTAAAAAAAAATTCCACAATTTTTCAAAGGATGTTCCTGACAAGAGTTAAAAAGCAAAATATGTTTAAAATAGCAAGTTGTGGCTTTTAGGAATTATGCAGAGTCAAGAGGCATGGAAATGGTAAGGGACAGAAAGAGAAAAAGGCTGCATTAGGTCCATTAGATCTGCAAAACAAAGAGCTCATTTTTTCAGCGTTTTTGCCACTTAATATTCTAAACATTTAAAAAAAGCTTGACTCAGGGGCGCCTGGGTGGCTCAGTCGTTAAACATCTGCCTTCGGCTCAGGTCATGATCCCAGGGTCCTGGGATCGAGCCCTGCATCGGGCTCCCTGCTCAGCAGGAAGCCTCCTTCTCCTTCTCCCACTCCCCCTGCTTTTGTTCCCTCTCTCATTGTGTCTCTCTCTGTCAAATAAACAAAATCTTAAAAAAAAATAAAAATAAAAAAAGTTTGACTCAACTGTCTAATATGAAATTACAGTTGATTTTTCCTTTTTCATTGATTAGCTTTAAATGGTAGGCAAACACAGATAGTTCAAAAATTACCAATCAATAACATTTACAAAGATATAAAGATTTTTAAAAAGATTTTATTTATTTATTTGACAGAGAGAGAGAGCGAGACAGTACAAGCAGGGGGAGCAGCAGAGGGAGAGGGAGAAGCAGGCTCTCTGCTTAGCAGGGAGCCCCACACGGGGCTTGATCCCAGAACCCTGGGATCATGACCTGAGCTGAAGGCAGACGCTTAACAAACTGAGCCTCCCAGGCACCCCTAACAAAGATATACTTAGAGGTACTGGTAGTAAGAATGAACTGAGGAGAAAAGATAATCCCAGAAATCTCAGTGTTTTTTGTTTCAAGAGATTTGATGTAGAATATTTGATTTGGACTTCAATGATTTGTGTTTTGTTTTTTTTTTTAAAGATTTTATTTATTTATTTGACAGAGAGAGACATAACGAGAGCAGGAACACAAGCAGGGGGAGTGGGAGAGGAAGAAGCAGGCTTCCCGCAGAGCAGGAAGCCCGATGTGGGACTCGATCCCAGGACCCTGGGACCGTGACCCGAGCCGAAGGCAGACGCCTAATGACTGAGCCACCCAGGTGCCCCTGCGTTACACTTTAAAATATTCACTATAAGCCAATAAAGATTAGCTTTGATTAAAAAATTTAGAAATTGGGGCATCTGGCTGGCTCAGTTGGTAGATGTGACTCTTGATCTCAGGGTCAGGAGTCCAAGCCCCATGTTCGGGGTAGTTTACTTAAAAAAAGTTTAGAAATAAGTGTAAACACTTGTCGCACAGGTGCATGTGACTATAATACGGGTTCTTAGATGGTAGGGCACACCCTCACCTCTACAGACCTGGAGATTGTCCTTTCCAGGAAAGGCCACTGAACTAGAGAAATGTGATTCATTTTTACTTAAATGTGATACAAGAGGGATAGAAGATTATATTCCCTCTATACCATGAAGCTGAAGGTCTTATTATGTCCCTTTCATCAGTTGAGGCAATGTTACTTTGAATACATTACTAATTAGAGACTATACCTCAATGTCAAAAACTTTAGAAAAATGGTGTTACATTCAAACCCTACTCATTACCTTTACAGTCTATATCTCTTATGCATCTTGCATATAAGACTCTTAAAATTAGGTCTCTTGTTACTGCACTGTCTCATTTGTTTACTTATTCAATAAGTATTTACTGAGCACCAATTAATGCAAGATACACAGAAAATGAGTTAGAAAAAATAGTATTCTCAAGAAGATGGAATTCTGGTATGGAAATAAACATTTATACCCATAACAGAATATTATGACTGCCATAATAGAGGTGTAAGTGGAGTGACATATCAGAAAAGAAGATAAATCCTGAACAGGGAAACTTCAGTTTGTTCTAACTATAAAGTCGTCCTTGAAAGAGTAGAATTACAAGTAGAGAAGGTAGAAAAGACATTAGAGTCTGAGAGGACATCATGAACCAAGGCAAGAACACATACGATCTATATAGCAAATGCAATTTTACAGACACTTAATTGGGATAAAGTTGCAGAAAGTGAAGCTGAAAAGGCAAGCAGAGGTCAGACGACAGAAGGCCTAGAATGAAGTGGGGAAACTTGGATTTTATTCAGTATGTTTCCAATCAGAGGAGAGACATAATAAGATTTATGGGAAAATAACTAGTGGCAAAATGGGTGAGAGAAGACATTAAAGAACACTAATTAGAATACTGTTTTTGTTTAGGGAGAACTGATAAGAACTTGAACAAAAGCAGGAACCACAGGAATGGAAAAGAACAGGAAAAACTCTGAGGACATAGAACTGATATAATGGATTCAAATTTAGGAGAAAGTGAGGAAAATCTAAGAAATTAAGTCCAGGTATGAAATAATAGAAAAACATATATTGGTCTCTGCCCCCAGTTCCTGATACAGAGCTCCTAAATCCCTTGGAATTTCCCGAGTGATAGGAAAGTCTTTTGTTCTAATGAGGTGATTGTTGGTTGGCTCCTGGATGGGGGGGCTGCTCACCAAAAGATCAAGCCATAATTAGAATCTTAAAACTTTCATCCCTACTCCCCATTCTCTGGAGAGGGGAAAGGGGCTGGAAATTACATTAGTAACTACATGATGAAGCCTCCATAAAAATTTCCAAAATACAGGATGTGAACAGCTTCTGGGTTAGTGAACATATCCCTGTGCTGGGAGGGTAGTGCACCTCAACTCCAGGACAGAAGCTCCTGTGCTTGGGACCCTCCTGGACCTCACCCTATGTGCCACTTCATATGTATCCTTTATGATATCCTTTATTATATAATAAACTGATAAACATAAGTATTTCCCTAAGTTCTGTGAGCTGGTCTAGCAAATAATTGAACCCAAGGAGGGGGCTGTGGGTATGTTAATTTATAGCCAGTCAGTCAAAAGTACTGGGGACAAGCTGGAACTAGCGTTTGGCATCTAAAGCAGTGGCAGTCTTGAAATGAGCCCTCAACTTGCGGAATCTGATGCTAACTCCAGGTAGAGAGTGTCAGAACTGAACTGTAACACATTCAGCTGGAGATGGAGAACTGGTTGGAATAAATCCAGTATCTGGTGCCAGAAGTGTTGTGAGTGTTAGTAAGGAAGAAACAGTTTTTCCATTCACTAGGGTTGTTTGGAAACAGAAAAAGTAGGCTTGGGGAAGAAGGTGAATTCTGTTTTAAGTTTGAACTCTTAGGACATCATAAAAAATATCAAATAGGCAGTTGGAAATTTGAGTCTGGAGCACAAGAGAGGCTTTAATGAAGATAAAGATTTGAAGTCATCAGTAGTGGGCAATAAATGTGACCACTCAGGAATAGAGAATAAACTAGGAAGCGGGTAGGGGAAAGAGACTCAAGGAATGCCCATATTTAAGGGTTGATAGAAAAAATAAGAGAATATGGATGAGACTGAGGAGATTATTTGTAATGACCTCTGAATAGAACTCTAGAGTAGTATATAGGTAGATCCAGATTTCCAGCATTAGAACCATCAAGCATTTTGGTGGTTGGAGGGAGGGTAGAGCCATGAATCAGAGGCTGAGAGAAGGCTTTTTAGGAGGCAGGGGGTGGAGGTGGAGTAGGGGTATAGGTAGTGTGCACGGATGAGGGAGATCTGAGCCCAGCCATTTCTTTTATAATAAAAACCACAGGAAGGAAAGAAAACCAGTTTGGGAGCATTTCTTCTCTTTCAAAATATGTAAGAGATAGGGATAAGGACAGGAGTAGATTCTGAAAGAGGTCAAGGGAAAAAAAACTACCAGCCCAAGTGCAACGGCTGCTTCACCATGGGATGGTACAAAATAAGTTATTTCAATAAAACAATTCCCTGAAATGAGTTCAAAACAGGCGTACTATATGCTTTATGTGGTTTTAAAAATTATGAAATAATTCAAGCATACATGAAATACATTAACAGTGAAATTACAGTATATTTATAATGGCCACGTATTTGGACCCTCCTAGATTGATTTTTTCTTTTGGACTGTTTTATGTCATTACCTGTCGGCTGAATGTATTCTGTACATGCATCCAGTAATCTTCAACTGGATCATAACAATATATTGCCTTGGTCAGTCCACCAGCAACATATATCAAGTTGTTTAAGGATACGGCTGTTATACACCTCTTGGCAATTGGGATAGCTGCACGAAGTAGCCAAGAATTGGTTTCTGGATCATAAGATTGAACCTAGTAATACACAGAAATATTTTATTGAAATTTATAAACAAAAATGCAAATTTACTTAATAAAAAAGTCTACCAATACATAGAAACATGATTAAAAATTAAATCCCATTAACTACATCAATTAATTCACATTAATTCACAGAATTAAGAAAGGTTAGCTTGACAGGGAAATGTCTGATTTATAAAATTCTCAAAAGAAATGCAAATTTATTACTATCAAACAGAATAGAGTAACAAACACAGGTTATTTCCAGGATGAATGGATACTACACTACCATGATAAGTTTTCTTTACTTACTTCCACTAAACTAACAGTCTAGATTTTTTTTTTTAAGATTTATTTATTTTAGAGAGAGAGAGGAGGAGAGAATGCACGTTAGCGGGAGGAGAGGCAGAAACAGAGGGAGAGGGAGAGAGAGAGAATCTCAAGCAGACTCCCTGCTGAGCATGGAGCCCAATGTGCAGCTTGATTTCACAACCCTGAGATCATGACCTGAGCTGAAATCAAGAGTCGGACACTCAACCGACTGAGCCACCCAGGTGCCCCAACAGTCTAGATTTTTAAAAAACTGTGTCATATAGGATAACAGTGCCTCAATCTGAATACAATTTCTTTATGCTTTTAGGAAGTCCTTTCTTCAAAAGAACACAAGTAAACTTCAATTTAGTATACTTTGAATTATCACAAATTCTGAATTCTAAAAATGTAACATTTGACCACATTATATTAAAGTTTAATTAAATAATTGATTGGGCACCTGGGTGGCTCAGTCGGTTAGGAGTCTAACTCTTGGTTTCAGCTCAGGTCATGATCTCAGGGCTGTGAGATGGAGCCCCGCATCAGGCTCTGTGCTCAGCACGGAGTCTGCTTGTACCTCTCCCTATGCTCCTCCCTATGTTCTCTCTCTCTCTCTCAAATAAATAAAATCTTTAGAAAAATAAATAATTGATTGACAAAATTCAGTTAACAATTGCTAAACAGGTTAGGCATCAGACAATTGTTTCCAGAATAACAGTATTTTCTGAGATGTCAGGAAGGAAATGTTCTTTTGTCCCAGGAATTCGATGAACTGTAGTGACTTTGAGCGGCCCTCTATTGACGTTACAGGGGTTTCCTTTCCTCTTTTTTGTTCTAAAAAATACTTTTAAAGTATGCAGAAGATGACCCAATTGGAAGCAGTGTAGTTACTGTATCTTACCCTCTGCTAATTCACTTCCCAACTGTGTTTTTTGTCAGTAATTTTTTGATTCTATAGACTATAGCAGTAAAAGGTTTAAAACAATTTATTTAGTATAATATCCCAACGCTGACATAGTTTCATTTAAAAAAGATCAGGTAATGCTTTTTACAGAAAATTGGTAGATATATTAGGAGTTCACTTCAGTAACTTGAAACTCAGTATTTTTCCCCCAAAGTATAAAGTACTAGACAATTTTTAAAAGGTTCCCTCACACTAAGGGACCTTGCTATCTATTTGATAAGCTTTGTGTATTCTTCTTCCCGTATACATCATTGGTAATTTCTATAAGAGAACGTGGCTTACCTTATCAGAACAAGTATTATCATCAGGTCCTCCACCAATCACAAACAATTTGCCTACACAGCTAGTCACGGCAGGAGAACTCACTGCTTCCTTAAGGGGAGCAACTTCAGTCCATCGATTTGAAAAGGAATCATAACATTCTACGCTGCTAAGTCTGTTTTGTCCATCATAGCCTCCAACAACATATACCTATATGCAAAATACATGGAAAAATCCTAATTGTCAAAAGTCTGAATTTTTAACTAGTTGGCTAAGGAGTTAAGGGATCTATCCCCTTTAAAAAGCCCTTGATAACTATAATTGCAATAAATTTAGCTTAGTTTTTGAAACTTTTATTAGCACCCTCTCACCACCGAGCAGACTTTTTAGACATTTTTTTCATAATAGCACCCTCCAATGAAGTTTTAATACCACAGATATATTGTATATCTGTTTATGTACTGTATGTATATCTGTGTGTTTTATATATGAAAGAGTATAATTTTTTCACCCCCAAGAACCAATCTTCACACCCTTAAGAGTGATACTGCTCGCACTGAGAATTACATGATTCTTTAATGCTCACACTCATGGATGATGAAAATGTTTGACTATTATGAAGTAATAAAGCTATAAAACTAAAATATTAGATAAGGAATACTAGACTGTAAGATCACTGAGGGCAGTGCCTATCTTGTTTTTCATTTTAGTTATCTACTGTGCTTAGCAAAGTACCTGACACATAATGAACTCTATACTATGTATTTCAAAGGGCTTCCACAATATGAGGAAGGCAGACAAATTAGTATCTTTATGTGACAGCTGAACTAATCAACAAGCCATTTATTAAATGACCTATATGCCGATAACCCATTAAGAATCATGATACACAAGAAACTTTAACTTAAAAGAGGTTTTTCAGTTTAACATGCACAGTTCCTTTACCGACAGTCATTACCAATTCTTCCCTCCATATCTAAATAACTATTAAGTCCCACTGAGTCTTCTTTCATAGCATCTCACATCTGTCCCTTCCTTTTGTTTCCCTTTGCCACTATCCTACTTCAGGATCCATACCATTTTAGACTTCTCAATTAATCTCCTGGTCTCCACTCTTGTGCTCCCTCAACCACAGATTCATCTTCCTAAAATACTTCATCAAGTCCTTTTAATAGTTGAACAGCAGATGCCTAAGTGGTCAAGGCCAAACTTCATATACCGACATTCAAGTCTGTCCACAATTTATCTTTCTGTACTCCTCCAAATTTCTTGAGCAGCCAATGCTATTTTGTATTTCAATGTTGCACTTCTCATATTATGTTAAAATGATCTCTTGGTGGGTTTGTTCTCCAAACACTATGAAGTTCAGAGCGGTTAAGTAACTTATTCAAGGTCACCCAGCTGGAAGAGTATATGGAAACTGTGGCACAATGTAGCAATTAAGGGCATGGCTTTGAAGTCAGGAGAGGCAGGGTTCAGTATCTAGCATTGCTATGAAATGTAAACCTTGGGCAGTTTACTTACCCTCTGAGAGTCAGTCTTTGTTTCCTCAATAAAAATGTACACAGTAATAGTACCTATCACATAATTTTGAGGATTAAACTTTTTACCATTCTCCTGCATGCATAAATTAAAAATATATGTTGTGGGCACCAAGATCAAAGGGCTCTAGATTAAGAAAATCCTGAACTTTGCTTTGCCCCAGCTTTATCACTTTCTGTGTAACCTTGGGCAAGTGACTGATCTCTTTGAATTAGGTTTCTTTATAAATTGAAAAAGTTACACGAAATTTTCTCTATGATTCCTTCCTACTCTCAGATTCTCTATTCCAAATCATCTTACCTAGGTTTTTTAGAGACCATTTATAAATTTAAATACTTTTATAGGTTTGAATTCAGTTTATATTGTAATTTTTTTAGGGTAACAGTTTCCATGATGTGAGTACTTGCTATGTAAGGTAGGAAAGATTCCTTTCATGTCTTGATTTACTGCTTCTAAGTTTTAAGTAACTTCAAGCCAAGTATACTAACATTTGTCAAGTAAATTTGTGTTCACCAATCCATACATGATATTTGAGACATAAGTCCTATGCATTTGCCTTTGTACTTCCAGGCTAAATAATTACAATTTTTTTAAAGTCAGATCTCTTTCCAACCCCTTGAATATTTTAGCTGTCCCTTTCAGTAATATTTTATCATTCTTGAGGCATGGCTACCAAAACTATATATAATATAGTAATTACTGACAAACTAGTGATTTTGGAAAATATCCAAATAGAATTAGTATTTAATTTTAATTTTTTTTTTTTAGAATTAGTATTTCATTTCCATTACATCTATCCCAAGGTCCTCATTATTTCACTGACCTTGTTGACAGCAGCAGCACAATAGATCAATATCCTTAGGAATTAACAGTAGCTTTCAAAACTGTGCTTTGAGAAACTCTAATATTCTGTAGTACAGAAATTTCAAGAAGCCTCTATGGGGAAACAGACCAGGGCTGATGAGAGGCTGATTGGGAAGGGTTCCTGCACCATCTCTGTTTCTATTAGAGCAGTTCTGTTTTCTCACTGGTTGCTCTAAAATGTCTCTGCGAGGGCCCAAGAGGCAACAATCTTTTTAGAAGGGGGTATCAGGGAACCAGTCAGAAATACATGTGCAAGCAAGTATGCTGCTTTTATTCAGACTGCTCATTAATTTACGGTAGCTTTGAAGGAGCTAAGAGAGATGGAGGCAAAGAAAAGCTAAAGAGCCCTTGGCATACTGCTGTATTTTTATCTATGTAATGGCTTTTTATATTAGATTTAACTTTTTAACTTTAAAAAAGAAGGTGTGGCCAGTCAGAATGGCTAAAATTAACAAGTCAGGAAATGACAGATGTTGGTGGGGATGCAGAGAAAGGGGAACCCTCCTACACTGTTGGTGGGAATGCAAGCTGGTGCAGCCACTCTGGAAAACAGTATGGAGGTTCCTCAAAAAGTTGAAAATAGAGCTACCATATGATCCAGCAATTGCACTCCTGGGTATTTACCCCAAAGATACAAAAGTAGGGACCCGAAAGGGTACGTGCACCCCGATGTTTATAGCAGCAATGTCCACAATAGCCAAACTGTGGAAAGAGCCAAGATGTCCATCAACAGATGAATGGATAAAGAAGATGTGGTATATATATACAATGGAATATTATGCAGCCATCAAAAGGAATGAGATCTTGCCATTTGCAACGACGTGGATGGAACTGGAGGGTATTATGCTGAGCGAAATAAGTCAAACAGAGAAAGACATGTATCATATGACCTCACTGATATGAGGAATTCTTAATCTCAGGAAACAAACTGAGGGTTGCTGGAGTGGGGGGTGGGGTGGGAGGGATGGGGTGACTGGGTGATGGACACTGGGGAGGGTATGTGTTCTGGTAAGCGCTGTGAATTGTGGAAGACTGTTGAATCTCAGATCTGTACCTCTGAAACAAATAATGCAATATATGTTAAGAAAGAAAAAAAGAAGAAGAATGTAGCAGGAGGGGAAGAATGAAGGGGGGGAAATCGGAGGGGGAGAAGAACCATGAGAGACGATGGACTCTGAAAAACAAACTGAGGGTTCTAGAGGGGAGGGGGGTGGGAGGATGGGTTAGCCTGGTGATGGGTATTGAGGAGGGCACGTTCTGCATGGAGCACTGGGTGTTATGCACAATGAATCATGGAACACTATATCTAAAACTAATGATGTAATGTATGGGGATTAACATAACAATAAAAAAATTTAAAAAAGAAGGTGTGGCTGCTTTTAAAAAGTTTGGAAACCACTAGTCCACAAGTGTTTCTCAGGTTCCTAAGGACAGAGAATGGTTCAGAACCAACATACATTTATTTATTTATTTTTTTAAAGTAGGCTCCATGACCAGCATGGAACCCCACACGGGGCTTGAACCCTGAGGATGAAGACCTGAGCTGAGATCAAGTGTCGGACGCTTAACCAACTGAGCCACTCAGGCGCCCCCCAAATTATATATTTTTAAGTATTTATTAGCTGCAGTCAATAATCAATTTTCTTTAAAATATATTGGTGAGGGCGCCTGGGTAGCTCAGTCGGTTAAGGGTCTGCCTTCGGCTCAGGTCATGATCCCAGGGTCCTGGGATCGAGTCCTGCATCGGGCTCCCTGCTCTATGGGGAGCCTGCTTCTCCCTCTCCTCCCCACTTGTGCTCTCTCTCTCACTATTTGTCTCTCTCTCTCAAATGAATAAAATCTAAAAAAAAAAAAAAAAAATAAATAAATAAATAAATAAATAAAATACATTGAATTTATTTTAACACTATTTTAAATTTGTTTTGTCCCTAACTTGCATAAAGAAAGAAAATAACATCAGTCTAGATAAATATATCTCTGCCTGACTGCCAAAGTCAGTAAAGGGAAAACGATTGCTTGGATTAGACATCGGCCTGTTTTTATACTTGATGTAACTCCTTTATTTTCCAATGCTTCTTAGGCATTCAGACTCCAATGGAGCATGAAAAGAGAAATGTGCTGCACTGCCACAAATTCCAAATTGGGAGAACAAAGTATCCATTCAAAAGTACAGTGTCAAATTGTTTATACCTTCAGTTTATCTATTGAGGTTAGAAATGGAAGGAAATACAATTTGAATCCAAAATACCCAGACAGTGAGATGAAGGATTCAACTGTGGTATTTATTTTGGAAATGTGCCAGCAATAGTAGTAAAAGGTGGTTTCTCTTACTTTACCAAGGAGGACAGCCATTTTGTGACGCCATCTGCCTTTATTTAGAGAAGCAACTCTGATCCAAATATTTAGCTGTGAGTTATAAATCCACACATCACGGCCATTGATTCTTCCACCTTTAAATGCAAAACAATGTACACACAATAATATGTATATCACCAAGGGATTTATGCTCAAGGCATAGATATATTATAACATGGGAGTTATTCACCCCGTCTAAGAATTTGTGAATTCAGTTCAATAAATGAAAAAGGACCCTCTTAGAGCTTAATGGAAACAGTTCTACAGAGCAGATTTAAACTTTGCTGACGGTGATCTTGAGAATTATAGGCCCCAAATAATAAAATGCAGAATATGAATTTTACAAATGTGTAAGACTATTGATTTGAATCAGACATCAGAAGCACCCGAACAACAAAATTATTTTAAAAAGATTTTTAAAAAATCATCCATTTTTTTCAAAAGCATACCATTGTACAAAATAAAGTATGTGTTGTTATATTGTTCAACATGTAGTAATAGAGTAACTTGAAAGCTGATAAAATTATTAACCAAATAACAGACTCAAAACCATTGATAATGTAGTTATACTTTGTATAAGTCTGTCATTTTATTGTCTCAGATTTTAGATGTAACATCACATAAAAGAAGTTCAAGTTAAGAATTTCAAGGGAAATCCTATTTCATAAACTTTGGGGAGAATTTCAGAAAACCTGGGTGGACCAGAGATGCTTAATTAATTCTATGAGTAATTTTCACTTTGCATACTTCACTGTGTTCCTTAAAACAAAGCTAACAGGTAAAAGTTTTAAAAATTATACCATATCCTATATGCACTTGAGATCATTTAAAATTTGACAATTAAAGGCATTTTTCTGGTGGATCTTTTATAAATCATTCTGGATCATCTTGAGCCTGCTTTTAAGAGCAAAAAGTCATTCTCAGTTTTATTTGTTGTATAACAAATACTTTCTGCTGAAAGTGGGTATATTCACTTTCATATTTTCTCCTGAGACACTACTATTGTTTAGAACAGCCAAGCTGTGTTCAAATTAAAAGTAGCTACTGTAATAATTCTCTA
Source organism: Halichoerus grypus (assembly GCF_964656455.1). Classification (NCBI taxonomy): domain Eukaryota; kingdom Metazoa; phylum Chordata; class Mammalia; order Carnivora; family Phocidae; genus Halichoerus; species Halichoerus grypus. The sequence goes on from NC_135712.1 coordinate 81,674,712, forward strand.
ATTACCTGAAACAAGAATGTCATTCCTTAGAGCACAGACTGCATACTCTGATTTGGTAAATTCTGGAAGCTTAGCCAAAGACTTCCATTCTCCTGTCACAGGATCATAGCACTCAGTGTATGGAAGATTAAATCCTCCAACCCGTTCACAGCCTCCAACGACAACTATCACCTCAGAATAGCCAGTTGACCTAAAATAATTATTATAAGAATGTATAAATAATAAAATACACTCAAGATTGTTGAAAACTCTAAAAACATACCATTAACATAAAGAAAGTAGAACATTATTATAAAGTAAACAGTTAAGTTTATTCTCTGAGCATGTGCCAAATAATACAGGCTGCCAATGACTTTGAGAACATTTGCAAGGGGTTTTAGTGACATCATTTTCCACAGAAAATTTCTATGGGTATTTTTTTTCTTTGAGTTTTGCCCTAAAAATTGTAAAGCAGTCCAAAGATCCTACCTAACTCAACTGGAATCCTGGGAATAGTAAGGATGACTTTCAAATGCAGTTTTGCAGTAATTCAGATATGTATAACCATACTAAGGTAAGATAATATAGGAAAATAGTGATTTTTCATCAGATTGCTAGTTCTTTTTTTTTTTTTTAAGATTTTATTTATTTATTTATTTAAGAGAAAGAGAGCAAGAGCAGGAGGACGGGCAGAGGGGGAGGGACAAGCAGACTCCTGCTGAGCAGGGAGCCCAATGCAGGGGCTTGACCCCAAGACCCCGAGATCATGATCTGAGCTGAAGTCAGACGCTTACCATACTGAGCCACCCAAGCACCCCATATTGCTAGTTCTAAAAAAAACTAATTCATAGTATAATCTAAGTACCCTTTAAAGGAGTGTATGTATTTGTTCGGAATCTATTTTTTAAAATAATTTTTTAAAGTTAAGTACATTAAAGTAATCCAAATCAAAACACCAAGCAGTCCTTAAAGTGTTAACAGAGTTTATAACAAAGAATGTTAAAGGAAAAAAAGCAAGACAAAAAATTGTACAGAAGGTCTGATCAATACTATGTAAAAACTGTGTCTGGAAAGAATATACCAAAGTGCTAATGATGGTTATCTCTGGATACTGCGGCTTCCTTCTTTCTATCAACACAAATTTTCAAAATGATAATGAACATGGACTATTCTTAGAGTGGGAAAAAAACAACATTTAGAGCACTAAGAGAATCCTAAGGTTTATGTTAATCATGGACTTCTTTTATTTTATAGTTTAAATTTAAGATAGACACAGGAAAAACTAAAAGCTTATTCAAGTTCTTTGTTGTTATTCATAAGGCTCAATAGAAAGTTTGGAATTTTAAAATTATTTGGCTTTTATATTTTTTCACAAATATAACTGAAATGAAAAAGGTCCTGTAACTACATTTTATGGTTGTTACAATTTTGATCTCATGAAGCAAAATGCTAACAATCCCTCTTCTCTTAACTTAAATGTGGACGGAAAAAAGACCACATCAGGACACTGATTTGTAGTTTTAGTCAGTATGATGTTTCACAATTACACTAGAAAAAAAAAAAACAAAATTAAGCAATACTGGTATATCACCTTAACACAGATACTATTTCTAGCTACATTTACTCATAGCTTTTTCAACTAATAATCACTCACCTGTTCCATGCCAGGCATACTTTTCCATTATAAAATCAGAAAAATATATTGTACAAAAGAATCCTATTCAAAGATGTAATAAAAATTACTTTTAGGAACCCAGCAAATCATATAACCCTAATCTAGTATATAGTAAGACATTATCAGAAGGACTGAAATATTACCAATACTATTTTCCAAATAATTCTAAAATGAAACTATTAAAGTAAATAGAGAATAACACCAGATACTTGGTATAACTATTAACTTATCCTTCTTTCCATAAAAGTAACATTTCCTAAAATTACCATTTCCTAAAATTACACTTAAAATACCTCTAAAACAGGGCGCCTGGGTGGCTCAGTTGGTTAAGTGACTGCCTTTGGCTCAGGTCATGATCCTGGAATCCCTGGATCAAGTCCCGCATCGGGCTCCCTGCTCGGCAGGGAGTCTGCTTCTCCCTCTGACCCTCCCCCCTCTCATGTGCTCTCTCTCATTCTTTCTCTCTCAAATAAATAAATAAAAAAAATCTAAAAAAAAAAAAAAACCTCTAAAACAAATCCATGTGATTTTCCTTACTTATTGATTGATCAAAACAAAAGTTGCTAAATACTGTCACTGGGGTTCAACCACCCCCAATTGTTTTAATATAAAATCAAGGTAACTATTATATATTATAGAATTGTGTTTTATACACTTTCCTTATAACATTTTATTTATTTTTACTTTATTTTTTATTTATTTATTTTTTTAAAGATTTTATTTATTTATTTGACAGAGAGAGACACAGCGAGAGAGGGAACACAAGCAGGGGGAATGGCAGAGGGAGAAATAGGCTTTCCGTGGAGCAGGGGGCCCGATGTGGGGCTCGAACCCAAGATGCTGGGATCATGACCTGAGCCGAAGGCAGATGCTTAACGACTGAGCCACCCAGGCGCCCTATTTTTTATTTTTTTTTAAGAGAAAGAGAGAGAGCAGAAGTGGCATCATGGGTGCGGGGGTCAGAGAGAGAGAGAGAATCTTAAGCAGGATCCACACCCTGCATGGGGCTCAACGTGGGGTTCAATCTCAAACCCTGAGATCATGACCTAAGCCAAAATCAAGAGTCAGACACTTAACCAACTGAGCCATTCAGGTGTCCCAAAATATGATTTATTTTACAGTTTCTCTTTGCTTAAACTTGCTTGCTTTTTTCAAGACTTCTTAGCCTAATAAACATATATTGTCTCTTTTTGTACCTTGGAATAAGAAGAGAAAATAGCACCAAAAACTAATGGCTAAAACAATTAGTCCCACTAAGTAAAGGATCATTTTAGCGTCTATGGAAATGTGTTTTTATCTGAAAGGATCAACAAACTAGTAGTTTTACCTGTACTGAAGGTCTTATTTGCAACCAAATGGCTCTTAACTTAATTAGAGACAAGTCTGGTGTTCCCATTAGAGACTGTTAATCCAGGAGAAGTTATTTTTAGGGACGCCTGGGTGGCTCAGTCAGTTAAGTGGCTGACTCCTGGTCTTGGCTCAGGTCATGATCTCAGGGTTGTGTGATCAAGCCTGGCATCGTGCTCCCAGCTCAGTGGGGAGTCTGCTTGAGTTTCTCTCCCTCTCCCCCTCTTCCTGCTTGTGTGAGGGCTCTCTCTCTAAAATAAATAAATCTTTTTTAAAAGTTATTTTTTATTTCTTGAGCTTGGAAAAATTTTTATCTAAGGCAGGGAGATGACTGCCTTAACGGAAGTAAGTTACTACAGCTGATAATGGCAACTGGAACAAAAAGGCAGTCAAGATGATAGTACAGGATGAATAAAAGTCTGGATACCCTATTCAACCTATTTTTTAGAGTGAACATTATTTTATTAATGCTTTAAAGTGAAAATCCTGATTCTGCTGTGATAAAATAACAAATATTTGCTGTTTTAGTATTAAATCTTACCATTTGTTCCTGGGAAAGTATGACAACTAAATTATCCTTTTTTTTACTATGGCAAATATTGTTTTTAAAAAATCATCATCCTCTTTTATCATGAATTTAAGAAAAGATCAAATTAAAAGATTACATTCTTTGATTTATGTGAAAGATAAAATAATTCTCTCCCTCTGCCCCTCCCCCTGCTCGTGCTCTCTCAAATAAATAAATTTAAAAAAATTTTTTTTAACAGATTTTATTTATTTATTTGACAGAGAGACACAGTGGGAGAGGGAACACAAGCAGGGGGAGTGGGAGAAGGAGAAGCAGGCTTCCCGCTGAGCAGGGAGCCCGATGAGGCACTTGATCCCAGGACCCTGTGATCACGACCTGAGCTGAAGGCAGACACTTAACGACTGAGCCACCCAGGCGCCCCAAATTTTAAAAAATCTTAAAAAAAAAAAAAAGAATCTCAAAAGGCAAAATACAGGACTTGTTGGGTGAAATAACAGACCTACTTATTATTAATGCCAAATATGCCAGAGATAGGCCAAACTAATTCTCACCAATAAAAGGAGTCACTGGGAATGGTTAATGGCTACTGGGAAGAATAACTGAACGTATTTAAAAAGCACAATAGGAAAGGCAGTGTTTACATATAGTAGGAAATTGGAAGAAAGAAGGGAATGATATTAGTAATATAATCTATTCACCATTCCAAGACTCAAAAATACCTGAAAACTGAGCTATCAAACAAAATAATTAACTAAAATAGAGATATGAGACTTAAAGCCCTAAAGAGACCACCTGGCTCTCTAGTCTGTAAGGTATGATAGTTACTAAACTCAATGTATTAATATATCTAAAGAAAGAACTATGTATCAAAAGAGGGATTGGTTGATCATAGAAGCAATAAGTAAATGAATGAAAAAGTAGATAATCACAAAGGCAAACATCTCCTGTACCCATTCAAGTTCTTGTCTAAGGGAAAGAGAATCTTAGCTTAGCTAACTTGAACATCACTGGTTCTTTGGTAAGAATATTTTTATGGTGGGTGAGACTTCCTCAAGCTATACTAGCTGAGAGGACTCCTGTTCTAAAGATCTACTAACTCCCTTTGTTTGGATTCCATGCTTGCCAAACAACCTTTGAAAACTTTGGCTTCCCACTTAGTGATTTGTCCATAGTAAAAGAATATGCTAGGGGCGCCTGGGTGGCTCAGTTGTTAAGTGTCTGCCTTCGGCTCAGGTCATGATCCCAGGGTCCTGGGATCGAGCCCTGCATCGGGCTCCCTGCTCCGCGGGAGGCCTGCTTCTCCCTCTCCCACTCCCCTTGCTTGTGTTCCCTCTCTCGCTCTCTGTCAAATAAATAAATAAAATCTTAAAAACAAAAAAAAAAGAATATGCTGAACAGACTGGCTTAAAGATCTATATGTGCTGATGTGGAATAACCTCCAAGATACTTATAAATGATAAAAACAAGGCACAGAACTGAGTGTATAAAAAAAAAGCAGGGAAGTATGTGTGTGTATATACATATACCTAGAATATATACACACACAAAGAATATTTTTAAAGAGTTCAAAAAACTGGTTAACAGTGGTATCCTTTGGGGAGAACTGATCTATAAAGGATCAGGTGGATGGAGACTTACATGTATACTTTCATGAAAAATTTTGAGTTAAAAATAAAAATGAGGGACACCTGGGTGGCTCAGTCGGTTAAGCGTCTGCCTTCGGCTCAGGTCATGATCCCAGGCTCCTGGGATCGAGCCCCACCTCAGGCTCCCTGCTTGGCGGGGAGCCTACTTCTCCCTCTACCTGCTGCTCCCCCTGCTTGTGCTCTCTCTCTCTCTGTCAAATAAATAAATAAAATCTTTTTAAAAAATCTTAATCATTATCTTCATGTTTTTATTGGTTTGCAATAGGAATTTGAACTTTGTCTTCATTATGCACATAATTTTCATTATGTAATAACTGATTGTTAGACAAGAGGTAGTAGAAAGTTTTTAGAAAAGTACTTAATTAACTAATTCCAACCTTAAAATGACAAGCTTATTAAATCTTAGCTATCTCTATTGCTCAATGGAATGTGGCAAAGAGCATCAATTTTTTCCATAGACATGAACAAACTATTCTTAAACTATTTGATATCAAGCATATCTGTCTTTCAAACCACATTTCCTATTCTGTAAAAGCAGAGCACAAATTTACAATGTATTTTGATTATTTTCTTCATGAAACCAGCAAAAATTTTTATTGTGCATTTTTGTGTATAATACTAGGTTATGTACTTTTCATATCTATTTCCAATCCTCACAATCTTACGAGGTGGTATTATGCTTATTTTACAGATGAGAAAATTGATAGAGAAGTTAAAATGTTTTGCCTAAGGTCATGGTATTAACTATTTGTACAGAGCCAAATCCCAGTCCAGACCTGATTCTGAAGCCAGTACTCTGAACACATCATGATACTTGCACTTGTCATTTATTAAAGAGTAGTCATTATGTAGTAGTACAGAGATTTCAAGTTGCATCATATATATTAATAAAAAGACAACTATTCCTAAGCTTTACTCCCATGATTGGTCTCTACTGTTTTTTCTCCCGAGGGTTTACAACTGGTAGTGCAGATTACCAAAGCTTCTGTGCTCTTAGATTGGTCCTTATCCTCTTTTTAGGTACCCGTTATCATACTCTGTTTTTACTACAATGTATGTTGGAGCTTTCTTTCTTATTTCTTTCTTATTTAAGAGACATGTGGGTATATATAGGTAGAATATTCAGTATGGACTGAACTCTGGAGAACACTCCCTGAAGAAATCCTGGCTGATGTGAGGACTATAACCTAACTGAACAATGGTGGAAACAGACTGTTATCACCCTAATCCGAGTTAATCTTTGCATCACTAATGGTGGGACCACCAGATATGCTGTGTCTCCTAATGTGATGCAATACAATATACACATTACCTAGGATGAACTCTAGCCAAAAATATTTAACTTGTCTCCATCAAGCAGAAGCTTGTTGAGCTACCTTCCAGTTTCCAGAAAACATAGCTAAATTCAGCTAAGTGACAGCATAAGGAAGCAACCTAATACAGAAGGTGGAATATTTTCTGGACAACTTGCCCATCAACAAAATCATGAAAAAGAAACTGTTCTGGAATAAGAGACTTCATGGGAATAACCAGATGCAATGAGCGGTACTGGATCGGATCAAGGTTCATTAAAGAACAGTTTGGAAAAGACTGGGGAATATGAATACAGACTGCGTATTAGTTAATATGAAAGAAATACTAACTTCAAGTGGGATGTTATTTAGCCTATGTTATTGTTTTAAAGATGCATCCTGAGGTAAAAATAAGCAAACAAATAAATCGGCTGAATGAATGGGTGAATAAGTGAAAGAGAAAAGTCTGGGCTGGAGTTATAGGTTTGTTAGTCAATAGCATGTATGGTAATTAAAATCAAGAGAGTAGATGAGATCATCTAGGAAGATGTGATGTAAGGCAAGACAGAGAGATGTGAACCGAGGGGATTATCAACATTTCAAAGACCAGATATAGAACCATCAAATGGAAAAAGAGCAGCTGGAGAAGAGGACCATGAGGAAAATGGTGTTCCAGAAGCTAATGGAGGAATTTCAAGAAAAAGTAAAGCAATTGATAAAGTCAAATCCTAAAGAGAAATCAAGGTGAATAAAGACTGAAAAGAGGCTAATAACAAATAGAAGGTCAGTGATGACCTGAGAGGAGTTTCAGTCAAGTGACTGGAGGGGAAGTCAGAGTGAACTGTAGTTGAAGTGGAGACATCACTCCTCTTTCAAAGAAGTTTGGAGTTTCTCAGAAAGATGAGAACCTGAAAAACAATACACATTGTTCAGATAATGAAATTCCTAGTGATTGGTATTAATATGCAGTAACAGGTAAGTGAAGGAATAGAAGGAACAGGAGGTGATGGTAGAGTTGTAAAATAAAGGATTTCTCTTTATACTCCTTATACAATGGCTACATAAAATAAATATCTTCTATTATATTTACAATAGTCTGTAAACTCAATATAACTATGGTTTGTTTTTTTCCTACTTGCCTCCTAAAGAAAGATGACATTGAAATCTTATATATAGATGTGTTTCACTGTATGAAATGGATTGATTCCCTTAAAAATTGGATATAAAATAATTTTTACAAATTAAATAATTAAGGGAATTGGAAAATTATCTGTGTATTATCTAAGCCTAATTACCTTTAGACTGCAATCTGATTTCATTTACGTTATATTTTTATAAATAATGTTAATAACAAATAACTTATTTGATTTTACAACATACAACCCTTGGTCCCTAATTCTAATCCTATGCGTATATAGGAGATATATGCTGGAAAGTTATTATTAGCCCTATTTGACCCAAAGCCATTCTGTCTGCTGCAAGGGGAGTCTCTTTGAAAAAATACACAATTTTCCCCTCGGAGGGATACTATGTGTCCAGAAAAGTTCTGAACAGTCCCAAAGCTGTTCAACATTCTTTTCAAGATTTTATTTATTTATTTGAGAGAGAGCAAGAGAGAGCAAGCGAGCAGGGGGAAGGGGCAGAGGGAGAAGCAGACTCCCCGCTGAGCAGGTAGCCTGATGTGGGACTCAATCCCAGGACCCTGAGATCATGACCTGAGCTGAAGGCAGAGCTTAACTGACTGAGCCACCCAAGTGCCTGCTGTTCAGCATTCTTAATCAATACATTTAAGAACCTTAGTCTTTCACATTTTTAAACTCAGCCCATGTTTCTTAATAGTCCTTAAAAAAAATAACGACTTAAAAAATTGTATATTTATATAATAAAATTATATGTTTTTTGTCCCTTGTTAAAAAACTGAAAGGGTCAAATACACTTCTTTCTTACAAAGCAATTGTTACTTTTCACTAAATTCAGTTGACTTTGAAGAAAAAAATGTACTCTAACCCTAAATACAAAGAAGTATTAATTTTTTATAATAATAATTACCCAATATTGTATCCAATTTATAAAAAATTCAGACTGTCAAGTACTGGGAGTTTTCTTTAAAGATTTATTTGAGAGTGCACACGTGCACGCACATGTGAGTGCACAAGTAGGGGGTGCAGAGGGAGAGGGAGAGAGAGTCTTAAGCAAACTCTGAGCTAAGAGAGGAGCCCCACTCGGGGCTTGATCTCAAGACCTTGATATAGGACCTGAGCCGAAACCAAGGATCGAACTCTTAACCAACCACGCCAAGCAGGCACCCCTGGGAGTTTTCTTAAGTGGGTCAAACCTACACTACACTATATAAATAATAATAGCTAATAATTTTTAAGTATTTCTCTACACCACTTTCGATGATGAGTACCTTAAGGATTATTGCATTTAATAGTTTCAATGGCAGAACCTGTGAGATAGGTACTATTTATCATCATTCTCACTTTACATATGAGGAAACAGATTAAATCTTGCTATGTTCAAACTAGATTTTAAACACATGCTATCTCATCATATGCTGAATTTTAATCATATCCCAAAACAATAATAATCAAAATCAAAGCTAAAATTTTGGTTTGAGAGCTACGCTCTAGTAAATTTATAGGAAAAGTGGAGATGATATGAGAAAATAAAAGTAAATACCAGTTTTACAACAATGTGAATATATTTAACACTACTGAGTGGTACAATTATTAAAATTGGTTAAGATGATAAATTTATGCTATATGTTTTTTAAACACAATTTTAAAAAATTAGCTTTGTTAGAAAAATATTAGATTTTTTTTTAAAAGATTTTATTTATTTATCAGAAAGACACAGCGAGAGAAAGAGCACAAGCAGGGGAAGCAGCAGGCAGAGGGAGAAGCAGGCTCCCTGATGAGCAAGGAGCCTGATGTGGGACTCGATCCCAGGACCCTGGGATCATGACCTGAGCAGAAGGCAGACGCTTAACTGACTGAGCCACCCAGGCGCCCTGCAAGATTCTTTACTATATTTCTCACAATAGCCATTTCTTGCTTATTCACAGTATAGTACATTTAATATTATTCCTTCAATTATTAAGACATGGATATTATTTTCCTATAGCTTATAAATTAAAATCTGTATGTTTTACCGAAATAATGCACTATAAGAAGATACAAGTGTAATACTGAATTGAATTCCTACCTCTAAATATGTTTTCCAAATTCTCTCTAATGATGATATAATTTTTATAACCAGAAAAAAATTTAAAAAATTAAGATTGACATTAAATTACTGTGACAATGAGAAGAGATCTGAAACCTGGGTTTTACATCAAGAATCCACTCAATAGGGGCACCTGGGTGGCTCAGTCGTTAAGCATCTGCCTTCGGCTCAGGTCATGATCCTAGGGTCCTGGGATTAAGCCCCGCATCGGGCTCCCTGCTCCGCGGGAAGCCTGCTTCTCCCTCTCCCACTCCCCCTGCTTGTGTTCCCACTCTCGCTGCCTCTCTCTGTCAAATAAATAAAATCTTAAAAAAAAAAAAAAAAAAGAATCTACTCAATATATATCAGCTTACTTACTTCACCTTTATATTTCAAGTTGTCTGCTAGGAAAAAAGGAAGTCTATGAATTTGCCAATTGTTTTTTTTTTAAAGATTTACTTATTTATCTGAGAGAGAGAGAATCTCAAGCAGACTCCCACTGAGTGCAGAGCCCAATGCAGGGCTTGAGTTCATGACCTGAGCTGAAATCAAGAGTCAGACACTAACCAACTGAGCCAACTGGGCACCCCTGCCAATTGTTTTTTATATGTAGAGGCAGTACAAGAGAGTCTACCAGTTTTTTTTTTTTTAAGATTTTATTTATTCATTTGACAGAGAGAGAGAGAGCACAAGCAGGGGGAGTGGCAGGCAGAGGCACAGGGAGAAGCAGGCTCCCTGCAGAGCACGGGGAGCCCGATGTGGGACTCGATCCCAGGACCCTGGGATCGTGACCTGAGCCGAAGGCAGTTGCCTAACCAAGTGAGCCACCAGGCGCCCGAGAGTCTACCAAAGTCTTTAGTCTACTTTATATCCAAAGACTCTTTGGAAAGAAAAGTGGAATGATTAGAGATTAAGAGAAAAGATTAAGAGAAATAAGCAGAAATATGTTGAGATGTTCACAGTTGCAAAGACCCTTTGCAATACCCTTTCATAGCTCAGAATAACAAAGAATGATACTGCTGAATCTAGTGTTCACTGGCAAAGACTTTTAAAAAAAATTTTTTTTGAGGGGGAGAGACATTTTAATGATTTACATAATCCAAAACAAATCTTAAATTATGGAAAGCCACATTTAGACAATACATATGACTACACTGAGATTTCACTCAGGAGGTTTAAAAATATTTAAAAAATAAAAACTTTTGTTAATTATGTTGTAGTTCATTTATAAACAGTTTTCTCACCTGCGTGGCCTAGTCCTTGGGGACATCATTTCATTCCCAAGTATGTGGTACCGTCTTGCTTCGTGCAATAGCTGATAACACTCAGGAGAATTCTGGATCAATTGGTCCACCTCAACTGTTTGGACAAAGTAGTTGGGATGCAACAGAGGGAGTCTCACATGTGTCAGGAGCTCATGTAACAGTGGTCTTCTCAGATCAACAGCACGATAGACCCAACGCATGACGGCTTCAAAAACCATCTCCTCTTTACCAATAACAAGTTCATCACTACAAATATAATCAATAAGTTCATCTTTGTCAAGCTCAAGAAATTCTTCATGCTGCGACACATCTTCAAAAGTCTGTAATGCAAAATTCTTGCATTTTGTGAAGAGTGTTTTGAGAGAATGGGTATCAGCAAAGCGCTGGATTCCTAAGCAGTTACAAGGATCAAGTTGTTCCTCTAAGAACTTGGCACAAGCATCACGGAGAACACTAATCTGAAAGAGGCTTGATGTTTCAAAGAGATACTGTACATTCTCTGTAGTGATCTTTACCTTTCCAGTATAAACATACTGCAAAAAACATTCCATAGCTTCAGCTAAAATACCATTGATCTCAACCAACATTTCTCGGCTTTCTCTGTGGTCATTACAAAACATAGCTCTGAAGTAGCTACTGCAGGCTGAGAGAACAGCTCTATGGCAAGGAAATTCTTTGCCTTCCACACAAATGATGACGTCTGTGAATAAGCGGCTGTCTCGGAATTCATTGAATATCTGGAGTATGTTTTCAGCATGGGATGATCCTGAGGAGAAGTCAAAAAACTCATGGCCTGTCAGAGATTTAGGGTCCATTTCAAAAACTTTACGCTTAGTTGCTGGGGAATCACGCACCCCAAGATCCTCTCTGTTTAGTCTTCGTCCCAATATTAGTACCATTGTTACATCAGTTGACTATATAATTGTTGAGAAATGTTAAGGATCTTCTTTATGTGGCTAAAAGTAGAAAAAAAAAGGTAAACATTTCAATATATAAAAAATTCAGCACTCAGACTACATAGTCTCATTTTGATGTAAACATTACAACAAATTCATATATATATATCTTATATATATATACCTTATGTGGAGTATAGAGTACTATCTCATTTTAATGAGAATTGATAAATAAAAATTTGCATTATGGGTACAATCTGCCATAGTACTCCTTAAGCCCACCCCCCCAAAGATATTATATACTTTTTGAATTACTAATAACCTCTGTCTCCCCTTTTACACAACTGGGTTTTATCTACTGACTGTAGAGTTAAGTCTGAATGCTGTAAGACAAAGAATTTGACTATATTCAGATTCCTAATATAAATGTTTATTACCTTAATATAATATTGTAAGAGAGGAATTCAGTTATATCTATCAGCAGCCTTTAAAAATATGTGTATTGGGGCACCTGGCTGGCTCAGTCAGTACAGGATGCGACTCTTGATCTTGTATTTGTAAATTCAAGCCCCATGTTGGGTATAAAGATTACTTAAAAAAAATGTGTATTGTTCGACCAGGAAGTCCATTTCTAGCAATCTATCCTAAGGAAATAATCTGGAATATGTGGAAAGATTTATCTACAGAGATGTTCAATGCTCTATTAGTAGAAAATACTTAAAACAATCTAAATGCCCTACAATAGAAGATGAGTTAAACCATACCGCATCTTAGTCTATGCAGCCATTTAAAATTATGTAGACTATTTAATGACACAGGGAAGTATGTCAGATAGTAAGTGAAAAGCGGATCGTAAAACATATGCTCAAAATAGAAAAAACTTTGTATCAGTGTATCTTAGGGATAGAAAAAAGGAGGCATATATGCCAAAATGTTAAGTGATTTATCTTTTGTTTTCCTCTATTTCACCCAATTTCCACTATAAATATGTAGTATTTTGTTTTCAGATCTTTAAAACACATGTATCTATGCCCTTCTCCCTTTCACTAATAAGAAACATCCCCAAACTTCTCTCAGAAATGAATATGAATAGGTAAACTAATGGATTGAGGCACTGGGCTATGGCTATCAATTCTCTTTAAGTTTTGATTTTTAAGGTGGTTCTTCCACAGCTACTCTCTTTTCACATCTCCATAAATTAATATGTGATCCAAAATGTATCTGTAACTGGCTTAAGAGCACTGAGAATAACTCTCAACTATTCCCATTCTCTCATAATCTCATACACAATTCCTTCTAAAGGTCCCAGCTTCTTCCTGAAATATTTCAACAGTCAGACATCCAGGCCTAAATAAGCCTAAAGAATGCTTAAGAACATCAAAGATAACCCCCAAATGAAATGCTGTCCTACATTCACAAGCCACAAATAAAATGGAGACTTGAGAGTTAACAATCTTAATTTAGAACTGTGTTTTGTGGGGCTCCTGGATGGCCCTGTCAGTTAAGCCACTGACTCCTGGTTTCAGTTCAGATCATGATCTCATGGGTCTTGAGACTGAGCCAGGGCAGGCACCATGCTCAGCAGGGAGTCTGCTTGAAAGATTCTCTCCTCCTGCCCCTCCCCTGCTCACATGTGCCCACACTTGCACTCTGTCTCTAAAAATAAATCCTTTAAAAAAACCCTGTATTTTGTATACCCATCACACATTAAATTGTACCCCATTTTTAGAATCCTTATGTGACATAGTAAGCTAGAAAATATGAACTATCAAAACCAAGAACCGGGCGCCTGGGTGGCTCAGTCGTTAAGCGTCTGCCTTCGGCTCAGGTCATGATCCCAGGGTCCTGGGATCGAGCCCCGCATCGGGCTCCCTGCTCCGCGGGAAGCCTGCTTCTCCCTCTCCCACTCCCCCTGCTTGTGTTCCCTCTCTCGCTGTGTCTCTCTCTGTCAAATAAATAAATAAAATCTTAAAAAAAAAAACAAAACAAAACCAAGAAGCAACTCGTTCTATTACATTCTTTCATATTCTGATTTATCCTTTTTTTAAAGATTTTATTTATTTGAGAAAGAGAGAGTGCGTGCGCACAAGTCGGGGGGAGGGGCAGAGGGAGAGGGACAAGCAGACTCCCCACGAGCAGGAAGCCCAATGAGGGGCTCATTCCCAGGACCCTGGGATCATGACCTGAGTAAAAGGCAGACGCTTAACCAACTGAGCCACCCAGGTGCCCCCTGATTTATTCTTATATTTGCCTTCTTTTCTCATCATTCTAATGACCCAGATACCCTAGTTACAATATTCACTAGATACTTCCAATTTTCATCAATTCCCTCACTGAGTGTATTTAATTTTGTCACTTCCATTTCTATCATCAACAAATATTTATTGCGTGCCTACCATTGTCAGGATACTGTGCTCGGCCTATGGTTTTCAGAGATGGAAGATATTACTGGATGTTGCTGTTGAGGTTTTTTTTTTTTAATATAGTTGCGACAAAGCATATTCACAAAAAGATAAACAGTAAGGTAGTATGTGCGATCTGCTGCCACACTGGTATGGATAGCACAGTTCCCACTTAAGTTTCTATTAAATGTTTTCTACCTCTTCATATAAAATAGCACTTAATCCTTCTGAAGTCCAGGTGTTAGGATTTTCCCTAGGCAGATGTACAGCAGGCTATTCTAATTGTTAGGGCAAAGTACCTGGTTGTAATCACATTTGAAGGACACCTAAATGTCTGCATGTACAAAATCCTTTCTCTTCCATTCCTCTCTTCATCTCTTAATTTTGCAGGTAAAGTCAGAAAAAAATTCAAGCAATTTTATTAGTCAAGTGGAATAAAGATGCAAGTAAAACAAATACTTTTTTCATTTGGGATCACCAGGTGGGGATTCAGAGGCAGTATGCTAATAGGGAAATTCCTGCTGTGTTCATGTGGATTGTTTGAATTTAAAAAGTCCTAAAATGACCGAAGAAGGGTCATTTAGGTTCCCTCTAAGAATTCTGGCAAAAACTGAGGAAGTTCTTGGAAATCTACCAAGTAAGGCTGTAGGAACTATTAAGAGCCAAATCTGTGTACTAATTGGGTATTAGCTGGTTTGACGATACCATGGGGGCTGTATTTCCTTATACACATTAAAAAACAAAACAGAACAACACTAATCTTCTTTTTTTAAAACTGCTTGCCATGTGCCTGGCACTTTCTAAATTCTCTCTTTTTTAAAGATTTATTTATTGGGGTGCCTGGATGGCTCAGTTGGTTAAGCAACCGACTCTTGATTTCGGCTCAGGTCATGATCTCAGGGTCATGAGATCCAGCCCCACAAGGGGCTCTGCGCTCAGCAGGCAGTCTGCTTGAGATTCTTTCCCTCTCCCTCTGCCCCTCCCCTGCTCTCTCTTTCTCAAATAAATTAAGTAAATCTTTAAAACAATAAAAAGATCTATTTATTTATTTGAGGGGGGAGGGACAGAGGGAGAGAATCCTCAAGCAGACTTCCCCCTCAGTGCAGAGCCCAACACCAGGCTTGATTCGACGACCCATGAAATTACAACCCCAGCTGAAACCAAGAGTTGGATGCCCAACTCAGGTGCCCCAACTTTCTAAATTCTTCATACAGATTTAATTTAAACCTCCCAACAACCTTATGAAGTTGTTACTACAATTAACAAGAAAATTGTTTACAGCCTTAGGACTTTATATACAGGATTAAGACAGGTTTTTCTTTTTTTCAAGATTTTATTTATTTATTTGACAGAGAGAGAGAGACAGCGAGAGAGGGAACACAAGCAGGGGAGTGGGAGAGGAAAGCAGGCTTCCCGCCAAGCAGGGAGCCCAATGCGGGGCTCGATCCCAGGACTCTGGGATCATGACCTGAGCCGAAGGCAGACGCTTAACGACTGAGCCACCCAGGCTCCCCAAGACAGATTTTTCTAAATAGGCAGGAACTATTTACAAAGTAAGTGGAAGACTGACAGGGATAAACTTTACCCTCACTTCTAAGTTTAAGAAAACAAACAGAAGGGCGCCTGGGTGGCTCAGTTGGTTGAGCGACTGCCTTCGGCTCAGGTCATGATCCTGGAGTCCCTGGATCGAGTCCCGCATCGGGCTCCCTGCTCGGCAGGGAGTCTGCTTCTCCCTCTGACCCTCCCCCCTCTCATGTGCTCGCTCTCTCTCTCAAATAAATAAATAAAATCTTTAAAAAAAAAAAAAAAAAAAAACAGAAAATTTTAAGTATTCAAATATGTATGTCATTTATTTTTTAAATGTGTAACAAAGTTTATAATATAATGAAACTGTTAGATAACAGTGGAAACTCATGTAGAAGGCCTATTTAAATAAACACAAGTAAAAATAAACCTAAGAGAATGTTTATGAATAACTGGCTTTTGGAGCAATGTCAATTATTGGATATTTAGTCAGTAAAATTAGCTCTTCTTAAATTTGAGGGAATATTTGTCTACACATATGTTATGGTCCAAGAATGCCAGATTTTGAACTGTAATCTAATTATGTTTTGGAGGTTTTAGGTAACAGATCTGCCTGAGAATAAAAATCTTCTTTTGTTAATTTTAATACCTAAATGAATAAAATTGCATGGGTTTAAAATATTTCACTATTAGTTTTAAAATGTATCATCACAAACTAAAAAAAAGGGAGATGTTTCTTCCCATCTCTTTTGAGATTTTCCTGACTAGAGAGTTCATGTTTGCCTTACTACAGGTCATTCAACTTCTTGGGTTATGGCTGCCCACACGTGTGTGCCATCCACAAATACATGCACATATACATGTGTTAAAATTTAAAAATTCACTTATAGTATATATCATCACTTTTAAATTGCAAGCTCCCATACATGTGCAGTAGCACATATCTCAAATACACTTTTAATCTGAAGTTATCTCAGTAATGGTTCAATACACAGAAACCTATCTCCCATAGATGAGAGATCACTACTATGCCTGAATGCCAATTTTTTGTTGTTGAAACTGAAAAAAGTTCAAAGCATGTAATATCACAAGTGATAACCATTCAATTATGATAAACATAAACAAATATGATATGGAATATAACTTACTTTAATGCTTTACCAAGCTAAATTCAAATTATGGTTGAATCAGTCACAAGTCAGCTTTCAAAACAAGAATTTATCTTCAAATCAGCTTACTTAATTTCTTACCGCATTTCAGATTCAAAAAATTCACAAATTATTGTTTTTGACTAGTGGTGTGATTACTGGCGTTACTGACAACCATCTCCAACTTTATGCCTTTTCTGTTCTACATTTTTGTTCTCTCAGTGTTTAAAGATTTTTTATTTATTCACTTATTTTGCGGGGGGGCTCATAAGCCAGGGGAGGGGTAGAAGGCAAGGAAGAGAGAGAATCCCAAGTAGACTGCGCTGAGCACAGAGCCAGACGCGGGGCGCAATCCCACAACCCCGAGATCACAATCCGAGCCAAAATCAAGAGTCAGATGTCCAACTGACTAAGCCACCCAGCTTCCCCTTCTCAGTGTTTAAATGAATGCAAAACAATGCAACAGAATACAAACAAAATGCAAAATAAAATAACATACTGCAAAAACTAAGAATTTCCCTTTTGGCTAAAAGGGACAAGAAAGAAAACAAATGAAAAGGTACTCTGCTTTCTGTATCCAATAATTTTACTGTGTCTGGTATTTGTTATCTGATATCTCTATCTGATAAATTTGGAGATAGCAGATTGAGCAAGTTATGTATTAACATAAGGCTGATAAAACCTTTATAGGAGTTAAGGGTTTGTCTTACGTTATTTTCTGCCTCTTACTCTCGTAGCTAGTTCCTTGACTGTTGACTAGCAAGTCTTCCACTGCTTTCGCCCAGTGTAAAACTGAAAATCCTGGATTAGAACAGCTATAAAATCACCTGCTATTACAAAGTATTCAACAGCAACAAGGTACTTGTTTACTGCTTTGTATGTAGATAGGCTATCTCATAGATCTGGGCTATTTCTTTCTAAGGGGCTTTGGCCTGGCTTTTGTACATCCTCACCTTCCCTAGACTTTCTAAGAACTCGCCCATTAACCAATCTCCACAACACGAAATGTAAACTCTGCCTATTGATGACAGGGTAAATAATTCACACAGGAGGGTCTTAGAAATAGGAGATGCATTTCAAAGTGCATCTTTTGGGCTTCCAGATGTAATTTACTAGCTTTTGTTTTCCCATTTTACACAAGTGAAGTATTTTAACTAGTAATGGTTAAAAATATAAAGTTTAACCACATCTCAGAGTACAGTATCTAATACAGGTTCAAGATTTATAATAAACGAATTCATACACAATCAAGCAAACAAAACATAAATTACTGATAGAATTCTTCTAAAAATTTAGCAAATATCAAAGTATCATCATTCCCTTCAGG
Organism: Halichoerus grypus; assembly: GCF_964656455.1. Lineage (NCBI taxonomy): Eukaryota > Metazoa > Chordata > Mammalia > Carnivora > Phocidae > Halichoerus > Halichoerus grypus. The sequence continues at coordinate 81,692,949 of NC_135712.1, forward strand.
AAAAAGTAAGCAATTAAGTAAACATCTCTAGACAAAATAAGAGGGGAAAATGTTTGTTCCAAAGAAATACAATGACAAAGTTTTATCTAGATAAAGATAGCAAATGCAAGGGTGATCAGATTGTCTTGTCAGCAACTGACTGCCAGTTGCATGATTTGTCTAGAAAAGCTAGTATCTTTCTTTCCCTCCCTCATTTCTTCAGGAGCTTAATTCCTGAAGTGATACCCTCACTTGAAAGGAAGATTTTTCTTAACACAAAGATTCTTCTGGTTAAAGGTACTCTAGGGTTTATTTCCAACTGCAGAACTCATGCATGTTGTAGACCTAGTTCCTGATTGCTAGGTAGATTTAAAATTTTTTGGCCTATGTCTCAGAAAAATGAGGAGAGAGAACTTATTTTAGTATCTCTAAGGCTAGAGAAAAATGTAGAAGAGGGACTGAGGGAGGGAGGGAGGAAGTGAAAAGAGCAGATACTTTATTTGGTAACAGAAATGACTATGACGGGGTGCCTGGGTGGCTCAGGTGTTAAGCGTCTGCCTTCGGCTCAGGTCATGATCCTGGCGTCCTGGGATCGAGCCCCACATCGGGCTCCCTGCTCCGCGGGAAGCCTGCTTCTCCCTCTCCCACTACCCCCTGCTTGTGTTCCCTCTCTCACTGTGTATCTCTCTGTCAAATAAATAAATAAAATCTTAAAAAAAAAAAAAAAAAAGAAATGACTGTGATACTGTTTTCTTTTATGATCTTGAGGACAGAATTGTTCCCCATTACTCTGATTGGCTTAAGTAATCCCTGGTTAAAGAAAGGAAAATGGTTTAGATTCTCTAATAACAATGTTTAGTTGTGGGTTTTTTTTTTTTTTTAAAGATTTATGTATTTGAGAGAGAGAGAGCGAGAGAGCCCACAAGTGGGAGGGGTAGAGGGAGAGGGAGAGAGAATCCCAAGCAGACTCCACACTGAACGCAGAGCCTGACACAGGGCTCTATCTCAATGACCCTGAGATCAGGACCTGAGCCAAAACCACAAGTCAGACACTGAACCAACTGTGCCACCCAGGCAACCCCTTAGATACTTTATAAATACTATAAATATAATACCTTTTTAGCATTTGCTTGATCAAATCCCCAAAATATTTGTGTTGTTTTAATTTCCACACCTAAAATAAATGGAGAACAGTAATATATTATCAGATACTAATCACTTAATGCATAGTTGGCATTATTTACTAATATGTTGAAAAAGTTTTTAGACTTCAGTTTCTGACTTTTGCATAGTTTAAAAGTTTACTTTTGCATAGGAAATCATTACTGAATAACAATTCCTTAAAGCAAATTAATATTATTATGCTCTTTTACATACAAATTAGTTTCCTTATTTGTCAACTTCCTTACTTGACAATATTATCTTGGAGCAAAGTTTCCTGAAAGATGAGTAAACAAAGATTATTGTCAACAGCAAGCTAACTGGTGGCACTGAGATGACAAAATATATATCCTGTGATAATTCTGCAATGGATATTTGAAGAGTGTCTGGTAATTGAGGTCTCATCTGAGTTTGCAGCCATTAAATAATTCTGAGTTGGTCTAGGAATACTACAAAAATTGACAGTTTAGTCATTATGTATTATAAAAGTATGGATTCAAATTGAGAAAATCAGAAAATATCTTGGTAATTCAAGAAAAAAAATTTAGTTTTTAATCCTTAGTTATCTAGATTATCCATATAGAATCTCAAATAATTATTTTAGAATATACAAATGCATTATTATATATGCATTTTAATGCATTGATATATATTATTTCTTCTGCTTTGTTAAACCTTATAAACTTAGTACCTGTGGAAATCAACTAATTCAGCACAATTCTTTTTTTTTCTTTTGGTGGATGGGAAGGAGAGGAATGCTTAAGAGAAAATACCAGAACCTTGAACTGTGCACGGAATGGCAACGGTAATTAAACATAAGCAATTCTGGTGTCTGGCCCAAATATCTACAAACAGAACTCATAATGTCTTAACAAGTTCAGGCAAATAAAAAAAGTTGATCATGAAAACCAAGATATGGACTACTGATTTTTCCCTATATATGTACACAAACACGTATCTGTATGCCCTGATTTTGCTACAATCGTGAAATAAAAGTTATTTTGAATGTTTCCTTACTCCCGGAAGTAAGTCTAACTTGTGTGTACCCTTGGTAAAGAATATTTCAACTTAGTCAAATTAGGAGATTGTTAATCCTAGCTAAGTAAGTGTTTTTTCCCAGTGGACAATAAAATCCTGAGCCAATGTAGGTATCCAGGTCAACTAAAGAAATGTTTATTTTTCCGTCTGGCGCTGGGGTCACAAATACTGGATTCAGATCCAATTCAAGACTCTACAGGGTTGGGGTGCCTGGTTGGCTCAGTCAGTAGAACATGTAACTCAATCTCTGGGTTGTGAGTTCGAGCCCCACACTGGGTATAGAGTTTACTTAAATAAATAAATAGATAAAAAAAAAAAAAAAAAAGAACTCCAGAACTGATACTAAAATAGATTAAAATTTTTAGTGTTTTGCTAGTAGAAAACACAGATTGGAATAAATTTTCTCATGACTGATCTGGTCTAGAACTATTACCTTGAGGAGTAGAAGGACAAGGCAATTTACTAGGGCATTTTGAGCGGAGTTTTAAGGTAATACTTACCAACCTAATAGGTAAGGGCAAGGGACAGAGGAGGTCAGTGTACAAAGTCCAAAGGAGTTATAATATCAGAATTGATCTAGAATGTAGCTGTACTGCAACCAAGCTTAATTTTCCTTTAGAATGCAGGAATCCTATACAAAATAAAGAAATTACCATCAGTCTTAAAGATAGCGTGGATTAAGGAGGAGCTTTAAAGACTAATAAATACCAAATAGCAAAGGAAACCAACATTTTCACTATTGTGATTCCTACAACTAATGATAGTGAACTGCCAAATACTATGCTCTACACCACTCCATTTTCTCAAATTTAACTTTGAGTGCAGAAAACATAGCAGAGACAACCAGAAGACTAACCAAGAAGAGGTTTATCTTTTTTTTTTTAAGATTTTATTTATTTATTTGACAGAGAGAGACAGCGAGAAAGGGAACACAAGCAGGGGGAGTGGGAGGGGGAGAAGGAGGCTTCCAGCCGAGCAGGGAGCCCGATGCGGGGCTCGATCCCAGGACGCCGGGATCATGACCTGCACCGAAGGCAGACGCTCAACGACTGAGCCACCTAGGTGCCCCAAGAATAGGTTTATCTTTAAAGATATATAAAGCTATATAGATATAAAGTAAAGCAAAAGAAGGAAAGCCAGAAAAGTACAACATAGTAAATCCATTATTTAAAAATGACTAGAAAATTATACTTAACATGGTACTACATAAAACCATGCTGTTTTTACACACTTCAAATATTTTCACCTTATTTTCTCAAAAGCTAATTTATTTATTAGAAACATTCTATTTAATGACTTTTTAAAAACTATAAATTTACACTCTTAAAATTTCAATTTAAAGTACTACTCTGGGAGCAGTGAGTGGTTCCTGAACCAAGTTTTACAAATGCAGTATTTAAAGTCCAGTCTTCAAGATGTTCTGTTCTTTTCTTTTGAGGGGAAGAAGAAGAGTTTATTTTACATAGCTAAATGAAAAATAATTTAAGAAACAGTAAATAAACAAGATGTTATTTTCAACATTTTAATTTTCTTAATGGAACCACCAAGAACATATTTACCCACCATCAGACAACAGAAACCAACTGACACTTAAATTTCTTTGCCTAGGATTACAGCAACTAGTGATTATCCCTTGTTGACTAGAATTCAAATGGTCAATACATTCTGACTGTGATTAATGAGAGAAAAAAAATAAGTGTCTAATGATGAAAAATTTAGCAGTGCCTAAACAATGTGTCAGACTTAACAATACGGTTCTATAACTAAACAATCTTAAATCACAGAACAAAAAAATCAAATATCTCCATTCAGTGTTTCTCTCGCTTGCGTTAAAACTTTTGGTTACTAATATTCCCCAACCCACAAAGGAAAAAAAATGTTATCAAGCATCACACCTGCAATCAAGCTGCCTATTGAGCCTACTCACGCTTTTCACTAGACTTAACATGTAAACTTAACGTCATTTGGTTTTACCCCGCTAACATGTTTCTTTTAAGTATTTAATGCATGTTCTTTATTAAAATCAAATTAAATCTGCAAGGACACTACCCTCTGCTCTGCCACTCGAACAAGTTTGAGATCTAGTATTTCAGATGACTTCTCTATGTATAAAAATATCTTTGTCAGTGATTTTTATTTACCTAGCGGTGACACAAATTATTTACAGAAATAACTTTTAGAAACTATTGAGTAAAGAGTAAAGCCTAACCACTTTTTTTTTTTTTTAAGTAGGCTCCACGCCCAGCATGGAGTCTAATGTGGGGCTTGAACTTACAACCCCAAGATAGAGACCTGAGCTGAAATCAAGAGTCAGACACTTAACCAACTGAGCCACCCAGGCGCCCCAGGCCTAATCACTTTTTTTTTTTTTTTGAAGATTTTATTTATTTATTTGACAGAGAGAGATACAGCGAGAGAGGGAACACAAGCAGGGGGAGTGGGAGAGGGAGAAGCGGGCCTCCCGCCGAGCAGGGAGCCAGATGCAGGGACTCCTGGATCATGACCTGAGCCGAAGGCAGACGCTTAACGACTGAGCCACCCAGGCGCCCCGGCCTAATCACTTTTAAACATCAATTAGTAGACTTTAAGATGTGCCAAATGCTGAAAAATTATAAGCCCTTGGATGATGAATTTAGACAGAGTGACAAATTCATCAATTAAAAGATTAGCTATTGTGTTTTTAGTAGTAGAAAGAATAAAGGTTTTAAAATGTCAACAGTTGTCACATGGCCACATTTTGTTTTAGTCACACAATTAGAATCATACAAAATGTATTTTTCATATAGTTAGATGGATATACTTATAAGGCTATTTTATTTACATTTTTCAGCATACAGTCCATACCTAAATATTTATTGAAAAAGGATCTCAAATTTCTAGGTAAAAGTATATACAAAAATAACTGCTATCATTTATGTAATAGTATTTATTTTTCACAGGCTTGACATTTGGGTTTTAATGAAATGGCAGAAAAACAAGGAAGTTAAAGTTTGTTTTTTTTTAAACAGCATTAAGGTTTTAGCAACTTGAACAAAAGCTAGGGAAGTTTAAATTAAAACTTATAACCTTAACTCAAAATATTTCTTTTTCCTGTTCTTAGACTAAGTTGCAGGCTTTGTCTAGATAAGCAGGCTTTTGACTGTTGATTTAAAAAAAAGGTTAGAGGTTTGCAGTTTGCACTTATTTAAATATGTTAAATGCCCTCAATGCACAAGTGATGAGACAGTTTGGGATCACAGAAGCTGCCCTTATGGTGCAGTCATCTCCACTCAAATATCAAAAATATATTAAGAATGCATAACAAATGAGAACTGTTCATATTCAGTTCGTGCTTCACGCAGGGAACTCCATCTACCTTCTACAAATATGCATTAGGTCTTGGGTCAATTCCTACAAATTTACAGGAAAAGAAAATCTGATAAAGCCCAAGTACGCTTTTAACTCATGAAATTAGGCAAATTGTATCCTCAACACATTACGGCTACAATGATTTTCTTGGAGATTTTACTAATGTCCTCTTAATTTACAATTTTAAAACAACACATCTGAAATTCACTCAAATTTTGAATTACCACGGGGATTAATATATAAGAATGTGCCACCGTCCTCAAAACAAGGAAAACTATTCACCTAAACCGGGGTATAGAAGACTCTTAACTTTTAGGAAAATACCCTTAAGCTACTTTTTTAAAAAAGAATTCTAATTTTAATCTTGGTCGACACGAGGCAGATTTTAAATCTATTTTACATTCCTAATAAAAATCAAACTCAGCTGGTGGACCTAAAAGGCTATAGCTGCAAATACTAAGGCGTAATTCTTAAAAAGCTGGTTGAGAAAAAGCTACTTGAAACCAAGTGATTAATCACTAAAATCAACTGTGAATAGTCACTGCCTCAGGGGTGAGTGAGGCATCCTAAGGTCCTTATTTTGCTACTTAAATCTTGTTTACAGAACCAGCAAGGACAATTTCGTAAGAGGACTTCCACCATCTCGGTAATATAGCGACACTAGTTAAAGGGGGTTAATTTTCCGGTCTCCGAAAGGAGGGCCGTCCGCTGCTGTCCCAGAACTGCCTAAGGCTCGGGCAGAAGCTGCAGCGGTCACCGAGGGACAGCAGGGTGGCTCGGCCTCAAGCTCCAGTCCTTCCGCGCGGGAACGCGCGCCGCTAGTTCCAGTTGGGCCGCAGCAGCGCCAGAGGGGAGAGCGCGCGCTCCCGCGCGTCCTCCAGATCACCTTCAAGGGGGCGGGGGAGAACTGCTTGGGCATAGCGACTAGACACCCGCCAATAAACACTCGGAACTTGCCCAGTAGTCCCGCCCGCAGTCCGCCGCAGGCGCCCAATCCCAGCTGTGGTAACAGTCTGCGCCCCGAGCGTCCAGAACTTGGGGGCGGGGACATTAGGAACTAAATTAAGAAACCTCGTCCTGGACTGGTAGGAAGGTGGGGAGGCTAGGCGGAGACTCGGCCAGCTGAAATCCTGCGCCCCCGCCCGCCCCGACTCCCCGGGGACGGTCGCTCTAGGGCCGGGTTCCCGGCGCTGGCTCAGCCGCCATCCGTGGTAAACAAAGGCTCTCGGGGGTGGGGGCGGGGGTAACGGTCAGGTGACGGTGCCTAGCACATTTCGCAACCGCTTTAATGGGGCTTCTCTGGCCCGATGCCCTAAGACCCACCTTGACCCCGTCAGTCCTCCCCAACAGGACCAACGGTTGCCCCCACCAAACGACACGACTTGACTTGAGACCTTCGCATTCTCAGTGCTTCCTTCGATTAAAAAAAGAGCAGCGCCCGGTTCAAAGCCCATCAGCAACATGCGGGGCCCGTCTGCCCAGCCCCGTCCACCAGCTGCCCCTGCCCCTGGGGCAGCGGGGTGACCCGCACCTGCTACCCCCAACCCCGGCGGCCATGCTCCTCCCAACCCGCCCCCGGCAGGCCGCGCCAGCAACGCCGCGGTTCCGGGGCGGTAGTGCCAGGAGGAGGGGGTGCCCTCCCTTCAGGACTGCCGTTACCGTGCGGACATTGAAGACACCCCCCCCCCCCGCCGCAGGGTGCCTTGGAGACCCCGCGCCCCAGACAGAGACCGTGCAAGTCCCAGCCGCAATCTCTCCTTAGACCCCACATCTGGCTCCGAGTCGGCCGACGCTGGCTTCCCTCCTGCAGACACCCCCATGGTCGCGACCTCAGTCGCCCCTCCGCCCCCGGTTCTAGCCGGTTCCTCGCCTCTCGGCTAGTTCCAGAGCTGTCATCCCCGGGTACCTCTCGGCGAAGGCTGGAAACGGCCAGCAGCGGCAGCCCCTGCCTTCCCTTAGCGGCCGGCAGCGTAGCGCTCTCTGCAGCGCCGGCGTCTCCCTCCAGCCACCAGTGTTTGCGGCAGCTCACAACAAAGGAAACATGTGACCGTCCGGGCCAAAACACTGAGCGTCACCGACCCCTGGCCAATCCGAGTGAGCGCCCCCCGCCCTGGGGCACCCTGGGATATGTAGTTGCCACTCTGGGGGCGCCCGCCGGGGCCACTTGGGTTTCCCGGTATAGGGTGGGTGTCGGTGCGGAGCGTGAAGAGACCCAATCCAGCGGTTGCTGATTCGGAAACACTTTGTTTTAGTTAGAGACGGGTTAAGGAAATCCACCCATGTTGGGAGCCTTAGTGAGAAACCTGAGTCGTATGTTTATTGCCACGTCCCAAGGCAAAAGCACATTACCAAGTATTATCAGAACCTTAGCGAGTGGGCCGAGGACATAGAGATCTTTTTATTTGACCCCTTGATACACAATCGGGAAATTTGAGGGCCTGAGGGGTGAAAGGGACTAGAACTCTGGTCGCTAGACAGCCCAGGGAAACCGCCTTTCCCTGCAAAATCTGTTCATGTCAGTCATATCAAATCCTAGGTTACCTTTTAATTTTAAACGTACGTGGAACAGTGGAACAATGTTATCGCAAAGTCCTGTTTTCCCAGGCAGATAGATTCCTCAAAGCACATTATTTTGTTCCTTTGTTTCTGCAAATATTTTTTTCAAGGATGAGTATACCTCCTGATTTTGAAACATTTAACTAGTTTTTGGCTTCTGATACCGGAATTATAACTTCTCTCTCTTCTGTACTTTATGAATACAGCCATGCTCTTGCTAAATAATGGAACGTGTTCCAATGACCAGTGATGGAAATAATAAAGAAAGCATGTGTTCAGGCCTTTAAAATATGCTTTTTAGGCCTCTTTTCCATCTCTTATTTTAAACAAAAGAGCTCAGGGTGCCTGGTTGGCTCAGTCGGAAAAGCAGGTGACTCTTGATGTCAGGGTGGTGAGTTAAACCCTCACCTTGGGTGTAGAGTAATTACTTAAAATAAATAAATAAAACTTAAAAAAAGTGCCTGCCATTTATTAAGTTTATATATTAAGTATGTAATAAATATTGAATAATAGTAATATTATTTATTAAGCTCCAAACTTAGTGCTAAGCACTTTACATATTTAGTCCTCATAATAACCGTGCAAAATAGGTGTTGTTATCCCATATTACAGATGAAGAAACTCAGCTACAGAAAGGATAAAGAATTGTCCCTTGGTCACTCAGTTATTGAGTGATGAAGCTGAGGTTCACATATAAATACTAAAAAAAAGTCTTTATTTATATTAATATAAGTACATAATTATCTTTCTAAAAAGCTTATTTACAAAGTTACATATTACAAGGCTAGTAGTGAGGGTGCCTGGGTGGCTCAGTCGGTTAAGTGTCTGCCTTCAGCTCAGGTCATGATCCCAGGGTCCTGGGATTGAGCCCCACGTTGGGCTCCCTGCACTTTGGGGGAGCCTGCTTTTCCCTCTCCCTCTGCCCGCCCCTCCCCCTGCTTGTGCTCTCTCTTTCTCTCTGTTAAATAAATAAATAAAACCTTAAAAAAAAAAAAAAACCAAGGCTAGTGGTGAAAAGCAGTCGCATCTCCCATCCTTCCCCACTCCTGATTCTCCAGAAGCAAACCACAATTATTTGAGTGATTCTGGTTATTTACATATATTTTTTCACATAACATGGTTATTTCCTATTAAGAAAGCTGTTATCCCAGTCCCTCATCCTTCCAATATTATAATTTCTGGTTAAATTATTACTTAATGTTTATGTTATTAAGACTGTGTATTTATTATTCAGTGCTGAGTTAAATAGTATACAATTTCCTTTCTTGTATGTTTTTTTTTTTTTTCCTAGAGTATTAAGCCGTGGTCCTCACTGCCTTCATAAAGTGTCAACTTCCTGGGAATGCATACAAGATCCTTCTTTTTTTTTTTAAGAAAAAAATTTTTTCAAGATTTTTTTATTTATTGGGGCACCTGGGTGGCTCAGTCGGTTAAGCGGCTGCCTTCAGCTCGGGTCATGATCCCAGGGTCCTGGGATCGAGCCCCACATCGGGCTCCCTGCTCGGCAGGGAGCCTGCTTCTCCCTCTCCTTCTGTCTGCCGCTCTGCCTACTTGTGCTCTTTCTCTACCTCTGTTAAATAAATAAATAAATAAATAAATAAATAAATAAATAAATAAAAGATTTTTAATATATTTACTTGCAAGACAGAGATAGTGACAGAGATAGCGACAGAGAGCAGGAACAGGGAGGAGAGGGAGCCTGACGCGGGGCTCGATCCCAGGACCCTGGGATCATGACCTGAGTTGAAGGCAGACGCTTCACCGACTGAGCCACCCAGGCACCCACAGGATCCTTCTTGATGCACCCTGGGGTCCACCTGTGCTGCCTGAACACCAAGCTTCAATGAACTACCCACTGTTGCCCGAAGGACTCGCTCTCCAGGCCATTCCCATCCATACCTGTTCCCTATGCCTCTTATACCACCTCCATTCCTTCATCCTAATCACTGGCTAACTCCTGCTTTTCCTTCCAAGAGTCCTGGGAAACTCTCCTTTCCTCCTCATTGCCCTCTGGACTAAGGATCTCCCCTCAGTCTTCCCACAGCAGCACTTCCTTACCTCCTTCTCAGCAGTTTTCACACTAATTGTCCATGTTTATTTACATGTCTCTCTCAACTGAGATCCCTGAGCTCAGGGATCATGTCCTTTGTTTTTCTTTTTTAAGATTTTATTTTTAAGTAATCTCTACACCCAATGTGGGGCTTGAACTCACAACCCCAAGTCACACGCTCCACCAACTGAGCCAGCCAGGCACCCCAGGGACCATGTCTAATTAATTTTGTATTACAGCATCCCTTGTAGATGTTCAATATTTATCTGTTAACTGATGGAATGATCTCTACTTCTTGAGGTTATGGGGACGGGAGTGAAAAAAAAAATTGCCACCATATGCCCTAGGATTCACTTGGATCTACATGAGGAGGTCCTCAGACTCTTGGGGCAGATGGGGTTATCAACCACAGTTCTGAGAGTGGAGGAGATTGAGGGGACCCACAGAACAGGCAGCCCTGAAGACAAGCAGAGGCCTACTGGTGGGTGTGGGAGCTCCTCAGGCAGCCAGAATATAGGTAGTTTCAGCATTGGTGGAGGGCCCTGGGAGTTAGACCTACCCCACAAATCAGTGAGCATGGCCGGGTGGCAGCCTTTTCCTCAGCTAGGACTGGAATAGAAGCAGAGCTGTCAAGTCCAGGGGGAATCTACTGAAGTTGAGTGAGATTAAGTTGTAACATGGTTTATTTTCTGCAGTGTTTACAATCCAGGTTGGCTTAGTCATTTGAAGGAGGCAGCTACTTGGAGTAGGGAGATCAGAGGGTCTTCAGACCTATTTCCTCTCCTTTCAGGGATATAGCAAATTATGCCATATTCTATTCTTGCAAATACCCCATGCCAGGCCGTGTTTTGCTTTCCAACGCATCCATGACAGCCTTAAATGTTTGAAGGTGGCCCATCACCCATAGTTCTTCCAGCCATTCTTTTTTTTTTCCCTCTCCAGCCTGCTCCCCTTCTTCATGCAGACAACTGTCAGGACATAGTAAATCATCAATGGAACACTTTCAGACCTTTCTGCCTCCCCTCTTGGCCTCTCACACTTAGTCCCCCTGCACTATTGCAGTAGAAATGTTGGTCATTGGGTAAGGCTCATCTCTTGTGCCACCTCTCCTATGGGGCTTCCTCTGATTCTTTCCTCTCTCCCTGACTTGCTGAGAGGCTGGGCATCTCTCTCAGGTTCTTTCTTTCTTTCTTTCTTTCTTTCTTTCTTTCTTTCTTTCTTTCTTTCTTTCAAGATTTTATTTATTTATTTGACAGAGAGAGACAGTAAGAGAGGAAACACAAGCAGGGGGAGTGGGAGAGGAAGAAGCGGGCTCCTGTGGGGCTCGATCCCAGGGTTTGGCAGACACTTACCGACTGAGCCACCCAGGCGCTCCTATTTATTTTTTAAAGATTGTATTGATTAGAGAAAGAGAGAGAGCATGAGCAGGGCAGAGGGAGAAGCAGACTCCCCGCTGAGCAGGGAGCCTCACGAGGGGCTCGATCCCAGGACTGTGGGATCATGACCTGAGCTGAAGGCAGCCGCTTAACCAACTGAGCCACCCACGCGCCCCTTTCAGGTCTTTTAGAATGTGACACTCACACTGTGTTTATACCCAGTCCTGGAATGCAGGGGTCATTTGATTTCCCCTGCAACAAATCCCAGTTACAAAGCACTGATGAATGGAGATTTTACTGAAGGTTTCACAATGAGAATCATACGGTATTTCACACTGAAAAACTACATAACAAATCCCTTCAAACATTTCTGCTCCTTCATCTCAGCTTCTCTGTTGGTACCAGCTACTCCTCTTTGCCCACCAGACGCCCTCTCTCTGGGCCTCTCCTCAGCCACAAACTTGGGCTTCTTCCCTTTCCATAATCTCTGCCACCTTCCTCCGGGACACGCCCATCTCTTTTTCTGCAATTTGCATTTTCACACTCATCATCTTTCTTTTTAATTTTTAAAAAAGATTTTATTTATTTTAGAGATAGAGAGTGAGAGAGCAAGTATGGGGAGGAGCAGAGGGAAGAGGGACAAGCAGACTGCCTGAGCACAGATCCCGACTCAGGGCTTGATCCCACAACCCTGAGATCATGACCTAAGCCAAAATCAAGAGTCGGACTATTAACCAACTTAGCCACCCAGGCACCCCACATGCTCATCATCTTTCAAACAAGAGCATTCCATTCTTCAAAAGACAGAGAATAGCAGGGCACCTGGCTGGCTCAGTTGGAGGAGCGTGTGACACTTGATCTCGGGGTTGTGAATTCAAGCCCCATGTTGGGTGTAGAGATTACTTAAATAAATAAAACTTAAAAATATAAAAAGAAGACAGAGAATAGCATAAATAACAAATGATCTCTGCCCACCCCATCCCCACCTCATCTTCCTCCACAGACAATTTAACATCTCAGCAAGTCTATTACACGATACCACCTCAGAGTGTTGGGGGGGGGGAGAGTAAGCACAGTACACTATTTGCTCTTGGCACCCGAGTCTCTCCAGTCTTGAGGCCCACCCTTTCCCTCCCTTCTTCTCTGGTGAGGTGAGATGTGATTCATCTCTGAAGCCCTTTAAATGCAGAGTTGTGACTCTCCGTCGCTGTATAGTTACTGGGAAAGTTTTTGGTTACCCTGGTGAGGTCCTACTCCTATCCCAACCCAGACTGGGCCAGTTAAAGCTTAAGGTCAAACACAGTAGCATTAGGATTCAACAAGGGAAGTTATAGCTGGAAAATTTTCCATTTGGGGATCTGGGAAAAGAGGTAACTTTGCCACCTGGAAGGTAAGCTCCCTCTCCTCTTCCCTGAGCTTTTTCCTCATGAGCTTTCTCTTGCCTGCCACAAGGTATCTTTCCCCACAATTGAAACAAACCCATCTCTTGCTGGTAGGGTAGGGTGGCAATCCTTGCTTTTTTCTTGGAACTATCACAGGTTGAGGTCAATGAGATACTAGTAGTCGGTGCCTTGATGGCTTCAGGATCCTGTTTGTTACCAAACTTGCTACAGTACGTGCAGATAAGGGTGACTGGTCATCACCATGAGTCCCGGGCTCTGACATCAGATGACTGAGGCATACTTGCACCCTTCCTGCTCTGTGATGCCAAACCCCGCTCTGCTCTTCATTCTTCTGCCCCGAGGACATCTGATTTCACCTCCCTTTCTGTTTCCTTAATTAGTTCCCCAGTAGTGAGAATTCAGGTGGTTTCTTTGGTCTCAGAAGAAACCTCGGGGCACATGGGTGGTTCAGTCTGTTAAGCGTCCGACTCTTGATTTTGGCTCAGGTCATGATCTCAGGGTCATGAGATTGAGCCCCATGTCAGGCTCCACGCTGGGTGTGCAGCCTGCTTAAGATTCTCTCTCTGCCTCTCCCCTCCCACCCCCCATGAAGAAATCTGACATTCTGGAAATGTTTTGTCATAAGTTACTCCTGCCCTGACTGCCCTAGGTAGACCTGATTCTCCATAGCACCCCATAGCATCTTTTCACATGACTTGCTGCAAACCCCTCTCAGGTATGAACACATATGAGAAGTGTCTTCTCGGGGCGCGTGGGTGGCTCAGTCGTTAAGTGTCTGCCTTCGGCTCAGGTCATGATCCCAGGGTCCTGGGATCAAGCCCCGCATCAGGCTCCCCGCTTGGCCAGAGCCTGCTTCTCCCCCTCCCACTCCCCCTGCTTGTGTTCCCTCTCTCGCTGTCTCTCTCTCTGTCAAATAAATAAAATCTTTAAAAAAAAAAAAAAGAAAGAAAAGTGTCTTCTCTTGTTAATGGCATCTGGTCCCAGGCTTAGGCAAGTTAAAAAAATGACTCTTTTCCCACTCTTAGCTCTGCTCAGCAATCTGTCTCACAGATGCTTGTGAGCCCATATAGAATTCCTGCTGCTGGCCCCAGGGGACTTTTACTCCATCTCCAGTTTCTTGCTGTCCTGTGACATTTAAGGGCATATATAATTCCAACTTGATCTTTCTCTGCTGTCCCTGGCACTGCTCTCCTTCCAAATGACTGCAGTTTCTGAGAGTGTCTTGTCCATCTGTGGTTCCCTTCTGCCTGATGGGCAGCCCTCCCAGGAATTCTTCAGCAGGTATGAAAGGTCAGGACCTGTCCAAGAATATCTGCAGAAGGGGCGCCTGGGTGGCTCAGTCGTTAAGCGTCTGCCTTCCGCTCAGGTCATGATCCCAGGGTCCTGGGATCAAGCCCCGCATCGGGCTCCCTGCTCGGCAGGAAGCCTGCTTCTCCTTCTCCTACTTCCCCTGCTTGTGTTCCCTCTCTCGCTGTGTCTCTCTCTGTCAAATAAATAAATAAAATCTTAAAAAAAAAAAAAAAAGAATATCTGCAGAAGACCTCTCCTGTTCTTTTTTTTTTTTTTTAATTTTATTTATTTATTTGACAGAGACACAGCGAGAGAGGGAACACAAGCACGGGGAGTGGGAGAGGGAGAAGCAGGCTTCCCGCGGAGCAGGGAGCCCGATGTGGGGCTCGATCCTAGGATCCTGGGATCATGACCTGAGCCGAAGGCAGATGCTTAACGACTGAGCCACCCAGGCACCCCGACCTCTCCTGTTCTTGAAAGACCCCATCCAGTTTAAGAAATTGTGTCTGTTGAGACTGGCACACTAATGTCCAGCCTGAGAATTCTCACTTTAGTAAGCTCACTTGATGTTGTGCTCATCAGATCCTCTGTCTAACGCACTCCTTTTGAACAGTGTAATCTCCCCAAAGCTCTAATGTAGATCTCAGAGCAGTTCCCATACACTGATAGGCCAGGGACCACCCTAATTTGTGCTAGGTCATTTTTCATTCCTTAGGCAAGTTCAGCACTCTGCCAGTCATGTCCTCTGTCTCCCTACGAAGAATGAAAATCTGTTTCCAGTGGAGTTTCAGAGTTGAAGAGTCTATGTTCAAAATTAGGCTTTGTTGGGGCGCCTGCGTGGCTCAGTCGTTAAGTGTCTGCGTTCGGCTCAGGTCATGATCCCAGGGTCCCGGGATGGAGCCCCACATCGGGCTCCCTGCTCAGAAGAGAGCCTGCTTCTCCCTCTCCCACTCCCCCTGCGTGTGTTCCCTCTCTCGCTTCTCTCTCTCTATGTCAAATTAAAAAAAAAAAATCTTTCAAAATTTTGCTTTGTTTCTTAGTAGCTATAGATCCTTGAGTAAATTACTTAATCTTTCCCAGTTTTCTTGTCTGTAAAAATGAGGATAAAAACAGCTACCTCATAGAATTGTTATGAAGACGAAATGAGAAAAGCAAAAAATATATGCCTGGAATATAGTAGGTGCTCCATAACAACCACAGCTGTTACTGTTGTGTTTATTGTCCCCTCCCCCACCATTTCTAGCTATGTCCTCTATGCTTTGTCCTTTGCTCCAGAATAGGAGGGGTAAAGAAGGACACAAAGGAAGAGTAATAGAACTTATAACCTCTGTTATCTATATTTGAAAAACAAGGCAAAACAGGCTTTCTGAATACTCAACAGGGTCCTGTCCTCTAACTTCTTTTGTCTTTGCCAGTGGGCATTTGTAAGATTAAAAAAGAGAGACTGACTACCGGATGTCGGAAAGCAGTTTTCCTCTGCTCTTAAAATATCCACACTCAAAGGCCACATAATTGAGCTTAAATTGTGATTGCTTCTGAGTTGCAGATCAAGGGGCTAGTAGTCAGGGGTTGAGGGAGACCTATGTCCTCTTCAGTAAGCTTTTGACATTAAGACAAAAACAGTAACACTATGTGCATATATACACTTTTAAAATTAAACAAAAATGTTTTAAAAAACCCTTGCCTGACAAATGTACTCACTATTGTGCAACCTCCTTTGCTTCCAGCCTCAGATCTCTTTGTGACTGGCCTAGAAACAGCAGGCCTCCTAGGTCACCGGTGCATAGGGACAGACACTCTTGACCCTGCTTGTGACAGCATCGCAAGCACATGTCTGACATACTTTGGATAGCCAGCCTGGTTCTATTACTGGTACATGAAAGTTTTGCTCCGGCAGCAAATCTCTAAATTTAGATGCTTTTCAGGATGAACTCTGAATGATCTTTGTCCTGAAGACTAGTAAGGAATTGGAGGGCACCTTGCTTTTTATTTATTAATTCAAGTGTCAGAGTAGATGTTTCATAATATAAAACTTATGAAGACTGCCGTAATAATGGAAAATAAAATAAAACACAGGGAGTATCTAAGATTTCTCCTTTACAGTTCTCACAAAAATTTTACCCTGAGTTCCTTTTTTCTTTTTTTTTAAGATTTTATTTATTTATTTGACAGAGAAGAGACAGAGAGAGAGAGGGAACACAAGCAGGGGGAGTGGCAGAGGGAGAAGCAGGCTTCCTGCAGAGCAGGGAGCCTGATGCGGGGCTCGATCCCAGGACCCTGGATCATGACCTGAGCTGAAGGCAGATGCTTAATGACTGAGCCACCCAGGCGCCCCCCTTTTTTCTTTTTTAAAAATTAATTTATTTGAAAGAGCAAGAGCAAGCAAGTGCGGAGAGGTGGGGGGGCAGAGGGAGAGACAGAATCACAAGAAGTTTCCATGCCCAGCATGTAGCCTGAACTCATAACCCTGAGATCATGACCTGAGCTGAAATCAAGAGTCGGACACTTAACCGACTGAGCCATCCAGGCGCCCCTCCTTTTTTTTTTTCACTTGAGTATGCAAAGCATTACCATATTATAGTAAGACATCATAATAATACTTTGCACACTCAAATGAAATAAAAACAAGTCCAGGGTAAAAATTCTTATCCTGGTAACTCTATGGAGGTGTTTAGAATTAATACAATTTAGGAATTTAGTTCTCATATAATGTCAAGATGCTTAAATGTTGCCATTTTCATCAAAAAAAAAAGACAATTTCACAAATGAGAGAACTTTAGGGAATGATGAATTTACTTTAAAGATTTTATTTTTTTATTTATTTGACAGAGAGACACAGTGAGAGAGGGAACACAAGCAGGGAGAGTGGAAGAGGGAGAAGCAGGCTTCCTGCAGAACAGGGAGCCTGATGTGGGGCTCGATCCCAGGACCCTGGGATCATGACCTGAGCCAAAGGCAGACGCTTAATGACTGAGCCACCCAGGTGCCCCATGATGAATTTACTTTAATAAGAACCAGCTCCTTGAAAGGACAGCCACACCAGGGTATTTTTTTTTTTTTTGTATAGTCAAAGTATTTTTATTTATTTATTTTAAAATTTCTACTGGGATATAGTTGACAATTAAAATTTGTATATATTTGAAGTATACAACTTGATGATTTTATATATATATATAGAGAGAGAGAGAGGGAGAGTCAGGACATAATGCTAAGTATTGTCAAGATATATATATATAATTTATATATATATATAAATGATTACCACAATCAAGCAAATTAACATATCTATCATATCAGATAGTTATCATTTTTTTCAAAGATTTTATTTATTTATTTGTCAGAGAGAGAGAGAGAAAGAGCACAAGCAGGGGGAGGGCAGGCAGAGGGAGAAGCAGGCTCCCCACCGAGCAAGGAGCCCAATGTGGGACTCTATCCCAGGATGCTGGGATCATGACCTGAGCAGAAAGCAGATGCTTAACTGACTAAGCCACCCAGGCGTCCCTAAAGATTTTATTTTTAAGTAATCTTTATTCTCAATGTGGGACTTGAACTTACAACCCTGAGATCAAGAGTCACATGCTCTACGAAACTAAGCCAGCCAGGCGCCCCACTGTTTTCTTCTTTTTTTTAATGTGGTGAGAACACTTACAAGCTCCCCTCTTAACAAATTTCAAGAATACAATAAAATATTGTTAACTATAGTCACATTGTTGTACATTACATCTCAGAACTTATTCATTTTGCATAACCAAAACTTTGTATTTTGGTAAAAATCTTCCAGTTTTCTTGGTCCCCCAGCCCCTGACAATCACCATTCTGTTCTCAGCTTCTATAGCTTCAACTTTTTTTAGATTCCACATATAAGTGAGATCATGCAATATTTGTCTTTCTGTGTCTGGCTTATTTCACTTAGCATAATGTCCTCCAGATTCATCTGTGGTGTTGCAAATGGCAGGATTTCCTTCTTTTTTGAGGCTGAATAATATTTCATTATATATATATTTATATAACATGTATATACACACACACACACACACATTCACACACCCCCGGGTTTTTTTTAAAGATTTATTTATTTACTTTAGAGACAGAGAGAGAGAGAGCGGTGGGGAGGGGCAGAGGGAGAGGGAGAGAGAGAGAGAATCTCAAGCAGACTTCCCGCTGAGTGCAGAGCCTGACGCAGGGCTTGAGCTCATGACTTTCACGACCCTGAGATCATGACCTGAGCTGAAATCAAGAGTCAGGTGCTTAAGTGACTGTGCCACCCAGGCCCCCCTCAACCAGGGTGTTTTTATGGAGAGTCAAGAAGGTAATTTTGGATTCAGATGGACTGGGCTCAGATCCTGACTCTGCTACCACTAACAGGTGGTATAGCCTATATACCTTTTTATTATGGGAATTAAATGACAGCTTATAAAAGGAACACATAGGACTCAATAAATGGTAACTGTTATTCAGTCAGGACATATGCTAAGTATTATTTGTCAAGATATAATGATAAGTACCAATATGACAGGAACTAATGTTGTGTTGATGTATCCTAGCAAAGGAAGATTCTTCCTGTTTAACAAGGAACAACATGGAGTAATGGGGAAAAAAAAAAACCCACAGATAAAAGAGGGATCCTGGGTGGGGGGGCTGCCATAGCTTACTCAGTCACCCTGGATAAATCACCTAAACCTCTCAGGCCCTAGTGCTCTAAAAGGAGCATAGTACCTTGAGCCCATGAGGGCATTTGGCTAAGGTGTTTCCAAAGGCCTGGTCTAGTTTTGGAAGTATAGGAAGTCTGCATATTTCTTTATTGAAAAGACTTCATTGGAAAAGTTCTTTTAGTTCAAGCACCCACATCAGGACATACCTGGGAGTACAAAAAATTCTTTGGGAAGAAATTGGATGGATATAAAAGGCTACACATCACCAGAAATCAGGTTGCAGGTCTGGGAGTGGAAACCTGGTTGACAGGCTAATGAGACTGGGGAGGATCACACTGAACTTGGCTTCTCCACTGAACCTTTAAAACAACTCCCACTCATGAAGCAGTGCCCTCCACAAAGCCTCTCCAAGATGCATCCCTGGCTGAGCACCTCTTCCCTATACAGTCCCCACTCCTAATGGGGAGCCCTGAGCCAACCTGCCCTCTCTCTCAGTCACCCTGCTCCTGTGCTGAATCCCAGTTTGCCCCGTTCATAGCCTTTCTTGTGGGACCTGTTTTAACAGCCCCCTCCCCCCCACCGCCCGCCAAATTCAGCCCCCAGCTCTTATTATTTTTAGGTCCCAACTGGGGGACTTTTAGAGTAAACAATCACATGCACTAGGGAATTTACAACATTACTGGCTTGCGTTCTCCCTCTTACGTCCTCATTAAGAGGGCCTTGCTATAAAAAGAAGAAACGAATAGTTTTTAAAGTTCCCTTTCCCCCAACTTAAAAGTATTACATGCCAAGTAGGCAACTTTAGAAAGGACAAAGAAAAAATTGGGTATTATCTGTGATCTTCTAACCCAAAGATAGCTACTCTTAGCAATCTATTTCCAATCTTTTACTTCTTTATGTTTATATTAATATATCTACAACTATTTATACATTTTTTTTGCATATTTGAATTAATACTATACATACAAAAGAAACTCTTATATGTTAACATTTAATATGTGGCTTTCTATTTTCTTCTCTCTGATCTGTTTCAATCTACCTCTTGGCAGTCCCAATCATGCTGACCTATATCTTGGAATTAGCTTTCATCTGTATGTTATTACTAAATATTGAGATCAATTGGAGTTTTATATGCTAAAAGAAAGATGTCTCTCCCCAAACTGAAGGTCATATAGGCTCATCAACTCTGCAGACATGAAACCCAGGGAAAATTTATTTTTGATTTTTTTAGAGAATTTTTAAAAATATTTATGTATTTATGTATTTATTTATTTATTAGAGAGAGAGCGCTTTTGCATGTGCACACAGGCAAGCAGGGGGTTGGGGTAGAGGGAGAGAGGGAGAGGAAGAGAGGATCTGAAGCAAACTCTGTACTGGGTGCTGAGCTCCCCACAGGGCTTGATCTCACAAGCCTGAGATCATGACCATATTGGAAATCAAGAGTCAGATGCTTAACTGACTGAGCCACCTAGGCACCACATCCTCACATTTTAAATTTTATTTTTATTTATTTATTTATTTATTTTTAAAAAAGATTTTATTTATTTAACAGAGAGAGATACAGCGAGAGGAGGAACACAAGCAGGGGGAGTGGGAGAGGGAGAAGCAGGCCTCCCGCCGAGGAGGGAGCCCGATGTGGGGCTCGATCCCAGGACCCTGGGACCATGACCTGAGCCGAAGGCAGACGCTTAACGACTGAGCCACCCAGGCGCCCCTTAAATTTTATTTTTATATTTCTCCCTTTCCTTTTCTAGTAAGAGAGAAATTTGCAATAAGATTAAAATAAATCATTAAAATACAATTCATAATGTCATGCTATCAATACAACTATTTCATATGTATTTTTCATAGGCTCAGAATTTGTTTATGTACATTTTTTTTTTTTTAAGATTTTATTTATTTATTTGAGAGAGAGAGAATGAGAGAGAGCACATGAGAAGGGGGAGGGTCAGACGGAGAAGCAGACTCCCTGCCGAGCAGGGAGCCCGATGCGGGACTTGATCCAGGGACTCCAGGATCATGACCTGAGCCGAAGGCAGTCGCTTAACCAACTGAGCCACCCAGGCGCCCCTTTATTAAGTGCACCCAATTAACTTCACATTAATAATGATACCAGTAACGGCAACATTTTCTGAGCACTACTCTAGGTGTTCATTAAGTGCTTTACCTGGAGTAGCTTATTTAATCTCCACAACAGCACTGTGAGATAGCAACTATTATTAGTTAACCCCATTTTTTAAATTTAGATTTTAGAGAGAGAGAGAGAGAGAGAGAGCCCATGAGCAGGGGGGAAAGGCAGAGGGAGAGGGAAAGAATCTCAAGCAGACTCCCCACTGAGAACAGATCCCAACATGGGGCTCGATCCCATGACCCTGAGATCATGACCTGAGTGGAAATCAAGAGTCAGATGCTCAACTGACTGAACCACCCAGGCACCCCAATCAGCTAACTGCATTTTTTTTTAATGGGAAAACTGAGACTCAGGTACACTAACTATCTTTTTAAAAAAAGATTTATTTATTTTAGGTGGGGGGAGGGATAAAGGGAGAGGAAGAGAGAATCTCAAGCAGACGCCCTGCTGAGCCGGAGCCCCATCTCACCACCCTGAGATCATGACCTGAGCCTAAATCATGAATCGGATGCTTAACTGACTGAGCCACCCAGGTGCCCCTGAGACTCAGGAACAGTAAGTACTTTGCCCAAAGAATGAGGCTTAGAAAATCTGACTCCAGGGTCTGTGCTCCTTCTGAACCATTACAGTTATTGTGCTTCATATTGCGCATTGCTAGATGTGCTACATTTTGTTCAACTACTCCATTAGTTTTGGATACTTTTATTGCATCTAGGTTTTTTTTTCCTCCAATTTTGATAACTCTGCAATGGACATCTTTCTGCATATAGATTTTTGCTTCTACTGCATGATTTCCTTATGCTTAGTTCTCAGAAATGGAAAGGGAAAATAATTTTCCTCAAAAATTTTATTCAGAAGGACCTCATTGGAGGAGCTGTTGAGAGAAGGCAAGGGGAATGTATTCAGTTCTTTTGCCACAGGCTCTGAGTCTGAGCCCCCCAACTTTATAGTGTGGGGGGAGGGGAGACGGCACTGAGGAACCTTGTCCTTTTCAGGCTGTGTTGGGTGCCTCTCCTGTTACGGACCACTAGACTTCCTATTATCATAACATTTATCATAAGCATTTTAACATTTTCATTATGTTACTCCACTGAAAGAAAAGGACTGTTTTTCTCCTTTGTACCCAGGACTTAACATAATATCTAGTACATAGTAAGTACTTAATACTTTTTGAGTGAACAAATGAAGGATAGAGAGAGAAAGGATTTCTCTTAACTGTGAACTCTCAGTTTCAATGGGATTAACTATGATAGTGAAGATCAATACCTCCTAGGGTATGTATTAAATATTGAGGTGTGTATTAAGTCTTTCTATTTTGATGCTTTGTGGGGCCTTGCCTACTAGAAGGTGCTGTCTATTCCAGGGTTAGCAAATTCCTACAGATTCCTACAGATAGCAAACAACTCCCCTAGGAGAGTATCTTTCATATGTAAACCAGCCAATCTAAGACCATATCCCCATCGCCTGCCTTATTGGGTTCTCACAGGACTCTCACCTTTGGGCCACTGTTCCCCGGCATTTTCAGACAGGGTACTAAGGTTGACAGTGACTAAGGTAATGGTGGCTGAGATACTGTGACAACAGAGGGGGACAGTAGGGCTGTAAGATGTAACCGACAGGAAGAGTGGCACTAACTATAGGGTATAGTGGTTAACAGCCAGGGAGAGGGCATGATAATTATGATAATTAGTAGCAACAATAATTTTATAAACTTACAGAGCACTTCAATAATCTCAATAAATAATAATAATGTCACTACTTTACACTTCTTTTTTTTTTAAGATTTTATTTATTTGACAGAGAGACACACAGCGAGAGAGGGAACACAAGCAAGGGGAGTGGGAGAGGGAGAAGCAGGCTTCCCGTGGAGCAGAGAGCCCGATGCAGGGCTCGATCCCAGGACCTTGGGACCATGACCTGAGCCGAAGGCAGACGCCCAAGGACTGAGCCACCCAGGCACCCCATTTTACACTTTCATACATATTGTATAATTTGCTTTTTACAATGCATACCTTTAGGTAATATTATTATCCTGTCTGATTACAGAATGGGCTAGGTCTTCTGGTAAGTTCATAGAACCAGAAATAAGATTGAAGATCACCATAACCAATCTCCTCATTGTAAAATTGAGGAAACTGAGGCCCAGTGAGGGTCTGATTGTTACTTTAAGTGTCAATTGCATTGGGCCATGGGGTGCTCAGATATTTGGTCAAACATTATTTCCGGTGTGTCTGTGAGGGTGTTGCTGAATGAGATTAACACCTGAGTCTGTGTACTGAGTAAAGCAGAGTGCCCCCTCTAGTGCGGGTGGGCCTCATCCAATCGGTTGAAGGCCTAAATAGAACAAAAGATGAAGAGAAAATTCGCTTTCTGTCTGATTGTCTTTGAGCTGGGATATTGGTCTTTTCCTGCCATTGGGTCAGACTCAGACTGGAACTGTACCATGGGCTCTCCTGGGCCTCCAACTTGCCAAGTGCAAATATTGGGGCTTCTCAGCTTCCATAATTGTGTGAGTTGATTCTTTATGATCTATCTATCTATTATCTATCTATCTACCTATCATGTCCCATTGGTTCTTTTTCTCTGGGAAACTCAGACTATAACACAGGGAAAGAAAGTCTGGCTTTGATTGATCCCATCCCTCCCAACTGTCGTCTTATATGTCCTCTGTTGACTAACCCCAACCTAATTTAGGAGCCATCTCAGAGTCTGACAGGAAAAGGGCAGAGTGCCAGCAGCTGGTGGCTTGGGATCAACTTCTAAGGCTTCCTTCTCGCTGCAGTCTGGCTGACACCCCTTGGTGAGTACCCAAAGTCCATCCTTTTTGCCTTGGGCCAGAGCTGAGCCAAGAGGCCAGGTTATGTCCTTTCACCTCTGCTCACATTTCACAACAGCACCCATCACTGCACCTGAGATAGTACCTGAGGAGGACAAGGCTCTCCTACAAGAGAACTGCCTTCATGTTCCTGGGATGCCAGGCTGGCTTTGCCTTGGAGATCCAGACAGGAGATCAAGGTCACCTGAGGTTTCAAGACAGCAGCTTAGTTACAAGCCATTCCCATTCTTTTAGCAGATTCAGAATAGAACCGGCCACTAGACTAGGATACAGAGGGCTGAATTATTGGTCCAGGTGCCTCAAATTGCCCAGGAATGAAATTTGCCCAGTAGTGTAAGGTTAGGCTGAAGTTGTAGCCGAGAGACATAGAATTTTAAAGCACTGCAGAACATTTCCCGCTGCTTATTTCACGAGCACCGAAATTTTATTAAAAGAACCATTGGCAGCTGAAGCGTTTCAGGTCTGGTTGATGGATCTGACTCTGTTCAGAATTAGAGAACTTTTTTTTTTTTTCAGAGAACTTCTATATGAGACAAATTTAATGGTAACAGCAAAGCTTGGTGGAAAAAGAGAGGCAGCAGCAAGTACAGACAAAGAGAAATGGCAAAAATAGAGAGCACTCGAATTGTCTGAGCTGGTTTCTGTTGTTAACTATAGCCAGGAGCTACTCTAACACTGCTGATGTCACCACCAGAAATAAAATCTGACTTCTCTGGATCGCTACCTTCACTAACAAATGTTGTGTCTATAAAAGCGTGCTGAAGACATGACCAAGAGCTGCTGCAAGGGTGCTGGCTGGGTCGGTGGCCAGCAGGGGCAGGGAGCAGGGAGTCGGGGGCATAGTGGAAGCCAAGGGCTGGGTCACCAACAGGCTCAGACAGGATCCAGGCAAGCTTGGGGCCTGAAGAGGTATCAGATCTATAAACAATCAGAGGGAAGTCAGGTTCTCTGGTTTACAAAGAGATTCTGAACCAGGGCAGTGGGTAAGGCAGAAATGGAGGCTGGGGGGGGGCAGAGATGGCATCAGGAATTTTTCAAATTTCCCTGAGAGGAGGTCACAGCCCTATAGCCTTAGATGGGGGGTTTTAAAAATGAAATCAAGTTAATTTTAATTAATCAGGGATGGCTCAGGTTTTTAAATTTTAAAAATTAAATTAAATTTTACGGACAACTGCACCCACAAGATAGTCTTCCTAGACCTTCTAGAGACTAGACGTCTCAGGGAAGCCAAATGCCCACCTCCATTCACTTCCTTAGAGGTTCATGACAGATGACAGGCTGTGTCATTGGGCAGAGGGGACTCATTTGAACCTCAGGGATCATCTTTGGATTTTTCCTTCAGACCCACCCTCCTACCTCTTGGGATAGGTACAAGGGGTGGAATTAGAGAAAATATAGAAAGAAGTGGTAAAGAACTGGAATAAGCCAACCACAAGTCCATTCTTCAGAGGCAATCACTCTGCTTCTACATCTGTGGAGTGGACATGATTATTATAACAGGATTGTGATATTAGATGAGGGAGAAGCTATTTTAACATTTTGGTACATTTCTTTCTAGTCTTTTTTTTTTTTTTTAAAGATTTATTTATTTATTTGAGAGAGAGGGAGAGAGCGTGCATACGTGGGAGAGTGAGGGGGAGGGAGAAGGAGAGAGAATCTCAAGCAGACTCCCTGCTGAATGCCGAGCCCAATGTGGGGGCTCCATCTCAGGACATTGAGATCATTACCTGAGCCAAAATCAAGAGTTGGATGCTTAATTGACTGAGCCACCCAGGCGCCCCTCTTTCTAGTCTTTTTATTAAGCATGTTAACACGATTGGAATCACAGTGTATATATAAATTTTTATACCACTTTTTTCCTTAATATCATGATTATTCTTGTGGTCACAAAAATACTGTGTGTGAGGGACACCTGCTGGCTCAGTTGGTGGAGTGTGAGACTCTTGATCCTGAGCTCATGACTCCAAGATCAAAAGTCACATGCTCCTCCAATTGAGCCAGCCAGGGCCCCCTTGGCCTCCTTGCTCTTGCCTATTGGTCATCTCCTTTCTGTGGAGTAGAGAGTCTGAGAGATGGGAACATAGGAAGAGACTGGAATTTCCCTTCTCCACCCTAGCTGGTACTGTTTGGGCAAGAGCCCAAACAAGATAGGGCAAGATCTTGTCCTAATCTCTTAAACTTAAATTCTTTTCCCTGGAAGTAGTGGGCTGTAGAAAACTCTTTGGGTTCTGGAGTCAAGTCCCAGTTCTGGTACTTAACTAGCTGAGTGATGTTGGACAGAAGTTCTTTGATGTGTCTGAACCTCAGGTTCCATATCTGTGAAATGGGCACAATAATAGAGATGTAGTGAGGATTAGATAAAAGAAACAATGTGAAGTGTAGGACCTGGTGTACATGATGTATTTAACAAATAGTAGTCCTTCCTCATTCTTTTTTCTGTTATGAAGGGACTAGGTTGGGCCTGGAGTTACCATCTCAGATGAGGCACTGGAATCACATTCTTATAACTGGAGTTTGACTTGTGTGATAAGAAGGACACATATTTTCCAGGCCTTTGTACATTTTGTTCCTCAGCCTAGAACAGTGACTCTCAAACTTTACCAGGTACCAGAATTGCCTGGAAGATTTGTTAAGACAAATGTTGGTGGGCCCGGTACCTAGAATTTCTGATTCTGTATGTCTGGGGAAGGGTCTGGGAACTTGTGTTTCTAACAACTTCTCAATTGATGCTGCTGCTGGTCTGGAAACACATTCTGAGAAGTGCTGGCTTAAAACATTTTATTACTCTTCCTATCCTTCTGGCTAACTCCTACTCATCCTTTAGGTCTCAGCTTTGATTTTATTACCTTTAGAAAGTCTTTTTTTAATGCTTTATTTTTTTAAGTTATCTCTACACCCAACACTCAAACTCACGACCCCAAGATCAAGGCTCACATGCTCTACCAACTGAGCCAGCCAGGGGCCCTTAGAAAGTATTTCTCTCTCTCTCTCTCTTTCTTTAAGATCTTATTTATTTATTTGAGAGAGAAAGAGCACGCTCATGAGCAGGGGGGATGGGCAGAAGGAGAGGGACAAACAGACTCCCCGCTGAGCAGTGAGCCCAATGCGGGGCTCCATCCCAGGACCCCGAGATCATGACCTGAGCCGAAGTCAGACACTTAATCGACTGAGCCACCCAGGCGCCCTCCTAGAAAGTCTTTCTTAAACCTGAAGTCCAAATTAGGCATTTATCCTCTGTCTTTTCAAAGCTCCCTGGGCTTGCCAGCTCATAAGACTTATCACAATGTTCTGTCATTGTCTTACTGCTTATCTATATCTCCCACTACACTAATTACTTTGGAAAAGTGACTATGTCTGCCCTGTTCATGGTTGTATCTCCAGGACCTTGCTCAGTATCTGGTACATAGTAGGTACTCAATAAATGCTTGTTGAATGAATGAGTGAGCAGTACCCTGGGTAATTGGAACCAGAGCATAGGGACTCATGAGGGTCCCTAGGGAGTAAGTTCTGGTGGCCAGTGGTCAGGCAAGTCTAGGAATTCAGTGTCAGGGAGATAAGCAGAGCATTGCAAGAGTTATAGGTACAGGGACTGGACCTTAGGAACTTGGTCCACCCTCTGGGGTATGGAGAACAGGGCAGAACCCAGTATCATAGAAACTGAGCAGGGACTTAAGACTCAATTCCTGATTAAGATGATTGATCTATAGATGGTCCTTGAGGGCATTATGTGAAATGAAATAAGTCAAATGGAGAAAGAAAAGTGTTATATGATCTCTCTTATATGTGGAATCTAAAAAACCAAAACAACAACAACAACAAACCCCAAGTTTATAGATACAAAGAACAGATTAGTGGTTACTGGCAGGTGGGGGTGGGGTGGGAGAAATGGGTAAAGGAGGTCAAAAGATAAAGACAAAAAAAATGTATATATAATACGTGGCCATGAGTTTGGGCATTGTTATCTGGGACTTGGGACTTCCTATTGATTTGGGTAAAAGATATTTGTGGTGTCTTTTTGTGTTTAACATCATTTGAGAGGATTTTCATTTAACTTGAAATATTTAAAAATTTGTAGTATTTGGCATTTTCGTTTTCTGCTGTATAGATAGAGTGACACAATATATACCCCATTAAACCATGGAGTTCCCCCCAAAAAAGATGCTTGATCCAAAAAACAGGATTTAAAACATTAGTGGTCCCATTTGTGTTTGATGGCCCAAATATATGGTCTATCTTGGTGACTATTTAATGTACACTTGAAAGGAAGGTATCTTCCATTGTTGAGTGGTGTGTTCTATAAATGTCAATTAGGCTAAGTTAATCGATAGAGTTCAAATCTTTTTTTCTTTTTTTAAAGATTTTATTTATTTATTTGACAGAGAGAGACACAGCGAGAGAGGGAACAGAAGCAGGGGGAGTGGGAGAGGGAGAAGCAGGCTTCCCACCAAGCAGGGAGCCCAATGCGGGGCTCGATCCCAGGACCCTGGGATCATGACCTGAGCCGAAGGCAGACGCTTAACGACTGAGCCACCCACGCGACCTGATAAGAGTTCAAATCTTTGATGTCCTTACTGATTTTGTTTACTGTTCTGTCAATATTTGAGTGACAAGTATTTATAACTCCAGATATAATTATAAATTTTTCTTCTTTCAGTTCAATTAGTTTTGCTTCATGTATTTTTTTTTTTTTAAGATTTTATTTATTTATTTGTCGGAGAGAGAGAGAGCACAAGCAGGGGGAGCGGCAGGCAGAGCAGGCAGAGGGAGAAGCAGGTTCCACACTGAGCGAGTAGCCTGATGCAGGCAGGACTCAATCCCAGGACCCTGGCATCATGACCTGAGCCAAAGGCAGATGCTTAACCGACTGAGCCACTCAGGCATCCCTATTTATTTATTTTAAAAAAGATTTTATTTTGAAGTGATCTCTACTCCCAATGTGGGGCTTGAACTCACAACCCTGAGATCAGAAGTTACATGCTCCACCAACTGAGCCAGCCAGGCACCCCTGTATCCTTATATTTAAAGTCAGTTTCTTATAGGCAGTTTACAGTTGAGAGTTGAATCTTGCTTTTTTATCAAGTGTGATAATCTCTATCCTTTAAGTACAGTGGTAGATAATTTGCATTTAATGTAATGTTTGATATAGTTGTGTTTTAATCTACCATTATGCCATTCATTTCCTATTTGTCCCATTTGCTTTGCTCATTTCCCCCTGTCTTTTCCTGTTTCCTTTTGGATTAACGGAGTATTTTATTTCCACAATAAGCTTATTATCTATATCTCTTTTCTTTGGCTTATTTTTTAGTGGTTGCTATAAGATTTATAATATTCATCTTTAATTTAGAACAGTCTATTTTCAAATAATATTATACTGCTTCATGTATAATGTAAGAAACTTATAAGAGTATACTTCCATTTCCCCCCCCCTTTTGTCATTTGTGCTTCTATTGTCATACACTGTACTTCTACATATATTATAAGTTCTACAAAAACTTGTGGGGTCTTTTTTTTTTTTTTTTGCTTTAAATAGTTAACATTTATAAGAATTAAAACATGAGAGAAAAAATTCTTTTAATATTTACCCACATATTTACCATTTTTGTCACTCTTCGTTCTTTTTTTTTTTTTAATATTTTATTTATTTGTTTGACAGAGAGAGGGAGAAAGCACAAGCATGGGGAATGGCAGGCAGAGGGAGAGGGAGAAGCAGGCTCCCAGCTGAGCAGGGAGCCCAATGCGGGGCTTGATCCCAGGACCCTGGGATCACGACCTGAGCCGAAGGCAGACGCTTAACGACTGAGCCACCCAGGCGCCCCTGAACTCTTCATTCTTTATGTCAATCTAAGTTTCCATCTGGTATTATTTCCCTTTGCTTGAAGACCATTCATTCATTCATTCATTCATTTATATAAGCTCTACACCTAATGTGGGGCTTGAACTCACAACCCTGAGATCAAGAGTTTCATACTCCACTGACTGAGTCAACCAGTAGCCTCTCTTTGTCTACTTTTAATATTTTCTTACCACCTTTTTTCCAGCAATTTGATTATGATATGCCTTGCTTTTTTGTTTTTTTAAATATGTGTGTGTGCGGCGGTGGGGGGGGGGTGGTCTATGTGTATGTATTTATCTTGCATGGGGGTTTGTTGGGATTCTTGGATCCATGGGTTTAGAGTTTTCATTAAATTTGGAAAATTTCAGCAACTGTTCCATTTAATATTTTTTCTGTCACTCCCCCACTTTTTCCTCTTGTAATCCTATTATATATATGTTAGACTACTGGCTATTATAGGTCACTGAGACTGTACAGTTTTTTCTAGCCTTTTTCTCTCTGTGTGCTTTCGTTTAGATAGCTTTTATTATTATGTCTCCAAGGTCATGATCTTTTCTTCCACAGTGCCTAAACTTTTTTTTTTTTAAGATTTATTTATTTGTTTTGAAGAGAGCAAGTGGGGGGGGGGTGGAAGGAGGGCAGAGGGAGAGACAGAATCTCAAGCAGACTCCCTGCTGAGTGTGGAGCCTTATGTGGGGCTGGGTCTCACAACCCTGAGATCATGACCTGAGCTGAAATCAAAAGCTGGATGCTTAATGGACTGAGCCACCCAGGTGCCCCTTTTGTTAATCCCTTTCAGACGTTTATTAAATTTTATTTCAGACGTTCTATTTTTCACCTCCAGAATTTCCATTTGGTTTTGTTTATATCCTCCATTTCTCTCTGTATTATGTTTATTCTTCTTTTAAATACCTTAACATAGCTATAATGGTTGTTTTAGCATACATTTTTGGTAATTCCATTACTGTTGTTATTTCTAATTGTTCCTAACTGACTGATTTTTCTCCTTGTCATGGTTCAATTTTTTAAAAAGATTTTATTTTTTTAAGTCAACTCTCACCCAATGTGGGGTTTGAACCCACAACCATGAGATCAAGAGTCACCCACTCTGCTGACTGAGCCAGCCAGATGGCCCATGGTTTAATTTTTTTTTTATTGGTTTCTTTGCATATCTTGTAATATATGATTGGATGTTGGGCATTTTGACATTTGTTGAGCGTGGGAGTTTTCTTTCTTCCTTTAAAGAATGCTGACCTTTGTTCTGGTAGGAGTTGAATTATTAGAAGATCAGTTTGATCCTTTTGAAACTTATTTTATTTTATTATTATTTTATTTTATTTTTTTGAGAGAGGGAGCACTTGTACGTGAGTGGGGGGAAGAGAGGGGCAGAGGGAGAGGGAGAGAGAGAATCTTAAGCAGGCTCCATGCCCAGCACAGAGTCCGGTGGGGCTTGATTTCACTACCCTGAGATCATGAGCAGAGCTGAAATCAAGTTGGATGCTTAACTGACTGAGCCACCCAGGCACCCACTGAAGCTTATTTTATTTTATTTATTTATTTATTTATTTATTAAAAGATTTTATGTATTTATTTGACAGAAAGAGAGAGAGAGAGCACAAGTAGGGGGAACGGCAGGCAGAGGGAGAGAGAGAAGCAGGCTCCCCGCCGAGTGGAGAGCCCAACGCGGGGCTCGATCCCAGGACCCTGGGATCATGACCTGAGCCAAAGACAGATGCTTAATGACTGAGCCACCCAGGCGCCCCGAAGCTTATTTTAAAGTTTTGTTATTGTAGGTCTAGAGTAGCCTTTATTCTTGGACTAATGTCCTGTTAGTGAGATGTGACTCTGGGGTCTTTACTGAATATCTCAGG
Organism: Halichoerus grypus; assembly: GCF_964656455.1. NCBI lineage: Eukaryota > Metazoa > Chordata > Mammalia > Carnivora > Phocidae > Halichoerus > Halichoerus grypus. The sequence continues at coordinate 81,724,473 of NC_135712.1, forward strand.
TGCTCTAAGAGGTTTCTGCACTGATCAGAAATCAAATGTGTCCCAGATCTAGGTAAACTCTGGGAATTTTTCAAATGGCAGCCACTGATTATAATTTCCCAGGATTGTTGTGAGGATTAAATTAAATAATGCTTATGATTGGAATATTGCAGGAGGTATGATCAGGAGGTCATGAGGGACTTCTGGAGTGCTGGCAATATATTTTTTTATCTGGGTTACATTTCACTTTATAACTATTTGTTAAACTGAACATATTCTGGGTATATGTTACATATCACAGTACAAATTTAAAGAAAGAATGTAAATAATAATAAATAATGCTGACATATAGCTGGTACTTAATAAATGTTAGTCACCCTGATTAAAAGAGATAAGATATGCAAAACACCTGGCACAGAATCCAATGTACAGGGTCGCCTGGGTGGCTCAGTCAGTTGAGCGTCTGCCTTCCACTCTGGTGGAAGGGAAGCCCCACGTTGGGCTCCCTGCACTGCGAGGGGGCGGGGGACTGCTTCTCCCTCTCCTTCTGCCTGCTGCTCTCCCTGCTTGTGCTCTCTCTCTGTCAAATAAATAAATAAAATCTCTAAAAAAAAAAAAGAATCCAATGTACAATGGATTCAGGATCGTTTCCTGTAAATAAACTTTTTATGCAAGTATAACATACATAAAGACAAGTACACAAAGCATAAACACACAGCTCGGTGAATTCTTCCCAATGTGAATACACCCAAGTAACCAGCAACTGTGTCAAGAAATAGAACTGAATTGTTGTTGTTAATATAAAAGGATATGGAATGGAATTTTTCTAGAGTCTCAGAATTGTGGTTAAATTCTCAAAGCTGGTGATAAGGATAAGTACCTCTCCCTTTCTAAAGAATGTCATTATACATACCTTCAGGGCTTCCTAAAAGATGACAGAGCCGGCCCTGTGACTAATCAGCCTGCCATTTACCTCCAGCCTCATAGGAAACTAAGATTTCAAAGGTGGCTTATTTCAGAATTTGCCTATGAGGATGTGATGTGATTAAGTGATGGGCTGACAAGTAATCACAGTGCCTGTGCTTCCATAGAGCCAGAGTTATGGGCTAAGAGAGTTAGGGGGAGCCTGATATACAGACCCTGAAGTTTGAGGTGGAAGGTAGTGATGGGGTTAGGGGTGGTCCTAGTGAAATAAACATTGGTATTTTCTTCTGGCTTGGAGAATTCTGAAAGGAGAAGGCAGGCTAGAGCAGACCTTGATGGAGGGGCAAAGAGAGAGAGCAACAGTTTGGTGGGGCAAGGATGTGTGAGCTCCTTGGTGAAGTGGACTCTGCAGTAAGGGGTGGGCTTTGAGCTGCCTTGTTGGGATCCTGTCCCACAGGGCTATCTGCCAGGACTCTAGCAGTAAGGCAAAGTGGGGGTTATCTCCAGGGGTCAGAAGCCAAGGGGGTGGATCACAATAAATTAGTGAGAGAAGACATCACCCACATCAGGGAACCATGCACTACAAAGGTACCCGGGGGCCTTCTGAAGAACCCACAGATGCTTCCCCTCTGAAGACCTAGCATTTGAAGTACTCATGGATGTGAGGACGCTCTCCCTGGCTGGGCCTAAGCCACACCACAGGAGGGAGCGGCATTCAGGCGGAAGGGGCCGCTCTTCTCGCTCTGCCCACCGCTCCTCACCTGTGCTCCCCGCGCACTGGCAGCCTGTGGAAGGAGGAGGTGGGGCTGCGGGTTGGGGGAGCGTGTGGGGCTGGTGAGTCCGGCGCCCTCTGCCTCCGGGGCCGGGTCCTCGTTCGCAGCGCTCTCCCAGGAGACCGCGTGTCGCCCTCCCGGCGGTGTGCGGCGGGACGGCCGTGCAGCTGCGCGCGCAGCCTTGGCGCCGGCGCGCGTCTCTCGCGGCCCTCGGTGGTGCCCCCGCAGCGCCTGAGGCGGCGTCGGGGTCGCTCAGGAGCCGGAGGCCGAGCGGAGGCGTGGTTTCCCCTTCCCAGCGACCCGCTGAGGCGGCGGCGGCGGCGGAGTGTCGGAGGAGCCGGGTGGAGTAGGTAAGGGTGGCACACCGGTCCCATTCTGGGGGTGGCCTCGTCGTCCCGCTGTTTCCCGGGCGCACCGCGTGTCATCTTTGCCGCGTTGCATGCGGCCGTGTGAGCGATGGTGGTGGGTTGAACGCGGCCTTGTGAGCTATGGTGGCGGGCAGAGCCAGCCACGCGGCGCTTTGGCCATCTTTGAGAGCTACCCTGTGGCCGATATGTGTGTACGCTTGGGCTCCTTTCCTGCCCGAAAAGCGAACTTCCAGGCAACACGGGATGCTCAGTAAGACTTCGAGGAGCCGAGGAAGGCAAGGGGACGAGCCTGTGGCAGCACGGGGCTATGGCTCCCACCGCAGACGCTTGCGATGCCCTAGGCTTGCCGGTACCGCACCCTCGCCCAACGTCCTGGCGTCTCTGAATGCCTTCCCGCCGGTGGGGACAATCGGTGGCGGTGACGTGCCCTCGCGAGAAAGCCTTCTCCACGGACCTGAGGGCGTGCCCTGGGGTGCCAGACCCCCCGGCGCCGCCCCTCCTTCGCGGAAATGCCCCCCCCACTACCTACCTTCGGGTGTGGGCCGAGCCCCTCTGTTTCCCCCGAGGGGTCCTCCCGCCAGGTGGGGCCCAGTGCTCTTCCTGGCCTGAAAAAAGAAAAGAAAAGGAAAAAAGACCTAACACTTGAACATCGGTCCACTGTTAGTCAAGAGATCACAAACTGTACCAGACTAGGTTAAAAGACCTTTCCCTCCCCCCTAACCCAATCCCGCAGGAGCCAGGAGAGGTGGATGAGGTAGCCAGAGAAATGGCACACCACACATGCCTTCTTATCCAGTGTGCATCCTCCAGCCACAGGTCAGGCCTGAGGGGTGGGAAGTATTGAATTAGATGTAAGGTGTTTTTGTTTGTTTGTTTACTATGGACTGGTTTTGTGTGTGTGTGTGTGTGTGTGTGTTCGTCTGTTTTTTAAAGGGCCCCAGATGAAGCTATTCATATAACCTTTGGAGATCCTGGAAAACTTCAAGATCTTCCTGGGATGTTGGTTGTCCAGGGGCTTAAAAAGGCACATTAAAAGACACTGTTAGGAGACAAAGCCATTTCCTGTTTGTTTCTCTTGTGTGTGTACCCTTTGCTTCAGCTGGGGTGTGACAGAGTGTGAATTTCTCCTCCTTTATAAGGTGCACTTTTCCAGAGATTAGAAGTCACGGAGTCCTGTCTGTCTCCTGTGGACAGTCCTAGGTAAATGCAGGTAGATTTTCTCTCTTCTCTTGCATTATCAATCACTGAAGTATTCTGTATGTGAGGCTTTTCCTGATGACACTGTTTAAAAATCTACAGTTCTTCTTCTACCAGTTGCATTTTAAATTCATGCCTTTGATATAGTGAAGGAATCCTGGGCCCCTTGGACTTCAGTTCCCTCTGTCTGGGATGTGGTCTCCTGGAGTTGCGGGATCCACCCTCTTCAGTATCTTTCTGCTCTGTTTAGCACCCAGGAATGAGCTTTCAGGACCAGTTGTTTCATCAGTTTAGAATTTTCTTTCCCAACTCTGGAGAGATGTGCTTGGTCCCTTCCACAGCGGAAAGATCGGCCTCTTTGCAGGGAAGGCATGGGGGATGGGTGGAAGAGATGAGAGAAGGCAGGAGACCGGCAGGAATTGATGGAACAAGAGGAAGGGTATGTGACAACAAGGGTGTCAAGGAGACAGAAGGAAGGTACGGAGAAAGGGTTTGGAAGGAGGACCAAGGCAGGTGCATGAAATTTTTGACTGAAAATGGTATTACATCAACTAAAACACACGGTACTTAAAGAGTACAGTGTTGAAATTTATATTGTAATCACAATTACAAATCTTCCTGGAAAGATCTCTATAGGTGGCCAGTAAAAGAGCATCTAATTTTGATTACTGCATCCTGTGTCCTCAAAGGTTTATGTTTCCTGATATTTTTCTATGAACTTTGGGATTTGCCCTATTTGGATCCTGCAACTTCATGATAAAGTGGAAGGAGTTTTTGAAAGGTTTTGAAGTCAGACAGATCTGAGTTGTCTGCTATTATTAACTGCAAACTTGAGCCCATTACAAAATCTCTCTGAGCCTTAATTTCTCCATCTGTAGCTATCTACCTAAGGTAGAGACTATTAAGCAATTAAATGCAAATACAAAATAGAATACTCAAGACACCCAGCACAGTACCTGGCACATAGCAAGTGCTCAGTAGATGGTTAAAATTGTTAATATTGTTGTGTATAATATTCCACTAAAATATCTTAGAGTAATTATTTCTGTAGCTGTAGTTTTTGGCATCCTAAGGTTTTGAAGGTTTCTAAGTCTTGTTTGTCTAAACTATTCAAAACTGTACTACCATAAACACTTTTGCCCAGAATGCAGGTTTCCTTAGTACTATATTCCTAGAAGTGAAATGATTAGGTCAAAGGTGTAAACAGCTTTGTAGCCTGCCAGTTAGTATTTAGAGACATTGGACCAATTTGAAATGCAAATGCAGTATCTGGCTGCATTTATTTCCAAGGTCTGGTCAATAACGATACTTTAAAAATATTTAAATTTGTGATGGGTGCTGAGACCTTCTCTTTTATATAAGATTCACATCTTCATACTTTTAATGAGCTTTTCCAATCATATTTGCCTTGCATATTTTTCTACAGTCTGTGTTATTTGTGGTACAGTCCTATTCCATTTTATTGTGCTGAAGTTTTTGTATATATCTTTCTATAAAATATATCTATCTTATAATAGAAAATGCATTTTATTTTTCTTTAATAGTCATAAATTTATCTATCATCCATTAAAATAAAAATTTTTTGGTTCTCTAACACATCTGCAGCTTTAAATAGTTAACTGTGGGTATTAAAGACTTATTATTAATCCATTTGCCAAGATTTATTACCTAATGTTTCATATGTGTTGCTTATTTTGTACAGTAGGTGCTTATGCTTATGGTATGATATTTTGAGTCTGTTTCTGGGATCTTGATTCAATTTCATTTGTCATTTTTTTAAAGATTTATTTATTTATTTGAGAGAGTCATTTTTTCTGATTATAGCCCCATATCAAACAGATTTCCTAATTATGATATGTCTGTTTAAATGGTCATTCATTTTCTTGCTAGTTTTTTTTTTAAAGATTTTATTTATTTGACAGAGAGAGAGAGAGAGCACACAAGCAGGGGGAACGGGAGAGGGAGAAGCAGGCTCCCTGCTGAGCAGGGAGCCTGATGCAGGGCTCAATTCCAGGACCCTGGGATCATGACCTGAGCCGAAGGCAGACGCTTAACCGACTGAGCCACCCAGGCGACCCTTGCTAGTTTTTTAAAAGATTTTATTTATTTATTTGAGTGAGAGAGCACATGTGAGCACAAGCAGGGGGAGGGGCAGAGGGAGAGGGAAAAGCAGACTCCACTGAACAGGGAGCCCAATTCGGATCCATCCCAGGGCTCTAGGATCATGACCTGAGCCAAAGGCAGATAGTAGATGCTTAACTGACTGAGCCACCCAAGTGCCCCCATATTCTTGCTAGTTTTATTTTATTAAAATTCACCAAGGAGTTTTAGTTTTTTGGAATATGGTATTTTAATTGTTATCTCCTACAATCTGTGTGCAAACTATGGGTGAATGTTCATTCTATTTTTATCTGTATATTCTAATTTTTTCTATAGCGAACATGCAGAAACAGTATACATTTAAAAGTAAGAAAAATATGATATAAAGGATCTTTAGTGGTAATGAAGTGTAAGAGGGCAACATGATTGTAACTTCATAACTAAGCATTGATTGAAATAGGCAGAGAAGTGTGGGTCATTGTCTTACTGGTTTCTTTACATAGATTCGCCGAGCTGTCCTGTTTATTGAGCACTGGAACATTTTATTCTTTATTTTTTTTTATTTTTAAAGATTTTTATTTATTTATTTGACAGAGAGAGACACAGCGAGAGAGGGAACACAAGCAGGGGGAGTGGGAGAGGGAGAAGCAGGCTTCCCTTGGAGCAGGGAGCCCGATGCAGGGCTCCATCCCAGGACCCTGGGATCATGACCTGAGCCAAAGGCAGACGCTTAATGACTGAGCCATTCAGGCGCTCCTGGAACATTTTATTCTTAACTACAACTCTCAAAGAACCACATTGAGACTTGCAAGACCAGGAATAATCTTGGCACAGTATAGGTAGTTTGTTTGAATTTGCTAAATACATAACAGTGTCACCTTGATATTTTTTCTATTGTGCTAATAACAATTGCCGCCATAAATTAAATAAAAGAGGTGACTTCTGTCTGATTTCTGTTTTTGATTGAAATGAGCTGACTTTGGGGTGCCCGGATGGCTCATTTGGTTAAGCATCTGCCTTCTGCTCAGGTTATGATCCCGGGGTTCTGGGATCGAGCCCCACATGGAAGTCTGCTTGGCCCTCTTCCTCTGCGCCCCACCCCAACTTGTGCTCTCTCTCGCACGTTCTCTCTCTCTCTCTCAACTAAGTAAATAAAATCTTAAAAAAAGAAAGAAAGAAAGATATGAGCTGACTTTGCTTCCAGACATGATAGAGTATAATAGGGACTGGATTTACCCTCCAGCCTTAAGCAGCTAGAACTCTGGACAAAATATATAACAGTTTTTGGAATGTGGACAGCAGGTAGAATAGACCTGTGATCCCTGAGAGAAGAAAAACAAATGAGGTGAGTTTTACAATTGACTCAGTATACTGCCTGTATGGACTGAGTGCAGGGAAAAGGAACTAACACTGCAGGCTATAAGTATAAATTGGAGTTCCCTCGGAGAGGTCAATGCAGATAGAACTTGTGGGGCTGAGTAAGGGAGGGGAGGGAACTTCACAAAGAGAGAGCTCTGTATATTTACAGAGAGACCCCCTTAAGTGTTTGGTTGACTGATTTGCACATTTGTTTTTGTTTTAAAGATTTTTATTTATTTATTTGACAGAGAGAGACACAGCGAGGGAGGGAACACAAGCAGGGGGAGTGGGAGAAGGAGAAGGAGGCCTCCCGCGGAGCTGGGAGCCCGATGCGGGGCTCGATCCCAGGACCCCGGGATCATGACCCATGCCGAAGGCAGTCGCTTAACTGACTGAGCCACCCAGGCACCCCGAGTGATATGCGCATTTGTAAGAGGAAACTACTGAAGCCATGGAAAGGATCACCACGAAGCTGTAAATCAGACAATTCCTAGAGCTCCCATGGAGATGGGAATAGTTTGTGCTCTACAGCAGCTGGAGTAGAAGGATCTCATAAGGCATCAGGGAGACAGCTCAGAAAGCTATTTTCTTAGTAGTAAGGCTAAATTAGCCCTAGACTAAATTAAAGGCTGCTCTGGCTTCAAAGGAGGCTTTGAAAAGAACAAACTGATTCTAAGTGACGTGATTACACCAGAACACAATCCAAAATCAATTGAGGAAATTCAACAAAATCTAGCACCGGAGGGATAAAATTCACAATGTCAGGCATCTAATAAAAAAAAAAAAATTGCCAGGTATGCAAAGAAGTGGGAAAATATCCATAAGCAAGAGAAAAGTCAATCAATAGAAACAGTCTCAGAAATGACAGACATGATGGAATGAGAAGACAAAGATATTAAAACAGCTTCCATAAATACACTCCGTATTTTCAAGAAGGTAGAGGAAAACCTAAGATAGAAATGGAAGATACAAAATGGATCCAAATGCAACTTCTAGAGATGAAAAATATAATATATAAAATGAAAAATATGATATGTGAGATTAGTTCCTGCAGAAAAAAAATCAGTGAATCTGAAATCATAGTAATTCAAATTCAAAGTGAGGCACAGAGAGAAAAAATACTGAAAATATATGAACAAAGTATTATGATCTGTGGGATAATATAAGCGGTCTAGCATACATGTCATTGGAAGTCAAGAAAGAGAAGTAAGGAGGGGTTAAAGGAGGAAACAGGAAAAAGTATTTGCAGAAATAATGGCTAAAATATTTCCAAATTTGTTGGAAACTATAAACCCATGTATAATGAACACCAAGCAGAACAAACACCAAGAAAACCATACCATGGCATATTATAATAAAATTGCTGAAAACCAGTATAAAGAGAAAAAACTTAAAAGCAGTCTTAGGGGTGCCTGGGTGGCTCAGTCGGTTAAGCATCTGCCTTCAGCGCAGGTCATGATCCTGGGGTCCTGGGATGGACCCCAGGCTCCCTGCTCAGTGGGGAGTCTGCTTCTCCCTCTCCCTCTGCCCCACCACCAGGTGCACATATGCGCTGCCTGTCTCAAATAAAAATAAGTAAAATCTAAAAAAAAAGGCAGTCTTAAAAACAGAAAAGGGACAATTATACAGAGGAACAAAGGTAAGGTTGAGAGTAAAGTTCTTATCAGAAACTATACAAACTAATATCTGTGTAACAACTTACAAATTTTCTTTTTTTTTTTAAGATTTTATTTATTTATTTGACAAAGAGAGAGAGCACAAGCAGCAGGAGTGGCAGGCAGAGGGAGAGGGAGAAGCAGGCTCCCCGCTGAGCAAAGAGCCTGATGCATGGGACTTGATCACAGGACCCTGGGATCGTGACCTGAGCCGAAGGCAGACGCTTAACCAACTGAGCCACCCAGGCGCCCCTGATTACAAATTTTCTGTTGGACTTTCCATTTAATAGAATATAAGTAATAGTTCTTCTTAAATCTATTTATTTATTTAATTTATTTTAGAGCAGGAGAGAGCAGGGAAGAGGCAGAGGAGAGAGAGGATCTTAAGCAGGCTCCATGCCCAGCACAGAGTCTCTCACAGGGCCTCTCACAGGGCTCAATCTTACAACCCTGAGATCATGACCTGAGCTGAAGTCAAGAGTTGACTGCTTAATGGACTGAACCATCCAGGCACCCCAGTTGTTCTAAATTAAAAAAAAATTTTCTTTCTCATTTGTGATTTTACTTATAAAATTCAGCTAACTTTGAATTTTGCTAAATATTTCATAAAACCAAATATTGATGATTTCTATAGTTTTTTATTTCTATAGTTTTACATTCTGTTGTTTTATTTGCCTTAAACATTATTTTTCTTTACCTTTTTAATTTTATTTTGATTTTCTCCATTTCTTTTTTTTAAGATTTTATTTATTCATTTGAGAGAGAGTGCGCATGCGAAAGCATGGGCAGGGGTGGGAACAGAGGGAGAGGGAGAAGCAGGCTCCCTGCTGAGTGGGGAGTTTGACTGGGGGCTCAATCCCAGGAACCTGGGATCACTTCTTGAGCCAAAAGCAGATTCTTAACTGACTGAGCCACACAGGCACCCTTTTGTGGTTGAATAATATTCCACTGTATGTATGTGTGTGTTTATGTGTGTGTGTGTGTCTCCATTTTCTTTATCCATTCACTCATCAATGGACATTTAGGATGCTCCCATGTCTTGGCTATTGTGAATAAAACTGCAATGAACATGAGGGCACAAATATCTCTTCAAGATAGCGATTTCAGGGGTGCCTGGGTGGCTCAGTTGGTTAAGCGTCCAACTCTTGATTTTGGCACAGGTCATGATCTCAGGATTGTGAGATCGAGCCCCATGATGGGCCCCGTGCTGGGTGTGGAGCCTGCTTAAGATTCTCTCTCTCCCTCTCCCTCTGCTCCTCTCCCCACCTCTTTTTTTTTTTTTTTTAAAGATTTTATTTATTTATTTGACAGAGAGAGACACAGCGAGAGAGGGAACACAAGCAGGGGGAGGGGGAGAGGGAGAAGCAGGCTTCCCGCCGAGCAGGGGGCCCGATGCGGGGCTCGATTCCAGGACCCTGGGACCATGACCTGAGCCCAAGGCAGACGCTTAACGACTGAGCCACCCAGGCGCCCCCTCTCCCCACCTCTTTAAAAAAAAAAAGAAAAAAAAGATAGTGATTTCATTTCCTTTGAATATATACCCAGAGGTGGAATTACTGGATCATATGGTAGTACTATTTTTAATTTTTTAAGGAACCTCCACACTGTCTTCCATAGTGATGGTACCAATTTACATTCCCACCAACAGTGCACAATGGTGCTAACCCTTGTTACTTTTTGTCTTTTTGATAATGGACATTTAACAGGTGTGAGATGATATCTCATTGTGGTTTTGATTTGCATTTCCCTGATGCTTATTAATGATGTCTATCTTTTCATGTGCCTGTTGGCCATCTGTATATCTTCTTTGGAAAAATGTCTCTTTGGGTTCTTTGTCCATTTTAAAATCAGATTATTTGGGGTTTTTTTGCAATTGAGTTGTATGAGTTCCTTACATATTTATGACTTCAACTCCTTATCAGATATTTTCTCCTATTCTATAGATTGCCTTTCCATTTTGTTGATTATTTCTTTTACTGTGCAGAATCTTTTAAATTTTATGTAGTCCCACTCATTTATTTTTGTTTTCATTGCTTGTGCTTTTGGTGTCATATCTAAAAAGTTGTTGCCAAGACCAATGTCAAGGAGATTTTCCCCTATGTTTTCTTTTTTATTTTTTTTTAAGATTGCATTTATTTATTTATTTATTTATTTATTTATTTATTTATTTGACAGAGAGAGCACAGCAGGGGGAGTGGCAGGCAGAGGGAGAGGGAGAAGCAGATTCCCTGCTAAGCAGGGAGCCCAATGCAGGGCTCCATCCCAGGACCTGGAGATCATGACCTGAGCTGAAGGCAGGCGCTTAACCAACTGAGCCACCCAAGTGCCCCTTTCTGATTTTTTTTTAAAGGTAATCTATACGTTTAGAATTTTTACATCCTTTTGATAAATGACCCTTTTTTTATACAATGACCTTCTTTGTTTCTTGTTACAGTTTTTGACTTAAAATCTGTTTTGTGTGATGTTAAGGATAGCTACTGCTGCTCTTTTGGTTTCTGTTTGCATGGAAAACCTTTTTCCATCTTTCACTTTGAGCTTATGTGTGTCCTTAAAGCTTATGTGAGTCTCTTGTGGGCAGCATATAAGTCGGATCTTGCCTTTTTTAAAAAAAAAATCCAGCCATTCTGTGCCTTTTTTTTCTTAAAGATTTATTTATTTATTTGGGGGGGGAGGGGCAGAGAGAGAGGGAGAGGGAGGGAGGGAGAATCCCAAGCAGACTCCCCACTGAGTGTGGAGCCCAAGGTGGAGCTATATCCTAAACCCTGAGACCATGACCTGAGTCGAAACCAAGAGTTGGACACTCAACTGACTGAGCCAGCCAGGCACCCTGTCTTTCTTTTTTTTTAGAGAGAGAGAGAGATCATGTTAGTCAGGGCGGGGGGGGGGGGAGGGCAGAGAGAGAGAGAGAGATAGAGGGAGAGAGAATCCTAAGCAGGCTCCACATTCAGCACAGAGCCCAATGTGGGGCTTGATTTCATGACCCTGAGATGATGATGACCTGAGCCGAAATCAAGAGCTGGATGTTTAACTGAGCCACCAGGTGCTCCTTTTGATTGGAGAATTTAATGCATTTACATTTAAACTAATTATTGATAGGTAAGGACTTACTAATGCCACATTATTGTTTTCTGGCTGCTTTGTTCACTTGTTCCTTTTTTCCTCTTTTGCTGTCTTCTTTTGTGAATTGATATGCTTTGATTCCCTCCTGTTTATTTTTTGTGTGTCTACTGTAGGTTTTTGCTTTGTGGTTACCATGGGGGTTACATAAAACATCCTATAAATATAACATCTTATAGATATAACAGTCCACTTCAAACTGATAACAACTTAACTTTGATTATATATAAAAACTTGATTCTTTTGCTTCCCCCTATTTTAAAATTTTGATGTCATAATTTACAACTTTTTATATTATGTATCCTATAACAAATAAGATTTATTTATTTATTTATTTGACAGAAACACAGTGAGAAAAGGAACACAAACAGGGGGAGTGGGAGAGGGAGAAGCAGGCCTTCTGCTGAGCAGAGAGCCCGATGTGGGGCTCAATCCCAGGACCCTAGGATCATGACCTGAGCCGAAGGCAGATGCTTAACAACTGAGCCACCCAGGCGCCCCTATAGTTATACTTATTTTTAATACTTTTGTCCTTTAACCTTTATACTTAGAGTTTAATGGTTAACACTTAAACATATTACAGTATTAGAGTATTCGGAATTTGACTATATATTTAGTTTTACCAGCATGTTGTATATTTTCATATATCTCCATGTTACTAATTGTGTCCTTTCTTTTATTTTTTTTATTTATTTATTTATTTATTTATTTGACAGAGAGAGAAAGAGAGAGAGAGCACAAGGAGGGGAAGTGGGGGAGGGAGAAGTAGGCTCCTGCTGAGCAGGGAGCCCGATGAGGGGCTTGATCCCAAGACCCTGGGATCATGACCTGAGCCGAAGGCAGTCGCTTAACTGACTGAGCCACCCAGGGCCCCCTAATAGTGTCCTTTCATTTCAACTTCTAAAGAACTCCTTTCAGCATTTCTTGTAAGGCTATTCTAGTGGTGATGAACTCCCTCAGCTTTTGCTTCTCTGGGGAAGTCTTTTTCTCTCCATTCCTAAAGGACAGCTTTGATGGATAAAGTATTATTGGTTGGCGGGTTTTTTTTTTTTTCAGCACTTTGAATATATCATCCCACTTTCTCTTTGCCTTCGCAATTTCTTTTGAGAAATCCACTGAGAGCCTTATGGGAGTTCCCTTGTATGTGAGGAATTTCTTTTTCTCTTGCTGCTTTTAAAATTTTCACTTTGTTTTTGAATTTAGAATGTTTTATTATAATATGTCTTGAATAAAATCTTTTTGAATTGAAATATTTTGGGAACCTGGGATTTTCATGAACTTGTATGTCTGAATATCTCCCCAGATTTGATAAGTTCTCAGTCATTATTTATTAAATAAACTTTCTTCCCTTTTCTCCCTCTTCTTCTGAAACTCCAACAATGCGCAGAATGTTTTTCTTAACACTGTTCCATATTTCACTTAGGTTTTCTTCATTCTACTTCATTCTTTTTTCCTTTGTTCTCCTCTGAATAATGTATTTCTTTTCTTTTTTTAAGTTTTTATTTATTTATTTTTTAAGTAATCTCTACACCCAACATGGGGCTTGACTCACAACCCTGAGATCAAGAGTCACATGCTCTTCTAAATGAGCCAGCCAAGTGCCCCTCCTCTGTATAATTTCTAATGACCTGTCTTCTACTTCACATATTCTTTTTGTTTGATCCAGTATGCTGTTGATGCTCTCTATTGTGTTTTTCATTTCATTCATTGTATTCTTTCATAAGAATTCTTCTTTAATTCTTAGAATTCCTGTTTGTTCTTTTCTGTGATTTCTATCTTTGTTAAACTTTTCATTTTGTTCATGTATTGTTTTCCTGATTTTGTTGAATTGTCTTTCTGTGTTTTCTTGTAGTTCACTGAGCTTCCTTAGAACAACTATTTTGAATTCCTTATTGGGCAAATCACAGTTCTCCATTTCTTTGAGGTCCGTTACTGGAAACTTACTGTTTTTCTTTGCTAGTATTATGTTTCCTTGATTTTTAAAATGTTTCCCAAAGTCTTCCATTACTGCTTTCACATCTGAAGAAACAGTTACCTTTAGCCTTTACTGACTGGCTTTGGGAGAGAAATACCTTTTGTCAGCCCTGTTAAGGATTCTGAGGCTTTCTCAGATCTTTTCTATGGATATCCCTGCTTCATATTTCTTGTTCCCTCGTGGGAGCGGGTGGGATTCTTAAGATTGTATGCAAAGCCAGGCTAGGTGCTGGCAGCCTCCCCTTTGCTTTCCCTGGGGTGGTGCTGAATGCTTAAATTTGTTTACTTTCACCTAAATCTGCAGGGCTTGGTCAGCTTTCTGTGTGTGCTCACTAGGCTTTCTGCAAACCTCACTGTCATTGCCCTTCAGGACACACACAGGGAGCTGGCCATAGGATGTGGATGTATGTGGGTGAGGCATGTTGAGCTTTGTTGTGGGTCCCTATGGGCCGTTTGGGGGATCTTCAGGTCAGGCATCCCCAGCACCTCATAGCTGGGCTTCTTGATGGAATACATGACACAGTTAATAAAATCTCTGTCCCTCCGATGCTCTTCAAGAGCCCTGTCTGCTGGTCTCCAGCCACTCTCTGACCCAACCTCCCCCGCCCCCACCCCCAGGTCATGCAGTACTCCTCAGTATTCTGGATGGGTGAAAAAGTAGTGGGCCCTTTGGCAGCATTGTGGACATCTGGGGATGCTGGGCACTTATTTACACACTCTCACTTTCCCCTGTGGGAGAAATCATGGGCTGAGTAGGTCACTCTTGGCACTGAGATGTGCTGCCTTGGGGGAGGGGTGACATGGGTAAAGAGAAATTGTTTCCTCTTACTTTCTTCAGTGTATCCAACATCAGATATTTTTTTGCTCCAACCGTGTGCTGGAACTTCTCCATTGGATTCCTGGACTTCCACAAAGGCACTCTTGTCCATGGGTGATTGTCAGAGTTAGTGTTCTTTAGGAGGAAGATGATAGAAAACTCTTATTTCACCATTTTGATGACTTCACTCTGTGTGTTGTGGTCAGAAACATTTGAAAGCATTATTCAGTCTATATAGGTGCTTAACACATCAAAGAAAGAGCAGACTCAAGAACTCAGCAAGCATAAATTGTGGAAATTTAGTGTTATTCTTGTTGCCAGTTGTTCTCCATAATTTAGTAGGCCCTGAGGTTATTTTAGAGAAGACTTAATTCAGAGTTCCAGAAACTCACTCAAACTTGCATAAGCTAAAAAGAGACACAAGACTACGTGTTTCACAGAACCAAAGGTCTAGAGAGAGCCTCATGAGGCACCAGATTGGATTCCGGAAAGCCACCGTTTAGAAACCAAGTTGTCTCTTCCTCTTTAACTCTCTCTGTGAGGCCTCATGATCTTTTATTTCTGTCTGAGAGCGTGCTTCATTCTTTTCTTTCCTTTGCTTTTTTGTCTGCTCAGCCTCTCATCCATTCTCTTCAGTAGCCTTATAGCCTAACTAGAATGGCTGTATCCAATTCCAAATTTCCATAAGAGACAATCTGCTTGGCCCAGCTTCGCCAGGTGCCTATCCTTGGACCAATCAAATGTGGCCAGGAATGTGAAATCAACAAGAACATACCTATGGAAATTACCCCCTTAGGAAAGGGCAGTTCTCAGAGGAGAATCCCAGAAAAAGTCTCTTACAACCAGATATCACTGATGTTCATTGCAAGGACTCATCAACAAGAGAAAGATCATTACAAAATAATTAATTAATAACTGCCTTATTCTGAAAATGGTATGAGGCAGCTAATTCTTAAAGTATGTACAGGTGCAGATTTTAATATAATAAGCCTGGAAAATACATAAATTTAGTTTTAAAATACTTTACTCCAAAATCATTAAAAATTTCAAGTGTGGCTTAGTTTAAGTTATTGTTCTAAGTGGAAAGTTTTATTCCTAGTGATTACAGTTAAGTGTGGAGATTTTAAAAAGTGAGTATTTGGCTGGTTTGTTTCTTTTTACTTAAATGCAGTCTGTATTTTAGCCAAAATTAAATTAGTAAGAAAATGTAATAAAACAAGAACTAGTAAATCAATTTGAATTTAATCAACAGAGGGAGCTAGTTTTAGGTATTTAAAATATCTTGGTCAATTGTAATGTTTTGGTTAACGAATTGTTGAAATTTCATAAGGAAATGAAACCCAGTTGTCTGGCTTTACCAGGTGTTTCTATATGACTATAGCTAATTGTACCCCATAGCATGGGTATTAAACATTTTAGGCAAGGTATCTTGTTTTACTGCTAACTGAGTAGGGGAAGTAAAATGCGGAACAAATCATTACTCTGGACAGGAAGCAATAGAAAGGCAAATCAACGTTGTTCTTGACTTGGTCCTTTGTATTGTTTTTATATTTTTACTGGAAATACTTTATAGCAATGCCCTTTTGGATCATCATTTAGTTGATCAGTAAATGGGTATCTGATATAGTGCAAACCCCAGCTGGGACTGAATGTTTCTTTTCCGCTGGGGAAAGGCCCTATAACCTGAGTTAATTTGCATATGATTCAGGTGGCTAGGAAAGGGAGAGAGTGCTGCCTTGGGGACCAGGCTTCCCACAGTTGAGGAGAGGGGCTATATTCTCCCAACAGGCATGGGTGCGTGTCCTTTCGTGCAATTATAATTAGAAAGTAGGAATGTTATGGGGCGCCTGGGTGGCTCAGTTGGTTAAGTATCTGCCTTTGTCCCAGGTCATGATCCCAGGGTGCTGGAATCAAGCCCGCATCAGGCTCTCCGCTTAGCAGTGAGTCTGCTTCTCCCTCTGTGATCACTCTCGCTTTCACTCTCTCTCAAATAAATAAATAAATAAATAAATAAAATCTTAAAAAAAAAAACAAAGTAGGAATGTTAAGGAGGGAGGGGTTAAGTAACAACAAGCTTCATTAAGTTGATCTGCCTGCAGCCCTTGGTGAAGTGTGGCTTAGGGGTAGGCTCAGCTTGGGGGATAAACAAATAACTGCAGGCTAGGCTCTTGGGTAGCCTAGCCTCTTGAGTTTCTTTGTGACAGTAAGTAAAAATTTGGAGGATTGGCCCTTCCTTTAGAATAACCTCAAGAGGATAAAAAGCTGGGCTCTTGCTAGCCTCAGTTGAGCCCAGAGTTTGTCTTAAAGAGCCCAGCCGTGGGGTGCCTGGTTGGCCCAGTCGGTTAAGCGTCTGCCTTTGGCTCAGGTCATGATCCCAGGGTCCTGGGACCGAGCCCCGCATCGGGCTTCTTGCTCAGCAGGGAGCCTGCTTCTCCCTCTCCCTCTGCCTGTCGCTCCCTGCTGCTTGTGTTCTCTCTCTCTCTCTGTCAAATAAATAAATAAATAAATAAATAAAATCTTAAAAAAAAAAAAAAAGAGCCCAGCCCTGCAGGGATCAGCCATTGACTTTTCTCCAGACAAAGAAACAGCTCAGAGATGGCTGGAAGGATTCTACCAACAGACTACAGGGAGGGAGTATGCAAGCAGTTGTAGTCAGACAGTGCAAACAATAGTGTGAGAATTGGTGGTTCTTCCTTGTTGGGGCATCAGCAAGATCAGTGATGGAGACTCCAAGAGTGGCTGTGCACATTAAATGAGGTGATAAGAACATGCTTGTACCTGCAGCTCTGCCCTCTCCCCTTTCTACTGTTCATCCTCATCAACTTACAGACTGGGTATAGTGTCTCCCATCTTTAAAAAAGCCTACACTAGATCCTTCATCCCTTTTCAGCTGTCAGACCATCTCTCTGCCTTTCTTTCCAGAAAAACATCTCAAAAGAATTACCTACACTCTGCCTTTAATTTTTCACCTCCCTTAAGACTATACTTTATCTTTAGGATGCTTTTGGCATTAAATAACAGGAAACTCTTGGGGTGCCTTGGTGGCTTAGTTGGTTGGGTGTCCAGCTCTTGGTTTCAGCTCAGGCGTGATCTTGGGGATGGGACATGGGGCTCTGCTTGTCCTTCTCCCTCTGCTCCTCCCCCGGGGTGTTCTCTGTCTCTCAAATAAATAAGTAAATGAAGTCTTTAAAAAAATAACAGAAAACTCTGAATCAACTGGGGATTTATGAGTTTAAATAACAAGAACACCACAGATAGAGCAGCCTTCAGGCATGAGTTCTGGCTCTGCTTTGTGACAATTCTCTTGAGTCTGCTCTTCTCTTTGGCATTGGCTTTATCCTCAAGGTTGGTTATCAAGATGGTTTCTACAGAACTAGATGTCACATGCAGAAATGACAGTAGCCAATGGAAGAAGAGAAGCTGTCTTTTCTTTGTGTTTCTTTTTAAGGAAAAAAGACCTTTACAGAAATCCTCCAACAAACTTCCCCTCACATTTTGTTAGAATTATATCACATGCCCATTCCTAAACATATTGCTAGAGGAAAGTAGATTATAGTGGTTGGCTTGCACCAATCAGGATTTACATTGGAGCTGGCCATAGGATTCTATTTGAAGGAAGAAAGAGAGAACAGATTTTAGCGAAGTATCTAACATGCCAGTTTAACTTTTGTCCTCAACACTACAATGGGATGAAATTGCATAAGACACAAATTCCAGTGAGCATTCTTTGTCTTCATCTAATTCCACCTTTTAGCAACATTTGACTATTTGAGTACACTTTAGCTTCTGCCACATCATGTTCTCTTGGTTTTTCTATTCTCTCTAGTTGTTTTTTCTTGGTTTTCTGTGTACCAGGATTGTAAAACAGGACTCATCCTATTTTGTCTTCAGCTTTATCTTCCCAACAAATCGGATGATTCTAACATTTCAAAGTAAGGAATGAGATGATTAGCCAGGACTTGCAAAGGAGGTGGCGAAGAGTGGGTTTTATGTCTATTAGCTGATTAAAAATCCAACCTTATAAAAGAGGTTGAAGAGACCGACCTCTTTTAAGAAATTGGAGAGAAAATTACTTTAGTGATCTGGAATACAAGTTTTCTCCCACAGTAGGGAAGCAGTGGGGATGCTTGCTCTTCTCTGTCAGTTTAGTGAAAGGGGCTTCATTGGGGAGCACTTGGAGAGTGGGAGCACAGAGGACTGGAGTCTGACTGTGGCTGACTAGCTCCTCTGATGGCAGGGTAAAGAGGTGATGCTGTGTTGGGGATGGCTGCTCTCCCAGAGTTTTGGACAAATGATGCTTCAGAGCTTCCCACAGATGTTATATAGTACATGCATAGAGAGCAGGTATGGGGTTTTCTTAGATCCTGCCCAAGAGAGCTGCTTGGGGAAAAACAAACAAACCCTGGAGATATACCCTTAGATTCTGGGGTAATAAGGGAAGAATTTTAAGTGACCAACCATGCGAAATGCATTTATTTTGAAAAAGGGAACTGCCATTGCGAGATTTCCTGAGATGATGGAGCTCTAAAAAAGCCACAAAATAGTCCCATGAAATAAAGAATATGCTTTAAATACCTACCAAACCTAAGTAACTTTGTTTAGTTCATAAGTCAATTAAGATCTTTCCTGCCCCATACCTTTTCTCCCTCCCTAGTCTGTTTCCGCCCTGAGGAAGCAGAAGCTGAAGGTCTTAGGTGAAAGAAAAAAAGAGCCACCTATATCCTTTTCCCCCTAGAGGCAGCCAGATTGGAGCACACTTGAGCTGGGGGGTGGTGGAGAAGCTTCAACTCTTCATCGATTTGGATGTTGTTATTGCTTTGGACCACTTGTAAGACTACCTGAAATGAAACTGTGTGTCTGACCAGAGGTAACCTGATGGCGTTTTATTACTTAAGAAAGTCTAGAAAAGTCACAAAATTGCCTTTGATTTTATTTAAGGAGCAGGGAACAACCAGTTCCACCGAAGGGATGATTTGAACAGGTAGTGGAAAAAAAGAATAAAGTGGTTTTCTGATAATACCAAGTGCATCCCTCTTGCTCAATGTATCATTAAGATGGACTTTTTCCTCTTTCATCCAGCTTCTAAATGAGATCGTGCCCAAGACCTGTCCTAGGTCTTCTTCTCATCTTTGTCTACATTTTCTTGATATGTTATCCTATCTCATTGTATGGCTTTGACTCACTTAATGCTGCCTTCCAAATGTGTACCAAATGTGTACCTTTAGCCCAAACATTTTCTGAGCCCCAGAATCATGAATCCAATATACTGGCAGCTCCACTTCTTGCTAGTCTAATAGGCATCTTTACATGCAAATTTTCCTGTCCCATCTCCACCATTTGTTTTTCTCCAGTTCTTTCCCATAATTAATAAAGAGCATCAATTGCTTCACCCCTAAATTTAAAAAGTCATTTTGGATTTTCCCCTTTTCTTTATCCCTTACTTCCAGACCATAACCAAGTCTTATCAGTTCTATTTGAAGAATATATCCCTAGTCCATCCTCTTCTTTCCATCTCTACTATCATCCCTTCCTCCAAGTTACCATCAGCTTCTCCTGGACTGGTCCAAGCCCTCCTTCCTGGTCTCTCATCTTCCACTCTATCCCTGTTTAGTCTGTTTTCTACATCACAGAGTGAATTTTATTTTATTTTATTATTTTTTAAAGATTTTATTTATTTATTTGTCAGAGAGAGAGAGCACAAGCAGGGAGAGCGGCAGGCAGAGGGAGAAGCAGGCTCCCCACTGAGCAAGAAGCCCGATGCAGGACTTGATCCCAGGACTCTTGGATCATGACCTGAGCTGAAGGCAGACACATAACCAACTGAGCCACCCAGGTGTCCCACACCAGAGTGAATTTTAAACATTTAAACCCAGTCATATCACTGCTTAAATCCTCTATTTTATTCCTATTTCATAAAAGTAAAATTCAAGCTCCTAATCATGGCCTACAGAAGCCTTTATGATCTGGTCTTTGTCTTCCTTTTTAAGTTCATATTGACCAGCCCCTCTTTGTTCACTGGGCTGCAGTCACTCTTCCCTGAATGGCCCAGTCTTCTGTTTACCGCAGGGACTTTGCACTTCTGTTCCTTCTGCCTGGAATGCTCTTTTACTGACTCTGATAAGGCTGACTCCCTCTCAGCCTTCATGTCTCTGCTCTAATATCACCTCTTTGGGAATGCTTTTCCTGAGCAGCCTGTCTAAAGGAGCTCCTTCTGAATCCTCTGTTATTCTCTATCTAATCACCTTATTTCTTGTATCGATGGCACTTATCACAAATTTAAATGATCTTATCTGTTTACTTATTTTATTTTCTATTTAACAAATGGGGGAAACATCCAACAATGAGTAGGTATCCTCTGAAGAAACCAGGTGGACCTGAGTTAGAAGAGCCCAGAGTGAAATCACAGGGGCCCTAAAGTTTGTTCAGAGGGGAGGATGTCACTTCACGGTGACATGCTCCACTCTGCCATGTTACCTGGGAAGAGGGGTATAGTATCCTCATGGTCCAGAGAAGATACATGTTATCATTAATTAGTTTTCTCTTTTCTGCAGCCAGAAGATGATAGAGAAGGAAATTTACTTAAGGCTTGGGCAGCCTCTCCCCGAGAAAATCCTATCAGAATGGCAAAAAGGGCAACACTTTAAGCATTTCACTCTGTAATGGCCAGACTGAGTAACAAATCCTTCAGTACAAAGGGCCTGGGTGAAGATCTCCCTCCTCAGGGACAGAGCGCTTGCCTCTACTGGAGCCCTCAAGACCTCCTACAGCTGAAAACTGATTTAATGTACACCCAGCTAATAGAGGATCCAAGGTGACTTGGATAAGTTGCTGTGAGTCACAGAAGTGATGAGAAATTCTGTGATACCATCCTATGTTTATAACTTCCATGCCCTCCTCCACAACCAAATTAAAATTGCAAATAGCAATAGATGACCATGAATATTTGATCAACATGGTATGGTGGGAAGCACATGAGCATGTGGCCAGACATGTGATTTTGAATTATATCTCTGTCACTTACTGGCTTAATGATCTTGGGCAAGTTACTTAACCTCTCTGAATCTGAATTTCTCCATTTAAGGAATAATTACCTTTGTTAAGTTGTTCAGGTTTAAGGCTCTGATACATGGAAAGGGCCTGACAAATGATGGTATGATCATTATGGTGGAGATCTTCTGCTTATACCTCACTGTGCTAAAACACTTCATAGGCATAATAAAATGCAAAGCCTGTCTTACCTTTCTCCTACCATCTCTATGCTAAATCTTGGAGGATGTGAGCCTTTTAGAGAAGCTGAATGCTGTAAAGCAAGAAGTTGATTTCAGGGGCGCCTGGGTGGCTCAGTCGTTAAGCGGCTGCCTTCGGCTCTGGTCATGATCCCAGGGTCCTGGGATCGAGCCCCACATCGGGCTCCCTCCTCGGCGGGAAGCCTGCTTCTCCCTTTCCCAGTCCCCCTGCTTGTGTTCCCTCTCTCGCTGTCTCTCTCTCTGTTAAATAAATAAATAAAATCTTAAAAAAAAAAAAGTTGATTTCAAGTAAATTTGGGTCAAGATTGACATCCAACATATCATTAGTGTATATTAAGACATGGAGGTACCTGTGATCCATGCTGGAAACAAAAGGCAATCTAATTCCGAGGAATAGGAGGTTACCAGGAATTAGCATGGTTACAAGGTGGCAGGCTGAATCATAAGAGATTAAGTCTAAACAGAGAAGTGACAATCTAGGTCAGTTCAACTTCTCAGTAGACAAATGGAAAACCATTTGCTTTCTGATGAGGCTATGTTAATTCCTCCACATGTCATTCAATCTCTTCAAAGCCTCTGTTTTCTAGCCTTTTACCAGTAATATCTTATATATCCCTTTAAGCACTGGGTAATTGTTTGCCATGAAAGATGAGACAGTTGTACATAAATGTGGGGGGTGGTAGCAGTCATGTTTTCTCTTGTAAAGATGAAGAAGCTAAAAGAGCCAGTCTAAGAAAAATAGTAAATCAGATGTTAAGAGAAGAGAATGTTTCCTGGTTTATTCTCTGCCCTGGGAGACCCTGGGAGTATTCCCGGTCATGGGTTCAAAGTGATTTCTGTGTATCTGGAACAGTTTTATTTTTCACACCTGTGTCAATCTGAGTTGGGTTTTGTTACTTGTGACAGCAAGTAACAAATTTTTTTTCCCACTTAAATAGCACTGTTTTATTCGTCCCAAGCGGGTACCACTTTTATAACCATCATTATTATATGTGTTTATAAACACTTCTTGAAATGCATTGCAGAAGAGCTATCACATCCATTTTCTGAAATAACACTCTTCTCAAAGTGTTTTGCACAGAACAGGCAAGAGTCCTGTGTAATACAGTGTATGACACAATGCTTGTTACTTAGCAGCAGTTCTCTGACAAAAAAGATCGCTATCATTATTACTATTGCTGTTGGTACCACTCCATGAGGATAATACCCTTAGCCTCACTGGGGGCATTCCTGAAAGTCAAATGTCAGTGTGGTCTTCAGAGATAGTTTGGGGAGGGTGGTAAATCCTGGCCTTAAACTAAATCCTTGTAACTGGTTCTATCTACGGAATACACCTGTTCCTACTTCTCTCTCTCTCCATCCATCCATCCATCCACCCACCCACCCATCCATCCATCCATCCATCAATCCATCCATCCATCCATTCAGTGTGGCACAAACTAGGGAAATAATTTCCTGTTAGTCAAATCATCTAACAAGAAACAGATTCTTCAGCCTTCCGGAAGGAGCCCCAGTAGAAGAACTTCAGAGTGAGAGAATGGATCTGGTGGTGGTTCTATGAAGGAAGACTTGTCAGATCCTTTCAGTTAGAGTTTTCTTGTCTTTGGACAGTGCTTAGATGAAAGCCATTCCTGTTTGTCGTCCTCTAACAGCAGCTACAGGCCTGAGCTGATCCATGTCCTGCCTGACCTCACATCAGCTTTCTGGCCGCCTCTGCGTTTTGCCTGACTTTAATTACCCTGTAACAGCTGCTGCCTCCTTCCCTGGTGCTGCCCCAAAACGGCCTGGCTTCCAGCTGGCTTCCTGAGAACAGGCATCCAAGGAGCTGGAAGAGAATTTCTCCATGTCTTTGCAGAGGGGCGTTTGCCCTGATAGCACGACTTCTCAGAGTTGCAGAGTCTCTCTTCTGTAATCCTTGCTATTAGCAGTGGTGTTTTCTGCTGTTGAGTCCATCTTTGCCAGAGATAGCTGGAAAAGCAGTGCAGAATGTGTCCTTGGATGTGGATCACTTTCATCAGGCAGGGAACCAAAACACCACTCATTCTGTCTCTCTGGAGAGTCACAGTCATGAAAGCACAAACTACATGGAGAAGCTAAGCAGCTGCATTAATGTGCCAGAAAATACCCCAGCAAAGACATCAGGGCAAGAAGTTGCCCTGGGACAGTGCTCAGCCTACGGGGATGAGGCCTCTTTTCAGGGCTCTGTCAGCAGCCTTGGGGTGTGGAATTGCTAGGAGTTTTAAGGGACTAGGACAAGGGAACCAGGGAGGAGCAAGTGCTCCTGGGCCTGAACCTGTGGATTCCTGATGGTCTGATGCCATTCTCAGGACTGGAGGTCAGTTAGCCCATTCCAGGACACAAGGGTCATAGGCCAGTCAGATGGGGTAAAGCTGTTTGCTTGAAGCAGCCTGAGCCCACGTGACCAGGGTGGAGAATCAAAATCATCTCCCAAACAAGTAGCATAATCAGAATGGAAGAAAGCATGAGGACTGGGTCAAGGAGACTGGTTCAAGTTTGTGAGGGAGTCTCCTTTTCCTGTGGAGCCTGTGTGATTCTGGGGGGTGGGTGTGAGGGTTTGAAGTAGCTGTTCAGGGTGCACAGATGGAATGTGGAGCCGGGAACCTGGTGGAAGGGGAATCCTGCAAGTTCCTAGGGCTGTAGGATTGATGGGATTCCTCATATAGTTGGTCATCCTGACTGTAAAACCTTGTCTTACATGGATCTGTGGAATTTTGCTCATTTCCTTTGTCCATAATGTGGACTGTTCTCACAGGAAAGTGAAATTTGCAAGCCTATGAACAACCTCCCCTCTTTTAGGTGTTCTTTCTCAGATGCAAGATGAAGGCTTTGGTGTCTTCCCTATGCTGAGTTCTGATTTGTCACAGGATACAGCCTTGCTAGCTTACAGGCAACGTCTGTCCTATCAACATCAGTGTGGCATCTGCAACCTGATAATTCACAGCTCAGGTGCTGGTATTTGGTTAAATGCCTTCCATTTTTTCTCCGCAACCGCTCCACCATGTCTTTCTGAAATATTTTTTGTCCTGTCATCTAATCGTTTTGTCCTCTACTAGCAGAAAAGGAAGACTCTGAAAGTCTTAAATGTTTTTTTTAAACTTGATGCTTAAAAAAAATAGAGACAAGTCAGAGAGAGCTGTGATAAACTTGAGAAAGACTATATTACACACATTTTGAGGACTACTTAACTATTGGTTAAATCTGAAAAATACTAATGTAATGGAAACAAAGGGTCTAGTAGGGTCTCATTTGAGTCTCCAGTTGACAGAATGACCCCTGAAGTCACTAGTCTCTTGGGGCCTCATGATCAAATGAGAGAGCAACCAGAGCTGTGCTTCTCAAATGGTGGCGTGCAGGTAGAGTATTTGGGATCTTAAAGAAATGCAGATGCTGATTCAGTAGAAGGGGGTGATGCTGCTCTACCATTCAGACTTGAATAGCTAGGGCTTAGAAGACCTCTACAGAATTCTCAGTCCTGGCTCTACTTCAGAATCTTGGGAGTTTGAAAAGGACTCAAAGAAGCTGCATGTGCCCAGGCCTTACTTCCAATGATAAAATTGGCTTGAGATGGGCCAAAGCACAGTCTTTTTATTTTTTTATTTTTTAAAAAATTTTATTTTATTATGTTATGTTAATCACCATACATTACATCATTAGTTTTTGATGTAGTGTTCCATGATTCATTGTTTGAGTATAACACCCAGTGCTCCATTTAATACGTGCCCTCCTTAATACCCATCACCTGGGCTAACCCATCCCCCCCACCCCCCTCCCCTCTAAAACCCTGTTTGTTTCTCAGAGTCCATAGTCTCTCATGGTTCGTCTCTCCCTCCGATTTCCCCCCCTTCATTTTTCCCTTCCTACTATCTTCTTCTTTTTTTTTTTTTTTTTAACATATAATGTATTATTTGTTTCAGAGGTACAGGTCTGTGATTCATCGGTCTTACACAATTCACAGTGCTCACTATAGCACATACCCTCCCCAATGTCTGTCATCCAGCCACCCCATCCCTCCCACCCCCCACCACTCCAGCAACCCTCAGTTTGTTTCCTGAGATTAAGAGTCTCTTATGGTTTGTCTCCCTCTCTGGTTTCGTCTTGTTTCATTTTTGATGTAGTGTTCCATGATTCATTGTTTGCGTATAACACCCAGTGCTCCATGCAGTACGTGCCCTCTTTAATACCCATCACCAGGCTAACCCATCCCCCCACCCTCCTCCCCTCTAGAACCCTCAGTTTGTTTCTCAGAGTCCATGGTCTCTCATGGTTCATCTCCCCCTCCGATTCCCCCCTTTCATTTTACCCTTCCTACTATCTTCTTTTTTTTAACATATAATGTATTATTTGTTTCAGAGGTACAGGTCTGTGATTCATCGGTCTTACACAATTCACAGTGCTCACCATAGCACATACCCTCCCCAATGTCTATCACCCAGCCACCCCATCTCTCCCACCCCCCATCACTCCAGCAACACTCAGTTTGTTTCCTGAGATTAAGAATTCCTCATATCAGTGAGATCATATGATACTTGTCTTTCTCTGATTGACTTATTTCACTTAGCATAATACCCTCTAGTTCCATCCATGCCATTGCAAATGACAAGATTTCTTTTTTTGATGGCTGCATAATATTCCATTGTGTTTATATACCACATCTTCTTTATCCATTCATCTGTCGATGGACATCTTGGCTCTTTCCATAGTAGCACAAGTCTTTCTAAAAAAGCTCTTGAGGTAATTCTAATATGCTGTCAGGGTTTGGTATTACTATGATGAGCTCTAAGAGTCTATGAAAAAATGTATATACACAAACATACACATATATGCGTATGTATGTGTATGACTATACACTCACACAAGGTAAGAGAGTGTTCCTTTTCATTTTTTCAGAGAATGTAGAAAATTAGAATCTGCCCCCTTTCTGCTTTTGATGTTTGAGTAGGGATAGCAGAGAAGAATTGGAGGAAAAAGCAAAATGACTGTCAGCCAAAGGAGCCACAAAAGTAAACAAGGCCCGTCCTTTGCCTTGAGTAACCCATTGAATATCGAGGCGGGCATGAGCCACTGAGACAGGCTGCCTAACACAGAGCTTATCAACTGAATGGGCCTGTCAGATTTTGGACCATGGG
Source organism: Halichoerus grypus (assembly GCF_964656455.1). NCBI lineage: Eukaryota > Metazoa > Chordata > Mammalia > Carnivora > Phocidae > Halichoerus > Halichoerus grypus. The sequence continues at coordinate 81,751,130 of NC_135712.1, forward strand.
CTGAACGAGATTTTATACTAAAACTCTTTCTGTCTTTAAGCCTAAGTAGCTAGCTCAATAAACCAGTAAGGCTAAACCACCTGCCAGTTAGTGATTTGGGAACCTTATTCTAAGCTTGGAAAATTTGAATGCATTGACCATAGACCAAACACCTGCAATTAAAGGGAGGGGAAAAAAAGGTTTCCACTGTTTATTCAAGCTGAAGAAGGAGGTTCAACTACCTGATTTCCATTGCATCATTTATTAGAAAAGCAAAAGCAAAGAGAAATGGCTCTTTGAAATCACAGCTATCTTCAAGAATGGTGAATATTGTTAAAAAAAAAACTGTAAGTCAAGGCCTCTGTTGAAAGAGTACATGGCCTGTTTGTTCAGCTGAGCCCCTTGAAGGGTTTACTTGAAGTTGGGGCTAGGGTGACTTGGGAAGGAGGGGCTGAATGGCTCACCTCAAATTGTGTGGAAAATCTGGACCTAGAGTGTGGTGGTGACAGGAAAGGGGGGAGAGGAGAAGGAGGGAGAGGCGTGAGCAAGGCCAGGATATCCCAGGCTAGGTGTGGGTAGTGAGATATGCCCGGTGCTGAGTGTCCAAGAGACCTTTGAGAACAAGTTGTCTACATGAGTGTCGGTTGATGTAGGGCAGCCCTGTAATGTCTCCCCATGGCAGCCTTGTGTTCACGTCTTGGGGTCCCATGTGAAAGTGCTGCTCCTAAGTGAATCACACCAGGGCCAGGATAAAAAACAAGCCCAGGGGGGGCAGAACGGATGGCCAGGGCTGCTGGGAATCAGCTGAAGGGGCTGTGAGCACTGCCCTGCTCCATTTGCAGAAATCTCAGGAGAGCCTGGACTTTCCACAAGACCCAGATTGGGATTTGAACCGGTCCTATCTAGATCTCAAAGGGGCATGGCTACCCCAGCTGCCATGAGGGCCACATTTCAAGTGAGGTTTATTGAATGATGTGATGGAACAAATGACTAAGTTTTTGTGTTTTCCTTATGCTTGTGCTTTGAACTGTTACTAGTTTACAGTTTATTTGGAAGTAGCTGAACCCAAAGGGTACAGGGAGTGGGTTATTTTAATATAATATATGGCTAGGACGAGGGGATTTCTTGACTTGCTACTTGAGAAAAATGACTTATTGAGAATCTAAACTCTGAAAGATTCAAAAACTATTAGACTGCACTTCCTTAGTGATATGACTTTGGCAAGTTGTGGGAACACTGACCTTGATATTTGTCCAGGGACGTGCAAGGCTTTAGTCCTAAACCACACGGCTGGACACTGTGCTCATTTTCCATTTCTGAATTGCCCAGAGCTCAGTTGAAGTCACAGGTTTTGAAGAGTTACAGAGTTATTTGGCAGAAATAAGGTGCATTCTTGGAAAAAGTTTAATGCCTTTGAATCATGTTTAAAGTTACTGTGGCTGCTGCTGGGTTTTAGGAAAGAATTTCCATATAGTTCAGTAATTTCACAGAAAAATTGTTTTCCTTAGTTATAAGGATAATTTAAAACATATACAATATAAACGCACTAATGCATTTTGCACCCAGGGCATGGGCCAGGGAGCTGGTAGCAGGGCTTTGGCCTGGAACTATGCTGAGGGGGCACGCTGGGATTGAAATCCTGGCTGAGTTCCTCCTATCCAGCTGTGCACCCCTGAGTGGGGATACATCTGCTGGGGAGGAAGGGATGCCTCTTTTCCTAATGCATCTGCCCAGAGGGGGTGCCTTTCCCTAATTCACACAAGGGTGTCTCATAAGCAGGCAATTGAGAGACCTTAGCAAATGATGCTGCATGACATCGTTAATCTCCCTTTGGCTATTCTGAGATGGCAGTCAGGGTGGGATATGCCTGTCCAGGTGCCCATGTTGAAGGCAGGCGAAAGGAAATTTGGATGTGCCTCAGAATGGATCCCTATGGACTGATCAGTTCTCAGTTGCCTTGGGAAAATTAAAATACTTAAGCAGACTTGTTATTTAACTCTAGACAGTAAGCCTCCAGATGTTCCTGAATTAGCCTGGGCTTGCCTTATCAGTGTATTACGTTTTCAAGAGCTTAAAGATAAAAATATATTATGCCCATGTGGCATTCTCAGACTCTTTAGTTTTGGAGGTGAGTGGTGGACACCAGACTATAAGCTCTATGAGGGCATGAGCCTGGTTCTGTCATGTTCAATGCTGCATATACTGCTTTAAGCACAGTGCTTGCCATAGAGTGTGCACTGCATAAATATATTTGAATTAAATGAGGTATGAATGGTGCCCTGTGGAGGTGGATGAGGACAGAGGAGAAAAGACAAATTTCATGCAGTGGCTGACTGAAAACAAAACCACATTTATTTGGGGGCACATTTAAAACAAGACCTTCTTAAAAATAACTTCAGGGAGCTGGGTTTTGTGTTAGTAGAAGAGCTAAGAGTCAATAAGATTTTATAAAATTACATGCTTATTTGTATTTAACTCTAAACATTCAAGTGTCTTTATCGATGATAGAGCTGCCTGAGAAATGTGTGTAGGGCATTCACTATTTTTTAAATCAGATTTTACTGAATATCTACTGTGCCTGACACTAGGGAGATACAATTATCCAAGACATAGTTTCTGTCCTCACATTGCACATCAGTGTGTGTAGTACAGGAATGGTCACTGGAACAGATGTTTCTAATAAGGGGTGTCAAGTGCTGTGGCAGAAATGCCCAGGGTTCTATGTGAGCAAATTTAGCACACATCTAAACCAGTCTGAGTAGGATGAAGGAAGGCTTCCTGGAGGAAGTGGACTTTTTCAATCCCTCTCAATACATATGGTTCCTTTCGATTAGGTGGGCGGTGGCTTTTCTATTTTCTCAGTCTTCAAAGGTGTAGTCCCACTAGAGGTTCTGTCCTGGGGTTGGCCATCCCTTCTTCCATGGAAAGCAGCTCCCACCTGGGAGAAGCTTACACCTGAAAAAACTTCACCATTTCCTCCCCTGCAGCTGCTACTTGACCCTTGTGGAGGAGACTAGAACTACACTTACATATCTTCCAACACTGGCCAAAATTTGTTGAAAAGAACCTTGTATGTAGGGATTTCTGAATGAAAAATAGCCACTTATTTAAATGTTTTAGCTATAATGTTTTCTGATTCTAAACTGGCTACATTCTCAGATTAAGAAATCTGATTTGATTTTGTGAAGTTTAGGATTTTCTTTTCAAGAATAAAATTCAAATAACTTGTGTTCCATTCCTTAATGTTTAGTTTTTGTGAAGAACAATATGACAGGATGACTTTACAAAAAATGGACCCTCTATCCTTGTTGGTGGTAGCAAAATAAAGAGCAAAAATTTGATTTGGGTTTGAAAGTTTCTATCAATTGAATAAGAATGGTCTCATTTTAAACAGCTTTCATAGTATGTATATAATTATCTGTTGGTTACACCCACATCCTGTTCTCACTTAGGATGCATTTTGGAGGGGAAGAAAATTTAAATGTATTGGTTATTAAAACAAGAGGCTAATAATACTCTAGATAGCAGGTGGTACTCAGGGCACTTATTGGTTGGTTCATAGACAGCTCTGCTGCTTGGGGAGGCAGGACTGTGGTCCACAGTTGAAATGGAAAAAGATGTGATGGTTTGCTGTTACCTACAGATCATCTCCATCTGGATGACCCTTGTACACTTTAAACTCAACCCTAAACCTAAACCTAAGCCCATCAGCTTCTGCCTTAAACCTGCTCTGCCTTTGTGCCCCCTGTCCTGGTAAAGGTTATCACCAGCCATCTAGTTGCCCAAAGAAGAAACCTGAGCATTTTCCTTTATTTCTCTCTTTTCTTCTTTTCTTTTGCCCCTCACTCCTTACTTCTAGTCACCTACCAAATCCTGTTGGCTCTTTCATTTTTTTTAGTTCTTATGGATTTGCTTTTTGTTGTCCAAGGATTATTGAAGATATTACGGCACAGCAGAAAGATTCAAACAGCTCCACATGGTATTTGAAATTTATCCCAACTGTAGGCTGAGTGACCTGCAGGTTGGATATACTGCCAGAGCCCAAGAATTTCAACATTTCCTTAGTGTCAGGCTCTACTTCAGTGATCTCCTGATCCAGGGCTGAGACCTCAGGCACACAATTATCTCTGCTTTCTGTCTCCTCCTGCTGTAGCTTGACGGAGATACCTCTTACCGAGCCTCTCTGAATCTGCTTCATCTCATGTGTGGCAAAGGCTGCTGTCTGGTTGCAGAACTTCTTGCTGGGAAATATGGCACTCTCCATCACACACGTTGGTGGGGACGTCATTGCCCAAGCATGAGTAGTACTTCTCAGTGATGTAGTCCTTCAGGAATAGGTCCTGAGGTCTGTCCAGCTCATCTGTTGCCCACCCCAATTTCCATGCCACAGTCAGCTTCCTACAGTTCTTTGAATATTCCTTGCTCTCTTCTGCTGTGGCTTTTTCTCCTGTTTTCCCTTATGTTTGAAATGCATACCAGTCTCCTATTTGTTCTTCAGATTTCAGCTTAAATGTGACTTTCTGAAAGCTTTTTCTGACTTCCTCAATTCTTCATCAGGTTTCCCTGTTATAGGCTCCTGTACTGGATATTGTTGATCATGGTCCGGATTGTGTGTTGTCATTGCTTGACTAAGTCTTCAAGTAGTTGATGAGACACCTGAAGGTGGGGTTCTCTGTGTCTCAGTGTTGTATCTTCAGTAATTACCCTGTGGCCGGTCCTCAATAAATATTTGTCTATGGTTTGTGGGAGTCCAAAATGGATGATTGCCCTCAGAAAGATTTGATAGCAAATACATTATAATAAAAAAATTTTTAAGGAATTTTATTCCCAACCCCATCTCGATTCTTTACAGTTCTATTCTCCAAATACTGTGAAGTTTTGAGCGGTGCATGGAATAGGATAACCTGGTATGGTAGAAAAAGCCCCAGACTTGGCCAACTTTTAAATTTTTTTTGTTTTAAAATTTTTATTTATTTATTTTTTAAAGATTTTATTTATTTATTTTAGAGAAAAAGAGACAGCACCAGTGGGAAGGGCAGAGGGAGAGGGAGAGAGAGAATCCCAAGTGGGGACTCAGACACAGAGCTTGATCCCAGGACCGTGAGACTGTGACCTGAGCCGAAACTGGAGTCGGATGCTTAACCAACTGTGCCAGTCAGGCGCCCCTTGGCCAACTTTTTAAAAAAATCTTAGTACATGCCAGCCTGTGTCTGTGTTATGCAGATTATACATATTATCTCATCTAATCCTCATAAACAACTCTATTGGATAGATATTATTATCTTCATTTGGCAGATAAAGAAATTGAGGTACAGAGAATCAGACCTCAGTTCAAATCAATGCTCTGTCACTTATTAGCCGTGTGACCTTGGTCAAACAACTTCTCCTTCTGAATGTTCATCTTCTCAGCCATAAAATGGAGAAAAACACTTGCTGACAACTTGGATTCCAAATTTTTAGTTTAGTTTATTTTTTTTTAAGATTTTATTTATTTATTTGACAGAGAGACACAGCAAGAGAGGGAGCACAAGCAGGGGGAGTGGGGGAGGGAGAAGCAGGCTTCCAGCAGAGCTGGGAGCCCGATGCGGGGCTTGATCCCAGGACCCTGGGATCATGACCTGAGCCGAAGGCAGACGCTTAATGACTGAGCCACCCAGGCGCCCCTTTAGTTTAGTTTATACACCATACACATTACACCTTGGCCTCCCATAGGAAGGCCCCTGATTCAGTGTCCTGTGTCAGTGAACAAATGAATGTGAGCTGCGGCATGGTGATGTCCCAGCCCACCAGCCGTCAGGACAGCTTTAGCAGCGTAGCCAGTATGTTTGTTCAGGTAAATATTTTATTGCAACTTTTTCTTATTATATTATAAAAATATATGGAAAATGAAAATAAATGCTCTGATGCTAGTGATGAAGAAGAATAACTCACAATTATTCAGCACTGTGCCAGTTATTAACCTATTGGCTCTCAGTTTCAAACCCACAATTCTGTATTCTGCTTTGTGATGCAGGGACTGGGGCTCTGCCAACCACAATTTTCCTTTGTCAGCTGCTTCCTTTTAGGCTCTATCAATAAGCAACATTAGAGGGAGACTGTGTGGCAAGATGAGGAAGAAGAGATTTACTCTTTCCTCTTTGCTTCTGGTTTTTCTTCTGATTGGCTTCCTGTTCCTGTCACCAGTGTCCAGCAATGCTGCTTCTTCACTCCAGCAGAGCCAGTTCATTTCAGAAGCAGGTTGTTACTGGTTCAGCTGTGTCCCCTAAAATTCATATGTTGTAGTTCTAACCCTCAGTACCCCAGAATGTGACCTTATTTGGAGATAGGATCTTTAAAGAGGTAATCAAGGGGCACCTGGGTGGCTCTGTCAGTTGGGCAGTGACTCTTGGTTTCAGCTCGGGTCATGGTCACAGGGTTGCGGGGTAGAGCCCTGCATCAGGCTCTGTTCTCAGTGCGGAGTCTGCTTGTCCCTCTCTGTCTGCTCCTCCCCTGCCCTCAAATAAATAAATAGATAAATAAATAAATAAAATCTTTAAAAAAAAGAGGTAATCAAGTTAACATGCATTCATTAGGGTGGGCCCTAATTCACTATGACTGATCTCTCTCTCTTTTTTTTTAAAGATTTTATTTATTTATTAGAGAGAGAGAGCACGAGATGGGGGAGGGTCAGAGGGAGAAGCAGACTCCCTACAGAGCAGGGAGCCCGATGCGGGACTCCGTCTTGGATCATGACCTGAGCCGAAGGCAGCTGCCCAAATGACTGAGCCACCCAGGCGCTTGACTGTCTTTATAGGAAGATATGCTTAGAGGAAGACAATGTGAAGAGACATAGAGGGAAGATGGCTGTCTACAAGCCAAGGATAGAGGGCTGGAACAGCTCTTTTCTTCACAGCTTTCAGAAGGAACCCTCCCTGCTGACACCTTAGTTTTGGACTTTCAGCTTCCAGACCTGTGAGACAATAGATTTTTGTTAAGTCACCCAGTCTGTGGTACGTTGTTATGGCAGTCCTAGCAAATAATAGTCAGTAGGATCTAGTTTGAGGTTTTACCAGCTTGCAAAGGCAAACTCATTATATCCCTGCAGAGACACCAGCTCAGGTGCTGGCACCCCTTTTCAGGGACTCTCTTCCAAGCTTCTAAGTTTTAATTACAACCTCTTCCCTTTGTTCCCCCAGCCCTATGAACTGCTTCCCGCTCTTGCTACCTGTGAAAGCTTAGTGTTCTTTTTGCCTTTTCAATTACTTAGTTAACAATTCTTTATTACCTAGTTAAACATTGTCTATTTTAAATTCTGTTAAAATAACTGGAGCCTAGGGGGCAGGGTTGCTGCTGGCAGAGCCTTGAGGGCACGCCCCTGACCTGGTAGAACTGCAGGGTGGGGCCGCTGCCCCAATGGGTCTGGAAGGCCAGGCGTTGAGCCAAAGAGGATTATTCTCAAGCCTGAAGATCTGATGGAATTTACCGTGCTGGGTTTTGTACTTACTTGAAACCTATCATTCCTTCTTTTTTTCCTATTCCTCTTGGAATGGGAATGTCTATCCTATGCCTGACCTACTCGTGTGTTTTCGAAGCATGTAACTTGTTTGATTTCACAGGCTCATAGCCGGAAAGGAATTTTGCCTCAGGATGAATCACAATTCTAGTCTCACCTATAACTGATTCAGATATTTAGATGAGAATTTGGACTTTAGACTTCAGAGTTCATGCTGGAGTGAGTTGAGACTTTGGGGGTTGTTGGGAAGGAATAAATGTATTTGGTATGCAATAAGGACATGGATTTGGGGGGACCAGAGAACAATGCTATGGACTGAATTGTATCCCCATAAAATTCATATGTTGAAAGTCGTAATCCCCAGTATGACTCTCACAGAGAGTGTAGCAGAGAGATCTTTTCTGGCATAGCCTTCTCCAGACTGTAATAGATACCTTTCCTCTGATGCTAGCGACAAGAATCATAGAGCTGACAAATTTAGCACAATCGAAACAAAGATGGCAGCTCTTTTTTTTTTTTTTAAGATTTTATTTATTTATTTGAGAGAGAGAGAGGACGAGCAGGGGTAAGTTTACAGGGAGAGGGAGAGGGAGAAGCAGACTCCCTGCTGAGCACGGAGCCCAAGGTGGGGGTGGATCCCAGGACCCCGAGATCATGACCTGAGCCGAAGTCAGATGCTTAACCAACTGAGCCACCCAGGCGCCCTAAAAATGGCAACTTTTAAGCAAACCGGAAGTGCTGAATTTTGTTTTCTCATTTGAATGTACATTGGACTTAAGCCTATTTTCTGAGTGTTTAATTGTTAAGGAAAATAAAGTGCAGAACAGAATAAAATGTTGAAAATATATAAAGATTGGGTCAAAAGGCTTCATAAAACTTAGGATGCTTTATTTTCTCACAGTAGCCTGTACGTTCTATATGCCATTCAGTTTTCCTGTTCACATGTTGGCCTCATTACTCTGGGAGCTCCTTGAGGGCAGGCTGGGGAATATTTAGTTACCTCTGTATTTCCTAGTTTCCAGCACAGTGGCTGGACCATGCTTGACATTTAATGCAAATTGTTTAAGGTTATACTTAAATTCTGGAAAAGGACCTGTTTCAACTCCCCATTGTCAGTGTCATCTCAGACCTGTCGACGACCCAGGACAGAGCCGGTGGAGAAAGGGGCAGCTCGGTGAAAGGGGTGTACCTTGTCCAATTTAGACATAGAAATGACTTTCCGTTATGGTTGGTTATTTTGAGAGGGTTAGACATGATTTACATGTCAGTCAGTGGCCAGGATGGTTCTCATGTCTGGAGGGAATTTATGTCTCTGCTCTTCTTTGCTTAGGTTTTGAAACTTTCGTTATTTAATAATAGTTGCTATTTATTTAGCACTACAGCATGTCAGGTGCAGGGCTGAGGGCTTTACATAATGAGCTGTCCTTCAATAACCACAACAATGCTATGAGATGGGTAATCCTTATAGATAAAGAATCTGCGGATCTGCAAAGTTAAGCAAATTGTCCGAGGCCACACTGTGGGAAATGCAATAACTGGGATTAAAATTCAGGTCTTGACTCTAGAGTTTGGCCCTTTCCAGTGGTCTTCTTTCCTGCTCAAGCAGAGCCCCTAGACCTTTAGAATGAGATGATGGATCTCCTGACTCTCTCTCCACACTGGGTATTTCTCTAGGTATAAAAACTCAAAATCCCAATTATCCCTCTGAGAAAGTGATGGCTAAATTTTCCAGTCCCCAGTTTGAACTGGTTAATACACCTTCCCTTTCTTACACACCATGCTGAAGGAGGCATTTTACAAAGTGGCAATGTGAGGTACACAAATGAGCAGGGAACTTTACTTTGTGTGCCCCCTCAACATCTCTTGTCATATCTGTACTTGGAAGGGTTGATATGATGATTAACTATGTTATAGAAGACTATTGGTTATATAGGGCACATTTAATAATATTTTCTCTTTTCATGTATATATATCCACAGTGCTGAGCAGCAGTGTTGTTAACCCAAATTGGGGATTGTACAAAAGTCCTTCCTAAATGGCTTTGGAATGTGTTAAAATATGTCTATATATATTTAAAGAATCATAAAAGGTAAGAGCTGGGGTGCCTGGGTGACTCAGTCAGTTAAGTGTCTGACTCTTGGTTTCAGCTCAGGTCATGATCTCAGGGTTGTGAGATTGAGCCCCACGTCAGGTTCCGCACTCAGTGGTTTTTCTGCTTGAGATTTTCTCTCTTTCCCTCTGCCCCTCCCCCACTGCACTCTCTCACACACTCTCTCTCTTTCTAAAATAAATAAATAAATCTAAAAAAAAAGATAACAGCTACTGGATATTTATTGTAACAGGTTTCCAGTATGTTAAGGCTAGAAGAACTTAAGTTAATTCAGAAATCTCTGGATAACGTGGATAATACACCCAGAGGTAGACATGAAAACTTCCCTTGAAATGGAGAGGTAGAAAAAGTAGATTTTATTAATCCAGTGTTTTTCTTATTTTTCATCTGTCATCTAAAGGTGTATTGAAATTCTGTAGCTTGAAACTTCAGACTTGATCACATTTCTTTACCCTGGATGAAGTGTCTTAAGGGTGAGAAGGCCACCTGGCTGTTTCAGAATGAGATTGATTGGAAGTCCCCGTCCCCCAACTCCTCTGCCCCAAGCTATGCCTTGTCTTCTTATAGTCAGCTGATCAGGTCACACTTTAATTCTAATGGTACATCCAGAGGTGACCATCTCTGCTAGACTTATTTACTCATTTGGAGTTTGTTGTAAGGCCGAGTCCTTGGGGGAAGTGATGGCGTGGGTGTAGTGGTGGCATCCCCATGCCCTGTACCAGCAATATTAGTGCTGAACGCTGCAGCATCTCATGCTTGGGGGTCAGAAAAGTGGTATCCTCACCAGGCTGATCCTTCACAGAGATTTTCAGCCTGTTCTTAACTGCGTCTTTCAAGCCTTGTTCTCCTTCTGAGCTGGAGATTTTGTCCTCCCCATATACCCTCCAACGTTTTTAATTAGTTAATTAATTATTATTTTTTCACATCAGATGGGTAATGTGCCAAGGTCGTAACAGGTTTGAGGAAGGCACATGTCACAATGGTGTGAACAAGCAGTCATCATGCTTATGAACTACAAAAGGATCCAAACATTTCAAATTTAAAATATAAAAGAATATGGGGCGCCTGGCTGGCTCAGTCGGTGGAGTGTGTGACTCTTGATCTCGGGATTGTGAGTTTGAGTCCCATGTTGGGTGTGGAGATTGCTTAAAAATAAAACCTTGGAAAGCCTGGGAGTTTCAGTTGGTTAAGTGTCTGCCTTCAGCTCAGGTCATGATCCCTGCTCTGAGGGAAGCCTGCTTCTCCCTCTAGCCGCCGCTCCCCCTGCTTGTGCTCTCTCTCTCACTCTCTGTCAAATAAATAAATAAATAAAATCTTTAAAAAAAATAAAACCTTAAAAAAAAGAATAGTATGATGAGCTTGCATATACTCTGCTTTATTTCTCTCTTTTGCTGAACCATTGGAAAGTAAGTGGTGGCATGATGATGCTTCACTCTAAAAACCACATGTATCTCCTGAGTACAAGGATGTTGTTCCTACATAGCCACAATGCCATTATCATATGCAAGAAACATAACCTTGATATAAAATCACTGAGTACAGTTCATGTTCAAATTTTCCTTAGTCCTTAAAACGTCCTTTATAGCTACATTTTTTTTTTTAGGCAATGTAATCAAACCTTTAATACCACTTTTGTGCTAGATGAATTCACACATAATTGAAAATATCGGGGCACCTGGGTGGCTCAGTCTTTAAGCATCTGCCTTCCGCTCAGGTCATGATCCCAGTGTCCTGGGATGGAGCCCTGCATGGGGCTCCCTGCTCTGCTGGAAGCCTGTTTCTCCCTCTCCCACTCCCCCTGCTTGTGTTCCCTCTCCTGCTGTGCTTCTCTCTATCAAATAAATAAATAAAATCTTAAAAAAAAAAAAAAAAGAAAATATCTTAGATCATCTCAAATATCCCAGGACTCAAGTTTGATTAATTTTCTATTTCAAACCCAAGTCCATATTCAATAGTGTTTCATCTAAGGATATTTTGAAACATGTGACATTTGGTGTTAATACTTTTGGAACTCTGGAATAACCCGTGCCCAATATTCCCAATGTGTTAAAACTAGAAAGAAAACTTCCTTTCTTTTAGCTGTTTTTGTTGTTCTTATTGCTGGTTTTTGTTTTGTTTTTGTTTTTTTTTTACCATGTTAACCATTTTTTTTTAAAGATTTTTTTTTTAAAAGATTTTTTTTTTTTGACAGAGAAAGACACAACGAAAGAGGGAACACAAGCAGGGGGAAGTGGGAGAGGGAGAAGCAGGCTCCCCTCGGAGCAGGGAGCCTGATGCAGGGCTCGATCCCAGGACTCTGGGATCATGACCTGAACCAAAGGCAGACGCTTAACAACTGAGCCACCCAGGCGCCCCTACCATGTTAACCATTTTTAAGTGTAGAGTCTAGTGATGTTAAATATATTCACATTGTTGTGCACCAATCTCTTTAACTCTTTTCATCCTGCAAAACTGAAACTCTGTATCCATTAAACACTAACTCATAGATCTCCATCTCCCCACCAGCCCGTGGCAACCACCCTCCTACTTTCTGTCTCTATGAATTTGACCACGCTAGGTACCTCATGTAAGTGGAATCATGCAGTATTTATCTTTTCGTGACTGGCTTATTCCATATAGCAGTTTCCTCAAAGTTCATCCATGTTGCAGTGTATGACAGGATTTCCTTCATTTTTCAGGCAGAATAATGTTCCATTCTATGTAAATACCACATCTTGTTTATCCATTCATCTGTCAATGAACTGTTGGATTGCTTCCACCTTTTGACTATTGTGAATAATGCTGCTTTGAATATGGGTGTTGTTTTTCTTTTTGAATCCAGGATCCAAACAATAATTATACACCCAATATTGTGCTAATAAATTCAGTTTCTGCTAAAAACAGCTGGTGTTGAATTAGTGCTAGTCATCAGGGACTCAGACTCTATCCAAATGCATATGGATAGCATCTTGTACATGATTGAGCTTGATTTATAAACCTGATGCTAAATACAGAAACTCATAGTGGGTGTTGGTGAGTGTGACTGCACCTTACTTTTGGGATTAGCCTTACACTCCTGGCTTTTCTCCATCTTTACGTCCCCCCCTCATTCTGCCTCAGGGGAAATGCTGAGTGAGGAGATAGAAACTGTGTGTGCATGACCCAGAGTCTTCCTCTCCTCTTCCTTTGGTTGCTAGCTACTCTCATGTGCCTTCTGTTTTGCAATTCTGGGGATAAGGTGGGAGTAGGGGCTGGCTCTGTTTCAGTGTTGCCACAACTGGGTGGATAATCTGTTGATTATATGGTTTGACTCCCCAGCTCATCTAGTACACAAATATTTGGCCCTCATCTCCTAACTCTTTGTTTTATTTATCAGTTGGTTCATCCAGGATGAGGGGAAAATATTGCTTTTTATTGGGCTTCTTAAAACACCTCAATTATCAGGGAGACACCTGAATACCAAACTCAACTATCTACCTGCACTGTGGACCCACTCCTGTTGCATAAGTCTACTTGGGATAGCAAGTTACAGTTTGGAAGATGGCAGGTTCTCTGTAGACCCATGTAAAAGAAATATGGTATTGCCAAAGAGATATTAGCATTAAACTAATTTGGCTTTCTCCACTCTAGGGACCTTCCTGTTGAGGTTACTAATGCCAGTTATGAGAAAGAGTATTCCTCTTTGCTATAAGCGCAGGGAAAAGTTTACTCTTTTTAAAAACTCTATTTAGAAAAAAATTTTTTTCATTGCTGAAAACCTGAGAAAAGCAGAAAAGTACAAAGAATAAAACAAAAGATACAAAAGCTTATCACCCAGAAATAACCACTTTTCGTGTTTTAGTACATCAATTTTATCTCCAACCCACACTTCTCCTTTGAGCTCCAGACCGTGTATCAAACATTTCACTTGATAGTGCATCTCGAATGTCTCAGACTCTACACTCAGCATGACCAAGAATAAACTCCTACTCCTCTCCCCCACACCTGTTCCTTTAACAGTGTTCTCCATATCAGAGTGTTGGTATCTTCATTCATCCAGCTGTTCACACTAGAAACCTAGGCCATTCTTGAAAATTCTTTTTCCTTTACATTCCACATCCAATCCTTCAGCAAATTCTATTGATTCCAACTTTTGTTCTGTTTTGTTTTTGTTTTGTTTTTGGTGGGCAACAAAGCAAAGTTTATTGATCGATAGTAAAGTGATAGTACAAAGCTCCCGAAGAGGGAGGGGACCCGACAGGGTTGCCCTGATTTTAACTTTTCTATATACCTCAGATTCATTACTTGTTTCTCCCCGCAGCATTACTCCCCTGTCCATGCTGCCGTCATAGGCCATCTGGATTTTGATAGATTCCACACTGGTCCCTTTCTCTTCTAGCTCACTCCTGCTGGCCCCTTTTTAAATTACCTTTGATTAGACTGGGTTACTTCTGGGAAGAATTTCCCAATGGATAAATTCTTCTATGAATTGTTGTGACTGTGGGTAGGATAATATTTCTGATGCACAGGGTGGAGTGATGGAAATGTTTATTTCTCTGGGGAAATGGTGGTCTATGGGCCCCTCTACACTGATTATATGGAAATTATCCAAGATAACATGGGAACAATAGACAACCTGTAGGTATTAATAAAGGCCATTGTGCTGAAGGAGTTTTTGGTCTAAAGCCAGAAGCCAGGTTTAGACTGAAATACACATACTTTTTTTTTTTTTTTAACATTTTTAAAAAACATTTTATTTATTTATTTGACAGAGAGACAGCAAGAGAGGGGACACAAGCAAGAAGAGTGGGAGAGGGAGAAGCCGGCCTCCCGCTGAGCAGGGAGCCCGATGTGGAGCTCGTTCCCAGGACCCTGGGATCCTGACCTGAGCCGAAGGCAGACGCTTAATGACTGAGCCACCCAGGCGTCCCCACATACTTTCTTTTATATAGAAAGGTTTGAATAATAATAGCTAATGCTTACATAGGGTTTCATATATGCCAGACATCATTTTTTTAAAATTTTATTTATTTATTATTTTTTTTTAGAGAAGGCAAGAGAGAGATATGTGGGGGAGGGGCAGGGGGAAAGAGAGAATCCCAAGCAGGCTCCATGCCCAGTGTGGAGCCCCATATGGGGCTCGACCCCACGACTCTGAGAGCATGACCTGAGCCAAAATCAAGAGTCAGACACTTAACCTACTGATCCACCCAGGCGCCCCTGCCAGACATCATTTTAAAGGCTTCACATGTATTTATTCATTTCCCCTTCTTCACAAACACATGGAGATAGAGACTACTACTATCACCAATTTACAGATAAAGATACTGAGACACTGATCTATTTTTAAAATCCTTTCTTTTTTTTTTTTTTAAAAGTTTATTTATTTGACAGAGAGAGACAGCAAGAGAGAGAACACAAACAGGGTAAGTGGGAGAGGGAGAAACAGACCCTGAGGGAGAGGACCCTGGGATCCTGACCTGAGCCGAAGGCAGACGCTTAACGACTGAACCACCCAGGCACCCCTAAAATCCTTTCAATAAACCATAATCAACTGACCTTGCTTTAACCTTATGCCTATCTGTAGTCCTTAGTCCTCTGGGTACTATGTTTGGTATTGCTATTCCTTCAGGACTGAAGTTTTGCCTCTCTCCTCCAGCTTATTCCCAGGGCTAACATTCTTTCATAAACTTCAAACCTGAGGGCTGCCACCAGAGCCCTTAATACCTTTTTTTTTTTTTTTAACAGTCCAGAGATCGATCCATCTATCTTTCTTTCTTTCTTTTTCTTTCTTTCTTTCTTTCTTTCTTTCTTTCTTTCTTTCTTTCTTTCTTTCTTTCTTTCTTTCTTTCTTTCTTTCCTTCCTTCCTTCCTTCCTTCCTTTCCTTCCTTCCTTCCTTCCTTCCTTCCTTCCTTCCTTCCTTCCTTTCTTCCTTTCTTCCTCTAACACCTATTATGCCATAAGGAATGAGTTCTAGAAGTTCAGGCTCCTTTCTGTTGATTTTCACAAAGTGCTTCTCTGGTTGGAGCAGGCTGGCATTTCAGTTTGTTGGGGCTCAGGGCAGGCTGTGTGCCAAGATGTGCCACAGTGGCATATTGATTATTCTAAGCTGAAGTTACTTAAGCAACAGCCAGTGCTAGAGGAACACTCTGACCTTCCTTTGTCTTCAGAAAGCAGGAAATAAGTCTTTCATGTGAAAGGTACCTTCCCTGTACCAGGAAGTATAGAGACATCCTTACAGTCAGAGATTCAAAATTGAGGGCCAAGAAGACTATATAAACAAACTCTGCATAGATTCTCCACTAATTAATACCCAAACCTAAGTTTGTCTTATCAATTTGTCAGAAATTCATTGTTTCTTTGTCTAGAAAGTATAAAAGCTGCCTGCCTTGGTTACTTCTTAGGTCCCATGTCTGTGAGTCTCCATACAGATGAATTAAATTTTTTTTTCTCCTGTAAATCTGTCTTATGTCAATTTAATTATTACACAAGCCAAAAGAATCAAGAAGGCTAGGGAGAAAATTTTCCTCCTCCCCAACAAGTTGAACCCAAGTACTTTTCTCTTTGGTTTCCTTCTTTTTCTGATCATTTCCCTTCACATATGTCAGGACGCTATCTTGGCTCTTAGGGTGCTTATAAGATATGCTCAATATACACATTAATTCTCTTGGCAAGAATCTTGCCCTTGTTTTACAGCAATGCCAGCAGCATGCTGGGTAGTATTGTAAACTCTTCCAGTTTTGCCATGTGAACATGTCCCTTTTTGAGCAATGCCGTTCCTTTAGCCACATACATCCAAATCTAGAAGAAGGGTGATATTGTAGACATAAGGGAATGGCACAGCCTGAAAAGGAACAAGTCCATGTTTTCTAAAAGGCCTAGAGAACATATAGAGGGCACCTTTCTTCTTTCCTTTTGTGTTAGTCATTTTGGTGAACTATTGGAATATGGCAGTTCTGGTTAAAAAAAGAAAAAAGAAAAAGAAAAAAAACCTCTTAATATCTTGAGCAACCCTGGCTAAGAGGCAAATTGGGACAGAAAACCATAATGGGACAATGAGTGAGAGACTACATGAAGATAAATTGTTCAAAAATAAGTGTCTTTTGAAATATTCCCTTTATGAGAGAACTGGAATTGCCATCAGGGCAGGTGTAGAAGCTTTAAGGGCTGCAGATATGATTCCATAGTGAGTGCTTGGAGGTGGGGCCAACATTAGAGTCTGGAGGAAGGGTAATATGGTGGTAAGTATGAGGGTCAGACAGAGAAACATCCTGGTACTGCTGTTCGTGTTCCAGGGAAGCGCATTTGGATGTAAGGAGAAGGGGATCAATCAAGCTACCTTGCAAAAAGGGGGATTTAGGCAGAATTTCTCTGAAATCCAGTAATAGAGCCTTAACTGGAGCTGGAGAGTGGCCCAGATTCAAAGTAACCTGAGGACCTCCACAGTCTAAAGGGGAAGGTGGTATATGAGTCGTGTGCTGGTAAATGTTTAATAACTGGATTTCAAACAAACAGACAGACAAAAGGGTGCTGATTTATAGCATTTACCAATTTCTGTGGTGTAAATACTCCTATCGTGGCCAATTTCAACCAACATAATATCACTGAACTTAAAGCTGGTAAGAAATACATGCAGCTCTAGCTCTCTAGTCAGTTTAAGTCTATTCCAACATATCAAATGTTAACTTTGATTTTTTTCCTGAACTTTCCAAGTTTTCAAGAAGTGGTTTATTATTGTTTTATAATCAGAAAAAAGTAGCAAAAGTTATTTTTAAAAAATAAATAGAAACATATGAGATATGGACTGGTGTATTACAAATGAATTTCTCTGGTTTTGCCATTTGTTGAAGGTCAGTCTTAACTTTTGCCATTGGCCCCCTGGTCCACCTAAGGGCTTGCAGCAGGTTTGGTTGAGCTCACTTCCAAATTTTGACTCCCTATTTTGTAGACATTGTTTCAGAGAGAGGTTGCTCAGAACCACCTGGTGGGGGTCTCGGGAACACCTGGCCTTCCTTAAGTTCAGATCTGCAGAGGACATTCCAGAGCGATGCTCAGGGACCTGGCTAGGTGGCTCTGAATAGAGTTTGGTAAAACTATAATCAGTACATGACAAGTCTTTCATTATGTTGACTAAAAACTGAGAAGTTATGCTATGGAAAGTGTTTGCTGTATGTGGCATTTGGAAGAGAAAATAAAACCTTGACAGATCTTTCAAAAATAATCACCTCCAGGGACGCCTGGGTGGCTCAGTTGGTTGGGTGTCTGCCTTCGCCTCAGGTCATGGTCTTGGGGTCCTGGGATCGAGCCCCACATTGGGCTCCCTGCTCAACGGGGAGCCTGCTTCTCCCTCTCCTCCCTGCTCATGCTCTCTTTGACTATATCTCTGTCTCTCTCTCAAATAAATAAATAAAATCTAAAAAAAAAAAATCACCTCTGGATTTAAATGATGAAACAGTTGGCTTTAGACTTGGCCCTGTATTCAGATTTTGGTTTCTGGGCTCCCCACTTAGATCAGCCTTATGCTCTTTCTCATGCAACTTCCCAACTTCCTGTTTCTGACTCAGTCAGGCCCCCAGCTCATTGTTCTTTATGAAAGCATTTATCTTTTGTTAATATTAAGCTAGGACAATGTGGTCAAGAGAAGTTGGCCTCAGAGGCCCAGGGCTAGGGTTTGACGGGCAGGAGTCTAGGAGCCTTGGGCAGCTTTGAATCAGGCAAGGAAGAGAGACCAGGCCACAGTGTCTGCAGGATGGGAGTGGGAGCGGCTGGGTGCTCCACCCATGAGCTGGGGATACACAGGTGAACCTGATCTGAGGTAGAAGCTGCAGGTTCTCTGTCCTCTGGATCCTCAGCTATTAACTGGAACCAGAAGAAGATCACAGGACAGAAGGTAAGGCTACTCTTGTTTGAGGCGTCGGTGGATATTCCAGTTACCTCCCACTTACAAGTAAGATATATACAAAGTCTTGACTACCCTCCTTGAGCCTGGGATGGATAAAACACTGACTCAGGAGTTGCAAGTCCTGAATTCTTGCCCCATTTCAACTACTAACTAGCTGTGTGACTTTGGGGCAGTCACTTAATCATCTGGGTTTATTTCATGATCTACAAACTACTTGTTTGACTTAGTTGTAAGCCAGCCTGGGAAGACTAAGGATTTGGGAATTCTTCATATTGGGCTCCAAGTGGTCTGCTTGTAACTCTTTTTTGTTGGCTCTTGATTCCCTGGAGTCATCCTCTAGTTTCTTCCACCTGCTGGCCTTCCAATCCCCTATCAGAGTCCTTCTTTTCCCCTTTGTTAAACACCTGCAGAGCTTCCGACAGATTCACATACGACAATGGTTCTCAAAGAATGGACCTGGGACCAAGACCAGCAGCATTTGCATCACCTGGAGCCTGTTAGAAATGCAAATTCTCAGACACCATTCTAGACCTACCAAATTAGAAAGTCTGGGGTTGGGGCTCAGGTTACGCTGATGCATGCTCCAGTTTCAGCATCACTGCCAGAGGGCGTGGGTCCAAATCTCCTCACTGGCCTGGTCTCTGTCTTTTTGTTTAAGGAAGAAGTTGAGTGTTTTATTATCAAACTACTTATCTTCTTGCAAGGCTTTGCTTCATTGTATAAAAATAGCACCAGCAAGCACTGTATATTGCAAAATTAAGATAGTATTGCTCTTTATCTGATGCTGTGCAACTAACAAACCTTTCTCGGGACGCCTGGGTGGCTCAGTTGGTTAAGCGACTGCCTTCGGCTCAGGTCATGATCCTGGAGTCCCGGGATCGAGTCCCGCATGGGGCTCCCTGCTCGGCAGGGAGTCTGCTTCTCCCTCTGACCCTCCTCCCTCTCATGCTCTCTGTCTCTCATTCTCTCTCTCTCAAATAAATAAATAAAATCTTAAAAAAAAAAAAAAAAAAAACCTTTCTCCACTGCCAGTTATTTCCAAGGAAAGATCATTTAAGTATTTTGACCCCAATCCAGGGATAGATGTAAGCAAGTTACGATATTCCCTAAGGCTTAAGATTACAATGTTATTTTTGAATTACATAATTTTTATAACTACTTTTTAACCACACATAATTTCAGGATTCTGACTTACAACTGGAGCCTCGCCTAAAAATCATAGGGTGTTGCAAAAAAGATGCATATTGTGTTTATCTGCAATCATTAGAAAGTCAAAGGGTGTTTTCTTCCATGAACATTGTTGCAAGTAGTTTCTTTTTCCATTAGCATTGCTAAAAGTTGCAGTTTTTAAATCCTGTATGCACAACTAATTTAAGACCACTATGCTAGATTAAGTTATTTAAGGGTTCCATTTTCACTCCTTAGTAGATTTTATGTATTTCTCATATGCTTCTTC
Source organism: Halichoerus grypus (assembly GCF_964656455.1). Classification (NCBI taxonomy): domain Eukaryota; kingdom Metazoa; phylum Chordata; class Mammalia; order Carnivora; family Phocidae; genus Halichoerus; species Halichoerus grypus. The sequence continues at coordinate 81,771,028 of NC_135712.1, forward strand.
ACTCATCAGTTCATCCAGTTCTGAAGGATTACTCCGTGTATCTTGATCAGCCAACCATGTTCATAACAAGATTTGTTGACAAGTCCCAGATTCTCTACAAGAGCTTCATTAATTTCAATTACTTCTCCTGATAGAGGAGAATAGAGTTCACTAGCAGCTTTCACACTTTCCAAAGCACCTAACTCATCTTGTTTGTCCAATTTTGCCCCAACTTCAGGCAGACTATAGTAAACAACATCTCCCAAAGCTTCCTGTACAAAATTGCTGATTCCCACTGTTCCAGTACCATTTTCTGTTGCTATCCACTTATGTTTGTCTGGGAGTTAATGCACAGAGAGCTGAGCAGAGCCCGCGCGCAGCATCAGGCCAGCGGCACCCGCCCTCAGCTCCCCAGACGGTAGCAGGCAGGGCGCGGCGGGCATGGAGGGGGTGCCCAGGCTGCAAGCCTGCAGCCCGCATGCTTCGAACTGCTTGCTCATATCGACGTGTTCACAGGGGTATGGGGGTCGTAGTGCAGCGTCTCAGGAACCCCGGCCTGACCTACAGGAGAGGGGCGGGGGCGGCCCCCTCTGGCCTGGTGTCTTACCATTGTACCCCATTTTCCAACCCTACCCAGCTCACACACCTTGTCTTCCAGTTGTACCTAATGGTTTGTAGTTCTCCAAATACTCCTTGTTCTTTTACACCTTTGGTGTGTTCATTCCACCTTTTTCTTGGAAAGCCTTTACCCTCTCCCTTTTCTCTCATAAATTCTTCTTGTCCTCCCAGGTGAATTCACACATTACCTTGGCCATGCAGGAAGTCCTCCTAAGAGAGCCACTGGCTACCAAGGCAGAACTCTTCTTCCGTTTTTGATTATTCTTTCATCCCACCATGAAATCCGTCTATCCACCCCTTATTTCTTGACTGAAGCATATGTAACTGGGCTTGTGCCAGGTTCTGGGATATAAGATGGCTTGACTTGAGCTCACAGCCTACTGTGGGAGACAGACGAATAGCCAGGTAATGACAAGACAGTGCTTTAGTGCATCCATAGGAGCATGAGCAGAGTGCAGTGTGTACACAGGCAAGGCTTGCAATAAACGTAGGTATGTTGGGGAAGCTTTATGAAGGCAGGAAGGACATTTATCCTGAAGGATAAATTTTGCAGGCAGCAGGAAAGGATGAAGCCTGGGTCTCTTTCGGTAGGATTTAGACCCTGAAGCACTTTGTTCATTCTGCTGGTTCTTCCCTTCCACACCTGTTGCCGCTCATCCTGGAGAAATTAAGTTAAAATGAACTGCATGTTGGGGCACCTGGGTGGCTCATTTGGTTAAGCTTCCAACTTTTTTTTTTTAAGATTTTATTTATTTATTTGAGAGAGAAAGAGAGAGAGAGAGAGAGAATCTGCAGCAGATTCTGCACTGAGCGCAGACCCCCACTCGGGGCTTAATCTGACCATGGCGAGATCATGACCTGATCCAAAACCAAGAGTCAGATGCTCAACCAGCTGAGGCACCCAGGCACCCTAAGCTTCCAACTTTTGATTTTGGCTCAGGTCATGATCTTACGGTTGTGAGATGGAGCCCCGTGTCAGGCTCTGCGCTGAGTGTGGAGCCTGTTTAAGATTCTCTCTCTTCCTTTCCCTCTGCCCCTCCCCTCCCCACTCCTAAATAAATAAATAAATAAAATGAACTGCATGTTAAATGTATATGTATAGGTTTCAATTTTTTTTTCTGACAGGAAATACGAAGTCTCTGAATCAGAAAAAAGATCATTTATTATGCACAGACCATCTTCTTACCAGTTCCCTGCATCCCTATCTCTATAGATAATGCGATGAAAGCCTGATGTTATTCTGAGTGTGCAATGGGGTTGCATCATAAGAGATGAATGCTGAAATTATGAGACTCAGAACTTATATAGGTCAGCTGGCACATGGGTCTGTTTCCTCCTCATCTTCTTCCTTCTCTACCTCCCCCGGAGAAAGAAACCTTTATTCTGGTAAACAAATCCTCTCGGGGTGGGGGTGGGGGGGCAGTCTTGGCTTTTCCTTTCTTACCCTGGAGTATAAGCAAATGGCATCAGAGGCTTCCCTCCCTTAGAGGGTGAATGGGTTACTACTGTGGGCACTTAGAGCTCAATCCTCTGAGAGTCTTCTGATAGGGTAGAACACGCTTCAGCATTGTCCCACCAAGAGACAGGAAGCTAGCGTTTTTATCAACCAACTCCTGACTCTCAGTTGCAGGTCACTCTTGGGAGCACTTCTGATGAGCCGACATGCTCTTATAGCTGGACAACGCTCTCAGGCAGAGTGATGCTTTTGGTGTGCTTGTAGGAACTGTCTGTGGGTGACCTCCAGGATGGGCTGAGGGGATATGGACATGATACCAATTACGTGATCTTATCTGTCTTCATGTGTCTAAAATGGAGATCATAATACTTAACTGCACTGGATTGATGGGAAGATTAGGTGCATCAGAGTTCATAAAGTGCCTCTCACAGTTCTTGAAACATAGTCGATATTCAATAAATGATAGCTTTAGTAGTAATAAGTTAACATGAGGGACCAGTGGCTCTTCCTTTGTAGCTGACTTAAGACTTGTTTCTATCACTATAAGTTGTGATAGAGAAAACATTGACTGGGGTCAGAAGGGGCAACCTGTGGTTTTAGGAATAGAGATTTCCCTTTAGTGAAGCTACCCATTTGCATGGGGGTAGAATCTATTCCTTTCAAGCATTATGAAGCCAACTAGTCTAGTAAGATATAATTAGTTTTCTCAGTATTAAAGCTTTTGCCAGTGCCTTGTACATTTTGTTGCTTGGTAGGGAAAATAAAACTTCCACAGAACAGAGTTATTTTGCTTGTAGCTGTAAAGAATATTTATCAGTTCATGCTAAATCTCAGAGCATATCCGGGTTGACATGGATGCCAAACTGGTTGTGTTTTTTTCCTTTGCACTAAATCTAATTGTAGGCATTATCACACCTATAGTACAAGTTTGTGCGTGCATCCCTACTTACTAGGAAGATGTAGGGGTGGGGGGAAGGTAACAGTTATCTGCTCATGTCAAGAGAGTGGGGCAGGTGTACTCGGAGGTATATGAAGAATAGTAAGGGAACTTGGTGAACAGGATCCATTGTGAATGGAGAATTGAGTTTTATTCTTATTTTGTTTTAATGGGGGGGGATGGAGTGGAGCTGAATATGGTCAGTGTTGTTTATACTTTGAGAGGTTCTGGGTGACAAGATGCCATGAGAGAGGGATTGGGTCATGTATTGTCCTCAGTTCTACCAGATGTGGCGGTTAGAGTCATGGAGCTGGAAGTGCTGAGCTCCTCCCAGTCGAGGCCTGCGGGAAGAGTCAGTTTTGTGCATGTTCCCTGTGGTGGGCTTAGGAGGCTAACCACACACCAGCGCTTGCCCCTCCTCTGTGCTAACAGGCCCTGATTTTGTTTGGCTATCAGATCCTTGTTCTTGGGGAAAGTGGACTCAAGCCAGTAGATGAATCATGTTTTGTGCAAGGCAATCATGTTATTCCATTTGTATTTCCTGGAGCTTGGTCTGAGGTGGTCAAGTGACTTAGGAGAAGTCTGATGGAGATTTTAGGAAATATCTTCTTTCTGGTAAAAAGAGATGAAGGAGAAAAGGCCTGCCCTTCTTCCTGCTTTTGGACTGGTTGGTACTGTGGCAGCTATTATGTGATCATGAGGGGGCATCTCCATCACACGGAGAGTATGACAGAATGGGAAAATGGAAAAATTCTGTGTCTTTGATGATACAGAAGGATGAGTGTCTGGATTAGCCTGGGACTCCATACCTCTGGCTTCTTATAATGTGAGACTTCTATTGCTTAAACCACTTTTGATGGGCTATTCTGTTCTTGAAGCCAAAACGTCTTGATTGACAGAGCTCTGGATACAGAACAAGTCTGGTGGAGGGGAGATAACATAGACACTGACATTAGGAGTAAGCATCCATGGAAGAGAAGAAGAGCTAAGGCAGAACTGGGACCCCTGGAGAGGGCTCAGTCTCCACTGACCAGGGCAGAGAAAGAATGGGGACTCCCTGTTGATCAGTAGCACAGCGAGTGCTCCCCACTGCTAGACGGTGCATGAAAGCAGGAGCGAGACAGCAGAGGCCACTTTGGTGAGGCGCTGCAGACTGGAGTGGCCATGGCAGGTAAGCCCTGCGGTTCTCTCTGGGAGATGCAGGAGTCAGGACCAACATGATATTACAGCTCTCATAGCCTGATGGTGGTGGAGGAAACGGGCTTTGGAGCCAAACAGATCTGGGTCCCGCCACTTGCTTGAGCAGAGCTTCAGTTTCCTTCTCTGTAAAATGAGGAAAATCATATCTGCCCCATTGGATTCTCATAAGGATTAAAATACATTAAAATAAGTTAACTTCTCTAGTCTGTAATATAGTGGGAGTTTATGAAAAGATAGTTACTATTATTTAACAGACACCTGCAGATGTAATGAAGATACTTCATGGTGTACCACTAGATACATGACCACTAGATGCTGAGTGAGATCAGGCCAATTTGAGTTGAGACTTGCTAGGGTAATCTGGTGTTGACCTACCCTGATTAGTCTACTAAGAGAGAAGCCCCTGGGGATGGATTTTCTGGAGACCATTTCTCCTCTGTCCCCAGAGACATATCTGAAACAATAGACTTTCTTGGGGGGGGAGAACATTAATATTTGCCATGACATTTTTTCCCCCTGAGCAGCGGAGGAAGACAAAGGCAGAAGATGCGCAGTGCTGATATAAATGAGAAGGCCAGCCATAAGTGGGTTTTCCAAAGTTCCCAAGGGACTGGGTGGGGGCTTATCGTGGGGTCTCAGACTCCTCAGAAGAGGGAGGGGGAAGATCGTAGAATGTTTCCTGCCCATCCTATCATCGACAACCTCAGTTATAAAAGCACCAGAGGTACAAATGTAATAACCAGAATCAGAGGCTTCCTGCTCACGGATATGAGGGGGAGATGGACCAAAATAACCTCAGGAACACTAATAGCAGACTCTGAGAAGCCACCCCTTCTCTCCTGGAGCCCCTTTCTACACACCCCTTCTAAGTAATTTCTAACCTTTTGTTGACTCACAGAAAGAAGAATAGAAGTTACTGGCGTTTGTAGTAACAGGATGAGAAAGTACGAGACTTCCTGTTGTGTGTGTGTGACAGCTGGTGATAAGTGGAGGACTCTGCACAGGAAATCCGCTCAGTTTCTGCAATGTGACCTGCCTGAAGCTTGGGCGCTCCTTCAGTCTGGATGTTGATGGCAGGACAAAGGGGCGCCTGGACCATGGGCGACGTGGTAGAGAAGAGTTTGGAAGGGCCTCTGGCACCTTCTACAGATGAGCCCTCCCAGAAGAAGGGAGACCTGGTAGAAATCTTAAATGGGGATAAGGTAAAATTCGATGACACGGGACTCTCCTTAATCCTGCAGAATGGCCTGGACACCCTCCGTGTGGAAAATGCTCTGACTGATGTCATCTTGTGTGTGGACATTCAGGAATTCTCCTGCCACCGCGTGGTGCTTGCTGCGGCCAGCAACTATTTCAGGTCAGCACGCCTAGGATTACAGTCAAATTGGGTGCAGGTTGTAAGGAAAATCGGTATCGATGTGAGAGCCCAGTCTAAGTAGGTGGCCGTTGTTGCATGTACAGTTTGTGTATCTATTTAGGTTTGTGTGTCTATTCAAGATACAAGAAAGGAAGTTATTAAACCTTAGATTTTAGGGTTGGAGGCATATTAAAAGAGAGATTGGTATCATTTAAAAGCAATGTTTATTTATTATGGTGAATCTTCTGTATATGTGTCTTTGTTCCAGAGGATGGAAAATTACTGAAGTCATGGGGATTTTTTTTTCCCTTGGTCTGATTAGTGTGTTGGAAACATGATGTTGTCTTTTTTCACCAATAGAGGTAGAGAAAAGGTTGTGGCCCCTCGTTTGGAGTTATCAAATGACTTGCTGAAAATTAGGGGCTTCTGGTTGTGTACAGGGAGTGGATTGGAAAAGAAAACATAACAAAGGTGCTTTTGCAGTGAGGGGCTCCCAGTTATAACACACTCTGAGACCTGGGCTCCATCCTGTCCTGCCCTTCCTGACATTGGGACTCAAGGCAAGTCACTGCATGGTCTGGTTTCCTGTTTTGTCATGCATAAGGTGGGGACAATGATTACCTTTCTGGATTGTTGTGATAATTAAATATGAGAGGGAAACTGCTCTTACACAGTGCCTAGGGTATAGTAGATGCTCAGTATGTCTTTGTTGAATTCTTCACCTCATTATGTTTGGTTCAGCTTAGAACCATTTATTGAGTGTTTACCACGAGCAAATGCTGGGACAGGGAAGTGGGAGAATCAGGAACGCAGTGAATAGGGCTGGATCCAGAGTTCTCCCGATCACTGTAGGCGTGGTGGGAACCAGTCCCCAAGATGAAGAGGAAGATGAAGAAGCTATTTGGGGAACTTGAAAAAGAAATGCTTTTATAATTCTTTTTAATGAGATTCTTCTTAACTCTTGGTTCTGGCTGAGGAAATTAAAAAGTATTTACCTATGTAAATATCATGAAAAGTATTTTATTTTTTCATTTTTCTGAAAGGCTTAGAGGGAAATTTTTCCTTGGATTTCAAAGAGCAGGGTCAGTGGACTGTTGTGGAATTGATTAGGTCCCATCTGTAGATAAGGCAAGGGGACGCCTGGGTCGGTGGGAAGTAGTGCTGCTCTGTGCCAGACAGACACCGTTATCTGATTTTATTTTTGCAGCAGTGTGGTGAAGGTGGCTGATGTTCCCTTTTACAGATGAGGAAATGGAAACCCAGCTTTACATATGTAATCATTGCTAGAGCAGGGATTGGGCACATTCTAGAAATCCTTGTTTTTACTGCAATACAAATTGCTCCTAAATTTGGGGCTTCAGGGGTGCCTGGGTGGCTCAGTCGGTTGAGCGTCTGCTTTTGGCTCAGGTCATGATCCCAGGGTCCTGGGATGGAGCCCTGCATCGGCTCCCTTCTTAGCGGTAAGCCTGCTTCTCCCTCTCCCTCTGCCTGCCTCTCTGCCTGCTTGTGCTATCCATCAAATAAATAAAATCTTTAAAAAAATAAAAATAAAAATAAATTTGGGGCTTCATTCCACAGAAGTATATAAAAGGTAACGGGTAGGCACAGCATAAAGATGGGTTGACACAGATAAACACATTACTTACCCACCAGTTTTGAGCATGGCTTTCACATTGATCACAACCACTTTCAGAAGTGAATGAAAGTCAACTTGGCTCAGTGTCCTGAGTACCCGTTTTTAGGTTTATTCATTCTGTTTTGAATCACTGGAAAATGGCTGTCACACAAAGGTATACCCGATTAGCAATTTTGTTAGTGGCTCGAAACAGGATCGCTGGCTGTGTGCTCTCAAGTACATCACTGGTTCCTCTGGTCCTGGGGTTTCTCATCCTAAACCAAAGGTGTTTGGGCCCAGGTCCTTCCCACCACGCTGATGCGGGATACTTAGGGAAAGTGTCTACCAGCCCCCAGAGGAGGTGGTGGCAATGAGATGCGGGAGGCTCCCACACAGTGTGCATATCTGCCTGGGGATGAAGAGTCACTTCCAAAACTGCCTGGTTGTGGAGGGAAATTCCTTTTTTTCTTCAGAGCAGTGACTTTTGATTCTTACGTTGGTATTTCAAGATGACTTTCCTCCTATAATGAACACAGTCCTGGAGACAGGATTCTTTTTTCCAGTACTGCTATTAATAATGACGTCTGTCATTGAGCACTTACTGTGAGCAGAGCTCTGTGCCATGGGTGTCACACACTATCCTGCAGCCACCCTGCGAGGGAGGGAATTTTATCCCCATTTATAGATGAGGAACCAAAGCCCCGAGTGTCTCAGTTAATAGAGTGACCAAGTGGGATTTGGACCTAGGACTGATATGAAGTCAGACATTGCCTCACCACCTGTTTTGCTTTGTTTCTAAGGTTTTGAAAGGGGTTGGGAGCCAAGTTCCTTTTATGCTCACACTTCGGAAGGGCAGAGAGTCTGCTCTGTCTGAGAGGCTTCCGACACAGCCCCCCATACTTAGGAGGGCCTGGAATCTGGCTGTTAAATTATGTAAGTTATTTTTCCTTTATTCATTGAAAACATAAATATTTTCCATGGAGTGATTGAACCATAATTGATTTAACCAGTCCCCTGTTGACAGACATTTGGATTCTTATCTTTTGCTATATAACAATATCACAATGAATGACTTTATGCATGTCATTTTATATGCATGCAGGAGGATCTGGGGGTGCATTTCTAGAAGAGGGTTTGCTGGGTCAAGGAGAAATGCATCTGCAGTTTAAGTGGGTACTCCAGATTCTCCTTGATAGGGGTTCAGTTGTTTTGTACTCCCCACAGGCTTGCCAAAAGAGGATGGCTTCCCACTTTTGGATTTTTCCCAATCTGACAGATGAGAAACAGTATCTGTTTTGTTTTAATTTGCATTTCTCTTATTTTTAAAAAAAGATTTATTTATTTATTTGAGGGGGAGAGGCAGAGGGAGAGGGAGAGACAGAATCTCAAGCAGACTCCCTGCTGAGTGCAGAGCACAACATGGGGTTTGATCCCACCACCCTGAGATCATGACTCTGAGATCAAGACCTGAGCTGAAACCAAGAGTCAGACGATTAACAAACTGAGCCACCCAGGCGCCCTGTATTTCTCTTATTTTTAATAAGCTCAAACATCTTTCCATATGCTTAAGGATTGTCTGTAGTTCTTTTTCTTTTCTTTTTTTTTTTTTTAAAGATTTTATTTATTTATTTGAGAGAGAGAATGAGATAGAGACAGAGACAGCATGAGAGGGGGGAGCATCAGAGGGAGAAGCAGACTTCCTGCTGAGCAGGGAGCCCGATGTGGGACTCGATCCCGGGACTCCAGGATCATGACCTGAGCTGAAGGCAGTCGCTTAACCAACTGAGCCACCCAGGCGCCCTGTAGTTCTTTTTCTATGAGCTCTCTCTTCACAGCCTTTCAAATTTTCACGTATATTTTTTTAAATTAAGATTTTTTTTTATCAAAGTACTACATGCAGTTAGTTAACGAAGAGTAAAATACTATTTAAAGGTTTATAATGAAAAACAAAACTTCCTCTTCACCTCTTCTACCCTTCAGTTTTGCTCATCAGAAGCCACCATTTTTACACTTAGCTGTTTCTTCTGGTATTATATTTATATTTCTTCAAAATATGCTTATCCTACTCTTTCCTGATTTCTCAATGTTAGACTTCATTTATTGATTTCCGGGTATGTCTGATAAGGGCTTAGCACTTACACCTAACTCCCTTACCATATACTTCCCTTTCTTACAATCTCTCAATATAATGTTATCACATTTTTTTTGTTTAATTTGTATTAAGAATTTACATTATGTCCATGAAAGCATTGTTTCCTGTTGAGCCAAGTTGTGTGATAATGTTACACTTTCTTTCTTGTAAAACTTTTTATCTTTCCTGAAGTTAATAATTCATTCTTTTTTTCATTTGCTTAATTTGAGGCTATCTTTCACTCACAGCTTCTCACCATGATCTTTCATGTGGTCCAGTGCATCAGAGAATCTACCAGTTCCATTTACCCCCCCCCCCGAATCTTCCTCACTGACATCCTTTTATACATGTTCTTTGGATCTGCTGCCCAGCTATTGTCTAGCCGCATATGAAACCATGATGGCTGTAAACAGGGACTTTATTACTAACTCAGACAATGTAGTTCCCTTTGGGGGCCTATTTAAAAGTCTTGAGTGGAATGAGGAAGTTGGGAAGATACAGAGTTGAGGCTGAGAAAAGGGCAAAGGAGAATAAAGCTTTAAAAGTAGCTCATGACACACATTGAATATCATACAATCAAATGGCAAGGTGTCCCTCATGGCAGGAATATCAAGGGAAGCATGATTTAACATTCATAATAATGCTTTTTAAAATGTTATAAGACTACTAGTGTCTTTTATAAGACTGAGAGAGCTGCCATTTGTCTTATGCCTTTGGACATGTCCCCAAATCAAAGTCTTTGGAACTGGTTGTGCATCCTGCATGCTAAACCCCTCCTCCCAAAGGATCTCCATCTAAACCAGTGGTTCTTGCCGTTTTGGGGGGCAGGGAGCAACAAACTGCAACTATGGCACACCCCATATGTGATGTTGACCCCTGAGAGCAATCATGTTGTGAGTCTCAGGAATGGCTGAGGGAAGGGGTGGTGATGAAGGGAGGGATCATCAGGTTTCTCACAGTCCTACCTCATGACTGGCCTTCCTACATGAAGAAAAAAGCTTGCAGACTGAGGCTGAGTCAACAGCAAGCTACTTTGTTGCTGCTGATGCCCCAAATCTGCCTGGACCTTGGCTCCTGCCTTGTACTTCTGTACCTCAGTCTCTGGGTTTGTTTCCCTGAGGCCATGATGAGGGGACTTTGACCACTGGCTACAAAAATCAAGCACAGGTCAGGAATGGGAATGGCGTTGTGGGCCTAATCTATTAATATTATTATTATATATTAACCAGTTACTGTATGGCAGAAAGTGGGGTGAGAGGCTACTCTTAAACCATATGTAGAAAGTCTTTGCTTTTGCTACATAATAGTGTAAGGTGTCTACAAAGGAGCCAGCAAGTGTGGGTGATAGTGTAAGTGCAAAAGAAAACAAGAATGAGTTAAGGCCATCTGGGTCTGGATTAGAAATCTGGCTAATGGTGAGAGCACTGAAGGTGGCTGTCGCCGCTGTGGGGAACTCAAGCAAACTGGTGATTGTACTTCTAACATCAGTTCCTGCATTTTATGCTTTTAATATTGTTTGTTTGGCAGAACCAATAGGCCTATAATTTCTTATCTTCAATTCTAAAATCCCCAAAGTGTTGATAATTGAAAAGCTTTTTATAACTTACTTGGTGGACAAATCTGTGTCTTGAACTGCACTTGTCTGATGGAGACATCTGTCCTGAACTGAGGGGAGGCTACTTAGAGTCTGTTTATTCCACTTAGGGCCACTATTCAGATATTTGCTCCTGGAGTACTAGTGCATTGGATTAAGGAGTGCTGGAGTTGCTATATAATATACAAGATACAGCAATATCCAAACAATTCTAAATGCCAGAGCTCAACTGACTGCAAGATTTTGGGGTAATGGATTATGGGACTTTCTGATAAAGTTTGTTTTCATTTTGGTGTTATTCTTCTACCTTGTTTCATAGGAATATTTTACATACAGTTTTGCATTTTTTTCATTATAATCTTTCCCTGTAGTTTTCATAATTCCTATTTATTTTGCTACAATTTTTAATAGATGCATAATATGAAAATCATTCTTTCATTGTGAATGTAGGTTACTTCTAATATTTTGTTTTCATAAATAATGTGGTAATAAGCATCTTCATATTAAGTATTTTTTGCAGTTTGGAATCTGGAAAGGTCAACATTTTTTGAGTACTTAACTGCATGCCAGGAACCTTGCTGGATTCTTTTTCATTTGGTTTAATCTTCACAATATCAACAATTAGGTAACAATAAGTAGATAACAATGTCTCCATTTTACCCTCCAAGGAACTCACTTTGATAGGAAGAGCAGCTTCCTCATTGGGATCCAAAAACTGAAAACAGATCTTTCCATTGGGCAGAAGTGTGGCTGTTGGGACATTTCCTGTGCAAGACCATTAATTCCCTCTCCCCACCATGCACAAGTATGGTCTACATAAGCTGAAAATGAGGAGAAAATGTAAAAATTACTGCCTCTATGTGCATGTATCCCACACACACACACCCACACAGGCAGGATACTATGGAAACATTCAAGCCAATTTGTGTCTGGGGGCTGAGCTGACAGACCCCATAGCAGCAAAGACTCAGCATGCCTTAGGACACCAGTCTGGGTCAAAGGATTAAAGAAGAAATAAGAAAGCAGGTCAGGATTCGAGGTGAAGAGACAGTATACTTTCAAAGTATAAGGTCTCAAGAACCCATAGGACATCATTGGGTCAGGAACCAACAACTGCTTGGTATAATGGAAAGAATAGCATCTTAAAATCTTGTCACTGGCATTTGAGTCTGTACCCTTCTATTTATTGGCTGTGTAAATCTTGGAGGAATTGCTTGGCCTTTCTGATGTTCAGTGCCATTCATTATACAACACAGTGAAGCTAATGATTTGTGTTTATCCCAGTAAGTTTGTGAAATACACATAATAAAATAGATTCATTTATGAATTTATTTGCCTAAACATTTTATACAGGATAATGACTCAGATCTCTTCATTCTAAGGAAGAGAAATCAACTGGATTTATGTAGGTAACTCACAGAATCCCCCAGAAGACCAAACTCAGAAAACAGACAGGGGCCAGGGAGGCCAGGGAGTGGCCAGGACCACAGCCCAGAGCCACCCAGAACCCATGTGGGGAGGACTCCCCTGCTGCTGCAGGATCCTGGGGGCCAAGGCTAGCACAGTTCTGGCCACGGGTGCTATTGCCCTTGCAGTTCCTGGAAACTGGAGCCTGCTGTTGCTTCTGCTGCCTCCACCCGAATGGGCTCTCCTCTGTCCCTGCTTCTTTGCATCACCAGCTCCCAATTCCCAGCCTGGAGTTAGTTTATCTGATTGGTCAAGGCTGAGTTACACACGCCAATGCCTTAGCTGTGACAGAGGCTGGGAAAGTGTGCGTTGGGCCTTTGCAGCTTCTGGATCAGGAAGTGGCTTCTTCCACACACTACATCTCATTCCGAGGAAGAATTTGCTATACCTACGAAGGGCTTTAGATGCTGGGCAACCAAAAACTGGCAAGAGTCTATTACATGCAGTTACTATGTGCCAGACCTGCATTAGGTGCAGAAGAAGAGTTAAGGCATCATGAAAAATATGCAAGTATTAGAGAATTCCATGACTCTTGTCTCATATGCATCAGAGATAAGGATCCTGAGATCTTACGGGCAAGAGGACAATTTTTTTGCACTTTTAGTTCTCTTCTCCCTTCAAATCTTGAGTAGCTCCCAGTATACCTATGAGAGTGTGTGCGTGCAGGCATCATCCATCATGCATGGTCTAGAAACTGGCTGAAAGTGTGAGCTATGAGAGGGTCTTTGACACCATTGCAATGGCTGGCATTCAGTAGACAACCTGTAAATATTTGATGTCAGTAAAAACTTGATATTCCGCCTGCAGTTTCAGTCACTGATTAGGTAGCATCCTGGTCAGAGCAGGAAGTCCTCACAGAGTTGGGAGGCTGTTGTACAACCTTACAAAAGGGAAGGATGATCAAGTGTGGTCACCATAGGAAAAATTGGAAGGAGCAGTTAAAAAATCCAAAATGCTTCAGAGTGTTGTGGATTCAATAGGTTACTCACATGATTGGACACAAATGTGCTAGGCCTACATAGTGACTCCTGAAGACCTTTTTTTAGGATTAGAAGGTACTGGGCAGGAGTTGCTGCCCCGGGGTAGAAGTACAATTGAATTTTTAATGAAATATCAATTCTGGGGGTGCCTGGATGGCTCAATCAGTTGAGCATCCAACTCTTGATCTTGGCTCAGGTCTTGATCTCACGGTGGTGAGTTCAAGCCCAGTGTTGGGCTCTGCACTGAGTGTGGAGCCTACTTAACAATAACAATAAAAATTCATCTCTGTCATCTCCACCTCTGGTGTCCAGGGCATGTGGGTCATCCTTCAGTCAAGACCAGAAAATCCATTCTTCTCTTGGTTTGAATAATGCTCCATAGAGCTCTCAACTAAAACACAACAGAGAAATACTTTCATCATTCACATCTCAAGTTCTGAGCTTTATCCCTATGTCAAGTACACAGATATGGAAATGTCCATTTATGAAAATGCCTTTATAGAGTAGATTCTAATATAGTAAACACCAAGCAGTCCATGAGAAGAGCTGCCCATATGCAGAACATCTATGTTTTTGGTAAAACTGCCTTGGAGCTCACCATCCATCACGTTGCTCAATGTTCCTATATTAGTCAGCATTCTTTTGGTTGCCAGAGATAGAAACTGAGGTCAAATCAGCTTGGGCAAAAGAGGAAGGTACTTGGCCACATAGCCAATTCATAAGAAGGGCTGGGATACAGCAGAGAGTGGGAAGAAGAGGAACCAGGGCCTTGAATGCAGTCAGGGTGTTTCTTTCCACCCTCCTTTGGCTTCTTTCTCAGGTGGGACTTCTCAGATGGACTCCTGCCACACGGTTGGGGGTTTGCTTGTTGGTATTTCTGAGACTCACTTCTCTTTGGTTGGTTCCAGAGAGAAACTGAGGGGCTAGCTTCAGTTTGAAAAGCCCCCAGGAAAGGATCTAATTGGCCCAGCTCCATTGAATTACCCAATCCTAGACCAATTACTATGTCAGGGAGGTGGGGCACAATGATCAGCCCAGTTTGGTTTAGGAGTCCAAGATTGGCCAAAGAGGGTGTAGGGAGAGGGGAGTGAAGAAGGGGAGATTGGTAAAAAGGTAGAGAGCTTCTATTTTAGCCACATGATTTGGGTGCGACTTGGGAGAGAATTTCCCAGAAGGGGAAGGCACTGGACAAAAGGAAAAGTAAATGTACATTAAAGAGGGATAATAAATCCTGTTTTATTTTCTTTTATTAGCTAACTTACTGTACTTCTGTCTTTGCTCTGGCTGTCAGGAGGCTCAGTGCTTGAGCTTTCCTTAGCCTAGGTTTCAGTGATATATTCTCCTCCTACTTTAATTACTTAGATCTTATCTTCTTACTTTTTGTTGTTATTGGTTTGTATTTTATAATACCTCTGAGGCTTTAGTATGAGCCACTTTAAGTTCTTTTGCAGAACCCTTTTTTTTTTTTTTTTAAAGTAAGCTCTAGGCCCAACATGGGGTTTGAACTTCGACCCTGAGATCAAGAGTTGCATGCTCTACTGACATCCAGCCAGATGCCCCTAGAGAGGCCATTTTTGTATAAAGATAAGTCTCCCTTGCTATGAAAAAATATCATTTAAGCAACCTGCATGTCCTCTGCAAGCTGTAAGAGTAGACATTCTTTTATTACATCTAACTTTTGTGGAAAGCTTTAAGGCCACAGTAATTGCAGGAGTGTTAATACTGCTATGACTTTAAAACACAATCAAACCAAAAGTTGCGTCATAGCCCTTTCTGAGGAGACACTCCAGGATCTATAAATTTACCCGCCAGCAGGTTTGCATATGATGTATCAGGTCCAGGGTCAAGTAAGAACTCACACTGACATTCACAGGATGTCTGGGTGGCTCAGTCGGTTAAGTGTCTGCCTTCAGCTCAGGTCTGATCCCAGGGGCCTGGAATCGAGCCCTGCATTGGGCTCCCTGCTCTGCAGGGAGCCTCCTTCTTCTTCCTTCTCTGCCTGCTGCTCCCCCTGTTTGTGCTCTGTGTGTGTGTGTGTGTCAAATAAATAAAATCTTAAAAAAAGAATTCACTGACATTCAAGAGATCACGTGTCATGTAGAGTAAGCTCAGGCTTGTCAGGGGTAGGTATCAAGGTAGGTAGGCCCATGCATATCCTTACTCCAACCCTACTCATCTTGGTGTTTTGGTGTTGGGGGGATTAGGGGAAAGGCAGATGCCCAGTGAATAATTCTTGGAAGGTGGGGTTAGGGATCACAGTGCTCTGGGTTGGAATACATGAATGGATAGATGAATGGAATTTCACTAAACCCACTCTCTACCAGACATTGAGTTTACAAAGATTAATGAGTTCTGATTTCCTATTGACTTCAAAATCATAGTCAGAGGAAAGAGAGGCAAATCAGTGTTTCAGTACAGGGTGATAAGTGCTACAATGGAGTTCTGCTTACAGAAGGGGCATTAAATCAGACTGGAGGAAAAAGCAATCAGAGAGGGCTTCCCGGGAAAGGTGATATCAAAGCAGAGTTTTATTTATTTTTTTAATTTTTAAAAAAATTTTTATTGTTATGTTAATCACCATACATTACATCATTAGTTTTAAATGTGGTGTTCCATGATTCATTGTTTGTGCATAACACCCAGTGCTCCATGCAGAATGTGCCCTCCTTAATACCCATCACCAGACTAACCCATCCTCCCACCCCCCTCCCCTATTTTTTAAATTTTTTTATTTTTATTTTTATTTATTTATTTATTTTTTAAAGATTTTTATTTATTTATTTGACAGAGAGAGACACAGTGAGAGAGGGAGCACAAGCAGGGGGAGTGGGAGAGGGAGAAGCAGGCTTCCAGCAGAGCAGGGAGCCTGACGTGGGGCTCAATCCCAGGACCCTGGGGTCATGACCTGAGCCAAAGGCAGTCGCTTAACCAGCTGAGCCACCCAGGCATCCCCAGAGCAGAGTTTTAAAGGATGAGTAGGCATTGGCCAGAAGGTACCAAGTGAGGGAAAGAAAGGGGGGAAGCATTCCAGGCAAAAGGAAATGCATCTGGGAAGGTATCATGCAGTGTAAGCTTGGGAACGAGAATTAGATGAGTAGGGTTGGAGTAAGGATATGCATGGGCCAATAAGCCTGAGAGACGCGCAGGGTCAGACCATGAAGGTTTTGTTGGGCTAGAGTAAAGAGTATGGTATGTGTCTTATAGGCAGCAAGAAGCCATGGTAGAATCTTTAAGCAGGGAAGTGATTTGAGATCTCTGTTAAAATAACCTTTTGGGCTGTGGTGTAGAGGCCTTGTCAATCTAGGAAGACCCTCAGGTGGTTGCAGACAGTGGCCCAGCCAGTGGGCATGGGGAGACATCTCAAGTGACATTCTGAGTCCTTGGGGCAGCTAGACCACAGAGGAGCTGCAAGGAGGGGAGGCCCTGCCTGGTGAGAAGGGGAGGAAGAAGGCAAGCAAGGCTGTGGGGACTAGGAGACAAACTGAACTGGAAGCCAAACCATACTTTTGCTGAGGGCCAACTCTGAGCTTCAGGACTGGGAAAAGAAAGCAAATATGAAGTAACTTTATAAATCCTTCACCCACCCATGTCATCCTATTTTAGAGCAAAGCCCAGAAACACAAGTCATTTTGAAGTAACTCAAGTTTTGAACTTGTATTTTTTGAACACCTTGAAGGAGAGACATAGCACAGCTGTTATTAAATTCCGTTCTCTCTTATCTACATCTCTGACCTGGACAACTGCTAGCTTTTAGGGCACCTTCCTATGAATTTTTAAAAGTTCTCTT
Source organism: Halichoerus grypus (assembly GCF_964656455.1). Lineage (NCBI taxonomy): Eukaryota > Metazoa > Chordata > Mammalia > Carnivora > Phocidae > Halichoerus > Halichoerus grypus. The sequence goes on from NC_135712.1 coordinate 81,788,149, forward strand.
TGGGAAGATCAATTAGAAATAGATGTCCTCTTCTCTGGGGACTGTCATAGTCCACCTTAGGGCACGAGGCTTAGGGAGTGTGGCAGGGGCTGGATTTCAGCCCCAACTCTAGCACCTATCTGAGCAGCCCTGAGTACAGCCCAATATATGGTAGTCCTTCTTCGCCTCTTTGGCTTTAAAACTTCTCTCCATTCCCAGCTGGAGCATCTCCTGTCTTCCTCTCCCCTCTCCCTCTGGATCTGTGTCACAAAAGCCCAAGGACCAGGCCTGGCAGTCCAGATTCCTCCGTGGAAGCTGGTGGAGGGAGAAGTCTGGAATACATAGATGATCACCTTTGCTCTGTCACAATAAGGATAGCCTTTATGACCACATGTTTCCAAGTGGTCAGAACTAGGGAATGCTCAGAAAATCTTGAAGAGGCTGATCCATGACTTCTGGATAATGACATCGAGGTCATAAGGAAGCCAGCATGGGGTCCTGGGGGTTGGGATGGAACATGTTTGGAAAAAGGGGGTGATAAGGAGGCTCCGGGACAACAGCTTGGTCAGGTTGTGGCAGTGGATGTAAGCACAAATGCTGACCCTGCTCATGGCCCAGTGGGAAGTGAGAATCAGAGCAGACCTCATTGAAGAGGGAAGTGGTATTTTGTTAGGGGAAGCCAGGTTTCATCTCTGGCAAGGAGATGGAAGATGTGCCAAAGCAAATTAAGGTGAAGAACAACCACCATGTTTTGTATTGTAAGATCTAAGTCAGGAGGGCTTAGGGTAAACATCATGGGCCTGAGGTTCCAATTTGGAGAATCACTAGGTAATACAGTTCCCTATGCACACACTTTGTACCATTGTTATTTGTTCTCATGGCAGTTAGAGGAGAAATGTGGGTTTGGAGAGTGTGGTGTAAAATAGGCAAATCCACTTGGCTGGCAGGACCAAGTACAGGACGGCACTGCATGTGTAGCTTCCTTCTATCCACTTATCCATCCATCCACCCACCCACCCACCCATCCACCCATCCATCTGTCCATCCATCCAACAAATATTAAATGTCTACTGTGGGCCAGCAAATAATTGAGAGAGAAATAAAATCCAGCCCCTTGCCTTTCAGAGCCTTATGAATCTAATAGAGGAGAAGACTCATTAAAAATAGGCTGAATAGGGGCACCTGGCTGGCTCAGTTGGTAGAGCATATGACTCTTGATCTTGGGGTCGTGAGTTCAAGCCCCACATTGGGCCTAAAGTTTACTTAAAAATAGGCTTAAAAAAGGCTATGTAGAGTGTACATAGAGAAGTCTGTCTAGCTCAAGGCTGTTGAGGTAAACAGAGGCACATGCTGGAAACTGTAGTTGTTGGGCGTACTGCATCAGGGGAAGGGGTGGGGGGTGCAGAGACCAGACTCTGAGGAGCCTTGAGTGGCAATATTGAGAGTACAGTAACATTTCGTTTTCTGGGCACTTTTAATACAATCTTCTTTAGCGTTTGGACCCATTTGTTATTCATTATCCATTTGTCTGATTGTGTCAGTCAGGACTCCTCATTGCAAATGCCAGATTCTCAGTTCAAACTGGTTCAAGCATATTTAAAAAAGAAGTTATTTGCTCACATAATTTAAAAGTTCAAGGGTATTGATTTCAGGTCTCATTCGATCCTTGTGTTCACATAATGTCATCAGGACTCAGTTTCTTTCTCTGTCTCTTGTCTCTACTTTCCTCTGTGTTGGTTTCTCTCTCAGGGAGGGTCTTTACACATGGAAGCAAGAAAATATCCAGCAGCTCCAAAATTTTATTTCTCCCAGCTCAGCCATTAGAACAGAGAACTTCTCTTTCCCAGGTTCCAGAGAAGGTTCTAGAATTGGCTTTGATTGACTGGCTTCTTCCTGTGCCCATCCGTGAACTGCTCCCTGTGGCATGGGAGATTAATATGTGACTTCGGCTATTCTCACCCTTGGTCTAGGAGGTGGGGCTAGCTCCCTCCAAACCTCCCAGACTGATATTGGAGGAGGGATAGTTTCCCAAAGGAAAATCTGGGTATGCCTACTAAAAAGATTAGGAATGATGTTGGACAGGCAAAATAAGAACTGCCTATTATATTTTTGTAGTTGAATCATTGCTGAATCCTGGCCATAAGCATTTGCTGTGATTGATGCTCTATCCTGCTTGATCTTGCAGGATAGAACAAGCCCTTCTTTCTGTTATACATTTGGATGGGCTGAGTTACATGGCATGCTGAGGCCTCAGCAACGGTCCAGTGGGGCTGGGAGGGACACTAGTTCTGTAGAAGCATAGCTGGAGTTCTGGTCTTCAAAGGGTCCATGTGGTGTGCTGAACTTGGGCAAGGAGTTTGGCAGAAGGCAATTCTTTCAAGGCTTGATGTTTAGAGTCAGGTGGGGGCAGCTCTGGGGTTCTAGCTCCTCTGCCGGTTTGGAGCCAAGACTCAGCCAGCTGCTGGGGGTTCAGGGAGCTGACTCCAGGCCCCAGGTAGAGATGGCAGCATGTGGTTAGTCATGTCTCTAGAGATGGCCGTGAACCCCCAAATCCATCTCTGAAGGCTTGCCTCCAGGTGTGTGAGATTCACATGTGAACAGCAGATAACAGAGACTTGCACACTGTTTATTATTAATAGGGCTGTGGCAACACTTCCTGTTTCAGAACTTGTAAGTCTAATGAACTGTGTTACTTGAATATAAGTTGCAGGGGCCCCATCTATACAGCTAATCTAGAGGAAGACTTAAAAGGCCAGCATGAGGCCAGCTTCCATCTGAGGCTGTGTGACTCCCCCCACCCCCAGTTTGGGAGGCAGCCTTAGGCCTCATGGAATTCTAGAAGGGCTGGAGCTCAGAAGGTAGAAGGGAGAATCTACAGGGATGGTGGATTTTCAAGGGCACGTCTGTCCCAGACCTGGAAATTTGTGCAATCTCCTCCTTTTCAAGGTGAGCCAAAGGGGCTTGTGTTGGGAAGTGAGTTGACCTCTCCCTAAGGCACTGGTTCTTAAATATCGCTTTACCAAAGAATTATGGGTGGGGCTGGAGGAGTCTAATAAAATTCATATTCCCAGCCCCATTGCCAGGGATTTTGATTCAGCAGGTCTGGGGTGGGTGGGGTTCAGGATTCTGCATTCTTAACAACCACCCCAGGAATTCCAATGCAGGTGTCTAGGGACATACTTTGAGACTCACTGGCTTTGAGGTTGGAGTGTCTGCAGCCCAGGGATGTAGGCAGAACTCTAGTGTTGGGGGACACCTGAGTGGCTCAGTCGGTTAAGTGTCAGACTCTTGATTTTGGCTCAGGTCATGATCTTGGAATTGTATGATTTAGCCCCACATTGGGCTACACGCTGAGCATGGAGCCTGCTTGGGATTCTCTCTCTCCCTCTGCCCCACCCTCCCCCAAACTCTCCTCCAACCTGCTCACAGTCTCTTTCTCTCTCTAAAAAGGAAAAGAAAGAAAGAAAGAAAAAAAAACTCCAGTGTTGGGACGCCGTAAGGCTCAGGGAGCACCTTGAGGTCAGAAATGAGGCTGAGCCAAATGTTTATGTCCTTCTTTTTGTTAGGAAATGGTAGGTGAAAGGTTTTGGTGCCTGGGGACCATCAGAAGTATTGTCATCCCATGCTAGGTCACCCCTGCATCTACGGCATCTGCTGACTCTACTTTTTTACATTGACCATCCACATTGTGTTTATATCCAAATAATCTCTTCTTAATGATAGTATTCATCAAGCAGCACATGATTACTAATTTAAAAAAAATTTAACCAATTGTATATACATCAACATTTATATTCTTTCTTTTTGGGGGTGGAGAGAGGCAGAGGGAGAGGGAGGGAGAGAATCCCAAGCAGGCTCCACGTTCAGCACGGAGCCCAATGTGGGGCTCGATCTCACAACCCTGAGATCATGACCTGAGCTGAAATCAAGAGTTGGACACTTAGGGCGCCTGGGTGGCTCAGTTGTTGAGGGTCTGACTTCAGCTCGGGTCATGATCCCGGGGTCCTGGGATCGAGTCCCATGTCTCGAGCCTGCTTCTCCCTCTCCCACTCCTCTTGCTTGTATTCCTGCTTACGCTATCTCTCTCTCTATCAAATAAATAAATAAAATCTTTAAAAAAAAAGAAAGAGGAGTTGGACACTTAACCGACTGAGCCACCCAGGTGCCCCAACATTTATATTCTTAAATAGAATTTAGCTCATTTAACCAATGTTAGAGCTATTCCAATGCTGAATGTCTCACTGATGCAGAGTTAGTTTCAGGGATAAATGGGGTGGTGAGGGGATTAGAGGAAGAACAGAGCAGGGGGCAGCGTGGGTGGAGCTAGCCTAGGAATGAGATAGTGGGGATGGTGGGGTGGGTGTTGGTCTACGGGCCTGTGACTGGGATTAGAGGTATAGGAGGCAGGGGTTTCAGAGGCAGGTGTGGAGGCCCAGGGAGGGGATAAACCATAGTAATGTTGGGCTGGGTAAAAGATTCTGAGTCGGTAACATTAAGGAACTGCAGGGGCATGTTAGCACTCATCAGAGGTCTAAATGGAATGTTCCAGTGTGGCTGTGTCTTTTCCAAACTCCAGGCCCTGGACTTGGGGGTGTGATGGGAGTTCTCTATGGGGGTAGAGGGCACATAAGGCAGGCCTCCTGGGTCTGATTCTCCTAAGGGTGTTTGATAATTTTGGAGGGGCAGATTCCTGTCAAAGGCAAACACACAGGGGTTAGGAAGGACAAGTTCATTTGTTCATTCATTCACCCATTCATTTTCTCCCCAAATATTTACTGAGTCCCTTCTAGGCTCCAGGCACTGTTCTAGCCCCAGGGATACAGGGGTGAGCAGGGTGCAATCCATGCCCTCACTCAGCTCACATTGTAGTGGGGAGACTGTTGTTAAACTAGTTAATTTCAGGTTGTGACAGGTTATAAAGAAAAAGATAGGAGGCAAAGATGTTAGGGAGTGACTAGATTGGGGGCAGCATCAGGGAAGGCCTCTCTGAGGAGGTGACTTCTGAGCAGAGACCTAAATGACGTGAGGAGTAAGGCTGGCAGAGCTAGGAAAAGAGTGTGGCCCAGGCTGTGTTTGGGGCCACACCCTGACTTCATTCCAGAACACTCTTAGGCCCATGGAGTTTTTTATGGCTATTGTGGGAGACGAGCTCACTTGCCCAGTCTCTATTTTGGGATTGGCACTGACTCACTGCTGAGTGTTGGGCAACTGGCTCCCTGCTTGAGACTATTTCTATTATAAATTGAGGATCTTAATAGCTACCTCTGTTTTACAAGAATCTCATGAGAATTGGTCAGTGTCTGTAGAAAGTATTTTTTATTACACAAAAATTTTATTTATCTCAAGTATAAGCCAAGGAGTAAATGATTAGCAATTAACTCAGCTTTGTTTCAGAGAGTGAAACTGGTCTGGTTCACTTGGTGCTCATTCAGTTGACCCCCCCAAAGGTGGCCTTGAACTCCTGCTGATTTTCTTGGTTTCAGAACACTGTTGAGCTCCAGACTAAGAGCCCAAAGTCCTAGGTTCTCATCTCCATTCTATTACTGACAACCTGTATGGCCTTGGGCAATTCACTTAACTTCTACCTCTATAGTCTATCAGCTATGGAATGGGTATAATAATCAAAGAAGATACTGTTCTTTGTCCCATAAAGTGCTACAAACATAAATGTAAGAGATTACTATTATTAAAGTGGAAATCTAGGGGTGACCTACCTTACATAGGTTATATAACTTCCATGGGGTCCCAACTTTGCCTAAGTGTTTGTATGGACTGCCCAAGAGAGCAGCAGGAGGCCTGGGAGTTTGGTCTATGAGAAATATGTAGATCTCTTCTAGTTTTACCTTGTCGGTATTGAGCATGATTGTGGCCCAGGAGAGTGTATTTAAGTGACAGAAAATCAGTGACAAAGTCTCAGAGGAGAGCAGAAAAATACTGGGACTTTGGGAGCCAAAGCAGGCAAAAAGAGCCCTAGAGAGAGGGCTCTGTCTTTAGGGCACTTCCTTTCTCTCTCCCATGAACATTTATTGAGCTCCTACTATGTGACAGGCACTGTGCTAATGTCTCTGGACCAGACTGTGTGTAGCCCTAGCCCTAACTCTGTTCTGGAGAGGTGGTGGACAGAGTGCAGTGACTCTGACACCCACTTACCCGATAGGCACCAGGCCAAATGCTGGCAAGTCAAGAGTTGCAAGACAGAGTGTGATGGGCCTGCCTATTCCAAGTATCTCCCACTAGCCTGCCAAGATTCCTCTGATCTGGTCTAAAACGCCTTCCCTTAGTAAGTGCTGGGTATTGTGCTAACCACTTTGTTTATATTATCTTACTTAATCTTCCCAACAACTCACTGGGGTAGGGACTATTATCATATCACTTTACATAGGAGGAAATTGAGGTTTGCTCACTTGTACCAAGTCATGTAGTGAGGTAGCATGAGAGCCTACACTAGACCACAACCCCCTTTGCCTTCCAACAGCCAGCACTGCAGGCTCTTCTTCCTGCCTTCTCCTAGCCTCCTAGAGCCCCTTTGCTTGTGCACACATCCACTCACACACACAGAAAGCCAGAAGTGCCTGAGAATTTACCTACTTCTGGGGCAGCCCATAACTAAGACTGTCAGCAGGTGCTGGAGAATCACAGACCAGCTTCTTTGCCTCTTGTGGGGACAACTCTGGAGTGTATTCTCCAGCAGTCCCATGCAGGATCAAGCGGAGTTACTTTCTGTTGACTTTTGTCTTGCTTGACCTCCTCCTTTCCCCTGTCCTGCTCTTCCTATATCCCTAACACATCACTAGCTCACAAGGGTCAGCTTCTGAGCAATCAAGAGTCCCACTCGGGTAGGGGCTGAGCTGGAGCAGGATGTTATTCAGTGACTGATTCCAAGAGAGAATTCAGAAGCTGTGTCTAGCAGTGACAGCCTGATCAAGAGTCCAGATGACCCCAGAGATCCCAATAATTGTGTCACATGGGAAATACATAGGCTTCAAAAGAGCCCCTCAAAGTGCAAGGTACTGACTTAGACATTTATATACCTATCTTATTTAATATTAGAACATCTCTCTATTGGGCTTTTCCAGTTTTCATTGGAGCATACAGATTCAACAAAATTCACCTTTTACTAATCTTAAAATCACATTGTAGGTGAAATAGCACTTCTAAATTTCACCTTGGTGGGACTCTGTTATGTTGCCTCGGTTATGTGAAGCTTCATTCAACCCCATCATCACTGCCCACCCTCTCCTGCCAGATGTCCTGTTTTCCATATTGATGTACATGACATTCATGTGGGTGGCATTCACTTTACCCCCTGAGATGATTGGTCATCTGGGTGGTGCTCTAGAGCTTTGCCATCTAATAGAATAGCCACTAGCTGCATACAGCTATTGAGCATTTGAATTATGACTGGTCTGAATCAAGATGTGTTTTTTTTTTTTTTTTTTAAAGATTTTATTTATTTATTTGAGAGAGAGAATGAGAGACAGAGAGCATGAGAGGGAGGAGGGTCAGAGGGAGAAGCAGACTCCCTGCCGAGCAGGGAGCCCGATGCGGGACTCGATCCCAGGACTCCAGGATCATGACCTGAGCCGAAGGCAGTCGCTTAACCAACTGAGCCACCCAGGCGCCCAAGATGTGTTTTAAGTACAAAATATACATGAGGGATTTTGAAGTCTCAGTGTGGAAAAAAGAATGTAAATTATCTCATTAATAATTTAAAAGTATTTATTACATGTTGAAATAACATTTGAGGTGTATTGGGTTAAGTAAAATTAATTTTATCTCTTTTTACTTTTAAAAACATCATTACTAGAAAATCTGAAATTACACATATGGCTTGCATTATATTTCTATTGGGCGGCGCTGCTCTAGGGACTCAAAAAAGGGAAGGTTTAGCAAGTGAAGTTGTCCAAATCCTGGACAGGCTTAGCTGGGAAGAAATTGTGTCCTTGCTGTGATGGCAGGGTTCTTTATCGGATGCGGAGGCAGCAAGGTGAGTCCTATGTGATACCACTTTAAAAGGCACGTGGTTCTGCAGATGACTCTGTGCGTCTCTGGCCAAGAGGAGTTATGGTTGACAAAAGTGGCTTGTAGATCGGTCATCTGCCCAAATGACATCACTGCCTCTCTGCTTCCAAGTTGGGATTTAGTAACTTTGCAGAATTCACATTTGTTCTTTCTTTCTTTCTTTCTTTTTTTTTAAGATTTTATTTATTTATTTGACAGAGACACAGCGAGAGAGGGAACACAAGCAAGGGGGAGTGGGAGAGGGAGAAGCAGGCCTCCCGCCAAGCAGGGAGCCCGAAGTGGGGCTCGATCCTGACCTGAGCCAAAGACAGACACTTAATGACTGAGCCACCCAGACACCCCTTTTCTTTCTTTCTTGCTGTCATAATCTTGAGGAGAAAGAGGCCAGTTGAGGGAAGAGAAGAGGAGGAGAGAGAGAAGGGTGGGAGGATTATTATTGATTACAATAAGGAGCTGGGAAGGACACAAGGAGACCCTAGGGAGAAGATCTCATTGGTTAAAACAAAAGGTTCAGAAAGTCAGCTAGTCAAGTGATTTCTCTCTCTCTCTCTTCTTTCTCTTTCTTTTTCTCAATCTCTTTCTTTCTGGGGACTTTTGACTTTTAATGTTTATGATTGTTCCTGGGAAACCAGAAACAGTTACTTTTGTTTTGCAGATTAGGAAATGGGGGAAAGAAACTGATGAGGGATTCCCAGAGATAAATAGGAGGTGTGGAGAAAGGAGGAGGAGCAGGATTTAGGGGTAAATCCTTCTGTGTTGACATGGAAGTCCCAGTTTGGGGAAGTGCATTCTATCATCAGGGCTCAACCCTGGGGCCTTCCCATTTCAATGACTTGGCTGGGAGATAATGGCTCTCTAAGGGTCCTGTTCATGTGTCTGAAGTTCAGGAGGTCCACTCGCCTAGTAGGATGGTGACTGCCTCAATTAGTACAGTTTCTGGGACGAGGCTTTGGCATTGTCACAAGCCTCCCAGCTCTGTTTGGGTGCAATTAATGCATTACTCTAAAGGCACTTGTCACCAGCAAACTAAAGTGAGAACACACCCGTTAAAATGTTCTTTTTGAGTCCTGTTTCTGCTCCCTTCAATGGCTCCCCATTGCCCACTGAGTAAAAACCTAACTCCTTAGCCTGCCTCCAGTACCTTCCACAATTAGGACCCAGGTTATCTGGCTGCACTGATCTCTCCCTACCCTCTCTCATAGCCCCTGGGCTCCAGCCAAACCACATGCCTGCTAGATCCTCTGCATGCCCCATACTCTTGCATCTACTTCCCGTGTTTATTACCTGGAAGTCCTATTCACAGTTGTCACATAGCAACATTTTCCTTCTCCATGAGCAGCGATCCCTGGCCAGCACAGCACTTTGTAAGTCTTTTTGACCCTTGTAGACTATTATTTGTGCATATGTGTCCCTGCTATGGGCTAGGGGAGAGACTGTCTGTATTAGCCAGCCTGGGCTGTCATAAAAAAATACCATAGACTGGGTGGCTTCAACAACAGAAATTTATTATATTTTCACAGTTTTAGAGACTGAAAGATCAGGGTGCCAGCATGACCAGCATCTGGTGAGGACTCTCTTGGCTTACAGACAGCCACTGTGTGCTCACACGGCAGAGACAGAGTTTAGGTGTCTCTTCCTCTTCTTTTAAGGACACCAATCCTATTGGATTAGGACCCCCCTCTTACAACTTCATTTCACCTTAGCTATCTCCTAAAAGCGCTATCTAAGTTGGTGGGTTAGGGCTTCAATATATGAATTTTAGGGGGACACAATGAAGTCCAGAGACTGCTTGATATTTAAATCCCTTTCAGGATTTTGAGCCCCAGCTGGCCAGGCCTGGGTGTGGGGACAGCCTCCAGGCCAGAGGAAGGCTGGAATGAGGACTGAGAATGAAGTCAGAAACCCTCTTGTGGGGTACCTAGTCATTAAAAAAGTACAGATAAGGCCTGAGCAGGGGAGGGGCCCCACAATGCTCCCAGAAGAATCTCCAGCACTCTGAGCCATTGAAGTAGTTCTTTGGGCCAATAAAGTAGTTCGAGATCCCACCAGCTTGGCCAGTCCTACTGTCCCTTCAGATCTGGGACTGCTGTAGGGACCATAGGTGGGCACAGCAGAGCAGGACAGTTCTGTTCGGTAAGTTTCGATTGAATTTCTGATGCGTGCTGGGTATTGGAGGAACAGAGAACAATCATCCTGGGTCCTGACCTTAGGAACCTCGCAGTTCCATGGGGGCAGATGGGTGTGAGGGGGGATCTATTTTGACCTAGAACTAAGAATCACGGTAGGACTCACATTCACTCATCTTTCTTCCAGGGCCATGTTCTGCAACGATTTAAAGGAAAAGTATGAGAAGAGGATCATTATCAAAGGGGTAGATGCTGAGACCATGCACACTCTTCTGGACTACACCTACACCAGCAAGGCGCTGATCACCAAGCAGAATGTGCAGCGGGTCCTGGAAGCTGCTAACCTCTTTCAGGTGTGTGAACAGTCTCAATGCTCTCCTCTGGAGCAGGGGAAAGCAGCGACTCCTCAGAAATCTGCCTGGACTGGCTCCCAAGCTCATACCTGGCACACATATATACACCACACTCACACACACACTTAGCTGGGCCTCTACTTACTTGAAAGTCAGAAGAGACTCCTTTGGAAATTTCCTGAGAGGTGGTGAGATGCGGCATTGACTTCTTAATGCCATTAAGCCAGGACAGCGTGGTGCCTGGAATCTATACTTGGTTCCTAACAGCAATGACTACAATTTGCTGAAGGCTAATTGGAGCCAGGGTTCCAGTCATCACTTCAATGCGTAACTTCTTTTTTTTTTTTTTTAAGATTTTTAAAAATTTATTTGAGAGAGAGAGAGAGTGAGCAGGGGGAGAATCTCCAGCAGACTGCGCTGATCCCTGAGCCCGATGTGGGACTCAATCCCCAGGACCCCGAGAGCACAGCCCCAGCTGAAACCAAGAGCCAGATGCTCAACCGACTGAGACACCCAAGCACCCCTCATATATATAACTTCTAATCCTTAGCACAACCTGGGGAGATAGTTACTTCTCCCTACTTTACAGGAGGGAAGAGTAATAATGTACAGAGAGTGGGTTATTTGAACCCTGGCTTTCCAAGTCCAGGAGCTACATTTTTGCAGTACAACATGCAGTCTCTCTGGGAGCAGTGTCTAGATTTTGGGGCACGCAGGACCTTGCCTGGTCAGCACTTTGTGGTGGGTGTAGAAGAAGAGCACTTTCCATGAGGGTTATTACAGAAGATAAAAGAGAGAACCCTCGGGATTAAGTTTTATGGTTTCCGTTTGACTATGTTTGTTTCAATCCAATTACACTTATATTTAGCTTCATGGAATAATTAGACCCATAGATTCTGTTGGTTGCATCCATAGTTATCATAGGGGCTCCATCCCCCATTACCATCTTTGCCTAGATCTAAAAGTACACTTGAACTTGGTTTCGCCAGATTAAGCAGAGAGTGTCTCACTGAGGTTATTGAGATTTATGATAGAGTCCAGGGACAAGCCCAGTCATTCCCAGGGACTGGGACAACATCAGATCTTGTGCATGGTTTGGGACTTTGGGAGGTGGTATCCTCTTGGATCCTCTGTAGGTCAGCAGTTAAGGGGAAACAAAACAAAGTCTGGGAAGGTGAGCAATGAGGGGCCATGAGTCAAGACCATGGACAGTGGGATTATCTTTGTTGAAGCTGGAGTCTAGGCCGGATCTGTGGAGTCCAGCAAGGAGGGGAGAGTAGAAAGAGGGAGGAAACTCTATGAAACAGCACTGATTAGTTCCGAATAATTGTTTGCCAATTTTATTGTCTCAGTTTCTTCAGGGCATTTTCCGTCAGGGCTGGTCACGCCTTCTGGTGATGTGTCCAAGTCAGTTACCGCACCCCCCCCAACACACACACAAACAGCCTTCCCCCTTTCTCCCTCCTGACCTGCTTACCCCTTCAGCCTTACTAACCCGCAGGGGAATACTCTTCTTTGGAGGGAGGGACTCCGCAACCTCACTCTCAGCAGCCCTATCTCATCCCACCTCCCACCCCTGCCCGTACTGCTCCAACAATCTAACCTCAGGGAAATCCTTCCCTGATAGGGCCTCTATTTAGTTTAGCTTTTGCCTGGGGACTGTAAGACAGCTGCATGTATTCTACACTGGGTGTGAGGGTGTGGGAGTATTTACAAATCTTTACTTAGCCTCCTTATTTTCAGTATGATGTCCTCATGTGTCTTCCTCAATTTCTGGTGTCCCTGGTCCAGAACCTCTCTGGTCTGGTTTCTCCAGAGGATAAATCTTCTTTTCTAGTGGGAGTGGAGTTGTTACATCACAAGAGGTGGGGAGGAGTCCCAGCAGGCTTAAATTCTTCTTAAGGTGGAGCTGATACCACCCCTGGTATCAGCCCCACCTGCCCTGGCCTTGCTCTTTCCCTGGGACTTTAATATTCCTGCTTTCTGAGGTTCTGAGGGACAAACTCCTTCGTAGGCACTTGGTCTGACCTCTTTCCTCTCAGCAAAGCCATTTGCCAGTCTTCATAGTCTGTGGTTTGGGGTTACTGATAACTCCCAGTTTCATGGAGGAGGGAGTTTGTGTTTCTGTTTCTTGTTCTCCTTTCAGTTTTGGGTGATTTTAGTAAAAACTCTTTAGATAGTAAAGAGTTTTGTAATGTTGCAAATATTTTCCATTGGTTATTTGACTCATAATTTTTGGTTATGACTTTTTTTAATGTACAAAATTTAAAATTTGTGTTTCGTCAGATCTGTTGATCATTTCCTTGATGTTTTTTTGCCTTTGTTATGTGTTTTTAGAAAGACCTTCCCCGCTGCTTAAGTATATACTTATTCACTTATAATTTCTGTTAGTCTTGTTATATCCACAGTTTTGATACTTAAATTTTTAATGTATCTGGAAGTTATTTTGGCATTAAGTTTCTCCTTGTCCTCGTCCTCTTCCTCCCCCACCTCCTCCTCATTTTCTCTTAAGTGGTGAGCTTCAGTAGAGATTTTGGTTTTAATCAGAGGTGGAAGGAGGAGGAAGACAGAGACAGGATAGAGATAGAGCGTGCTCAGTTTATTATTGATTCCCCTATTCTGGTATTCCCTCACCTTAAAATTTTCCAAATCTCATTCACTTTCTAGGCAAAAAATACTAAGTTTCTCTTTGAGGCTATTTTACTCATTTTCCTATGAGTGTTAATGCTTTTGAAAACAAGAGAAGAGTGCTCTGGGCGTCTGGGTATCTATTTAACCCACTTTCTGATTTCTGTTGCTTCTGGATGACTTGCTTTGAAGTCTTAGATGTAGAAAACTGGGAATATCTTCATGCTTGAAAGCACCACAAGGGACAGAAGTTTATAGGTTGTTGAAATCACTTTGTGGTTTTAAAAAAGTATTTATTCATTTGAATGAATAAAACATACCCTTGTTCCAAATTCAGAAAACAGAAGGGGGAACAGTGGAACATTTTGCCCTGTTCACTTTTGACCATGTCTTGCTGTCCTTCATATCCTATGCACAATGTATATGTGCATATATCACTCCCACTCGTTGTCTCCAGTTTTTAAACATGAATGTTGGCACACTATACACCCTATTTTGCATGTTGCTTTTCTTGGCTTTACAATATATTTTGGAGATTGTTACAGATCAGTATGCATAGAGACTTTTCTTTCTTTTCTTTAAGGTTTTATTTATTTATTTGAGAGAGAGAGAGAGTGAGCACGAGGGTGGGGAGGGACAGAGAGAGGAGAGGCAGAGACTCCCAGGCAGATTTCCTGCTGAGCCTGGAGTCCGACCTGGGGCTCGATCTCATGACCCCGAGAGCACGATCCCAAGAGCACAACCCAAGCCGAAACCGAGTAGGATGCTTAACCGACTGAGCCACCGAGGTGCCCCTGCATAGAGCCTTTTTGATGGCTGCATAATGTTGTTGGGGTCTCCTGAGAAGTGGAACATGTCGAATTATCTTAATGATCTCTTATAAGGCAGAGTGGTAGAGTGGAAAGAACATGGGTGCTGGAGTCAGGCAGAACCTGGGTTTAAATCCCAGTTCAGTCATTTATTTGCTGTGTGGATGTGGACAGGTTATTTAGATTGTCTGAGCCTCAGCTTTCTTATTTGTAAAATTAGGATGATAACAATACCTATACCTACCTTTTAGGGAGAGTTATTATGAGGATTTAATGAGATGCTATTTGTAAAATGCCTGGCACATAATAGATGGATAGAATTTTCTTCCCATCATTTGTGCAGTAATTTTAACTTTACTTCGGGCAATTTGTACCTTAAGTAAACTGGGCTGACATTGAGCTGTGAGAACATTTTCCTATGCCATCCCTAAATCTTTGCTTTTACCTGGATTAGAATTATAAGAGACCATGATTTAAAGTTTTGTTTTATCGGGTTCATATGACACTTGGTTAGTAGAATGAATTGGACTGGTGCTATATTTAATTAACTCAGGATTATAGATAGAGAAAAGTGTGCCAGAGTTGGCATTTTATCTTGTTATTTTAGAACATCCACAGGGGCGCCTGGGTGGCTCAGTCGTTAAGCGTCTGCCTTCGGCTCAGGTCATGATCCCAGAGTCCTGGGATCGAGCCCCATATTGGGCTCCCTGCTCCGCGGGAAGCCTGCTTCTCCCTCTCCTACTCCCCATGCTTGTGTTCCCTCTCTCGCTGTGTCTCTCTCTGTCAAATAAATAAATAAAAATCTTTAAAAAAAAAAAAAAAAAAAAATAGAACATCCACAGAAGCCGATACCACCTTTGTGGGACTGAAATCAATGGGAATCAGAGTATCTTGGTGTTCTCTACCCAATCCGGTGGTAAAGGTTTTTAGTTGTCACACCATCGCTGATCCTCAGCTGTTCCCTCACTTTCTTCTTCTCTTTTCAGCTCTCTTGCTATTATCCATAGATTGCTTCTATGCCAGAATTTCCCAGTCCAGAAAGAGATCTTTTGATTGACCCAGCCAGTCACCACTATTGCTGTTTGAAAAGAGCTTTCCATGCGAGGCAACTTCATGAGTTGCTGACCTCATGAAGACGGCTAACCCTGGGGTCAGTTACCATTACCATTGTCAGTTGTCATTGGTCCAATCATCTGTGCCCAGGGTGGGACAGTTTCTTTTAGGAGGAAAGTTAGTGTGGGCAGGTACTGAATGAACTGCCCATGAGAGGAACTTTGCAGTAATCTAGCCATAATTTATTGGTGAATTATGGGGAGAAATGTATTTTCTCCAAGTAGTTTCTAGAAAGGTAAGAGTAAGAAAAGCACCTACAAGGAAAGGCCTGAGTGACCCTTCACATGGGAGGCAGGGTTTTTGAGATGAATGTCATCCAGTGGGCCCCGAGAACTTGCCTTAGCTGGAACTTCAGGCTCTTGAGTTCTAGATGAGCAAGGCAGTCAGAAACTGTAGAGACTATAGACCTGGGACAATGGCTATAAGAACTTGGTAAGATTCTTTAGTTTTGGAGAACTGCCGTGTTCGTTTGGAGAACTTTGTCATATTCATTACTCTCATTTTTATTATTAAAAACTCATGAAAGAATATGGACTTGTGAGTTTATCAGCAGGGCAGCAAAAGGTGTGAGGTCAGGGAGACCAGCTCACCCCTCATTTAGTTTTGGGACAGAGGATGCCTAAGATAACAGAACAGCTGGTTAGAAGAAGGAGCTTAGAAGCTGAAAAGAGATCAGGCTGAGTCCTGAGGGCTGACATGAGGAAGGAAAGGGGGGCTGCCAGAGTGGGAGCCTGGTCATCTGGCTGGGCCTGAGAAGACACAAGCCATGACATGCTCTGGGCTGAGATCTGTATGGACGAGGTAGCCATGTGGTCAGTGGTTGACCCTGATGGCCTGGGTTGGCTTCTTGGCTTGCTCATAGTACATAAATCATAGTACATAAATATTTGTTGAATCAATGAAGGCGTGCGTTGCTCTTGTTCATTACTAGCTGAATATGAGGACTGCCTCAGAAACTACTCAAGACCCCATGAAAATTTGCCCGACTTGCCTTAAGAGGACACTAAGAAGCCCATTCCTGGCTTTAAGAAATGTGGGCTAGTAGAGGAAGAAGTATTCCACAGGTTAATACTAATAACTACTTCATTTGTAAGCACCTACTAAGTGCCAGGCACCTAGCAAAAGCAGATCTCATCACTGCAAGTTACAGATGAACCTCTGTTGTCATTGACAGGGACCCACAGATTGTATGGACCCAACATCAGAGTAGTCAGTTGATCCAAGCAAGGAAACCAGCCCAACTATTTCTTTGCTGCTATCTAAATAAAATCCATCTGTTGACCGAAGCACCCTCTCCCACGCACCCCTTTGTCAACCAATGTTACTGTGTGGCCACTGTAAGTGATAAGACATCAGGGTTAATATCCTGGTCCACACGGCAGTGATAGTTTTGCTTTTCAGAGCATTCACTATGTGGCAACTCTTGCCTGTACCGTTTCATTTAAAATGAGGTCAGTATTTTTACCCCCAATTTAAAGATGGGAGAAATAAAAATTCAGTGATGTAAAGTAAATGTTCAAGGTTTCATGGCTAGTGAGAGAGGAGCCTGAATTTCACTCCTGTCTGCTTATGCTAGCCTGTGTGTTCTCCACTCCACACACTGCGTCCATCTCTCAGCATGAGGCCTGAATCAAGCCATGATCCTAAAGGCAGCTGGGGCCGTCAGCAGCCTCAGGGCTGCCCAGTGGAAAATTCTGGGAACCAGTGGGGCCCTGTAACTGTGTCAGGGGGCAAGACTGGCACAGCTGCCACCCCTCATGCCTAACTCCCTCTGGGGAAACTGGGACACTTGGGGCCACCAGGTGTCCCCATCTCAACAGTGAGCCTGCTGCTGTCCAAGCAGCGTCTCTTTAGTCTTTACAGTTCTGTGTTTAATCTCAATGGTGACTCTTTTTTATTTTTAGGTATAACATATTTAGTAAAATGCACACATCTTAAGTGTATAGTTTTTTATTTTTTACATGTGTTTGCAACCATGTAACCTCCACCCAGATCAAGCTCCAGAACATCCCTGGCATCCCAGAACACTCTCTTTAGAATCCGGGTTGCTTATATAATTACAAGGGGTGTTTACAGAATGCTAGGACATAGTAGAAAGAGGCATCTGGCCCAGGCTTACCATGGTTATTTGCATCATTGGTCCATGCTGGCACCTGCTGGAACATCTGTGTTCCTATCAGTCTCTCTCTGATCATTGACACCCCCGCCATCAGCTGAAAATTCTCAGGCCCACCTGGTTCTGGCCCTCAGTCTTTGTGGGTCACTTTGCATTCTCTTTGTCCCATTTGCCAGGCCTCCTCAGGTCTGCCAGTCCCCTCTGCAACTTCTGTGTCCCTCTCAAGGACACACAAGAAACTTTCATTTGCTCTCCTGTGCCAGTCTGGAACTCTAGGGAACTTGGAGCGACTGGCATAGACCCCCTTTGTCTAGAAACAACACATTCTAGCTTCTCTTCTGTGGCCACTCTGCTGGACTGCTGCTTTTCTGATTTATTTTGGCAGTCCAGGCACACATTCTTTTGCTCTCAGATCCACAACCTCTAAGGAGCTTTTCGCATCTCCCTTACTCTAGAGTTTGGCCTGAGTTGGGAGGCAGAACATCGTCTCAGGGACCCACACCTGCTTCTCACTCTACTACTAGACTCTTTCTCCTCTTTCTTCCTGGCCTGGGAATCATTGTTGGAAAAGCTGGCTCCTACATTATCATCCATTCTCCTATATCTACTGCTTTGATATAAACTTTATGCCTGGACTCTTTGGTATTCTGGCTTTTCCACTTCAAAGGGCCCAGTTATTACCACTAATTGATGTTTTAAAACTATTTTCCTACTATAGTTCTGAAAGTGTATTTAGAAACTTAAAAACCAAAATTGTATTCTTCTGTCTATCCTATTACCCCTTCCCTGGATATGAAAGCCTGAAATGGCCTAGTTGCTGCCTGTAGGTTGTAGAATATAGGAAGTGAGATACGGGTTTTAGTTGTAATGAAAACCCAATTTGCTACCAGATTCTGACTTTTACTTCTACCTAATTACCACAAATTACTAACCATTTTCTATGTGCAAGGTACTTTATAAGAAACTATCACGGGGAAATAAAGATAAAAGTTACAAATGTAGATCACATTTATTTAACCATTTATCGTATTCTTTCCCCTACATGATCCCATCTGATGTTGACAATATTTCTGTGAGTGGGCTGGCCAGGGAGTGCCCTCACAGTGAAACTGCAAGGTGGGCTTTATTATTCTCAACACTTTCCAGAAGAGGAAACTGTGGCTCACTGAGAGTGAAGCTATGATCTCGGGCCTAAACCCAGAACTTCTGACCCCCATACTGCCACCCACCACTACACCCAAAGCCTCAAAAGCAAGGATTTCCACTGAGCTTTCAAACCACAGAGCAATCCAGCCAGACCCCAGGGCAGAGTGTAGGAGTAGAAAAGAGTTCTGGGTCTGAAGGAGGTGGCATTGAACTGGACTTCACAGAATGGGTAGGATTTTAACAAATGGCAGCTGGGTTGGAGGAAACGTATTCTAGGCAGAGAGAATTTGTAAGCAGAGACTTAAGTTTCCACGTTCTCTACCTGCTACCTTACCTATTACAGCTGTCTGCTCATGGATCTGCTTCTCAGGACTTGGCTTTGCTTTAGATGCCCTACTGCTTCTGTGCCCACCCCCCTGACCTCCCAGATAACCCATATCCTGAGCATCAAACATGTCCCAGACACAGTTATTCCATTTAGTCCCTCCCTGGCTTTCATCTTATCCCTGGGCTGAGTCACAAAGCTCCAGCTGTGGCCCTGGCCCGTTGAATCTTTGTATGGCCCATGTGGTTCCCCCTCACCCCCATTGTGTGCTGCTGGCCTGTTGGGGGCCCCACTGGCTCCTCTGCAAATTCAGGGGCTGTCTGTTGCCAGAATCTTGACCAAACTTCCCACACCCTTTCCTTTCCCTCTGATTCCACTTCTCAGGTCAGTCTATCTCTACAGTTGCATCAGTCCCCCAGCACCTACCCCACCTTAGTGAGTGGGCCTTTTTCAGGTTTTGTTCCCTTCCTGCCCACCCCACATAGCTTTCAGGGACTAGCAGACCCCTCAGCCAAGTCTAGAGCAAGGACTGAAAGTTTGGAGGGAGCAGAGGACATCCTGGAGGTAGGGGGCACATATTCCCATTGGTCTGAAATAGATGTATCACCTGAGAAAGAGGGAAAGGGGCAGGGTTAGAAGATTAGGAATAGTAGTAATTTACAATTTTTAAGTATGAAGACTCCTCTTTTTTGGGGTGGGGGAGCAGAGAATCTTAAGCAGGCCCCACACCCAGAGTGGAGCCTGATGCGGGACTTGATCTCATAACCCTGAGATCATGACCTGAGCCGAAATCAAGTCAGATGCTTAACCGACTGAACCAGCCAGGTGCCCCTGAAGACCCCTCTTTAACATCAGTACACACCCCATAGGAAAACAACTTTACTTTTTATAACTATTGTCTGAGAAGGAAAATGGTGACAAAAAATTTACTATGAATTCACAAACAGTTCACCAAAAAATCACAATTTCAAATGATTTTGACTTATTAATCTCATCAACAAATTATATACTCTTCACAAACACTGATTTGTTGGGGCTTGAAGGTAAGAATACCAGTGTCTTTACACACCCTTTGCAATAACTATAAAGTCACTTGGGGACTCTGGTCGATGGAATTGCTGATTTGGGCCAAAACAGGACTTCAGTTTTTCTGGAGTGGATTTGAAGGCACCTCTAGGGAGATGTGGAATTACACTGGTTAAGTCTGTTAAGACCTCATATTCTGGAAAGCATGAAGGGAAGCAGAGGAGGGCCAGTGGAGATGGAGGGCAGGGGGTCCATTCTCATTGAGGCAGACACTTCTCATGGGAACTGCAGCCACGTCTCAAGTGGTTTCTTTGATTGTATTTTTAGTCTCCCTATTTGAGAGTCAGGTGCCTGACTGTAACCTTTTGCTCACATGTCCCCTCAAACAGGAAGTTGGCTGTCTGTTGCCATTATCTGTCATCTCTCAGCTTTAATAAACAAGTTCATGGGTCAATGGGACAGGCTGAGAAAGAAAATTTACGCTAAAGTCCTAAGTAATCTTGAATATGAAGAAGCAAAAAGCATATATATTGTAAAGAAAACAATTTCTTTTTCCCATGACTGCCCTGCACATCAGCAGTTTCCCAGCCACTGGTTAGGATGCTGCTCTACACCCCTCACGTTCGGAAGTATTTCTTGAAGCATATTTTGGGGGAAGTGTAGGCAACTTGGAGATTCTCACTACGCTTGTCCTCATAAGGCTTCTTCAGACTCTCCTGGAAGTTTGTTAATTCAACAATGCGACAGTTACAAAGGCAGTGTGATGGCCAGTGAGAAGAGTGAGCTAGCCATGACCTCGAGTGTCATCTGTACCACCTATTGGCTGTGTGACCTTAAGCAATGCACTTAACTCTTTGAATTCTCTAATTCTTCCTCTGTGCAAATAGTTTGTACTAATACCTACCTTGTTATTACTTACTAAATAAAATATATTCGTTAAAAAAAATAAAATTTATTCATTAAATAAAAAAATGGATGAGAAAGTGTCTAGCACAATTCTTGGTACATACTAGGTATCCAAAAACTATTTTCCTTCTCTCTCTTTCCTTCCCTTCTTTTGGCAGAATTTGTGCAGGTGCTGTTGGAAATAAAAACACAAGTATGACCTAGAATCTGCCCTTGAGATGCTTGACCATAGTACAAGGGAGAAATGTAATCTGTGCTCCATGGAGGGGCAGGTGAATTGCCCAGTGGAGCACAGAGGAGGGAGGAGTTGATTCCATGTTAGGCAACTGGAGAAGCCAAGAAGGAGAAGTGGCTCTTGAGAAAGAATCTCATGAATGGGTAGGATTTCTCCATGTCCTTTCCCTTCCCTTCTCTTTCATTCTCCTCTTTTCTTCTTAAGCAAGTACTGACCCAGAATTAAAAGTGTCCAGAGGCAAGGAAGGCTTAAAGCACAGTCTGGTTAAGACTCTCTGGTCCTGTCAGCCTGGCTCTCCCTCTTGTGTTGACTTTGTCCTCAGGTTCATGGATACTAGAGAGCAACTCAGTGTCTCCTGTAAACTCAATTTCCAGAAAACTGCCCCATGTGCAAACAGATGTTTGCACACCATTGTAGGAGTTCACAGACTCTGGAACCCATCCATCAGTCCCAGATTTAACACTCTAATGAAGAAAACAGCCTTGTGTAGACAAGGTGATGGTCATGGTACTCTTTCCCTTTTTTTTTTTTTTTTGAGGTTAACTTGAAAGAGGCCTTTTCAGTTGAAATTGGGGCAAACTGTCCTGAGTCTTTTCTTAAAAAGTGGAGCTCTGGAGTCAAACTGTCCTGGACAAGGAGAGCAGGATTTTAACAGATAGTGATGAGGGAGAAAGCTGGTCCAGGCTAATGAAACAGCATGAGCACAAAAAGGCACTGTGATAGGCGAGCTTAGGAATATTTGGGGAAGGTGAGCAGACAGGTCTGACTGTGGAAGGGTTCCATCAGGGAGAGTCCTGGTGACAGTGCACAGCTTGAGGGGTAAGAATAAGGCTATGTCTTCACTTTCAGGTCGTGGAATCACTGAACTTTGTTACATAGCATTTATCACAGTTATAATTTGACACTTGTGTGATTATTTGATTAATGTCTGCCTTCCCCACTGGTCTGTCAGGTCCAATGAGCACAGGCACTGTGTCTCTTTCTGCTCACCTCTGTACCCCCAACACTGGTTGATGGCCTCCTACATAACAGATGTTCAGTACACATTCTGGAAATTAACAGGTGGATGAATGAAGGAATGAATGATTTCTGGGTGGGGAGGGATACTTTGGATCAATGTTTCTAACAAATCTGAGCTCCAGTACTTGGTGTGATTCTCTTTCATGGTTTCCTTCTTTGCTCATCAGCAGTCATCAAGCAGGGGTAGGAATTAGCACCTTGTCGGCCAAGCCTTCCTTTGGGCAAATCAGATTATTGAAGCTCTCCTTGGTGAAGTGTGCAAATCATGGTTGACATCTGCCAAGCCCTTGTTCTGTGCACACACTGTTTGACCTGAGGTAGCTTGAAATGGTCTAAAAACATGTGTTTTTAGAATCAGATAAGACTGATTCAAATTTTAGCTCTACCTCTTATTAGCTTTAAGTTTCTGAGGAAATTACCTCACTTCTTTGGATCTCCTTTCCTCATCTATAAAACAGGAATAACAATAAAAATCTACTTTATAGTGTTGTGAGGATTAAATTATCTGGGTAATATAAAGGGACTGGCATATAGGAGTTGTTGTTTTATTCTTTACATTTTATTTTATTTTCTCATTGTGTACTTGAAAATCGCAAGGAAGTATTTATTTTATTTTTTCTGATTTTAAAAGCAACCTCATTGGGGTGCCCGGGTAGCTCAGTTGTTAAAGTGTCTGCTTTTGGCTTGGGTCGTGGTCCCTGGGTCCTGGAATTGAGCCCTGCGTCTGTCTGGCTCTCTGCTCATCAGGGAGCCCGCTTCTCCCTCTGCCTGCCACTCCCCCTGCTGGTGCTCTCTCTCTCTCTCTCTTGCTCTCTGATAAATAAATAAAATCTTAAAAAAAAAAAAAAAGCAACCTTATATGGGGGCGCCTGGGTGGCTCAGTCGGTTGGACGTCTGACTCTTGATTTCGGCTCAGTTCATGATCTTAGGGTCATGGGATCATGCCCCACTTTGGGCTCTGCACTGGATGTGGAGCCTGCTTGGGATTCTCTCTCTCTCCCTCTCCCTTTGCCCCTGCACCCTCCCCCTGCTCCTGTGTTCTCTGTCTCTCTCTTGCAAAAACATAATAATAATAAATAAAATAAAATAAAAACAACAACTTCATGCTCAGTGTAGAACATTTGTTCTAAACAGCAAAGTCTAAAAGACAAATTAATAACTTTATAAAACTGCATTTGAGATAAATGTGGATAGCATTTTGACATGTTACTTTCTAGTGTTTTCTCCATTCATGAGAAACTTTATTTTATTTATTTATTTCTATAAGAAACTTTATTTTAAATAGAGAATTCTGTCACATGGCACACAAAGCAAGGGAGTACAAATAGATGAACAGTGAAAAGTAAGTCTTGCTGGGGCGCCTAGGTGGCTCAGTTGAGCATCTGCCTTCGGCTCAGGTCATGATCCCAGCATCCTGGTATCAAGCCCCGCATCGGGCTTCCTGCTCAGTGGGGAGTCTGCTTCTCCCTCTGCCTGTGGCTCCCCCTGCTTGTTCTCTCTCTCTCTCTGTCAGAAAAATAAATAAAATCTTTTAAAAATAAGAAAATAAATAAATAAATAAAAGTAAGTCTTCCTTTCTACCCCGACCCCAGCTACCAGTTCCCCTCCTCAGAGACAACCACTGTTACCAGGTTCTTAGGTGGCCTCCCAGTGACAGTTTACATATTTAGAAAATTTATTAATTTTCATATCATCTTCTTCTCATGCAAACACTGGAATAGTGTACCTGCTGTTTGCACTGGAGGCTGCCACAAAAGTGAGTTCCCTTTCAGTGCTCATAGACACCGTGGGCAGAGCCACAGAGGGCTCTGGTGACAGGTTCTGAGGGCTCAGCAAGTCTTGGTCTCGGTTGTATATTTTTACTCTTTGAACTGAAAATCTGCAAACAACTGAACAGGTGTTAGAATTCTCAGTCTCAACTGTTTCTACTGTTGCTCATGCGAGGAGTAGATCTGCAGGCGATGGCTGGGGCCAGCAAACAGGGCGGTCTGAGGCCAAATTCAAGTTTCTCCAGCATTTCATTGACCCTCAGTCGATGTTTTCTAAACTGACAACTGGAATGAGTGTTCTGACATGGAAAGATAATATGTTGCAATTGGCATTGACCCAAAAATCCTAGAATGCTCTGGAGTGAAGGCCGGAGCCTAAATCAATATGGTTCACTCTAAGACCAGTCCTACTCCCACCCCCACCCTTCAGGCCTCACAACCCTGCTACCTTCAGCTCGTCACTGGAGTGTCTCCTCTGCAGGTTACACCCCATTGGATGCAGGTCTGTCCCATCCAAACTCTCACTGGGCTATCTGACTGCCTTCAGACTGGCCCTACCCACCAGGTCCTCTCCACTCAGCCTTCCTTTTTCCCTCCTGTTAATTAATTCATCAACCCAAGAACACTGAGAACTTGACCCATTACTGGCCCATGGACAAGGAAGGGGAGATAGGAAGTTAGACTTGTTCAAAGCTAAGCTCCAGAGAGCAGTGAATAAGAATGAACTGATACATTTGAATATTGTACACCTTAAACTAATATAACACTGCATGTGTTACCTTAAAATAAAAAAAAAAGAATGAACTGATGCATTTGAGACACCTCATCTGTAAAATGAATATTAAATAATATAATGGATATGACAGTGCTTTGTAAATGGTTAAGTGCTATATAAGCATAAGGGACTCATATTTTTATAAGAATGATGATAATTTAAAACTAAGATATGGAAACCAACAATTTTACAAATGAATTTTTAACTTACAAAAGTGCTATTTATTCATTTTAGAGGATTTTTAAAGTATGTTTAAAAAGTAAGGGAAATTCTCAGAGTCTTATTAGAAAGTGTGGTACCTTACATTATTTATACACTATCTTCCCTTTCTATCCCTATGGGACTGTGTCTATGGGAGGATTATTTTTCCCTTGGCAACAAACTTTGCCACATGACTTACTCTGGCCAATTGAGTGTGAGTGGAAATGGCACATGCAACTTCCGAGCTGAAGTTTTAAGAGCCTTGATGAGGCTCTGCCATCTTTTTTCTCTTCCTGTCACATCTCAGCTCAGGGCTTTTCTGTCATCCTGGGTCTTGGAGTGAAGACCCCTGTAGGACATGTAATGCGAGTGAGAAATAATTATTTATTCTTGTCAGCACCTGAGATTTGGGGGTTATTTGTTACTGCAGCATAAATTGTCCTAGGATACTGATATACCGAGATATAATAACTGTTAATATTTTGATGTATATCCTTCAGTCTTTTTTCTATGCTAATATTCTATATATCTTTTTTTAAGATTTTATTTATTTATTTGACAGAGAGAGAGAACACAAGCAAGGGGAGTGGGAGAGGGAGAAGCAGGCTTCCCACAGAGCAGGGAGCCCAATGCGGGGCTTGATCCCAGGACCCTGGGATCATGACCTGAGCCGAAGGCAGACACTTAACGATTGAGCCACCCAGGCACCCCAATATTCTATATTTTTTATAAAAATAGGATCATAATGTACCTATGATTTTGTGAAGTGCTCTTCTCATTTCATCTGCAAATATTTTAGTATATATCTCTAAAACACAAGGATTCTTCTTTAAAAAAAAAAATTTATTTATTTGACAGAGAGAGACACAGCGAGACAGGGAACACAAGCAGGGGGAGTGGGAGAGGAAGAAGCAGGCTTCCCGCTGAGCAAGAAGCCCGATGCGGGGCTCGATCCCGGGACCCTGGGATCATGACCTGAGCCGAAGGCAGATGCTTAACGACTGAGCCACCCAGGCACCCCAACACAAGGATTCTTCTTGAAACATAATCATAATACCATTATCACACTTAAAATGAACACTAATCCAAATAAGGTCCAGACTTTGCACGAGGTTGATGTGTCTCTTACATCTCTCTTCATTTCTAGGTTCCTCCTCCCCATCTTTCTCTCTCTCCTTTACCCCCTTGTGATGTATTTGTTGAAGAAACTGAACTGGTTTTTCCGTAAAGTTTCTCACAGTCCAGATTTTGCTGATTGTATATTCCCATGGTGCCATTTAACGTGTTCCTCGTTCTGCTATATAAGCATAAGGGACTCATATTTTTATAAGAATGATGATTTCTTGTAAATTGCTGATTAAATCGAGAGGCTTGATCAGATTCAGTGAACAGATATTTAAACTCAATACATTATGAGCATTTTCTATATCATTTAATATTCTTTTACATGTCATATTAATGACTACAGAGTTGCCAAAAATAAGAATGTACATCATTTCTTTAGCTGGTCCCCTACTGTCAGTCATTTGGATTGTTCTAATTTTTTGCCACCACACACGACTTGCTGATAAGGCTCCCTATGGACTAATGGTTTTCTGGCCTGATTTGCCTCCCTTCTGTTCTCTTAGTTCCTGCGGATGGTGGATGCCTGTGCCAGCTTCCTAACAGAAGCCTTGAACCCCGAAAACTGTGTTGGAATACTGAGGCTGGCGGACACACACTCCTTGGACAGTCTGAAGAAGCAGGTTCAAAACTACATCATTCAAAACTTTGTGCAGATTCTGAACTCTGAGGAGTTCCTTGAACTTCCTGTGGATACTCTGTACCACATCTTGAAGAGCGATGACCTCTATGTAACTGAAGAGGCTCAGGTGTTTGAGACTGTGATGAGCTGGGTCCGGCACAAACAGTCAGAACGACTCTGCTTGCTCCCCTATGTCCTTGAGAATGTGCGCTTGCCACTTCTGGACCCGTGGTACTTTGTGGAGACGGTGGAGGCAGATCCTCTTATCAGACAGTGCCCAGAGGTCTTCCCGCTGCTTCAGGAAGCCAGGATGTACCACCTTTCAGGCAATGAGGTGAGTTGATGAGCGACCCTGTAGTTAAGCAGCAAAGTAGAGGAGTCAGCAGCCTCACAGAAATATAGATGAGGCTGGCTTACCAATCCTTAGGAACGGCATGGAGAAGAAGACGCTGCACTGTTCATGGTTTGAGTCAGGCAGTTCCAGAAGCCCTGGATTTCTGATCTGTAAAATGGGGCTGATACCACATTATAAACAGCTACTGAGAGGACTGAGTGAGATAGGAAACCACTCAGCACATCCTTCCTCTTCCCAGTGCGTAGGGTGGAGGTTGATGGGGGTGACACACACAGGACAGAATGTGCCCTGTCCGGTCGCCATCCGATAGGAGTACCGCTTTCCTCGTTTGCCCGCTCTGGAGAACCACGAGTCTCTTGGATAGTCTGTGATGTTACCTTGGTTCAGATTGTCATTGTTTCCTTCCTGAATTTCTGAAAATTCCTCAAAACTCATTGTCCTGCCCTCAGTCTGGCCTCCCTCCAGTTCATTCACCAGCTGGATGATCTAAAACTCAAGCCTAATTATTGTGTTCTTGGGCTTACCCTCTTTATGGCTCCCCATGACTCTCAGGGTAAAGCCCACACACTTCCTGCCTCCGCTCCCAGAGCCGAGCCTCGCCTACTTCACCTCCCACCCACTTCTCTAATGCCGTCTCCAGCCTCTCCCTCCTGCTAGGCTCCTAATGCACTGCTTGCAATTCCTCAAAGTGGATGTGCTTTTTTCATCCACTAAAGCGGACTAATGTTCAAGTGCCTTTTTCCTCTCTCCATCTAGTTGACTTCTACTCCAGCTGCAAAAAGTTAAAGCATCACCTTCTTCAGAGACCTCTCTCATTCTCATAGCACCTGGTGCATTGCTCTGTCGTAACACCAGCCACCACATGGTAACCATTGACTTCCTCATCTGTAAATGTCTCTATACTGGCAGCTTGTTATGGTCAGAAAAATGTATTATTGGACTTTTCATCTCTAGGCCTTACGAGAATCCTTGGTATAGAGTAAGCGATTGGTAAATGTTGAATAAATAAATGGGTACCAAGATGATGAATACACATATCATTTGGATGTATCTGGTTCTCCTTAACAACTTCTGAAGAAATGTTTTATTCAAAACTTCATAAATACAAAAATAGGCTTAGTGGAGAGGAACAAAACCCTCAGGAAATAATAATATAGGGACAGTGTGTTAAGTTTATACACATGGACACACACACTTATATACCACTGTACAATAGTTCTAGGATAGGCTTCCAAACCTTCATTAGGCCATTGATAGATCCTAGCCACAGGTGGTTTAGAAATTGTCTGTATGAGGCCCCTGGAGCCTCCTTCTTTTCTTGTGTGTCCTTTTCTAGTTCTGTGTTGTCCTCAGATCTACTGTCATTGATTCACTCTGTAAATATATCCTTAAATGTTTGGTAGAATTTACCAGTGATACTATCAGAATCAGCGAGTTTTTGTGGTTTTTTTAAGATTTTATTTATTTATTTTAGAGAGAGTGAGAACACAAGTCAGGGAGGGAGAGGGACAAGCAGATTCTGCACTGAGCGCGGAGCCCGATGTCGATCTCACAACCTTGAGATCATGACCCCAACTGAAATCAAGTCTGATGCTCAACCAACTGAACCACCCAGGTGCCCCAGGAGTTTTCTTTGTGAGGTTTTTAACTACAAATTGTATTTCTTTAATAGATATAGGGCTATCTATTTCTTCTAGAATGCACTTTGGTAGTTGTGTCTTTCAAAGAATTTCCCATTTCATAGAAGTTGTGGAATTTATTAGCATAAAGTTGCTCACAGCATTCCTTTATTATCCTTTTAATATCCGTAGAATCTATAGTGATGTCACATCTCTCATCCAGATATTGGTGGTTTATGTCTCCTCTCTTTTTTTCCTGATCAGTCTGGTTAGAGGGTTATCAATTTTATCAATTTTCTCAAAGAAACAGCTTCTGGTTTCACTTGTTTTTATGATTTATTTCATTTACTTGTGTTCTGGTCTTGATTATTTTCTTTCTTCTGCTTACTTCGGATTTAATTTTCTCTTATTTTTTTAAGGTGGACGCTGATGGGGCGCCTGGGTGGCTCAGTCGGTTAAGAGTCTGCTTTCGGCTCAGGTCATGGTCCCAGGGTCCTGGGATTGAGTCTCACATCAGGCTCCCTGCTCAGTGGGGAGTCTGCTTCTCCCTCTCCCTCTGCCCCTCCCCACCGTTCATGCTCTCTCAAATAAATAAATAAAATCTTAAAAAAAAAAAAAAATAAAGTGGAAGCTGAAGTCATTGATTTGAGAACTCTTCTTTTTTTTCTAGTATTGTCAGTAGTGCTATAAATTTCCCCCTAAGTACTACTTTAACAGCATCCCATATATTTTAATAAGCTATACTTTTATGTCTGTCTGTATGTATGTATTTTTTGCAAATAAATTCTGAACACCAGCTATATGCCAGATATGGCACCAGGCACTACAGAAAGAGTCTCTGCCTTATGAAATTTATGGTCTGTCAGAGAAGCCAAGACAGCAAGCAAATGAACAGTGATGAGTAGACTGATGGAGGGAGTTCAGGCAACCATATGGGTCCTACCCTATGCTGGGTATGTGGGTCACTGGCAGATGGCTCAGCATTGGGTATCAAAGCCCTCATAAAACTGCAGACAGTGTCTGTCTCTGCAGCTGCTCTCAGTTTAGCATTCAAAGTACAGAGTCTTGATCAACTACACTTCCAATATTCTAGCTACTTTTATTTCTGCTTCCTGTTTCCTAAGTCCCTGAAATGCAGGTGATAAAGGTTTTCTGCTGATATAAAATATCTCTGCTCTCCCTTCTGCAAAATTGCTGCTATGAAGTATGTGTTCTGACTTTGGTATTTGCAGTGTGGGGAAAGTGGCATTATGAATTTTGGATTTAGGAAAAGAGAGAATTCTGATATCTGGAAGAGTTTCCAGTGGCAGGACATGGGCTTTGCATTTAGGCAGGTCTGAGCTTTAATCTTGACTGCACAGTTTACTGACTGTGTGACCTTGGGTAAGCTACTTAACTGCTTGAAAGCTCTGTCCTGACCTGTAACATGGAGATAATAATGCCTACCAACTGTTACAATTGTTTTGAGAATTAAATAGGATAATAAATGAGATGTGGTTAGCACAGTGTCTGGTGCATGGTAAGGCCCCACAAATGAAGACTGTTCTCATTCTTTCTCAATTCCTTTATGGTGCACTATTTCTCACAACCAAGCATTTTCTTTCTCTGAAGCTAAGATTTCTCTTTTCTTTTTTTTAAAAAGATTTTATTTATTTGTCAGAAAGAGAGTGAGCATAAGCAGGGGGAGCAGAGGCAGAGGGAGAAGCAGGCTCCCCGCTGAGCAACGAGCCTGATGAGGGACTCGATCCCGGGACCCTGGGATCACGACCTGAGCCGAAGGCAGATGCTTAACCGACTGCACCACCCAGGCGTCCCAGATTTCTCTTTTCATTGTGTCTAAGGGTTGTTGCTTTATCGTCCCAAATCCTCAGGGCACTTTCTCATTCCCATTTTACAGTCTGGGTAACTGAACCAAACAACCACTGTGATCTTCGAATCGAGGTCTCACTGCCAGTTCATTCCCTGAAACTCCCTGTCTGCTCACTGCTTGAATGATCTTGGGTTTCCTCCTGGTAATAGTGGTGTAAGTCTGGAGGCTACTCTCTGAACACACTTCTCCCCTTAACCTTCCTTTTTCAAACTTAAAACCTTCTTGTCCTATCATCATCTCCCCCTTTTAACCGTATTCCTCCTCTAAGCTCGTGGAGGCGGCAACAGTGGGAGATTTTAGAACCCTAAAAGCAGACGTCAATCTATATTTGATTTAGAAGTGGTAGTTAGTACCTTCATTGAGAGAAATCTTTGGGGGCAGAGATAGTTTCCCCTCTATTTCATTGCCTCCTAAGTTTCCAGCGACCACCTTGATTTATACCAAAGGCTGCTCTGACATGTGTGGTGTTGCTCACTCCTGAGTGAGGCAGAGGCTCACCCCTGAGGACAGCTTTGTTGAAGCAACACGGTCACTTCTGTTGGTCCCCTAGTATAGGCCCTGTTAATGAATAGGCAGCAAGGTGCAATTGTCTGTTCTATTTTTAACAATCTGAAAAGACACTGGTTAGGGCTGATTGTTGCATGTGATTCACTGGAAACCCTCCTGTGTGTCTGCAACAAACTTGCACATCTCTGACTTCACGACTGGCCCTTGTCATGCCTTTGGGGTTAATATTTTGTCAAATGTAGTTGAGTTTACATTTGATAATAGTGCCACCACTTGGGAGTTCTGTGGTGCCAAGTGATAAGGCAGGTCTTAATACCCAGCAATTCCATCAACTAGAGTGTTGTATTAGTTATCTATTGCTGTATAATAAATTGTCCCCAAACTTTATAGTTTACATTTATTATTTCACAGCTCACAGGAATCTAGGCCTGGTTTAGTTGGAGTCTCTCATGAAGCTGTAGTCAAGCTGTTGGCAGGGGCTACAGTCATCTCAAAGCTCAAACAGTGTTGGAGGATCAACTTCCAAGCTCACTCACAGGATTGTTGACAGGTGTCAGTTCCTTGCTGGCTGTTGGCTGGAAGCCGCAGTTTCTTGCCATGTGGGCCTCTCCATAGTAGCTGGTTTTTCCAGAGCAAATGGCCCCAGAAAGACTGAGAGAGCCATCAAGATGAAAGCTGTAGTGCTTTTTATAACTTAGTTTCAGCAGTGGTAAACCATCGCCTCTGCTGTATTTTGCTGGCATAGAGGCCTCCCCGGAACAATACTGGGGGGACAACATAAGATGTAAATACCCTGAGGTGGGGATTGCTGGGTGCCGCTGTGGAAGCTGGTTATAACCGTGATCTAGACTGGGAAAAAGTCTGTGTCAGGTCCTGGGTTACCTAGTTCTCCTATTCATTCATTCATTCACTCATTCAACAAATGTTTATAGAAACCCACAATCTCCAAGACTATTCTTGGTGCTAATGATCCATTGGAGAATAAGGGCTGTTTCTGTCATCAGAGACCTTATAGTAAATTACAAGGAAGTAGGAAAAGTGCTGTGATGGGGAAATTCAGGACTGTGGGAACATGTATAGAAAGTCAAGAATGGCTTCTTAGAGGAAAGGACAAAGGGACATTACAAATAATGCCAATGACTTAAAGGATAGGTGGATGGGGAGGTGGTGTGGGAAATCAAGGACAGATATTATGGGGGGGTCCAGATAGCAGGTAGGAATGCAGGGGTTTCTTTCTTTTTTTTTTTTTTTTAAGATTTTTTTATTTATTCATTCGAGACACAGAGATACAGAGAGAGAGAGCACGAGCAAGGGGAGAGGCAGAGGGAGAAGCAAGCTCCCCGCTGAGCCAGGAGCCAGACATGGGGCTCGATCCCAGGACCCTGTGATCATGACCTGAGCCGAAGGCAGATGCTTAACCATCTGAGCCACCCAGGCGCCCCATGGAATGCAGGGGTTTCAATGGGAGCAGAGTCGTCCATAGCCCAGGACTCAGGAATGGGGTGCCAGGCTGGGAATCAGGAGTAAGATCACAGCTAGTCCAGTCCCCCTACTGGCCAGCAGGCTATTGAGGCAGGAGGACAGCCACTGTGAAGAAGATGGGGGACTTCAGAGGAAGGCTGAGGCCTGGCTTTCAGAGCTGGAATAAAGGTCACACAGGGACCAATTCTGGGAGGCTAGTGCTGTCCTCTAAGTGTTGCTCCACAATCCCTAATCCTTTTGAAAGGACCAGATTGGTCCTGGAGGTTGCATCTGAACTGTGGGGAGGGGAGATTTAGGGGCATGAAGCAGGGCAGATAATGGGAAAGAAAATCACAGAGTGGCAAAATTTGCATTTGGTGCCAACTCATTGCTCAGATCCTGTCCTGCCAGCTTGGTATCCTCACAGTGACTCCCAAGTTCCCAGGACCACCCCTCCCACCCTTATCCCAGCTGTCTTCTCCACTGTCAGTGCCCTCAGATTCTGCCCATTGCCCCACATGCATCCCCCACTTCTTTCTGCCGACCTCCAAAGGAGAGCCCTGTGACACACTTTATGGCCATGAATTGAGGATGCAAAATTTACTGTATCTGACTCTTTGATACAGAAACCAAAGTCTCTTACGGAAAAGTAGAGGTTGGGTGTTGGCTGGTCTGCTTACTTGTGACCATTGATTGGATTCACCACTTGAGGGGGCAGTTTTTGCTACTATAACTTGTTTGTTACATCTGTGGTCAAGATTGAAATTTCAAATCCTGTGTGAGGTCAGCCTGACCTTGCAGGCTGCTTTGGTCATTGGGAAATGGGTACTGTCTCCCATCAGCCCACCTGTAGAACCTTCCCCACTGAGCCCAGGGGATGGATGGAACCAGGAGAAGGGCAGCTCTCCCTTTTCCCTAATAATGCCAATATGCCATCTCTAGCTTCTCCTACTGCCATGACTATCTGTTAAGGGCTGTGCCTATGCCAGGTGCTCTGCTCATCCCTCATGCCTCTACATCACAACCACATGAATGCTCACAATGACTTGATGACACAGAAGTGATCTCAGGCATTTATGGAGATTGTGTTGCTTCTCCAAGGTCACATAGCCACAGGTGGTGAAACCAGGACCAAACTCTGGTGTACTTGACTTTCAAACCTCTGTTCTTTCAGCTGGTTTCAAATATCTGTGATGTGGATTTCTTTGCTTGTTCAAGGCTCTGAAGGGTCATATCTTTGATGTTGGGACCCAGTCCTCCAACGTCCCTTGCCACACCATGCTCCTGTTTGGTTCTTTTTCCCTAAGTCTCCAAGTGCTCTGTGTGCCTACCATCAGGACTTCTCTTTCAGAAGAGATCTAGTGGTGAGCAAAGTCTGGGATATCATTAAGAAATTGAAACCAGAAAGGGGTGGAAGGTGGCCAGAAATGAAATTCCAAGGTTCAAGCCTTCAGACCGGGCGGGAAGGGTGAAGTGCATTTGATGATAAACGGACCAGGACTTCTTAAGATAGCAGCAAAAGCAACAATAGGTAAGCTTTGCTGAGTATCTATTATACCCCGGGCCCCTTGCAAGCCAGGCACACTACATACATGATACCATTTCATCTTCACCACAGACCTATGAGGTAGTTACCACTAAAGTCCCCATTACACAGATGATGGAGCTAAGGCTCAAGGTGAGGTCACATGGTGGCAGAGTTGGGAACTGGGCTCTGCTCGGTCTGGCTCCATAGCCTGGGCTCTGAACCTCTGTGTCATCCTGCCTTTACGTACTTCCATTGGTTTTCCAGATCATTTCGGAGCGCACCAAGCCCAGGATGCATGAGTTTCAGTCTGAGGTATTCATGATCATTGGTGGCTGCACGAAGGATGAACGGTTTGTGGCGGAGGTTACCTGCCTGGACCCCCTGCGGCGCAGCCGCCTGGAGGTGGCCAAGCTCCCCATGACGGAGCATGAGCTGGAGAGTGATAATAAGAAGTGGGTGGAATTTGCATGCGTGACATTAAAAAATGAGGTCTACATCTCAGGTAAGCAGGAGTCACATAATGCCAAAGCAAGCCCCCAGTGGCACTATGCATTTCCCGAGTGAGAGCCAGGCAACCAACTTAGTAGAATTACTGTGAATGGCGATGGTCTAGCTCTGACTGGATCAGCACGTGGGAACCAGGAGCTCAGGTGGTCTTATCTTGGAAAGCACATTCTTACTTAATGGACGCTAACCTGTGAGCAGTATTGTACTAGGATCTGAGGGAGCAGGCAGACAGGTCTGGTCCTTCATGGAAAAGGAAGAAGGAAAGTGATACTAGAGTTTATTTGGTATTTGCTAGAGGTGTAGGGCACTGGGTAATGAATTAAAATGTCTGCTCTTCTCCCCAAACCTGAGCTCTCACCTCAAGTTTACTGTCATACTTTTAGATGCTCCAGTAGCACACAGTACTTTGTCATTTCTCACTTCTAAGTTATTTGCTTATTTATAATCACACGGCGCCTGACTCCCATTAGTCCTTAAATTCCACGAGAGTCAGTACTGTATTGCCAGCACCTGGCGCTGCGCCTCGCTGCTAGTAAATGCTTAATAACTATTTCTTAAGTGACAAAGTCTCTACCATCTTTACAGCACAGTAGGTGAATTTACACTTTGATGGTATTTAATCATTTGCCTCTCACATCAACTCTCTAAGGTAGGTGATTTTAATCTCCAGTTACAAATGGAGAAAATGCAGGCTCTGAAGGATTATAAAATGTATCTGAAGATAGGTCACACACTGGTAAATGTCAGGCAGGGTTCCAACCCAGGTTCTCTGAGTTCCATATCTCCCCAAGACATCAAAAGCCACCCAGCTCTTCTTGGGGCCCCAAGGGAGGAGACAAGCATCCTTTGTCCTCTCTCGGAGGCTTTCTCTAATCTGAACTTGTTTGGGGAAGAGCTTCTTCCCAGAACTGGCATCCTCCAAAATCAAGGGCAGGTCAGTTCTTCCCTGGGTATGTTAATACCAAAGATTAGGTAATAACCCTTATTTATTGAGGAGAGGCATCAATCTGCTCACATTCTTTTGGCAACAAGTAGCCCCATGCCCCCCTGCACCGCCAGCCCCCATGCAGGCGGGCTAGGAAATGTATTTTAGCTCTGTGCGCAGGAGGAAAAGACAGGTTTGGCAATCATAGTCAGTCTACGTCACATACACTACACATGTTATTCTACAGTTTGTCCTTTCCCTCTGTTAGATTTGTTGCTGTCTATTGAGAAATGATACAAGCAATGCATGAAGGCAGGCTTGTTACACACAGTTAAATCACAGAAACTTGTACTTCAATTAACAGTCTATTTTGGACATAATTACATGTTGATATAATGAATCTATCATATGGATTAAGTCTATTGAATGAATGAAACACAATTTTTTTAGCTTTTATTTTCGTACTGGAAAAAATACTGCAATAGGCATTTTATTTTATTATCTTATTTTTTTAAGGATTTTATTTATTTATTTTAGAGAGAGAGGGGAAAGAACAAAGGGGGAGGGAGAGGGACAAGCAGACTCCATGCTGAGCGCAGAGCCCCATGCAGGGCTTGAACCCATGACCCTGAGATCATGACCTGAGCCGAAATCAGGAGTCAGGTGCTCAACCCACTGAGCTACCCAGGTGCCCCGTAATAGGCATTTTAATACACATGTATTTATGAACTTGTGCTGCTATTTGGAGAAATTCCTGGAGGTGGTCATAAGATACGTCAATTTAGAATTTTTGTAGATATTGTTAAATTGTCCTCCAGAAAGTTTGTACCAATTTACAGTTCAACCAGTGTTGAACAACAGTGCCCATTTTCTACATCCTTGCTAATATTTTTTATCACTTACATATTTAATAGCCTAGAATATTTAATTCATTTATTCATTAATTCATTAATGATGTTAGCATATTTTCGTATATTTATTAGCTAACACTTTATTTTTAAAAAATTGTCTATTCCTACACTTTGTCTTTCTATTGGCTGTTTGTCTTTTTATTATTTTTTTGGAGCTCTTATTATATATCCTTTGCTATTGGTATTGCAAATAGTTTCCCTCAGACTATGATTTTCTTTTAACTTTGATTTATATTGTATATAGTAACTTTCTTTCTTATGTGATGCTATGTTTCATGTCATGCTTAGAAAGCCCGTCCCCACCCCAAGATCATCAACATCTTCTCCTATATATTCTCCAGTTACTTTTATACCATTTATTTTTTAATTTTATTTTATCCGTAATGTGAAAGAAGGATCTAACTTAATTTTTCTCCAAATAAATAGCCAGTTGTTCTAATACCATTTATTTAATGATGTTTATATCTTCCAGTCTCTTCTGTATTATTTTCATTGGTCAGTTTGTCTCATCTTATGCCAATGCCACACTGCTTTCATTATCATAGCTTTTTACTACATTTTGATGTTTGCTAGGAAAGCCTTATTCATTCTTTTTCGAAAGTTTCTTAGAAAATTTTCCAAATTTACTCTTACAGATGAAATTTAGAGTATCTTCAAGTTCCCTGGAAAGTCCTGAAGGCACTGAATATATCAATTCACTTGGGGAGGGTTGACATCTTTGCAATAACCTGTCTTCTCATCTATGCACATGGAATGCTTCCCACTTAATCAGGTCTTCCTTTACATCTTGAAGTAAAAAAATCATAGATTTTTTTTCTTTTTAATACAGTGTACATACATTTCTTTGAAAGCATGTAGTTATTTTATAACTTTTTAAAAAAGATTTTATTTATTTGAGAGAGAGAGAGAGCGCGTGTGTGCATGTGTGAGGTGGGGAGGGGCGGAGGGGGAGAGTCTTAAGCAGACTCCCCG